>NC_087099.1:3155000-3780000 GCF_963855985.1 Ostrinia nubilalis | reverse complement strand
TACAGAATCATAGAGATCAGATGAAGTTAGTTTATGAAACTATAAATGAATCAACTCTTTCTACTCGTACTAACATGATGACTAATATTAATAAAGATCGCAATCCTGAAATAGAGTATCAGCCACATCAACGCATTTTCATTAGGAACCCACTAGCAGATCGTCAAAAATTAGCCCCTAGGTATAGTCACGATACCGTATTAGCAGATCTGCCTATACATATTTATACATCGCGAAAACGCGGTGCCGTCGCTAAAAATCGCCTTAAAAGAGTACCAAAAAGTGCCCAATTGTTGCAGGGTGCTACTGGTCCTGACTGCTCCTTTGATGACATCCCAAGGGATGACTCAGGAGATAACACTTGAGAGTCTCGACGAAGGCCCCGGACTACTACCATTTCGGCTTGGCACAACAAGGCTTACCACACACTACCATACCTTTATCCAATTTATAGATCTACAAGATATCGATAGCAAGATTTATCAATTACAGGATCAATTAATAGATTTTAAAAATAGAATGAATAATGATACTTACTTACTTTATGAACTCCAAATAGACTACCTATCTTCGAAATTAATAAAAGTGATAGGTCATATAGATACCTTAAAACCGCATCGTACAAAGAGAGGTCTCATTGATGGATTAGGTTCAGTAGTTAAAAGTATAACTGGAAATTTAGATAATACAGATGCTATAAAATATGAGAACGCTATTAAAATCCTTCAAAAAAGTAACAATGAAATAGTACACGAATTTAACAATCATGTCAGTCTTAGTAAAGAATGGATGGTCCAGCATTCTAATGTAATAGATAAATTAGTTGAGAACCAAATTAAGATAAATGAAACATTAGAGTTAATTTTAGATAATGAAGCACATAAAGAATCTAGCCTCTTAAAATATGCAAAATTTGCCCAGCATCTCGTTATTATAACAGAGAATATCGACGATGTATTAGAAGAGTTGGCTAGAATTGAAAACATATTAGCTTTTATTCATGCTTCCACCTCACATCATTCGATGATAAGCATAGATATATTAAGCCATATGGTTCAAAGATTAATTAATATCTACGGTAGAGAACAAGTACTAGATTTAGACCTCCGAGAATATTATGATATCATTCGACCAGGTTACTATTACTCAGATAAAAAGATAGTTATAATTTTTAAAATACCTATATTTTCTAAAGACAATTTTGATCTATATAAATTATCAATGGCACCTAATAAGAACAAGCAGGCCCTAGTCCCTCCTTATCCCTTAATAGCAACTAACAAGAAAGGTTTTGTGTACATAGAGGCTGAATGCCCGAAGTATAACAACTGGTATCTCTGCGAAGAGAAGATGGACCATCAACTACGCCAAGTACCGGACTGCATCCAGAATCTTATAACGAAGCAATATATCGATAAATCCTGCGAGTTTGCCACCGTGTCCTTATCAAGAATAGCAATGGAAGAACTTGACGAAAAACACTACGTGATATCCTTCCCTAATAATACAAGGATACATACCGTATGCGGAAAACAAGATTACGATGTCCTCAACGGCACTTACTTGGCAACTATTCCCGCAAACTGCTTCCTGTATACTCCCGAGTTCACGATCACTAACAGTAATGATCAAGTCAAAGGTCAACCCTTGAAGATAATGAAGCTAACATATGACACTGAGTCGCTATCCAGAGATAAACCTCACATTCATCTGAATTCTATCGACCTGAGAAAGCTACACGAAGCTCAACAAAAGGTGATAACGCAACCAGCCATGCAGCAGCTGGAGCAATCGCTATGGGAACCTGCCATCTATCACACGACAATCCCTCTGTACATCATTATACTATGCGCACTACTAACACTCGTCATTTTCCTGATCATGAAACGTTGTAAGATATTTCAACGCAAGCCCGAAAAATCACCCCATAAGGAGAAAATTTACGAAGAAATCGAGACACCTGCAGCACCGATGCAGCATCCGTCACTATTTTCTCAACTCAAAGTTCAAAAATAGCTGACGATCTGAGGGGGGAGGTGTCATAGTATTACTACATTCAAGCATACCGAAGAGCAATGTCCAAACCCAAGATGTGGGTCAAGCTAGAGAATAGCAGCGTCAGGCGACGCCGCACGATCACGCCACCGCTGACACCGCAACTTACCGCGTCATCGGCGCGTTTTCCGTCAATATTTCATTTTTATTAAACTTACTTTTTATCTTACATCGATAGGGTCAACTAGGCTTAGCAACTAATTGTAACAAGTTTTATTTTAAATTAAATTTTATTAAATCATTTTGGTTTTTCTTTTGGAGCCTTCGGCTGTGACCTCTATAATTTGTGCTAATGAGTTTAATATTTGATAATGTATGTAGGTAAAAACAATAGTGTTTCTAAGATTTCTATAAATATTTCGTACCATTTCCAAAATATTTTTTTTTCTTTAAATTTTCACCACAAATCTTTAATAAAGCGTACACCGCTTCATTCTATCATTTTTAACTGATTTTCATATTTTTAAACTGTTAATTGACACACAACCGGACTTTAAGCTTGGGCGGCAAAATGCTCATACGCGAGCACTCACGTTTCACGGAAAGGCGCGACTACTCTAGGGCTAAGAATTGATTTTCATATTTTGTGTTTATTTCGTAAAAATTAGCAATCGTTAAACATTCACCTACGTATTCTTATCAAAACTTTCGTTCTCATGACATAATACTATCTGGTAGATACTTACGAATCTGTATCGCTGGAAACTCAGCTAAATAACACGTAGCAAACTTCAACCCTTCCCAGATTTCCTACTTAACACTAAAAAGGATCCCGAAATTAATCTTCAGCGTGCTATCGACCCACTTTCCCCAAACTGCATGCCTCGAAAATATTGGGGCAAATCTTTTGTGTTCGCTATCGCTCCTTTTCAGGGTCTAGGTGTTAATAAAGCCCGACCCAAACACGCCCAGCTTTATGGGTAGCCTGCAAGTTTATATTCATGGTGGCTTTTGAATTTTTTACGTGTTGGGTAATGTAGTACGTGCGGTCGGAACGGCCTGCGATCAAAGTTCTGTTGTTTGATGAACCGAGCGCGTTTTAGGGTTAGATGGAATGGCCATTGAATTTAACGTGCGGTGAGGTGTTTAGCTGCGGATTATTAACCGACTTCAAAATAAAAAAATAAGAGGAGGGTCTAAATTTCTTTTTTTTGGTTCAATTACCTACAGCCACAACATACCTACAATGGTAAATTATGTCCACCGTGATGAAACTTAATCAGTTTCTATCGAATTTTAGAGTGAAAATTCGTAGAATTTGATAGACAAATTATAAAACGCAATAAACACAAAATTAAATAGGAGATTTTGAGTATAGCGAATATACACAGTGAATCTAGTAAAATACGACGTGCACTATTATTTACAAAACGTCCACCTTTTATGTATAAAATTTATGTTATCATCATCATCATCATTTCAGCCATAGGACGTCCACTGCTGAACATAGGCCTCCCCCAATGATTTCCACATCGCACGGTTGGTAGCGGCCTGCATCCAGCGCCTTCCTGCTACCTTTATCAGGTCGTCGATCCACCTTGTGGGTGGACGTCCCACGCTATGTTTTCCTACTACTTAGTATTCACAATAATGCAGTCGGAGGCATCGATGACTAGTTTTTTTGTAGGAGATAAACATTTATTATTAAAAAAGTCTACCTTTTAAGTATAAAAATTAAGTGACGTTTATATAAAATAACTAGCCGCACGTGACACAAGTTCCTAGTATGAAAATACCCCAGCTTCGGTACTTTTTATCTGCAGCGGCTGCTGAGCAATTAGAAGTGCAATTTACAGACAGAAAGGCCCAGCCCCAAGTTAACCCCAACAATAACCCCAATAAGCGACCCTTTTTGCCCCTGAATTTTTAACCCTTCTTCAGTTGAAATGAAAATTGTATGTCTGGCGCTGCAAAGATATAACTTGTCTGGTTCATTTGTTATTTATATGAAGGGTGCGGTATTATTATAGAGTAATATACTATATCATATGCCTAGTTTGATGAATTCTCCTTAGCGAATAAAAATGCGTGTACTTGTATGTATAAAATCAGGACATGGGCTTTCCAAGCTCATAACTCCAAACATTGATTCGTTCCGTGAAATTCAAAATAGGCAAAATTCCAGAAATCCAATCATCCACATTCAAGCATTTTTTTTTTTTTTTTTTATGTGATAGGAGGCAAACGAGCAAACGGATCACCTGATGGTAAGTGATTACCGTCGCCCATAGACACCCGCAGACCCAGGGGCGTTACAGGTGCGTTGCCGGCCTTTAAGGTAAAGATACGCTCTCCTCTTGAAAGCTTGCAGGTCGTATCCGTCCATCATCGTCGTATCGTAGCATCGTGGAACTGTTAGGCCGAACGTATCTATTTATTCAAGTAAAGCTCAGTGATTTGAAATGGAATTAAAATATTCCAAATCACGTCCGATGGAGTGGTCCAAATAACGTTTATTGAAATGTCGCGTAAAGTGAATTTAAGATGTTTCAATTTCATCAGAATTCGGGTATTTAAGCATTTGAAGTACTTAAATGTAGTCAAAAATAATTATAAGCTTGTGAATTAAATTAACCTTGTTTTGGTAAAGATATTCGCAGGCACAAGTGACAAAGTCACTGAATTGAAATATACTCATGTTAAATAATATGATATTTATTATGACATAACTTTTAAAAAAAAATATAACCGACTTCAAATGCGTGAACACAAAAAAAAACTAAAAATTAAAAAAATTTGATAATACCTATTCAACAAAAAAATAATCGTTCAAATTGGTTCATAATCGGCGGAGATATTGCGTATAAAAAAGTTCATCCCCAATTTTCCACCCTTGGGGGTGAAATATTTTCTTCAAATTCGCATGAAACCACCCTTTTGATAATACCTATTCAAAAAAAAAATTATCGTTCAAATTGGTTTATAATCGGCGGAGATATTGCGTATAAAAAAGTTCATCCCCAATTTTCCACCCTTGGGGGTTGTTTTTTTAATTATTTAATTTAAATGGGACCACCCTTGAGGTATTACCTATACGTCGAAAAAAGATTTGTTCAAATCGGTTCATAATTGACGGAGTTATCGCGTAACAAACATAGAAAAAAAAAAAAAACATACGGGTCGAATTGAGAACCTCCTCCTTTTTTTGAAGTCGGTTGAAAAGAGATTCAATTCCATTTTCGAATTTTAAAGATCTTTGAAAAGCGATGTAAAGTGTCAACATTTTGATGTAGAATGATGTAATTTTCTCCTTTGACACATAAACCGGTTGGCAAAATAAAAAGGTCACTTTTATGTCCAAATGCTGAATAAAAATGCTTCATAATGCATGTCACTCTTAAATTACTTGGTCCATAAATAGTAGAGCGACACAAACGGGGCTGCGTCGCTTTTCATTCCAATATAATCAATGCTCAAAGTGAAAACTAGAGCATTTTTCATCGAGGCTAGTGTTGGTTTGTCGGTCTATTTTATCGAGAGTTTGTGAAAAATGATATTAAATTAAAATTCTTTATTAGTATGTAGGGCCTTTTCAGGGTACTGTATGCGTTCCAATATTAGATTTCCATGGAATCCCTTCGGGACAATATCAGCTGTGCCTGTTACTAAGAATAATTAGTGGCAAAATAAACTCTTCACCTTTGATATCATTGATGAGTGATGTCAATGATAGAGTTTTATAATTATTTTTATTGTTTTATTGGTATCTACTACAGCTACTGAATAGCTAAGCTGTAGATATTAAACTTACATATTTAGGTTTAAAATCAAGCCTTTTCTCGTTAAAAATTCTGAATTAGTGTTTAGGAAAGTTCCGTGGAAATTCAATGTCGATAAATGTATATTTTTTGACATCACTTTCAAAACGACGAGTTGAAACATTTCTCCGGTAATATCTTTTCAGGATTTCGGCAAATGGGTTTCCGGGTTGTATCTTTAGTTCTATGGTTTCGCTTTGGCTGTGACATAAAAGCATAAACGCCACGGTGGCACATGGCGAACAAAAAAGCTTTTGACCATAACGTCAAAGTAGGGAGTAAATGGTCCGCCATTTTTAAAAGAGTGCTCATGAGTTTGCTTTGGAACAAGAGGGTGGATCTCTTAGATACCTTAGTGTAAGATTGTTTATGTTTTAACTTCTGCAATAAATTTGCTGTTTTTTATTTTAATACTTTCGCAACACGCTGAAAGCTTTTTTTTTTTCAGAAAAACAGCGATGTAGCCAAAATAATAGAGAAACCTGCCAACATGTCCTTCAGTTATAGTAATGGCTACCACTGGAATTTCCAAGAAACTCGACGTATTTCATTCTAGATTGTAATCGCGAACCTCAACCCTCAGTAAGGCAAAGATGCCATCTCAGCATATTTTTCTCAAAGTCTCCAAAACCATATCTCGTGTGTAAAAAGTACAAAAGACTGTCAGATGCTTACAAAACGGCACTCAAAAGGAACAATGCCACTTAATTAATTTTCTTTTAGGTTAACATAAAGAGGATAGCAAAGAGAGGGACAGACCAACACAAACAAGTGAAAGCGGATTTAAACGGGCCTCTTTTTCTTATTGGATGCAAAGGAATTTGAAACTTAGTGCTCGGTAATAAAAAAGAAGTTATAGCTTAATTAGTGATATTAAGTAAATGGATTGTTAGGGGCGGAACACACTGGATTTATTTTGCGCAAGTCAGGATTTATTTATTATTATCTTCTAGGTGTTTTTGAATTAATGATATTAGCCTTTAGGTCTTCTTTCCATTTTCCTCATAATCCTTGTAATTCCTTTAACCTCCTTTTCGTTCCAAAGTGCATCTTAATAATTTTCATTAAGACACGTTTACTTTATTTTGGTTTTCTTTTTTTATTCGGATCTATAACATACTTGTAAATAACTATTTAGTTTCATTGAAATTGCTGTCATATCAGCGCTCTACAAATCTTTTCAATCGACAAATTAATTTAGTTTTCATGCAGCAAACTTTCGCGTAGAACATTGTCGCGTAAATCCAGTGAATCGTATGCCTTACGTTGGAAATGAGAGAGGCATTCCCGGGGAAGTGCGTTGCAGCGGTGGGTAAGACGAATTTGATGGTCTCTATTACGCCACAACGACATAGTTTGGTGTAATTTGTCGAATTGGAACAGTTTCGCATTCCATTTGTATGTAGAGGGACGTGTAGGTACGAGTAACTCGTATAGCGAAGGTACGCTTTAGATTACATAGCTAATTAACGTTGCAATGTTTGATGTATGTATTCGTATGTGTCTTATGAATTAAGGTAGGTATAATTATTGCTAATATCTTGTAAGTAGGTCATATTAATCAAAAAACAGTCATTGCATAATGTTTGACGATTTTACGTTTTATGTAGGTCTAAGGCTGGGTTGCATCATCTTACTTTAACTTTGATGACGTCAAAAATTCGTCAAATACCATACAAAAACGCCGGTTAACGTTATAGTTACGGTCAAACGGTGCAGCTCAGCCTAAGTTAGTTGAATGATCTTCATTGTAATTATAATAATTCATTACGTTATTTTACATGTTAAACAATAAATAAAATTCTAAAAAGTAATCGGCAACTTCAAGAAATTAGAAATAAGAAGAAATACTCTTTTGTAAATCCAATTAAGACTGAATTTTTTCATACACGTTCTTGATGGATTTTCCTTAACAAATTCAAAAAGTCCCAATAACAAATTCTAAATTATGTATAAAAACTTCAATCCCAATCTGCTACTTTAGATTACATTTCCAATTGGAGATTACTTGGCAACCTTGGAGTTTCCTTTACGTGTATAGAAAACAAATCAAAGTTCCAAATCGCAATGGCTGGTGGCAGTACGTAACAAATGCTCGAAGTTACGCGGCGAGAGCGACACCGTTTCATTTCAAGTGTAACTCGAGTTTGTGCTTTGTTTAGCGATCCAGATTGAACTGGGTTTTGGATTCTAGTTCACTTGCCTGGTTTTTTAATTGGGATTGAATTTCGAACGGGTTTTCGATTGTTTTTTCGACTATCATTGATGAAACGACGCTGGTGTACGGCGTATGCTAATACGTACCTACACATCTTTTACCTTTTCTCAGATTTACAAAATTAAATGTCTCTGTAATTCGGTGGTCAGAGCTATCGAGTGGCAAGTGCTATTTCATGGATTCAAGTCCCACCTGAAGCATTTTTATATGTTTGATATTACTTAATTTATTACATTTCACATTTTAAATCTAAGAATCATTAATTATTTAATATTCAATTCTGAAACTTAAAATTAAAATGGAACTGAACAAAAGCCTTTTTATTCCGCTATGAACATTAATTAATTTCTGTTTAATTCGTCAAAGAGTGTTTCTGAACTGCTACATTCACTGTTACAATCGTTCAGTTCGAATATTTTAATGTGTTAATTTTACTTAATCCACCTGCATTAATAATGCCGAAAATCTATGAATCGTCTTATATAAATTTTAAATTTATTATATTCCATTTTGCCGTTATAGTATATTTCTTTTTCGCATAGTTAATTGTTATATTAATTCCAATATTAAAATTTAACCATTCAAAGGCTTAAATTGAGAGATTCTAAATAATGATGAAAACACTAAAATTAAAACTGAATAATTAGACAAACCTTATTCTAAAACCCTTGCTCAAGTCTCGAGCTCAAATTAAATTCCGTGATGTTTTTATTTCAATATTGAGACCAACATTGCGAAGTGATTAAATGAATATGAATATGAACGTAAATTATCATTGCATGGTGCTATAAAAGTCTTCATTATCATCAAGTCTCCACTGTAGTAGAATGATCATCTTTGATTTACTAGAGGTAAAATGGAGGATTTGGAATACACTCCAAACCGTAGACACATGGGTTGCATATTTTTCCTTTATCTCCTCTTAAATTACTTATTTAGGTGTAATTATCATAACGGTCCTTACATGGACATAAGGTAAACTTATTATCATAAAAGGTAATATCTGCCAGTGCTTAGTGCAATTGCAAGCTAGTGCTTAGTCGAGTCAGCTTACCGAATCAAACGCGCCTCGATAAAGAATTTATGTTCAAAAAGCTAAAGTTTGGGTTGAGAGCTGCGCTCACGCCGACCACTTAGTTGATTGTTTTCAAGCCACATTTTACTCCTGACTTGGAAACTTGAAAGTATCGAGGGAGTAATTAAAAAAGGAAATGAGTTGGAAACAAACTTGAAGTAGCGAATTAGTTCCCGAAAGAGGAAAAAGGGAGAAAGAATGTACGACATAAACTAAAAATATATATTTCTGAACGTGATATAGTCGAATTGACTTATTATTATATATTATTTACAGCCATGTGCAATAAACAGTCAGAGAGGCATCAAGTTATTTAAAAATCAGAAATATCTATTTATAAAACTAAGTGATACTTCAGCCAAATAGGTCAAAATAGCCAAAAAGATACGTAGGTATTATCACTCACTCAGTCAGGTCAGTATCACTTTAGTAACTTTGTTCTTGGTTTATCAAGACTTTAGGGTTAAACAATTTACAATAATTACACTATCGCACATTAAAACTACTACCACGACTCTACATAAGAGATAAATATACGAAGTACCTACGTCAAATAAATCTGATACATACAGTATTACAGTCATACATACAATTATATAGAACTAAAACAAAACAGCTGAACATCACAATATTTCCCCAGCGTTTTGGTTCATCACAAAACGCATGCGACACAAATTCGACTGCACAGTGGAGCAACAAAATATCCCGGATTAAACGTTATTAGGTTACGTCAGCAAATTCAATTTACAGCCGAAACATCCGTACACGGCCATAAAACTGAACACTGTAATTTGACAGCGGTTTTCAACAATGTAGACATGGCACTAAATGGAAAACTTGCCAGGGGAATACAGATCTTATGTCAATAGTGGGAAAGGAGAGTAGATGTGGGGACTTAAGTCAACCATTGTGTGTGTCAATTGTTTACAATGTTGTTTTACGGAGAAACCCGGACAAAGAACTTCTGTGCTGAGCTACATTTTGTCCATTTTAAATGGAATTGTGACGAGAAATTTTGCGAGATTCCTTAATTAATGGTGCCAAGGTGGTAAGCCTGGAGGGTGTAAAGGAAAACAAGAAAATGAAAAAGCTAAAGAGTTTGGTTAAATGCTCTAATCTCAGAAATGATTGCCCATTTATCAAGGAAGGCTATAAGCTAAAACCCTTACACTATGACTAATAGCCTAACAGGAGCTGAGCATTAAAGAAAACGCTAAAACGAACAAAATTAAATCAAACTATTTCTCGCGTACAAAGTTACGGGAACAGCTCATAGCTAGCAGAATATAGTTAGTTGATAACGTCATTGCTTGATAAAAAAATGTGCCGTTCTTTTATTAGTACCTATGTCTAGAGATTTAAAAGGAACGCAATCCGGGCATCCCTTAGTTAATATTAAGCTTTAGTACCCCATTCCCTTAACGCACTGCCGTTTTAACCCTACTCTCTTTTAGGTCGCGTGACAAGTGACCTTTCGGGAAAAACTGTTTTCTTCTAAACCTGATATGTACAGAGGACAGCACACTAGACTAAATTTTTGTTGCAAAATCGATCCTATTACAATGAGATAAGATCTCAGTGTTTGGCTTGAGGTGCTGTGATAATGTACTTAGACTGAGAGTAAATGTTTCGGGCCGTTGACCTCATAAGGTTGGGAATAGAATGTTGACTTTCCACAAATCTGATCGAATCTGTGTACCCGATAAATTATTTTATTTGTATTCTTATTCTTAACTTATTTCGTTTGCGAACTTTCATTTGTTTTCTGTTTGTTTATTGGAAAGTAATTCGTTTGATCTATAATAAATGAATTTGAGGTGTTTGTCCTAATATCAAATTAGCAACTTGTAACTCAATGCGTTACAAAAAAATGGCGCTTAGGTTTAAGAAAAATATTGTCTTTCTTTTTGCCTGGCTTTTTTGTTCTTGTACAGCTGCTAATGTTAAAAGGATTAAATATTATTCTTCTTTGTAATTTTTTGAACCGATCTCACTTTGATTTTTGTAACCTGAATCTTTTTGCGAATAACGACGTGTGTTACAAAAAGTCACGCTAAATAATGTGCCCTAATGATTCTAGAAGCCACACATGTATCAAACAATGAACAAAGAGCCTGATAACAAACAATTAGTCCAACCGCTCGCAAACCTAATCTGGGTGTTCGTTTCTGTCCAAGGTTAGGCTGACCGCTCACGGACGATTCACAGAACTTTCCTACACAATTTTTTACTTCAACTATGGGAAAATGCAGACGCTTGGCTGGTTTTAATTCTTGATAGACATTATTGAAAACCAAAACCGATTTTTTCCATAGTGAATCATCTTAATTTCTTGTTGAAATTTTTATATTCATAATACGAAAACTGTACAAATGAAACCATCAAAGCCTTTTTAACACTTAACGTTATTATCCAATATTGATTAAGTAGTTGGATTTAAGGTTTAGTGGACAGAATTTCAATTTTTAAACACTACGGGGCTTATTACAATAAGTTAAACGGGCGGCAAACATTTCTTCAATATGGAATTAATGTCTTTTTAAACAAGACGTGTTTAACGTCTGTTTAAGTTTTTTGTAATAACACCATGTATTTTTTACGTCGTAACCATAATCCTGGATCTATATTTTTACCCACAGTCGTGTGTAGTCTAATCGCATGTCTGCGCACAACCTAAGGGTGAGTTTAGGTGGATCGACCGCCCTTTGTTTTTCGCGGTCCGGAAGACCTTCTAATTGCTTGTTGAGGCTCTATTGAACCCCTAATGAGGTTCTTGCCTGATTCCCGCTAATACTTATGATGGTATTAGTAGCCAGTGAGAAATATATTCGGGAATATTCCATTTTTGTCTGCGAGGCTTCGCTTACTCAACGTGATAATCGATCGAAAGTTACGTTTTTCTTACTCGAGTACAGTTTTAGGTTTTTGATTTTGTAGTAATACATTAGTTATAGGTGTTAGGGTTCGGGGCAGCCCCAACAGCATCCTGTCTATGATAGCGAGTAGACTGGACTGCCGTTATATTAATTACTGCTGCACTACATCCGCAGGAGTTGTGCAAAAAAAATAATATTAATGAATAGTTTAGATGTTCCAATTTTTACTAACATAGGTTAAGTCCTTTATAACTAACAAATAATGAGTCATGTTACTTGAATAAATAAATTATATTATTATTATTATTATTAGGTTCATCATGGTCATAAATCATTATGTATTGTACCTATTCAACTCTTATTTTATGGTTCGTAATAATAAAAACACCAATTCCAATTTAGAGATAAGGCGCAGGTTATTCTAAAAGGTCCACGACTCTTGTTCTTCAAATTTTAAAATAAAATAAGAATACATTTTTAATTTTTAATGTCGTGGAACTCGAGGACTCGTTGGGAATCAAAGTATGAATTTACATTTTTCTGAAAACAATAGAGCTTTGAGAATAAGCCCACAGAAGATCACTAATATTAAATGTAATTATTTTGGTTCCAAATTGCATAGTTATTTTTTTCTGATCTACACTTTATTTGGCTGATTCAGGGTAATCGTAACACCAGCATTTAAAATGTTCACTGAAAAATATGTTTCGTCAACCCAACAAATATTGTCGCAAACCACCCTATAAATTTACATGTGCTGTACATGCTGTGTCAAGATAAAAGCTATTAACATAATATGCTGATACGTTAATGTCGGGCAAAATTAAATTTATAATTACATGAAATATTTAAAGTAATTGCGCCAATGAGTTATTACTGCAACGTCATCATATTTTCATATGGGTCATTTTCCCAAGCACATTTTTTGGGCGGCGTAGCTGCAATTCATATGTTTTTTATGACATAGAACTTTGATTTTTTTTTACACGAAAATATACAGAGGTTCCATTTTGAGGACAACATTATTAATGAGTATTTTCTTTTACAAATTCGACAAAAAATCATTGAACTAAGCGTTTCTAATTTTGGTGCAGTGTCCACATCCTTAATTTCTTACAATATGTATTTTTTTAGCTGAAGACCAAAACAGAACTTAGGGAAAAAGTATATTTTTGAATTATACAATGTATCTATTATCTAAAATTACCAAATTAAGCAAGTTTCCCAAATAACTGTGATTAAGTCACGTCCTTAAGTTTTGTCCGCGAAAAAATTATAATTTTGGTGTCAATAATGAAATAGCTCGTCAGTTTCTTTAAGGATCAAACAGGATTTAAACACTCCCATCATTCGTTAGGTTTAGTACCGCCCCCGCGAGCAGTGACGGCAGACGGGTGCAAGACCTCTGCGTCTTGCCGCAAAAAATGTAAATGTGTTGTTTTTTTTTAAACGGACAACAATTCTGAAATTTTGGTGTCTTTTTGTATAAGATTTCTAAGCTATTCTTTTGAGTTGAATTCCTTGTATAATGTAAAGGAACTGTTTTCATACCATATGTTAAAATGTGGTTGTTTTATTTAAAACAGATTTCATATAATTTAGCTTTTTCAACGAGAATCTAATTTTGGTGGGTCAATTTTGGTGTTTTTGGTGGTGCACCAAAGCATTTTTAACTGACTTAACTCCGTCAATTGTGAACCGATTTTCAAAATTCTTTTTTTGTTCGATAGGGTACACTTCTGTGGTAGTCCCACTGTCACCAAGTCAGGATCTGATGATGGGATCCTAGGGAAATCGAGAGAAAACCTCAAATTTTGTAGGAACGCAATACGTTTTTCATATTTATTCTAAAGTTATTCAAGTAGTTATCATCTAATGTTGATGAGATGATGATGGAAGGTAAAACTCCTTAACGCTTAGGAGTTGGAGGATAATTCTTTAAATATTTTAAGTAGGTATGTACATAAAGTTGTATTATTTCAGGTATTTAAGATGAGCTGATGATAAAAGGTCAAACTACATAAGTTAGGAGTTAGATGATACTTTTTAGTTGCCGATATTTAAAGGTAGCCTGTATTTTGTTAGGAAGATTATTTACACTTGGATTGTGATTAAGACTATAATTTTCCATTTTGTAATGGAACGTTATAGTCTTAATCACATTATATAATATATAATAATTAAACATAGGTACTGTCCATCTTCAGTGACAATAACAAGGACTAATCAACTAAAAAGCATGAAAAAAAATAATTTTAACAAAAAAATTAAAACAGACGCCAAAAATCACTAAAAAGTAGAAAATAATTATTTATTTATTTATTTATTTATTTATTAGGACAATATACCACGATTAATATTTTTGGAGTCGGTGCCGGTAAATTTAAAACATTTCTTGAGCTTGGCACTGAGCAGGCTGGCACTGACATGACCGATTGATAGCATTTCTAATTTTGGTGCTTTAATATAAATTTTGGTGTTCTCTTAATTTTGGTGTAAGGAAAATCTAAAAAAACTGCTGGACAAAATTTAATGTCATAATCAATTTAGAAACAGTATACGTTTCCAATAAATTTGATATATAATGAAAAAATAAAAGTACACAAATAACAATTTCCACCAAAATTAGGCAAAAATATACACTTGTTGAAATTCACCCATATATTGCCGTAGTAGAGTTAAAACCAGTAAGTTTAACAAATCTGGGCACATATTGTTCATGCAATCATTAGGGTTCTCTTGAAGAAAAAAAGTAAGCATGAACAATACTCGTTGAATGCCACGCGACTCACCGGTGTGCCTTGTACAATACAATTTCTATTTGTCTCGGCGTTCAATGACTTAAAACTAGATATTTAAGTACATTGATATTATTACAAAGTGGCTTAATTTAATCAAATTATTCAACCTTCTAAAATTAATAAAACGTTTAGGAATTATCATTGAATTTGCAAATTAACACGTCATCTCACAGTAATAATTAAATTCGTGGTAATCAAATCTACTGCTTCAACTTTGATACCAACCGTACATATACAGTACATTACATTATAACTGAATTGGTTTTGTATGTTTATGTAAATGGGGAAATCCCGGGACAATCACATTTTACCAATTAAACAGGACATTTTAATAATTTTTAGTCTATAACAGCGAATAATAGCTCGAAGCTTTATTTTGTATCATATTTTATATTATGTACAATTATACCGTAACCTGGATTTACTTATTCATTTTTTGCTAACGTATGTTTTTTGTTTCAGGTACGTATCATCAATGAAAGAAAAGTAACACCTACAAACTTTAAATTTGGGAGGTAGGTTCCATATAAGGTGTAGCCATCCGCTAAGAACGGATTTTACGAAACTTCACTCCTAAGGGGGTAAAATGGGGTACACGCGTACGAAGTCATGTGCGGCCGCTAGTAACTTATATCATAAATAACTTTTATTCTTCTGGGTCTCACAAACAAATAAATATATCGGAAATCTGCGTACATTTCTCGTGAATCTAAAACAGTCTCATAGGGGTTCTCTAAATAAGCAATCAGACAGATGTCCCACAAGGAAATTACTCGTTCCTTATAAAAGGAAAATGGATAGCTTAATTCAGAGGCAGTTTGTTTTTCTTTTAAACCCAGCATCTAATTATAGGACAGCTAAAGGAGACGTTCTCAAAGGGAATCAGGAAAAGGCTATCTGGGAAGCCCTTTGTTTGGCTTTTAGCCTAAGTAATAAATTACGAGATCTGGGGCGGCCATATTTGAAAAGATAAGTTAGTAATGTGGTGGATCCTATAAAGATAAATTCTTGGTATTTCTTGAAATTTGACTTCATAGTTTTGCTTTCTGAGGACTAATGTACAGATAATGATGCTTTTAAACTCTTTTTCAGAAACTACTATTTGAAATAAGGTGTATTTACACGCATATTAACTTCAAACATTCGAAAAACTGGCCCAACCCTTTGCCGAGACCCTATTCCATTCAAAAAGGGCATTTTAAATGTTTGTGCCGCACAAAAGTTCGCCCTATTCCTTTGCACATGTTTTGTTGTACAGGATTGTGCAGCCACCTGTCCTGGGCTAATTGGATTCTTTACATGAAAATGTCCCTTTAGGGCTACCGTGGCCAGTGTAAAGTGGCCTTCTTTCCCCCAAAATGGCAAGAAATTAAGGAGGTTGTCCGTAAAAGGACAATGTTCGTTCTCCATACATTGTTCGCCGTTAGATCAACAGTGCCGAAAAAATACTTTCTAGGTTCTAAATGACACAAATCTTTATGTAAGAACAATTATTCCTGGCGGACCAATTCTATAAACTTATTGATAGCAATATTGTTATCATAACCTCTTACTTACTAGTATTGTATTATATTATTTTATGCACATCAATTTGGGAGATGTTCTGTATTGTAGTTGTCGCAGCCAAATTGTATTATAATATTGGACGGGTTTTGGAAATAGCTCGGCGTTCCACTTTTATGATTTACTTACTTACATTTTGCACGTAAATAAATAACATGAATCCTATGTTTACTTTCCACTCTTGACATTTAACACGTGACTTACCAAACTAACTATCTCCATGGTTACCGTCTTAGTCTATGCGTGACTAGGGATTGAACAACTTTTAATTGAATATTATTAACAATTCTCGATAATTATTATCGATTGAAAAATATTCGGTATTTGAATCGAAAGATATATTCAATTTTATCAATATCAAAATATTCAATTTTAATAATAAAATAAATATTATTTACTACTACCTATGAAATGTTCTGAACATTGCCTGGAGCGCTCCCCCAATCCTGGGTTTTCCCTTTCCAAGCTGAGAGGACATCTTTTTGGTTCTATCGATACATTATAAAGGTACTTAATATTTGAAATGTATTACCAATTATTGTTATAAGCATTTTGAGCGAATAAAACTTTCAATTCTATTAGAACTTTAGACATTTCTCTCACTTTAAGCGGCATTGGATTTTTCATCGGATTTTGAAACTGTTACAGATATATTAAAGATGATCCCATATTGTTGTCATTGTCTATATCAGTGTTATGATCACAATTCTTTTTATTTTATTCATAACCTTCGACCAGTTGGACACATTAGATAGCTTCTTGTAGTATCGTGCAATATATTTTTAACTTTTAATTAAAATCTAGTCATACTGTAGCAATATGGACGATTTATTTTATTTACAAGATCGGTATCTTATTGTCTATGATGACCGCAGTCAACATCACTATTACATGGATTCCTAACAATGAAGTACGGCATTGCCTTGTGCCGATTTTACATAGATTTTATCGACACAAATTATGGAACTTCATAGGATATGGAGCAGGCCACGCCCTAAAATGTCCGGATGTCGTCATAGTATTATGGAATACATATAAAAGACTTTTATTATTTCATTTTCTAATCCTCAAGTGTCCGTTACAATCTAATTAATATTTAAGTATTCAAAAAGTAAGAGATTAATTTTGATACTTTACTGCTGTGCCCAGGAATCTAAGGCGGTTTCTGACAATGTCCTTTCCGACTCAACAGTTATTAAATTGCAAATGTTTGCAGCTCTACCACGGGAAAAACTTCGAAAATAAGTATTTATAAATAATTGTAAGACTTAAACTTTTGCCTTCTCGAATAGAAATTGAATGATTCACTAAATAAGGATGCCGGTGAAGCTCGTTTCCACCTTCGGTTTGATAAATCACTTTCCATCAGGTAAGGTGCAGTGCAGGCCAGCTTCCACGTTGTGGATAAAAAAAAAGTTTACAAATAATTGAACACAAAAAAAAAAACTCATAAAACTCACTTATTTTTTGCAAATAGGCTTTCAAAAAGCACTTTTACATGTCCCAGTATTAACCCTACCACCGCTTCAGGAGAATAATTGGGCCAGTGCTGAGAAGAAGCAGCGCAAGAAACTCAGTCACTATTCAACCGGCTAAATGTATCAAACCTGATTTTACTAGATGTGTGATCTTTAGTGCTTCAAATTACATAGTTGTAATGTTAGTCTTGGTACTGGTCGGATACTTTTCGGACAGACAGTACACACTGCCAATGGCAATCAGGGTTCCAACTACACTGGTCCACGCACCCTGACCCTTCCGGCCTTGATTAACGTTTCCTAGCTTTTGTGTGAAACGGACCTTTTAATATGAATTAATACGATTTCCTATGTAGGTGCGCTACGGGACGACAGACCGACAATTATTGTGAGGCCTTTTAGATCTTCCGGTAGCAGAAGTTTTGAACGGGTTGGTTGATAAGGTTAAAGTTTTGGCCATTAGTTTTTTACGATAGGCCTTACAAGCAAACCAATGATTTTCATAAATAAACATTTTTTAAGGCTTTCCTTACATAATCTTTATTTTCATCATTAGTCTACCTTGACTGACTCAAATTAAATTATTTTTAATAAATAGTCAACTGACATTACTGTAACCCTAATGTAAGTTCATCTTTAAGTTTCCGAATGCTTTTATTAGAAAGCCTTAGGAGTAGTAAGACGCAGTCAGTAGCAGCTAAACTCTCTTACTCTAGTCGAAACTATCAATTAGGTACTTATAAAAATTTCACTCCACAATTTTGTTTCCTATCCATTCTTAGACGCAAATGGCGTCCAATAGTCGGCCTTAACAAAAACTTACGTCACAAATATCGGAAACCATTGAAAAAGTAAACTGAAGTAGACGTATCCACTGAACCTGAAATGACTAGGCATTAAGTGTGCCAATACCTACTCCGCCGCGGTTTTTGCTGTCATTAGCTTTTCTTTTGCTTTGTACGGTCAGCAAAAAAGTTTCTTCTGATTATAGGGATCGCTTTCCATGCTAATAGATTTGGTGAGCACTTGTAAAGGAGGTTTTGTAGGTTTTTTATTATTGCTATATTATGAACTTACTACTTTAATTTATAAATGGGTATAGATTCTTTATTCACCTGTAAATATTTAAATAAATATAATTGGCACATTCCTTCGAATCATTCATTTTAAATCGTGTCATCCAGTATTTGATTTTAATCAGAATTTTTCCTTAAAGTAACATTAAAATAAAATCTCTTTCTTCAAAGGCTCGTATTTTTATTGCCTCCAACGAAAGGAAATTTAAAATTGCCAGTAAAAACAGATTCGAGAAAATTACGTATCCAAAGGCCAGCCTTGATTTTTATTCTGACGCTTAGTTCGATTTTACGTCTTCTTTTTTAATTTATTATTTTCGTTTGTCTTTGGAAGGACGCACACTGTCAGAAATAAATAAATATCTTGGTCTTTGAAGCTTCAGCCACACCAACGGGTGCAGAATCGCCATCGCCGGCGCGTTCATAGGCCAGTGACAGGTCGCGCGACCCATGACAGTCCGCGCGACTTGTCTTTGGCCTATGATCGCGCTGTGGTCGCGCCGGCAATGGCGATCTGCACGCGTTGGTCTGGTTGAAGCTTTGGTCTAGAAAAATAAAAAAAACTGTACTGATAGTCTGTCAGTATGCTTTTTATAAATTATCTGCTTATAAGCCTTGATCACACGTACCGAGTAAACGGGCGAGACAGTGCTTTCGTAGTAGTAGATGTATGAACATACGCACCGAGTACTCGGCCGAGAGCACTGTCTCGCCCGTTTTCTCGGTACGTGTGATCAAGGCTATAGAGTTTTATGAATCCGTAGGTAGACATTTTTTCAAACTTTCACTTGATATTTGTTGATAGTGTGCGGTCACACTAGCCAATAACGAATGATGGAAAAATTTCCGCTGCCCAACAGCAACCGGAATAATAATGTTGTTTTTCCGAAACTCTCCCTGAACAATTTTCAGGGTGTTTGGAAGGCCTTTTTCCTTCAAGAAAAATTTGTGTAGGTCGATCAGTCGTGAATATTATCTGAATTAATTTACTGTGTTTTGTTACTTGTTTTCGTTGGTTAGTATCTAAATTGGTTCTTTGTGCTATTTTACGATAAAGACAAAAAAAAAACAAGATAAAATACTTATTACGAATCTACACAATAATAATACTTTCAATAGAAATCTATTGTGGTAATAGTCAGTCTTGCTGTAACAAAAGATAAATCGAATTACACACCGCGAAGCCATGGATAAAAGCTAGTTCTAGAATTAAAACTAGCTTTAGATCTAGAATCTAGAAAACAAATAACTTATTATTTTTTTTCAGTTAGCAGGCTTGTTGTAACACCTGATTGCCTATGGCAACTATGGCGGCTTATGAACAATGATATTATTACTTACTAGCAGCCGCCCGCGACTTCGTACGCATGGATCCCGTTTTACCCCCTTCATCTATCTTACGCGGTTTAGATTTTTTCATAGAAATGTTTTTTCCCGCTAACTCCCGTTCCCGTGGGAATTTTGCAATATCCTGTTGTAACTAAGCTTTGAGTTTACTAAGGTACCTGCATGCCAAATTTCAAGCGTGTAACTTAAGCGGTTTAGATTTTTCATACAAAAGGATTTTCCCGCTAATTCCCGTTCCCGTGGGAATTTCGGGAATTCCTTTCTTACTGCACCTCTACGGTACCTAAGCTATGTCCCTTCCAAATTTAACCATTAACGCTGCACACGCGACGGAAGCTTAAAAAATAGGCAACTTCTCCCGTTTTCCCAAAATTTCCCTTCACTACTCTGCTCCTAAGTATACTATAACCTGCCCAGGAGTATGAAGAATAATTGTACCAAGTTTTGTTAAAATCCGTCGAGTAGTTTTTGTTTCTATAAGGAACATACAGACAGACAGACAGACAGAATAGACAGACAGACAAAAATTTTACTAATTGCATTTTTGGCATCGGTAGCGATCAATAAATCACCCCCTGGTAGTTATTTTGAAAATATATTTCATGTACAGAATTGACCTCTCTACAGATTTATTATAAGTATAGATTATATTATTATTCTGTGGTATTACCACTTCACACTTATTGAAAGACTTAGGTATGCCCGTTTTCACCATCAATCCTTACTTTTTAAGTGAACCCTATGGTAAAACTTATCAGGAATTTTGTTTTCAGGGGTCACTTAAAAATTAGGGATTGATGGTGAAAATAGGCATTAATTTTTTGTTCGTTTCATAAGTCCACTGTGGAACCTTGTTGATATTTTATCAAGAAGTTTGAAGCCAATTATAGGAGTTAATCAAATTTTATCACAAATAACTTCAACAAAATAACGGACTTGACTTTGTTTCATTAGAATTTTCATCTAAATCTGTTGATAAAATTAAAGCTTTATTTCGGGATGAAATTGAAAACACGCGACAGGAGTCCAGTATTTTAATCCCAGCGCTCACGTGGACTGCTAATGGAGAGGGGATATCCCTGTAGATTTATTTTTAATCAGATTCGCCATGTTACCGGGGTGCATAGCCCAGTTAGAACAGTTCAACGCTGTATTTTATTAATGAGCTTGACAGCCTGTTGGCATTTTAACTTATTTAATAATCTCATGCATGCAACTCTTGTCCATTTACGATATATAACTGTATAACGCATCCACACTCAGTATGTTTTGCATTTTGAAATAAGCATTACTTGTGATGTAGCCAGACTACTTATGTTTTTCGGATACCATTTTGGTACTTGTACCTTATGTTGTTGTTATCTATACTTATAATAAATCTGTAGAGAGGTCAATTCTGTACATGAAATATATTTTCAAAATAACTATCAGGGGGTGATTAGTGATCGATACTGATGCCAAAAATGCAATCAGTAAAATTTTTGTCTGTCTGTCTGTCTGTCTGTCTGTCTGTCTGTCTGTCTGTATGTTCCTTATAGAAACAAAAACTACTCGACGGATTTTAACGAAACTTGGTACAATTATTCTTCATACTCCTGGGCAGGTTATAGGATACTTAGGAATTCCCACGGGAACGGGCATTAGCGGGAAAATCCTTTTGTATGAAAAATCTAAACCGCTTAAGTTAGACGCTTGAAATTTGGCAAGCAGCTGGTACCTTAGTAAACTTAAAGCTTAGTTATAACAGGATATTGCAAAATTCCTACGGGAATGGGAATTAGCGAGAAAAAACATTTGTATGAAAAAATCTAAGCCACGTAAGATAGACGCTTGAAATTTGGCATGCAGGTACCTTAGTAAATTTAAAGCTTAGTTACAACAGGATATTGCGAAATTCTCACGGGAACGGGAGTTAGCGGGAAATTCCTTTTGTATGACTGACTCACTGACATACCCACGCACAGCCTAAACGGCTAAACGTAGGCACTTGAAATTTATAAGGGACGTAGCTTAGGTACCGTAGAGGTGCACTAAGAAAGGAATTCCCGAAATTCCCACAGGAACAGGAATTACCGGGAAAATCCTTTTGTATGAAAAATCTAAGCCGCTTAAGTTAGACGCTTGAAATTTGGCATGCAGGTCCCTTAGTAAACTTAAAGCTTAGTTACAACAGGATATTGCGAAATTCCAACGGGAACGGGAGTTAGCGGGAAAAAACATTTGTATGAAAAAATCTAAACCGCGTAAGATAGATGAAGGGAGTAAAACGGGATCCACGCGTACGAAGTCGCGGGCGGCCGCTAGTTTTTAATAATTATTGTGGTGACGATGTGGATCTCAGTGCTATTAAACATTTTTTTCTATCTATTTTATTATGTGCATGCACACAAATAAATAAAATATTTGTGTTATGCGCGAACTGAGCCCGCAATGGGACTGGCGGTCATCAACGGCCGTTGGAATATAGAGACTGATTTGCCTGGACTATGACGACATGGCCGTATATAACACAGAATGTGGGTTGACGTGACTAATCTCGCTGTGGGGACATATTGACAGACATTTTTGTAATATACCTCTGCGGAAATAAGCAGAGTATCCAATGTAGATCATTATTAGGGCGATACACATCTGTATCTGCCAGTTAAGTGAATGTACTCGTACATCAATGTAGGGGTTTTATCATGGGAAAATCCAATTCGATATTGGAATAGCTTTTGTCTCGGGCTATATAATTGATATTCAGTGTGTCACTGAAATAAGTTGACGCCCTATTGTTGTAATTTTAACTTAGGTCAATTAATACAAAAAAAAAATTCATCTAGTTCGTCCAGTACTTTTTGCATGAAAGAGTAACAGGCGTAGGTACACTTCCATCCAGAATCTCTCAGAAGGGCATCTCGCATTGTCAAAAAAATTAAGATTTCTGAAAATATAGAAGGGCATCTCGCATTGTCAAAAAACTAATATTTTTGAAAATATTTCTTATTGTTATGACAATGTGGCGTAGTATGTTACAATACGAAGTGTTATATTAATAGACTTTTTAAACCATCTTACCTTTGCCTTGCTGCATATACAAGCTCGCTATACTCAAACCACAACATACCGGAGCAGTGACCTAGCCCTAACGAGGGGTCGTGTGGCGAACCTAAAATTACAGCTAGGGCTTCGTAGGCTAAAATTAGACTAAAGAGCAATTTTGTTACTGTATGTATACAGTATACAGGCGTAGAGAATGTTCCCCTAATTATGGCGAATATAGGTACAACAGGTAGGTATTCTGCCTACTATTTTAGTCTAGCTTCATCAGTCAGTCATTTCAGCTCGTAGTAAGTAAGTACCTCCTACTTACCTGGAATCGTCAGTTTACTGCTCGACATTCATCGTCATCATCATTTCAGCCATAGGACTTCCACTGCTGAACATAGGCCTCCTCAATTTCCATAATGGTTGGTTGGTAGCGGCCTGCATTCAGCGCCTTCCTGTTACCTTCATGAGGTCGTCGGTCCACCAATACTCAAATCGTTTACCACAATGGGCAAGCTTTCCGCCTGCTCACCTGATGGAATGTTATTTTGAAGATCAAACTGAAAGTAGAAGCAAGCTTCATTCATTACAATGTCATCCTCCCATGATGGCTATCTTACTTTCAACTACTTCTAATACGTACCCTTATATCTAATCTAAATATTATTTCCTCATATACTTGTAAATACTCGTATATTTTTTTCTCAATTGCAATCGATACGCCATTGCTGGAACAGCGCATTACAAAGAAATTCTGGGAAACGGAATCGAGAATTGAATGCGATACGCAAATGATCGCTAGAAAAAGCTCCATAAAGTTCCATTCTTATTTTTCAAGCTGAGCGAGCGGATTTAATCGCTCAATCCTTGGTTAAGTCCTATATAAAGTAAAAATATAGCTTTAGGATTTTGAACTGATGTTTTGACGAATTTGATTGACTTAATAAAAAAACCTATAATACTTAACGTCACTAAGAAGCGGGCACAGTTTTCTCAATAAGTGATAAATTAAGGAAAGCATGATACTTAAGTACGTAATAATTTATCTGGAACAAAAATAAAACAAAGACATAATATGGCTCTTTGTTGAGGTTATTTATTATTGTAAAAATACTGCAAACGGCATGATTTAAATACTATACAGGGTGTTAGGTAAATGGGTATATGAGCCGACACTAGCCCATGTTAACATATGCATATAAATAGTATGGTGAAGTCAGAAATTTGATATCATCATTTTAATTTTCATACAAAACAAATTTTATAAAATCCGATTTGTATGAAAAATAAAATAATTTAAATGAAGCCTAGTTCAATTAATATTAATATTAATAATACACAAATCACACTGTTTTATTCTCTATCACCATTTACTATAGCCGTGTCTTCAGTCTCTGACCTAATTCCATAATTCAAATTTCATATACCTGACAGAGATTCAATAATTCAGTATTCTATTGAATAGTCAACGATACTACAATTTCGCTTTGACGCTATTGGAAATATTTTAAGCAAGAACAGTAGGGTTACTATACCTACATTGAAACGACTGCATTTATGTGTTTATATTAGTTGCTATTTTGCATGATTATGATAATTTGCTAATAAGAATGAGCCCTTAGTGTTGTCATCTGCACAATAATATAATATTTAAAGATTAACTATACATCTCGTAATGATCATGAAGAATAGCAATGCCATGGAATTATGAGGTCGGTTGAAAATTAAATTCATGGCACATAATTATCTAATAAGGAAAGAAGTAAGCAAATATACAAAGTATTTTAAAGATATCTTGGCCTATTATAAATGTATAATAATTTTGGACCCCAAACTTTAACTAGGGCGTTTGATAGTAAAACGTCAATTGATACTTGGATCTGCCGCACTTGTTCCTTTTACGTCGGAAGCATCCTTTGCTACCGAATTAGACCACCCACCCATTGGACCTTAAAACTTTAATCATGGTCGTTTGGCAGTAAAAATGACAATTGACACTCGGTCCTGCTGCACTTGTCCCTTTTACGTCGAAAGCAAGGACCCAAATTATACAACTCACATTACAATTTGCCCCTCGTTCCCAATAAACAATTTATAGCCCGATCCTGATTATCGCCTCGACTCGAGATCGGTTGACCTCCAGGATCGAATATAAGATTTATAGAGGTCGCCACCGACTCTTTGTGTAGGCACAAAGTGAGCCCGGGGCAATGTATTTATTCATGTATGGGTGCTGATGTACTGACCTTTCGTTTTTATGGGATGTGGGTAAAATAAAATATATTTTTTTTAACTTTCCCCCATATTTTATAGTAAAATCATCATTTCAGCCGTCCGGACGTCAGGACGTCCACTGCCGAACATAGGCCTCCCCCAATGATTCTATAATGACCGGTTGGTAGCGGCCTGCATCCAGCGCCTTCCTGTTACCTTTATAAAGTCAGCGGTCCACCTTGTGGGTGGACATCCTGCGCTGCGCTTTCCGGTAGGATAAAAAATGACAATTTTAAAATGTTACTTTTTAATGTCAAAGTCATACAAATTCACATAGCAATATCGCTACCCAAAAGCTTGTTCAATCATGCATGTTGTACTCCATAGAGAATTCAATTTGAATTTCAAATCAATCTGTTAGTAAAATTCAGTACGGATTTGTTTTTATATTTATGAAACGAGTGACATTTTAGTGAAAATTTAATAAAAAATGAGCTTTGCATTTCAAAGCTGATTCATCTATTATTATAATTTATTTAGAATTTCCTTTGCGTAGAGTATGGTTTTTATCTACGATTTATTGCAATGAAAGATCTAGAATTATTTACATATTTATGATAATAATCACATTAATAAGAAAGGATATACTTTGACATTGTCTTAATTAATTGATCTTGCCATGGGTGTGGCCAACTCCCACAGGTGAACTTATCACCGTTACTAAAATTTCCACTGTTACTACATCGCGTTAAAACATTCCATTTAGCCATTTTAGCCTCGTTTCTTTGGTTGTTACGCGCTGCATCAACTAATTTGCGTATATTAACTCTGATAGCTTTACCGGGACGGCTGGCTGCAAATGGATGGAACATTTGCTTATTGCGACACATTAAAAGGCTGTTTTTGTTTTTATTTTGTTAAAATCCGGGGCTTGTTTTTCAGTCTACCACTAGTGACCTGTGTCTATTATCTGTGGCTATTTTGACATTCGTGCAAAAGTTTTGTTGACAAAAAGCTTGAACTTTTTGCAGTTAAAACAAATAAAATAAGTCAATGTTAAAACATTTCACTATTACTGATTCATATATTTTTTTATCATAGCCACAATACAATGATTTTATTAAATCAAGTAGAATCGTAATTAATTTTCAAGTATGTCTCAGGAAAGTCACATGAAAATAATTACTGATTCATATTTTTTTTTATCATAGCCACAATACAATGATTCTATTAAATCAAGTAGAATAGTAATTAATTTTCAAGTATGTCTCAGGAAAAGTCACATGAAAATATAGTTCGTTTCTCCAACCCAGTCCCTCGTTTAATACAATTCGGCCCCACTCTTTATAATGGAAACTCCGTAGATTTTTGTACTGCCCTTTAGTTATGGTAATGCGTGACCGTACCTATAAGACCCGCTGCGGTCGTGAATATATTTCACACTTTACCAGTGGATACAGAAGCTGGTAAGGCGTTGACTTTGAATGATATTATGGTCTTAAATGTTTTCATTGTGAACTATAGGTCCTTGAGTAGGTACGCCACTAGTACTTTTGTGACTATTGTTGCTTTAAAAAATGCAAATGCTGCACAGCAAAAAGTACTCGTTCACGACTGAAGGGTGTTTGTTTTAGGGTAATCGACATCTCTGGAAAAACTTTTGCAAGATAAGGCTCCCCTAATATGCTCATTTTTATTTAGTTCGGCGGTGATAAAAAGTGAATTCAGCTACGTTTGTACTAGTGGGATGATTTCATTAAAGTAAATAGAAATGGTTTAAAAAGACAATGTCATTATTACTTACTTAATTCCTATTTAAATAGTACCGTATTTTAGCGGAGTATTCAACAAATTAGGACAATTCGTCATCACTGCTTTAGTGTTTGTCGACCTGCCCCTTGTCTATGGCCTCAGGACAAATTTAGTTTCTGTCTTGTTCACCCCGAAATCTATTTGCGGCAAAGACGACCTCGAAATTGGACTAGGATCTCAGGGCGGGGGTCGAAATTTCAATTTCCGAACGGAAGAGATAAATTTCGAGTCACTTATTGACGTTTCTTTACGTCGAACACACGTTCGGCACCGACGATTGATCACGGCGACGATAAATAAAAATAAACTATCTTTTAGAGTTCCCGCGACCTCATATCGTAGTTGGGGACGTTTTTCTTTGCTTTTGGGTTTGGTGGATTGACTTATATTTGTATGGGATTAGGTAAGGTGCTGCCCTCGATCAGATTTGGTTAGCTGGATCTGAATGCCATGGCATTAAGCTCGCCTGTTGTACCGATATTTATTATGTGTGTGCAATAAAGATTTTAAATAAATAAACGAAAGTTAACAAGCAAAGAAATAGAGACAGTTTTAGTTTCTCATGATTTATGAAAAATAAAAATAAAAAATCTCTACTACTTTTAATTATACTACCTATATCATAATTTTAAATAATTTCTTGAATGTAGATCTTCAGAGACTTTAAAGTTTAGTAAACTTATGTGAAAACCAAGTCACTTAGGTACCTAGTTCATATGGCAAGTGTGATCAAGACTAGTCCCAAACGTCGACGTGTGGTAAGTACTAGTAGTACTAGTTGAAACTAGTTGGAACTGGGTGGAATTATTCACATTTCCATTACAACTCTATGAATATTACAGTTGCAGGAAGTTTAGTTATTGCGATGTTATTGGACAAACATACTGCTAACAACGATTTGCGAGCAGTTAATTTATGTTAGATGGCAGTAACTATTAGGTAATGTGATGTTAGAAGTTTTAGGAATTTATTTGTCAGTTAATAGAGCATAGATCTCTGATAAGTATTTGAAAGAAAAAAAAACATTGTTTTGTTTTACTGGCTTTAGTTTGCTTTATTTTTAGTATTAACAAGAGTAAATAATTAAATATGAATCTCAGAATAAATCATCAGTTTTGACATAAATTTCCCATACTGATACTGTCAATGTGCCAGTTATAGTTACATAGTTACCAGGAGTTAATCTTGGATAAAAGTTTGGTCAAATCGGGCCTAATTCGCGCTAGGGCAAAAACAAAAGAACGTTGACGTATGTGAGGGCGTATAAAATTGTCTCAACCCGTCATTATTCAATTGTTTTTCTATTGTGTCTGTATCAGACGCATGTTCAGCATTTTCCCTGCTCAAAAATAACACAGCGAGTTTTCTTATCAAATGTTTGTACTGATTGAGAAGAGAGTAAAACATATTGAAAACACGTTTGACCCACTTATCGCGAGTTTCCTCGATGAGGCCAATAATCGCGTAGTTTCTGCTTAAACTTACTGCATCTCGGGCGGGGTTATATTCATTCGCTATAATAGAAAATGAATTATTCTAACTTTGGCCACAGTGGTTGAAGGCGCCAGAACTGGGTAGATTTATATGCAAGAACTTGATGACGTCATTACGTGCGTTACCATTTTGGGATTTTCATGGGTAGTTTTCCTCGTCGACTTTACTTTTGTAAGGACCCAGATGAATCTAAATACACTTTTTTAGCAACACCACATTCAAAATTTTTTTTTGGTTTAAACTCTACACTAATACTGTACTATAATGTTAAATTTCAGTGGTTTCCAATAAAGTTTTAGACAGTTATCTGGTATCTGAATGTTATCTAGTAGCACGATTGAACATTTTAAAATGTATGAAGAAAGAAAAATCTCAAAGTCTTGTTATCTTGATTTCTTAGCATCTATTTCACTGGATTCGTTAAGGGACAGTTTACGCCTGTACCCGCTGTGTTTAAGCCAAGTTCATACTTAGGCGTTGTTCAAAGAATAGTAAAACTAGTTGTTCCACTACCTATCTAAAATTGGTTGAAATTGTGGGTCTTAATTATTTTATATTTTTTCTAAAGCAGATTTTTAGGCTTCTGCTGTAGTTCAGCTCAATTCATAGTTTAGTGGTTCAAGAACTTCACTTGCCCTTGTTAAAAAATTAAAAGCCAAGTTCGATAAAATTGCTTACATCTCCTGTTTAATAGATCATTTACACAAATACGATAAATCTGTCACGAATTCCATCTTGGCTAGGTCCGCTAGAGTTCCGCAATAAGCTCCGCCTACAAATAAATAAACGTGGCTAGTATACCCGCGGGCTTGCGGTTCGGACGGGTCCATCAGCCCTGGGTGTACATTTCGTTTCTTCATTTGTTTTTGGTCAGCTGCTGCTGCAAAAATTTTGGTCAAATGTTAGTTCCTCTAGTAGACTAGGTCCGCTTTGGTTCCGCGCCAAACTCCACTTAAAAATAAACTGCCTTGCCTTAAAGACAGTAGACCAAGCCCGCGGCTCGGACGGGACTAAACAGCCCTGGGTGTACTATTACCAAGAGACGAACGAGATTACCTGTATGCTTACATTTCGTTTCTCCGTTTGTTTTTGCTCAGCTGCTCGTTCACATGAATCCACACCGCCATTTTTATTGAGCATTTAGTTATGGTGAGTTCTTTTTGCTCTGTAAACAATTGTGGAGTGCAAGTTGTAAGTTGTTTGAATTTTGGGAACTGTGGTTTCTTATATTTTGAAGTTACCTATAATTGTTTTGATACCTTCTTGATACTTGTTCTGGCCCTGATTTGATGTATTGTGGGATATTAATATGTGGCTTTTACTAAACATAAAAGCCTAGTTGCAAGCTATAAAAAAAGGAAGGTAAGTAGTCTTATAAATACCTATAAATTGGCTACTAACGAAATTATAATGGCTGAGGAGAGGTAATTAAATTAAATAGGGCGTGAATGTTCCTGTTGGAAAACCTAAGGTTCTTCTTACATTCTAACTTTAATCATTTAAAAGTGAGTACAATAACCAACATTTTTATTGTCATTCCGAATTCAGTGGCCCCGCTCAAAGTAAATAATAAAACTGGGCAAAGAGTCGCGGCGAATGTTCGCTCTGCCTCTGGAATATAAATTGGGCTAATTTAAAAGCACATGAACGGCTGAAATGTACGGGAATGGGATAAGAAATCGTTTTTCAGGCAGATAGTGCGCGGATAGCGTCTCAGTGCAAAGTGAAACGATATAAAAGTGGGCATTAAGTATAGGTAGCTAAAAACGAACGGCATGCGAAGCTAAATACTATGACGTCTATGTCGTTGTAATAGATAAGTCTTTAAGACTGTCTGATCTTTAACCAAGTACAGGCCGTATTTTAAGCTAAAGACTGTGTATCTTATGTTAAGGTGCGATTTTGCTACAAAAATGTCGACCGTCTCTGCGGGAAACTTTATTGAGGTTGTCCTAACATTCATGCTTGGAGAGGATGAGTGATTTGAGTCTGATAGAAAATCTGACGTTTTCTTATCACAGAGACCGCCTTCAACGGCGTACTATTAAGGCTGGGTTGCACCATCTTACATTAACTTTAACAAACGTCAAAAATCTGTCAAACTTCATACAAAAGCACCGGTTATCGTCATAGTTACCGTTAAAGTTAGGTGGTGCAATTCTGCTTTAGACTACATCATTAACTAGATTGGGTTCGAATCTCGCTGGGCACAAAATGTAGTATGATGTATTATGAGAAAAGCAATATTTACATACGATATTCACCTGCATTTAAAGCTATATTCCACCAAAGCCTACAAACGCGTAAACACGTTTAGTTCAATTCAGCATAGGTATGCGGGAGTCCGGATACAGACACTTTCATATATCCATTAGAATATTCAAAGCAATGCTAGCTCAGCTATAACGTATATATTAGTAAGGGGTCGTGCACACGAGAGATCAAAAAATTACTTCTTATTTTTTTAGATAAATACATAATAGGTAGAGTCGTAAAAGGTCGTTCAGACCTCACAATACATTCAGACCTTAAAATTTTTGAAAATCGAATGGAATGCTATTTTTTAATATTTAGCTGTTGGTAATAATAAAGTTACAGGCTATCACTAAAATATAAACGATATTTAGGAAATAGCAGACCAAAACTGGTTTCATTTTACAATTTTTTAATTAATTTTCTTATTCAATTTTATGGGATAAAAAAGTTGTGTCTGTCCACCTGCACATAATTTAAAGTGACAGATGTGCGGAACATTCACAACAGAAACAACACGTTTCGGATTGCACAGGTGTTTTCCTTGATGAGAACAATTTATGTCAATCCCCAATAAAACCGCATCTCGCCCACCCTTATCACGTTAGAGCGGTTCCCAACTAGGGCTGCCACCTAATGGGTTAATTGTGTACTTGTTTTAACACCTTAAGATGTAAAATAAAGTAGAAAATTAAAAAAAATATTTGGTATTTTTATTTTCAATTAATGTTAATTTTAACAATAAATTGAGGTAATTAGTTAAAATTTTGTGACTACTTTGTTTGGTAGATAGGTAAATTAATTTCTAATATTTTGTGACTATAAACCTACACTAGGTCCGTGAGTGTTGTCTAGGCTGTCTTTAAGGCCGAGTGGAATTCATTTAAAACTAGTAAAAGTTACAAAAGAGGCATTTCAGGTATTGAAACTATGGTTGCAATTCTTTAAATTTACGTTTACCTTCGACAAATATATCTTTCCCGGCGATAACCCCCGTTTCCGCGCATCTGCACTCGGCCTAATGTACCGTACAGTCAGTAATGTATTTCTGCAGAACGCTTGTACTAAGCCCGGATGATTCCCGCCTTATATCCCCGTGCCAAATGCATATACGAATTTTTAGTTCGTATCCTTTTTGGTGGTTTTCTTTGGGTTTGGACGAAAATGTTTTTCTTCGTTTCGCGATTTTCATAATGTTTTCGACAGATATTAGATTTTTTAAATATTCCATTTTGTGATGAAAGTTACTATTATAGTAGTGACTGTATACAAAGCAGTTTAGTGTGCTCTTAGGCATTCTTTAGCGAGGATTATACACCTTATATCTTAAAGGCCAGCAACGCACCTGTAACTCTCACGGGGCTGCAGGTATCTATGGGCGGTGGTAATCACTGACCATCAGGTAAACCGTCTGCTCGTTTGCCTCTTGTCACATAAAAAATACCTTATGCTTAACCACAATTGGCTGAAATGACTTTAATTAACTTAATACATAACTTATTATTCAAGTTTTTATTATATTTTTCACACCACGCACACACATCTTGTTCCTCATTTGACTCCCATTCCTTTGAAATCTTCAAGAGGGGAGCGAGACGCAAAAGTTTTGAATTGAATAAAACAATTCTCAGATGCATATTATTCTAAGCACGGCCGAGTGTAAGCTAAACGCATTCAAGTTAGCTTGTTTTTGAATTTATAGAGCTTTGTTAACAGCGACATAGCCTAAACAGAACTGCAGCCAGTTCACTCAATAACACATAATATAAGTTTTGTACTAATATAGTTTTTTAAATTTAACACAGTCTAACGCCCGTATTCACAAACGATACTTACTCAAGTGAAGCAGCAAATCGAACGCACAGCGTTGGATAGAGCTCTGTGATTGGTTCGTGTGTCACCCTGTGCGTACACGCGCACTGTGAGACCTCATAGTAATGTTTGTGAATATGGGCGTTTGTTTCCTTTTGGGTAGGCACACAGAGGTCTTTTCGCATCATAATTCTCTTAAAATAATGTTTGGAATATAATCTGATTACTTATTGTGTTTCCAAATTAAATGGTAGTAGAATAGCTGATCTAATTGTGCTACGAAAGTTCCACTGCAGTATTTGCAGGCTGCGCAAATATAGCCTATGAGTCCTGACATAGCTGGAAAGATTTTAGGTTATTACTCGTTCTGGTTAAGGAATGATATTACTGTAATTGATTTTGGCAGAGATATCAGTGGGAATTATTATCATCACCACCGTGGTCTAGGGTTAAAGAGATCTGGATCCAATTCTCATGTTAGAAATACAGTGTCAAATTATTTGGGTAAGAAGTATGTACACATTGGAGTCTAACTAATTGTTCGGTAAGGTACTACTAGTACCTAGTTAAGTACTCGTATAGGTCTGATTGAGCCCAATGATTAATAGACATCGATTCAGATTACATACTTATAAAGTCTAACACCAGCAACTTTAGTCGTAACTGTAGCTTTAAAACCATTTTTGACGGCTATGTTATTTGTATTAGGTAGGTACTCGTACGTGCTCGATGAGTAAAAACAACAATTAAAAGAAAGTAATTTGGTCAATTTATTTCCTAGTAAATTGCTTGGCAAATTGATATAAATTGTTTTGAGTATCACACGTTAATAGCTCGCAACTTAATCACCTGAAACGTCATTTGCAGATAAAGACTATTTGAAACCATTTTTTTATTTTCAGCCTTTGCATCTTTATCTATTTAAAGACAACCAACAGAGCATTGATTTGTAATCACACTAATATTATAAAGGCGAAAGATTGTGAGTATGTGAATGTGTATGTTTGTTACTTCTTCACGTCTAAACGGCTGGGGCGATTTGAATAAAATTTGATATATAGAGTTAGCTGACACCCTGGATTAACACATAGGCTACGTTTTACAATGAGTAAGAACGCGGGACACAGCTAGTTCATGAATACATTCCAAAGTAGGATTCCTTTAGTAGGTTGCCACATCTTGAAAAAGAAAACATTGCTGGATAATTACAGCGTTTCTCAAACCGCTTCATCAACGTCACATCAGCCACAGGATGTCAACTATTCATAACCCTTTCGCACCTGAGATTTTCGTTCCTTTGTTTTGCAATGAAAACTATATTATTTTGGCAAAGAAGTGGTAATATTAATGTAAAAAATAGTAAAAAAAATCCAGCGTATAACAGGACTTTGGAAAGTCGATATCACGATAGTGAGCTCTGGGGTTGACTTCTACCAACTCACGATCGTGCATTTATAAGTTTTAATGAGATTTTTATGCAATGATAATGTCCGCTTACCAGAAAAATATTTATAATTAAATAAAATGCATCTGGTTATTAGAAAAGACTTATTTAATAATTGCTAACATTATAGCTTAGGTACAACATTACAGTATTTTGTTTTCATTGGAATGTAAATGTTCTTTCAACAGACAAATTAGAAATTAAACGAAATTCACATAATTTTGTATGAGATCATTTTCATGTTCATTTGCGAGATAAACTCATGTTTCTTAGGAAACAAAAATTTAACACAAAAACAAAGAAATTAACTAAAAGGCCTTTCTGGCTGTGCAACTTTACTATGTGGTTTGCCGTGCCCCCAGTACTGTCCTTGCGTTACAGGTGCGTTGCCGGCCTTTAAGGTAAAGATACGCTCTCTTCTTGAAAGCTTGCATGTCGTATCCGTCCGGAAACACCGCAGACGACAGTCCATTCCACAGTTTGGTTGTACGGGGCAGGAAGTTTCTAGAGAAACGTACTGTTGTGGACTGCCAACCATCTAAGTGGATGGAAGTGCTGTCGGGTAGATCGGTGGCGAAAAGTGGCGACAGGAATAAGTCCGGACAATTCTTCGGAGCACTCCCCGTGATACATGCGATTGAAGATGCACAGTGAGGATACATATCTCTACGCAGCGCCAAGGGGTCAAGCACATCCGAAATGTCTTGGCAGTCAACGATTCGAGCTGCTCTCTGTTCAATGCGGTCCAGAGGGAGAAGTTGGTACTGGGGCGCACCTGCCTAAAGATGAGAATAGTATTCCATATGAGGCCGAACCTGTGCCTTGTAAAGTTGCAGACGATGGGCTGGAGTGAAATACCGCCAGTACATTGCGATCCTAGGATATGAAAGTTACTATTGAACAAGGTGTCTGCTTTGACTTTTTAGAACAAGATGGGTCTGCTTTTCTACCATCCATATTATCAGACGTAGACTCTCTCTTAGATATTCAATTGCCCAGCTGCCACAGATGGGTGAGGCGGAGAGGATAGCTCAACTTCACCTTTTTCATCATTTTCCGGCTGCGGAGGGAAAATCTCTTGGTCGTTGTCGACAAAGTCCAACTCGGAACAGTCACCTTCGTCGAGGAAGCCCAAAACGAGATCGTTGTTCAATGGCAAATATCGAAAAATAACTTAAAAATTAATAAATTCACGATCATGCGTTGGTACAATTGCAACCCAGATATCACGATAGTGAGCTGGTATTTTTTTCATAAATTTAATCGGTAATTGCTTAGAATATAGAAGAAATTTATAGTTATTCAGATGCATCATACACTCAATGATGTAATACAATTAAAATATCAATGAATTCCTACGAAAATTGCAATAAAATAAATATTACTTACGACGTCCAGTGACGGGGTCAAGAAACGCAGCCATTTTTCCGGTGCGCTCTCGGCTACTGATTCATTTAGCCGCCAAAACTGTTTTTTATTGCTTAGATCGATAAGCGCACGATAATGTGAGGTCGGTTTGGCGCGGAGAAACGAATTTGGCGCGAACTTATAATTTTTCAAAGAAGAAACTCACGATCGTTTCATTCAGGTGCGAAAGGGATAAGTCTCTTTCAATACAACTCAACTGCTTGTATAAGCTCTTAAATATCTCCAAAGAATGAATTTTAATTACCAAAAATCTCATTCCTCAGACAAATTCACACTCGTAAGTAACTTGTAATTTAATGTAATACTTAATACAATTTGCATACTCGTTACTCGAGTGTAGCCAGCGTGCGAGCTCGAACAAAATCCAATTCAGTCTGCCACATTTCGTGAAATGGCAACACTTTGTAATTTCAATTAAGTTGTTAATTCAATTCGTAGATTTTAGTCTTTTGTTTCTAGACTGGAAGGGTATTTGGGTACGGTTCTAGAATGATAATCAGGTCGAGATAGAGTGGAGGATTATTTTTTTGTGGGCTGTGTAAGTAACTGATTAAATTACGTAAAGTTTCTTACAAAAATTAACAGTAAGTACTTACCTACATAATTTAAATTGAAAAAGTAAGTCGAGGTATATTTGACACAATTTTTACAAAAAAATATAAAATTCTACTTTTTTATTGCGCTCACAGATATCAAATTCGGAGTCGTACCTATGCATCTTTATTTTGATACTACTGTAAAACAGTTTCAAGTTTCATCTAAGTTATTTCATTCCAGAAATTCACTCCACATGTCTTTATTTGCTATGTTAGGTATTTAAATTATATTCAAAACTAGCGGCCGCCTGCGACTTTGTTGGTTGAATTTTGCAAAATTCCGTCTTAGTGAGCACTTACGTTCTAAAAAGAACTCTGTCTACTCACGGACATTGCCCGCGGGCAGCGTGACCGGAGGGAGCGGCGAGCGTTCGGCGAACGAACGAGCAATGTTCGGTTCGCGAGCGAACATCCAAACAGACGATCCTGACGCACTCTCTTCAACGACTTTGCTCTAAACGGTCTCGATAATCTTGTAAAATTATACTGCATAGATAATTAATTTCATACAGTCCACTCCTTTTCATTTATAACTTCCACTACACTCATTAACGAAGTAACAACCCCCATGAAAAATTTGAGACTCTTAGCACTTAGAGTTTCTAAGATTTTGTGATGAGTGAGTCAGTCAGTCAGTGACTTTTCGCTTTTATAGATATTATTATAAGATTGCTAGTTGCGATATATTCATTCCAAACACCCAGCAAACGGTAAAGCTTATCACACTCAGGATCGGGATTGCGGCAATGCCCCGTAAATACCGGTCTGATTACCCGCCCGTGACGTCACATCCCGCGGGCCACATTTAACATCACAATGCAGTATTTACCTACTTCACGGGTCATAACGTGAAACGCGGCTATAGCTTTTTTGATGGCTATTTGATGTGTATTTTTGATGTGAATGTAAAAATGGCAAGGACATACCAGACCGTATTTCTACCTGTTCGACTGTAAACTGCATTTTTTCAGACCTTTCAAGTTTCACTGATTGTCATTTACCATCTAGACACAAAATCTAGACTAGTAAATCATCTCCAAGAACTATTTTTTTCGTGAGCTAAAAGTTAATAAATATTTGTGTTTGTTATTAAATTGCGGCGTGGGCCTACATTTTAAGTTTAACTAATTAGTTTTCAATGGTAGGGATGAACTTCTGATGGCTTGGAGAGGACAATTACTCTGGCTATAAAATATGATGTTTGGACTGACGGCCTAGTGCGAGTTTACATCAAACGCGCTCACTAGTGAGCGCGTCAAAAAATGACATTAAATGTATGACGGATTGTGGGTTGTACAGCGCCCCTAGCGGGAAACGTTCAAAAACTAAAATTTTCATACATTATATCTCACACTCAGCCCACTGTGGACTAAAATTAGCGGGCTTCTCTGCGTAAAATATCGCTAACCGACAGACCTACGAGTATGTACAATATGACATAACTTATAGCTAACGTCACGCTGCGGCAATTCAGATATAGCCGCGCAATAAAGTTGGAATCGTATCTATCTCCTCAATCCAACAGGCCCAAAATCATAAAATCCGGGCCATTACGCCGGACACATTGCCAAATTAATACCTACCCTTTCAGCATAAAGGCATCTATCAAAAATCTTCCCCGTCGACGACTCCGCAGTAATTTTATCGGCGATCGAGGCGTAACAAGCAAATCTATTGGAAGAAATCCCGCACATGGACTGACCCAAATTCTGATAGCTAAGCTTCTGCTTTGGAATTGATTTATAAGCGGCAGCGGGTTACTTAGGAAATAAAGTTTTAGCGGTTACGATAGTCGTGATAGAGACGTTTTTTTATGTTAGCTGCTGCCCAGAATATATATTTTTTGTTTTCAGGGTTTTTGTCTTCTTTGTTATGAAGAATTAACACTAAAATACACATAATATTTTATTTCCCTGTCATAAAAAATACCAGTTACAGATTGATCTAAGCGTCTACTAGGCCTCACTTTTTTCTATAATAGAAGTAAGAGAAGATTATCTACAAAGATAATGTGATGTAATTTTACTTATTTAATTCGATAACAAACTCGAGTCGTGAATTTTGACGTTTCAATGTTGTTACACCTTTTTTTCAGCTTTTATTTCAGTATGTTTATTTTAAGTTCCATAAAAGGAAGAAAAAATAAACTAACTAATTATTTTCAATTTTCTTATTACTTGGGCCAACCAAACGCGCGTATTGTCTGGTACGATACAAATCCGTAGGGATAGGCTTACAAGCGTTGCATTGTGCATCCGAGACGGAAGTATGGGGGAATCTATCGAAACTAAACCGGGAAGTGAGCTGTGAAACGACGAAGCCATATGATCTGAACATTTTATCTGGGACAAACAAAGAAGTCGCTTTCAGTCAGTCAGTTTTAACCCATCGAACGATTCTCGAACATACGGGAGTATTCACAGATAGATTTAAAGAATACGGCTACGTAATTGATTTTGTGAAAAATATTATTGGCAGGTAGCTCATAGAATAGGTGTTTATTTTCCGTGGTGCATATCTTTTCAAAAAGCTTTGCCATGGAACCTTAACTTCGAACTCTTCCTATGTTATTCTAATTAATTTTGTTGCAGGTACAAAGACAGTTTAACTTTCCCCCGGGACCAACTTGACCTTCACTGGTTGGGTTTTTATTAGCAGACATTGTCAAGCTGTAGTTCCTGGCTACACAGGAGTTGCAGCGGTGGAAACGAGGGGTAGGAATAGTCCCGTTACCTTGCGTAAAAGTGATTGAACTGATAACACTCTGACATTTACAACTTAAGCTTCTAGAGGCTAAAGGAGAGTGGGCGAGGACTAGCCTGTGACTTTGGGAAGGAGATTTCGACTGGTTTACCTGTTTAGGTACCTACCTTGCGCCTCAATAAAGGAAAAACTGTCTGAAACTATGAGGAATTCAAATAAGTAATTAATAGAAACATTCAGCTACCTAACTTCTAAATGAATTTAACATTTAGGTTACGTTCCTAGAGTTTCTACAACACTAAAATTAATTACACGACTCAGCCACCCTCTAAAGGAAAAATACAGGTTTTAGGGTAAAAGATTGCTTAAAATAAGAACATTTATTTACAAATTAGATCATCATTATTTATAGTCTTTTGGACCTTTTAAAGTAACTAATCTGTGTCAAAAGATGATCTATCTATTTTATGAAAAGGTACCTAAGTATAAAATGAAATATCATTTTAAGATAGCTCGGTAAAAAATGTAAAGCTCCCTTTTCTGACAAACGATCAAAACACAATCGCTTATAAATTAGTAGGTAGCCAATATTATAGTTAGGGACAAAAAGGATGGAGGAGTGAGGACCTTCCCATATTTTTATATTACTCACGAATATTCCAACGAAATTGGGGCTATTGAGAAAACTTGAGTCCTCCAGCAAAATGAAAAGGAATATTGACGGTAGATTGAAATTTTATTTGAATAATAGCCCCACTAGAAGCACGACTGCTTTGTTGAATTTCTTTGTAGAGCATAATAAAAAGTTCGCGAATCACGTCGCTTAGCATAGAAAAACAATCTATTCGAATAAAAATGGTTTTGTTTGGGAGAAATAACAATCGGAATAAATCACTGTGATGATTTGACAAAAACATTTTATTTGGTATACAGGGTGTTAGGTAAATGGGTATATGAGCCGACACTAGCTCATGTTAACATGGGCATATAAATGGTATGGTGAAGTCAGAAATTTGATATCATATTTTTTTTTTTTTTAATTTTCATACAAAATAAATTTTATAAAATCCGATTTGTATGAAAATTAAAATAATTAAAATGAAGATATCAAATTTCTGACTTCACCATACCATTTATATGCCCATGTTGACATGGGCTAGTGTCGGCTCATATACCCATTTACATAACATCCTGTATATCTTTATGACATAATGAAAGAGGTTTATAAGGATACTTTTGACCTTGATAGTTCTATTCCATGTCTGGCTGGAGACGTATTTTGTGAGTGTTCGAATCCCAATACATTGTTATTTTTTACCGAATTAGTACTTACAAAACGCGTCAGTACAAACCAAACTTAGTTAACTAGAGACAAACATTAAGTAAATTAGTATATAATAGTTACTTGAGTTTGTATCAAACTTTCATAGTATGGTCGTACATAAAGAAAAAAATATACATAGAAATGTAGAGCGTGCTACATCGTCCAATTTCATTTGTTATGATCACGTGTTGTGCCTTATTTGTTCCATATCGAATAACAAAAAATACATAATAATATTATATTGATGATTATAAATCATAGGCCACTAAAATAAAGTTAAATGTTTCATAGCAAGCCAACGTAACATATTTTGTATACTTCCTGCCTTTGACCTTCATCAACATCACAATATCCAATACATAACAACACAAGCTTTTCAGCGTTTGGGTTGTGTTTTAGTGAAATTTCGACCCAATACCCTTGCAATACGAATCTGTTTAGTGGCAAAATAGATTGGTTCGTAAATATACATTTGTTAACATAAGAGGTACCGATAGAGGAGATTTACGGGGGTCGAGCGGGGACCCTTTAAACAATGGGTTACATAAAAAAGAAGCTTCGAGTGTTGTGTGATATAAATTTCAGCAATAAAAAGATAATATGGTTTTATCCGATTTTGTCGACGCTTAATGGAGGGAGCGTTTAACTAAATTTCATGGTCCTCTTGAGGCCGATGTTGAGGTTCAACTGTTGATACACGAATAAGCAAACTGGCGATTTCAGTAATATGAAAATTCTTAAAGAAACAGAACCAACATGTATGTCTTCTATCTTTTGAAGATTAAAATCTTGATAATTTTACCGCTATTAATTATTCTTGTGCTTATGGAATATTATTAGTTATAACTCCTTCTTCTACTTATCTACTTTTTTACTCATAATAATATATTTATTAGACAGCAGGTAGTTAGTTATACATAGTTGTTGTTGAAGCTGCATCGTTACACGACACAGAAAATGTAATGTAGTGTGAACGAACATGAACAATTGAACATGGTAATGATAATGATGTCAAAGTGCCTAACAACGTTAAAACAAAAAATCCAAACTACATCATGTACAAATTAGGTAGGTACGCAAACGTTTGCTAACGTCTAATTGATTCGAAAGTCTTTACATATTCATAAATCATACTAAGTGTCAATAACCTTAATATTTCTTGATTTTGCGCCTTCAACAATTTTGACTAGCCCTTCAGAAGGCAAAGGGCCTTATCTCGTTTGCTTAGAGTCCTCAATTACACGCTGTCTTCAAACATTGCGGTCTTAAGCTCGTCTGAGAGCTTGTGAAGCAGGCTACAGGTATTTATATCAAAGATCCATTGAACGGGCTTTAATTAATATCATGGTGATTAGTGTATAGTCACGTGCTAAAATGGTTATATTTTCATTGGAATATAAACCTTAATACAGCGGAATAAATTACAGAAACTGTAGAGCAAAGTTTTTGTAGAATGAAAGATCGGTTTTGAATTGTTTTGATCGCCTTTGATCTGGATCTATTTGAGCTGGACTCAATTCCTATTTCCCGTTATTATACAGGCATTTTTATTGGAAATTACGAATTGATTAGAATCGACTGGCCGAAAATAAATACGATTCCATGCTTCAGAAGGCACGTTAATTCGTCGGTTTGATGGAACCACGTCAGCTAAAAATGTTTAGGCTAAAAATGTTTGCTGCCAGGGTTGTGACATTTGCTCATAAAAATTTAAACCACGTTATGGACAGGATCAGACTAGGTTGATGATTGATGTTCAACAGTGAACCGACCCAGCCTTGACATTGTCAGGTGGGCGCTACTATCTATACTGGATTAATAGTACAAATTTTTGCCACGTTGGACAACCATAAAATGATTTACAAGAGGGAGCTACTATCAATACTTATTGGGATGTTAGTTTTTGACTTTTGCCACTTGACGTTTCACAATCGTGGGAAAATTGACCTTCCTTTCCAATTTTATTCCGCTCTTGTTAAATCAGAAACAAAACAATCACTAACTGGCGACAGTTGGTGGTGAACCAACTAATTAATAATCTTCAATTTATCACAATATATTTCTTCCTGCAATAACAAAACGAATACCGGCCCTCATCACCAATTCGTTACTCCAATAATTCTTGCTTGACAACCGAAAGCATTCATGGCAGAATACAAAATCGTTCATCTTATACAAAAAGGGAATCCCGAAAGTCAACACCATGGGGATAATCTACAGACTCCCCGTTTTGAATTATGGATAAGATTATTTTAAAACGCTCCCCCTTACGTCAACATAGATATTGCAATCGCGGAATCGCTAAACCGAAATTATTTCGTCGGTGTTAGGATGTTATTGTTTTTTACTAAGCCAGCTATAAGCATTGGAATTCTGGTGGCGTATTTTTGAAGCGTTAAGGTTCCGATTTGAATACGTAGTCGCAGACGAACGAACGAATTTAAGCGATTTACGAAAATTATGTGTGTTCAAAATACGCATCCTGAAGCTTAATGCGGTGTAAAGGATTATAAAAATCATTTAAATAAATACCATGATTGAAACGAAAGTAGGTTTGTATTGTATAATCGCTTTACATACGAATATAGACGTCCCAATTAAGCCCCTCCATTGTAATCCCAATGAGTTGTGTATTTTTTTATATTTTTCGAAATATAAACGAAATTTTTAGTTAGATGTACCTAAGTAAACTATTTACAATAATTTAAAATCTAATCTCAATTTAGCATTCTATTCACTAAACTTAAGGTTATTTTACTGTTTGATAAGGTCTAGCTAGAACGTCGAGTCAGACTTCATAATAAAAATAATACAAACTGAACATTTAGAAAATGATTTCACATTCTCTAATACAATTGAATTGAAGCCTGCCAAAATGCTTTTCATTTTCACCTTTATTTAGGAGACAATTTAACAGGCTTTTGTACAGTTGGTCAATAATATTATACGTTCAATGGTATTTGAGCCTTTGTTTCTGAAATAAGCCTATTTTACAGCCATTCTCCGCTTTATTCAAGCTTCGGATCCATTTTGTTGAGTGGCTTTTTTCATTTCATAAAACCTTTCAGATTCCATAAAAAAGTTCGAAGGTTTGCATTTGCTGTTTGTATAAATATCGTTTTAAATTTTCGATGGAAATCCATCACGTTTTTATAAATATTCGTATTTTGTGTGTGAAGAGCTCAAGTGATTATTAATGCTATGCTTTCATAATGTAAGATTGGGGATTTACGTATTCAGAGTATAATTTTTAAACTTTTATTATTTTAATGCAATTTTAGGGTGAATTCTCTTTTATACATGATCGTAATCAATGGTCTTGTAAAAGGGTTCTCAAGTTGAGAACATACAAGTTTCGACAAAACCAGCGAAGGATTATCTAAACCTGCATTGTACAAACTGGGCTATAAATAATGTAATTTCCCATAGGTTTCCAATTCTTCAGACCTTCTAGAAAGTACAAGTTATTTTATCACAAGGTTAATTTAGGCAAATCTCATTGAATAATTAATTTGTATCGTGGCGACCCTGAAGCGACTTCATCAGCTGGACGAGAGCACTCTTGGTCGCTTGTCGCGTACGTGACCAGAATGATCAGGCTGGACAATTTTATTGGGGTATTTTTTCCTAAAACACGGCAACACTGAATGACAGCGAGATAATAGCGTCACGCTACGCTACAACGTTTTGCAACTATGCTAAGCTATCATTTATAATACCATGGTGACCCTGACTGAAGTAACTTCATGAGCTGGACGAGGGCAGTCGCTTGTCGCGTACGTGATCGGAATTGTCAGTCTACAATTTTTCCAAGTATTTTTTGATCAAGAACTGGCAACACTAAAGCGGCAGTTAGAATTTTCCTTTCGCCTCCTAAAATAGCGTCACAAATTATTGTTGCGCTTCAACGGTAGCTTAAATAGTGATGAATAATATCTTTGAGCATTTTTATTTTCAGCTAAATGATACACTTTCAGTTGCATCACTTACATATTAATATAATAATATGCAGTCCAGTTATATTTTACTGGAATAATTATATTATTATCTCTATTGAAAAAACGATTGAATATGAAACGAGATAAAAACTTTATCAATGCACGTTAATCTCACAATCAAACATTTATAATTTTAGGGACTATTTTTTAATTTCAGGGCGTGGTCTCGCTAACTGTAGAAACAAGTTTCAATTCCAATTCCAATTATTACTTGCATCGCGCCAGCCCTGGAGTAACTTCATCAGCTGGACGAGGGTACTCGCCAGTTGTCGCCTGCCGCACGCGTGACCAGAATCACATATTACCCACACTTTCTACGAGTATTTTTGTCTGTGAACGGGCACGGGACAATCCTTTCGTTGTCTATAATATCGCTTATATTTTCAGACCGCGTATTGTTTTAATATTTTCAGAGAAAAATAATACAGCAGCAGACTTCTATAGCGTTTTCTGGTACATTATGCGCTTTCGCAGTCCATAGGGTTCTTTTTCTTGACTGCGGCATACGATTGGCTTTGAGTTAACCATTAATAAAGCTGCAGTTTTATGTAGCGTGAAATTTTGATACAAAGGTACCTATGTCGTTAATTCGTTCCAATAATTACATCGTCGTCTAACTAGCTAACAGATAATAGTAATTCATAATGAATATTGAGTAAACGGTATAAACGGTAGGTACTATAAATATTCATGTCGATGACTTGATGCCCTTGCTCATCACATAAACAATTACCCTAAGCTAGATTTGAACCCGCAACCACAAGGGTAGTAGCAGGTCAGGCAGTTTAACGATCTCTCCATTATCTTTTTTCCCTCCCGTTCAAGCTAAAAGTAAATCGAATAGCAAACCGAAACCCCACTAAACTCGCTGTGTTTTTAACGCCAAACTGGCAACACACAATTCCAGCGACCGCTGTGTCGAAGACCGGTTGCACTTTTTATTCCAAACTTCGCCTATAAACTTTTTTACTGAAGCAAAACCGTATTTCTACCTGTTTCCTTCGTTTTTATCGTTTCCCCTTGTAAAACTAGAGCAGTAACTCGAACGGTTTTCAGGATAGTCTCCTCAGTGAAATAGGTGGGGATAAAGTTCCCCTTGAATGGGTGTCGTTATATTTATAGGTTAAGGCATGTACCGACAGTAAAAACAGGTATTAAGAGGAAAGATGGGATGTTTTTAAATTAGACGTTTAAGACCGCAGACTGTAATAAAGTAGGTATATTAAATTGACTATGTTTTAAAGTAATTAAAACGTACTATAATTTTATGTAAACTTAGATTGTTTTTATTTACTGGTTTTTTACAATTTACAGATGAGAGTTTCCTAAGATACAACTTATTAAATTTTTATTTTCTATTCCTTTATCGGTTACTTAACGGGAACTAACTATCGTCTATCCCTCTAAGAAAATTATTTTTACCTATCTTACAAATATTTACTAGCATTTGCGTCAAAATTACCTAACACACTTCATGATAACCACAACCTCATAGTTTCACGAGGTTCACTCGCTAGTTATTACTGAAACCGCTCAAGAAAACGATTTCCCATTAACCCTGTATCATTTCCCATGCCTACATCTTATTATTTTTGTATCAAAGGTAATTAAGGTGAAGATTACACGACAGTTTCCCCGCTGAGGGAAACCGCAGGAATGTTGGCGAGTCACGTTTACCCCATTATGGGATGTGGATACCATTCCTCGCTGAAACATTGATGTCATTAATATTGTGTTATACATAAGCGTGGTATTCGCATCTTCAATTTGGTTATTAATTAATCTTGATGGTCGATGGAAGAAAGATGCTTTTTCAGTGACTTAAGAAGAGAAACCATCTTATTCAGGTCAAGGTAAATCTTAAAATCTACATCAGTCATCAAAATGAAAATAGGTACCTCCAATGTAAAGTCTTGACTTCACAGTATTAGGCTGAGTTGTATCACCTAACTTTAACCGTAACTTTTACGATAACCGGTGTTTTTTGTATGGAGTTTGACAGATTTTTGACGTTTGTCAAAGTTAAAGTAACTCAGCCCTACTTAATACTGACGAAATGTCAGTGGTTTTTGAGTAGTGGGTACTCTAATGATTAATTTATATGAACCCTGGTCATCCTAAGTATACGAGTAAATAAAACTATTTTACAGGACATAATATCCTAAACTAATACTCCCTATTTTGGGTTAATAATATTATACAGAGATTATTTTAAAGGTTTTCTGATCGTATTAAAAGATTTCTTAAGGCTAATTCTAAAAGCACATTAATCCTCTTTACAAAAACATCCATAGGAACAACAATAAAAAAGATTGGATATTTATTACGGCGATAGTCTGCGGAAAATATTGCTGCATTCCAAACGGGGATTATGCACTAGACTGTTCTATTTGGAACCAGCTTAAGCTTGTCAATACAGATTTGTTTATCGGCTGAAAAATTTGAATTCGGCCCAGTATCGGCGCGTATAAAACTGAAATAGAATGCCGGGTTTATGTTACAAGTAACAAGTGATGTCCATGTTATGCCATCGATATCGAGAACCCGTTATTATAAACTTGACTTTCATGACATCTACATACATCACGAAATCTCAGAAACTACAAGTGCTAGGAGTCTCAAAATTTGCATGGGGGTTCCTTTTAGAACGTAGATGCTCACTAAGACGGGATTTTGCAAAATTCAACCCCACTTGGGTTAAACTTGATCCACGCGTACGAAGTCGCGGCCGGCAGGTTGACAGGGACGTCCCAATAGTCTAATTAACTAAGTAAAGGCTATTTAATTGGTTAAGTTACCTAGACCATGTAAACTAAGTTTTATTGGGGTATTTTCAGCGAAATGGTTTCTAAACTAAAGTGCTAATTCTGCAGTGACTCTACACTAGGAGCGAGCTACGATTAGGTGCCTTTGATGTAAAATACCGATATTGGAATATCGATACTAACAAGAACTCCAATGTTACACGTTTCACCATACTTGTTTTTCAAATGTAAACTCTTTTTGTTGGCATTAAAGTATTAAATTGAGTGCCATCATATTATTATTCGGTAAAAATAACCGATACCGGTCCTAAGAATAAGTGCCACGGATCGCTTTGTAATAAAATATGACACCCACCCTCGCGGTTTCGTTTCACTTCCTTTTATTTTATTTATGAGATTCAATTGCAATTTGTCTTGTTTTAATTATCGAAAACGGAATAATAAAAGCATTTGAATAAAAATTGTTTAGGGATTATTTGATACGGGATCGATTGCAAAGTAACTTAATTTTAGTTTATTTTAGCTTGACGTAATTATCATTATTGTAGCGGACAGCCGCTCGGGCGTGCGGAAATAAGAAAATTCCTTCGTTTTAAATAAAGATGTATTCCTGAAATAATATACCCACAACGGCTATCAAAAACATAAACATAAAAAAAAAGAAGTATCAAAAATAATAAAAAAAGTATAAAAACATAGATAATATCGAAAGAGGTTGGTCCACGTATCGGTTCCCAACACTTATTAATTTTACTTTATTTTAGCTTGCTGGAGTATTATTAATAAAATTAATAGTATCAATGAGAGTCACCTGTCACGACTTTTTTTTTCAATTTCGAAAAGAGGTTTTGGTATTCAAAGACTTAGTAAAAATACACTGAAAACATGAAGTAATTATTTTTGGATCCATACAAAGAGTAACGTTGTACGAGTATAACATTTTAGATGCCTGTTGCCTATAGATTGGATATACCTACCTACATTAAATTCTTATTCGAGTAGTTAATATTATGACAATACTTTATGGTTAAATAAGGTTTTATATATGACTTATATCATGCAAATCCAAGTTCCTCACATATCACAAGCGTAATAGAGCCTTATCAGAGCCCTAAAACAATCATAAGTATAAATTTAACGTCATTTACGATTCCGAGCGCGCTTGCCATAGACAAGTTTATGATTACACCCATTTTATGGTTCGCACTTATGGAAATTAGAACAGCGTATCTGATTAAGCTTTGTTGGTTTGAATCGTTTCATTACGAAGTAGGTATCTGGGTATATTGTTGTATTACATCAGAGAGACTTGTGTTGTTTAGATCGTTCGTTCGTTCGTTCGTTTCAGCCGAAAGACGTCCACTGCTGGACAAAGGCCTCCCCCAAGGATTTCCACAAAGACCGGTCCTGCGCCGCTTCCATCCAGGTACCTCCCGCGACCTTCACCAGATCGTCGGTCCATCTAGTGGGAGGCCTGCCCACGCTACGTCTTCCAGCTCGTGGTCGCCACTCAAGTTTAACACACACTAAAGTGGTTGTTTAGATCGAAAATACGGATTTATGTACAGCGGGGCTAAGATGCGCGCCGTGATATACTTTATCGACGTCAAAATGTATGGGCAAAATCGATAAAATAGCGTGATGGCCGCTTATCGCGACGCGCAGCACATCCATCCGCGCAGATATAGTTTGGGAGAGGCCTTGGCCCAGCAGTGGACAGCATGCAGCTGAAACCAACTAACGAACAGATATAGAAGTTACAGTTAAAGTACCTAAAATATGAGTAGAAGCTACCTACTCGTGCATAGAGATCCCGGATCACTGAATCTAAAAAATTTACAAATCACTTTAGGCACGTTGTTGGAAATAACAACCTAAAACTTAGTCAAATTCTTAAACAGAACTTCAGGCAACTTGTTAATTAAAGTTCACTAATGAGTTCAGTTTAACAAAATAGACAGCTGAAAATATATAAATTACAGTTGTAATTTTCAAGTTTTTGTCAGAGGGATAATTCGTTAATAGCTTGCTTATCTTGTACTTTACGCTTTATAACGTCAATAGCTTACTTACCTTTATTAGAGTCAAGCCAAGAGTCTCATTCTTCTTAAGGTGAGTACCTATAGATTAGCTATAGCATTTACTTGTTACAATTACGAACTGTTCTATGAAATGTCTAGCGTGTCACCCTGTCACGAACCAAAAGCCATACATTTTACCTGTATTGTACCATTCGTAAGAACGTTACATTACGTTACGTAGAAATGCACAAGTTTTTACTCACCTTTACAACCACATTCTCCAGGCTTTATGTGTGACAGTTCGAAGTTAGCCAAGTTTCCTTCCCATTCCAACGAACCTGCTATAAATTCAAATTACGCGCCACCTGAAATTAGAATTGGCTGCCAATATCTCATAGTTAGCATCTAATTACAAGATTCTAACGTGCGCTGGAAAGCTTTTCAGCAAATTTAAACATTTATAGATATAAGATGGTATAATAAAACCGAGCACAGCCTAAGGAAAGCGAACAATCTAACGGGAAAATCATTTCACGCGGCTCTTGCTGTCAATATTTTACTTGTACTAAATCTTTCTATACCTACTCTCTCTCTCTCTCTCACATAGCTCGCAGAGACGATGGCCGTTGGGGCAGAAAAGTTCTCGAGTGGCGACCACGGGCTGGAAGACGTAGCGTGGGCAGGCCTCCTACTAGGTGGACCGACGGTAAAGGTCGCGGGAAGAGCCTGGATGCGGGCAGCGCAGGACCGTGCATTGTGGAAAACCTTAAAGGAGACCTTTTTTCCAGCAGTGGACGTCATTTGGCTGAAACGAACGAACGAACGATACCTACTCTTAAAATACACAAAAGTCAGAGACACTAATAAGGATAGCTTTTTGTGACAGATTTTTTCAGATATACCGTTGGGTACTAACTGTAGAGATGGGTTATACTAGGTAAATTTGATACTAGGTGCACCTATTCCAAGTATTTATTAATACTCGATCCAAATACCTGTTCCACCTAGTACGTAGTAATTTAGCATACTTGACGCGACTAGTGCGGACTAATCCAAGTAATATGACTTTAAAATACAATTTTCTTTGAAAAGATACAACCGTAGTATGAATAATGCAATTTGAAATTGAATAATAATATAATTCCTCCCTTCATACTTCAACAGGCTTTGGACTGTCAACTTAAAAGTTGGCGTATTTAAAAGATATCAATTTCATAAAAATATTTACATACTTTTTTCTTATTTACATGAATATGGTTTGACTACGTTTGTGTGCGTTTGCTTCGTCGCGCTCAAAATTTGTTTGGTTAGACAGAGACGGAGTGAATCTCTACGTTCGCACATAAGCTTAGCGAGAAATACTAGGTGCGCGTAATACACGACTACGGATTACGCAATAATAACCTCTATTACTTTCAGGGTAGGGTCGGAAATCGTGTAATTTATAAAATACTAGGTGGATCAAGTATTTTTTAAAATGGAATAGGTGCCGCCTAGTACTGTAAAATACCTAGTGTGTGGATCTGTTCTAGTAAATACGTCTCATCTCTAGTACTAAGGTTCTCACTGTAATGTATAAGAAACATTTTCTTTTATTTTACCTACTTATTTAAGTTACAATAAAGGATAGCGTCTACATAAATTAATAAACAATACTTAAGATTATTAGCAGTGTGCATTCACCCGGATTGATGTCTCGTTTTTCAGCCATGAGATTTTGGTCTCAGAAACCCGTCTACTTTCATAGGTTCTGAAATAATATAGCCAGCCTGCTGCCCTTCAGAATAAATTAATCATTGACCCTCAAAAACGTACCGTCCTCGTTTAACTATAATAGGGGGAAGGGGCCCCTTTAATCAGACCGGTAGTCCCCAGAGAGTATGGCTGCATAATTCATAACACAACCTCGGCATCACCATTCACTTACGCCGTCCCGATAATGACCTGAATGGTGCTGAATAAAATGAATTTTGGGGGGTTGTTTTTATGTTTGATGTTAATGGCGTGAAGGTAATGAGAGTTAAGTTTAAAAACTGTACTAAAGTGGTCTAAAGTGGTCTAGATAAAACACATGTATGTAACTCGAAGCACCGCCATGTTTCGCAAAATTATTATTATTATTATTTGTCTACTAGCTTTCCGCCTGCGGCTTCGCCCGCGTGGAATTTTGTCTGTCACAGAAAAACTTTATCACGCGCGTTCCTGTTTCAAAAACCGGGATAAAAACTATCCTATGTCCTTTCCCGGGACTCAAACTATCTCTATGCCAAATTTAATCAAAATCGGTTCAGTGGTTTAGGCGTGAAAGAGAGACAGACAGACAGAGTTACTTTCGCATTTATAATATTAGTATAGATTTAACCCCAAGTGGTCGTATAAGACCATTTACAGTTGATTTCTATTGTGTTTCGATTCACGGGCCTAAAAGGCTAACCCTAAAATATTGGCGTGACAAAATATCATACGTCATTTTCAAAACTGGGTCACAAATAAATGAATCGCAAAGTAAGTCCTCAACTCAAATTCCCAAGCTTTTTAAACTATAGAGAATGTGAAGAAAAACATACAAGTAGGTACGTGGGAGGGAGTATTTTGAATACCCTAAGGGTGTTCTATTTCTGGACATACATTTGTAAAAAGGCAAATCCAGTTGTTATGATAAACCGCGTACCAATAAAATGGCAGTACAGTTGGATATTGTAATTGGTTGTATTATAACATTCAACATTTTTGGTATAAAAACATTTACTCAGTCATCAGTGTTGAGTTTGATGTCATGTCGTGATTACGAACGACACGTTGAAATCCAAAAACAGATACAAAGCTGGCAATGTGCACTTAACGATAACTACATATATTTCCAAAACTACATACAAATCTTAACCAAAAACATCATTATGTCAAGTGTGAGTTAAAATGAATTATTTTAGATAATATTCTCAATGACTATAATAGCGTTGTGCCTTATACACTCCAACATATTCCGATGGTTTACAACAGTGGGCGAGATTGCGGAGTTCCGTTAGCATGTGGGGCCGTCCTTTGAAAGCTCGCAGATTTTTACTGGCCACGGTTTTCACAAATCCTACCTACACCGCTTCAAGATCATAGACAACCCCTACTGCCCCTGCGATGACTCCAGCTTACAGGATATTGACCATCTCATGCGAGACTGCCCAATATTTAGCAGACTCCGGCATGAGCACGAGATGACATGCAACAATTTACGGATTGACCCCTATAAACCACAACAAATCATAACAAAATCCCAACCAATCGTCACGTTCATAGCCCTCATTAACTCAATAGTCCATCAACTCAAGGGGATCAACAAAACATAGCTTGTAAGCTACGTATTGTTGGATCTCTCTCTCTTTTCACGTTTGGTAGCAGACTGTATCCATTAGCAGACTGCAACTAAACGCCCTTGGAGCTCAGAACTTTCGAAGTTCAATAAAAACTGTGAGCACATTATTAGGTACTTTAACCAAAATCTAAAAAGTGCCGAAGACAAAAAAAAAAAAGTAGTTTGAAGAAAGTCTTCTCTATCCTTTATAACTCTAACACTGACTTATTGACTTGTATGTATTTAGTAGGTAATGATACTGTTACGTAGTACTGACTGTCATCACATTAGCCGCAATCAAAGCAGTTTGTTATTTTTTCATTAATTCCTGTTCTCTTCTGTCCTCATTTAAACACGTACCAATATAAACATTAAACAGAGTCTGATACAAATTCGCTGATGTAAAGCCGGATTTAATGCTATCTGCGGGTTTGGCAACAATTATACAAATAATGTGCATCAGTTCATGACAGAGTGAACTTTAAAACGAAGTGATAGGGTGTGAAATTGTTCGCACGATGGGTTTCCTCATTATTACGAACCATAATGGGTTCATTAGGTGATCAGTTTTGTATTAAGAGCTTATTTTGGAGCGCTATTTCGTTGTTGATACGAATTCAGTGGGGGCATCGGAAATATTGGATGAAAGAGGTAGAGCATAAAATGAAGTAGTTTTATTTTACAGCATAGCATGACACCCTTTCTTTAATAATTGTTGGTTTCAACAGTATCTGAATTCGTGTGTCCTATGAATTTGTGGGTAAAATTAATTTCGTTTGATTGATTTAAATATTCAATGTCTATAATAATCAATGTTATTATATAAAAATATCAAACGTGTTAAGCCGGGATCTAGGTTAGGTACCAAACTACTAACACAAAAGTCTTTGCCATTTAAAAACATGAAAATCATCCTTTTCGCAAATATTAGTGCCGACGAAATATAAATACACTAATACTCGTACTAATACCTAAAACTGGATATTGAAAATAGATACCTATTTATATTGTTCTTATTTTCGCGCAATGTAATTATTTTCGCGACCCGATATTATGTTGCTACATAAAGCATTGTCATCATTAGATTTGGTCCACTAAATCTGTCGCAGGAATTTCCAATTAGGTGCATGACGTTATTATTAGTTAATTACAATTTCAGTGGCACATTTTAACATAATAATTATGTTTAAATTAGGTTAGTTATTGTTCCGTGGCCAATTTATAATAGCGTACCTATTTCAATGGATTTATAAGGCAAGTGGTTTTGAAATGGCAGGACAGATTAATAATTCTGAACGATAACTAGCTAATCATGCCAAATTGGGACTAGTTAACCCATGTATTTATAAATACTAGCGACCCGCTCCTGCTTCGCACAGGTACAATGCATTTATTATACTTACATAAAAATCTTCCTCTTGAATTACTCTATTGAATAAAAAATACCGCATCAAATTCCGTTGCGTAGTTTTAAAGATATAAGCATAAATAGGGACAGGCAGCGGAAAGCGACTTTGTTTTATAGCATGTATGATGAAACTCTTCAGAAGAGATTTTAAAATATCTACTACATACATCAAAGTGCGTTGTTTGTAGACTTCGTCCGGTAATAGGTAAACATGTCTTTTACACTTTCATTCCCGACAGAAGAAACAAAAAACACTATTTTAAAGTTTACCGCATGCTCTGTAATAAAACTTCATACCTTGGTGGCTCAACCACACTTAAGTAATACGAGTAAGTCTTATAATTTCGTAAACAAGTAAATTAATCGGTCGGTAGGGACCTCACACCCGTATTCACAAACGATGCTTGCTTAAGTGAAGCAGCAAATCGAACGCACAGCGTTGAATAGAGCTTTGTGGTTGGTTTGTGAGTCCACATGCACTCATAATGTTTGTGAATACGGGCGTAAGATTGACTTTCAACACCTTTACACCTAATTTCATCTGAATACTTCATTTATATTAACTGTTTTCTCATATTTCAGGTAAGGCGCCAGCTTTTTGAATACCCGAATCGTTCTCAAAGCGGTTCTGAGTAAGTCTTCCCCACCCCATCTTTTCATTTCATTATTAAATTGCATACAAACGTATATATGCCCCGAGTTTCAGGTACGACTTTACTTACCATATTACGTGAAATACGAGTTTGGCCACGGAAAAGTGTGCAGGAGTTGCTTCGAGTGCTTTGAAATATTAAACTGAAACAATTTACAGTAGTTTGAAATTATTTTAATAGGTTTATTACGTTATGAACTTAAATTATTTTACATTTGAAGATAATTATAATTATTTTAATACTGAAGCTGAAATTAGTCCGCTTATAAAAAGTGTCAATTAGAACATACTTACTTATTTATAAACTTAGGGCCTTATTACAAAATAGTTAAACACATGTTGAATATTGGTTTAAAATAACATTTACATACTAAATGACAATTTAAACAAGTGTACAAACAGGCGTTTAACTTTTTGTAATAATCAACTCATTGTTATTTAATATTTAAAGTAAATACCCAACATGCCAAACATTCTTTGAACAGTACATAATTAAATTAGTAAAACTAAACACTTTTTCAAGTAGCTTTGTCGAGATATTATTGACGTCAAAACCGAACCAAAAAAGTCTTCTCCAATAAAAACCTGATCGAACACGCGTAGACTGCTGAGACGCAGTTTACATACAAATGTCTTGGCGATACTTTTTTCGGCCGCCACTGTATCGTTATGGCGGGTCGGGCAGTCGGCCAAATAGATATAAAGTTGGTAATTGCTTAGGAAGCAGTTAGCCGAATATGCCTTAACTACATACTACGGCTGGTTCATATCATTATTACACCCTGTATGCATATTAAGCTGGCAATATACCATTAATGCGGTAATAAAACGTATGGCTCTATTAAGGGGTGAGACGTTTTGATGTACTAGCTATTACTGTTAAATATTCCTATTGCATTAGCATAAACTATGATCTTGAAGCAAGCAACTCTCAGCCTTACGATAAGGTGTATTTTCATGATCGAAATAATAATATTATTGTCGAATAAAAAATTCAAAATGGAGCTTCAAACAAAAAATCTTCACCACTTTTCCACATGAAAACGATATTCTATTAAGAGCTTTGATTTAGAAAATTAAAATGAACTTGTGGCTCAAAACATGTCAAAGCATTAGGCACCGCCACTCATACAAAATCACATAAATGGAATTAACCTGAATTATAAAGCGGTGAATTCATTACATCTGAAAGCTAGGTAAATGTAGACGACCTCGTAATGCCATACAAGTCCAGTGGGCCCTGAAATGCTCTAATAAATTCCACTTTGACCAACTCATACGTGTAATTGGTATGGGACAACGAGTTATCAAAACGTATTCGGGCTGGTTGCTCTTGAATGCGTGACCTTACTGGTAGGTGAAGCCTCCCTTTGTGCTTGGGTTTTTAATTTGATGAATTCTTCTGCTGACAAAATTCTAAAATACGTGAATGGTGAATATTAATGTTTGGTATAAATGTATAAATTATACACACGGTGCTGTTCGCCAGTTCTTTTCTTTGAACTCGGCTTGACACGCTACCGCGTGCAAGCTCCAAACGTGTCAAACTGAGCAGAGCTTGGACTATATAGTATTTAATAACAGATACAATGATTAAAAGTTTTGTTATTGAAAACGTCCATGGGCACTATAAATAAATATTACGGTATCTACTTGTCATCCCTGGGATCAAAAATTTAATTGCCAGGTCAGGCAGCCGCCGTCTCATATGGGTGGTGCCTGTTAATTGACTTAACGTTATTAAAATAATTCATTTATATACAAAAGGTAAGTAGTTAATTAATTAAACACTGCCCTAACCAAACTGACGCTTATCTTAAATCTAAATTTATTACTATAATATTTATGCCTTTACAATTCAAAATGAAAGAGCGCTCAAAGTGCGTGTAGTTACATACATTTACATTTAAAGTACCTAACTAATGAAAAGTTTGCTAAGTGCGTGTTTGTAACTTTGTAAAAGCAATTATTTAGTTTGTCGCGACTTTGTACCCCGTCTAGACCTAAATTACAAAGTACCAGTTCACGTACCATAATAGATTGGGTACTTAAATCGTGACTTTCAAACTGTGACTCGGCAACACGAAACATTGAAAGAGATTTTTCTTGCGAATTCCTTGCGATTTTACGGGCAAATCAAACGTTCGGTATTTGGCAATTTTCTCCGACGGTTTTCTCACGTTCGCATACAAATCCCAGGCGGGGCGAGTTTTACATTTTAAATAAAGTGGTGATCGCTTCTATCTCGCCCCCGAGAGTGTTGGGGTACAAATGTCAAAGAAAACGGTCTACTTTTGGCGAGGCACAACGCGGAAAAGGAAGACGTGCAATAAAGATAGGCAATCAATAGTTTTGTTGTTGAAGCTCACTTCCTAACTTTTCTTTTCCTTCCATATTTTCAGCATTTCATAAGTTAGTGACTTGTATATTATGAATGAAATAATATAGCGGCTGACACCAATATTTTATTAAATACCTACTTTTATGAACTGTCCAATCTGACTCCATACATTATGTTTGCGATACGTCTAAAATCTGTCAAACTCCATACAAAAACACCGGATAACAATATAGTTACGGTCAAAGTTAGGTGGTGCAACTCAGCCTAACTTTTCAGGGGCGGTAGAATGACAATGTGAAAAACTTTTTTTGAATTTTTTTTTTAAATTTTCCGAAGTTAGTAGGACTTTTTAATCGAAAGCAAATAAAAGTGAACTGTTGAAAAAATTCCAGAGTGTTGTTTGTTGGGTAAATCAAATGTCAAAGAGAATGGTCCCCATTAGTGATGCATATCACGAACGTGGGATGGAAAAGGACAACACTGAGAATAAAGATACCCAATAATCACCATCTTTGATCAGGGTGATGCTTTAGGGAGTCAAACGCTATTTTTTAATTTTTTTAAAGGCAGACCAAAACATTTTTAATAAAAATGTTTTGGTCTGCCTTTAAAAAAATTAAAAAATGTCTATAAAAATTTTTTATAGACATTTTGAGAGCAAAAAGTATTTAAATGAATGAACAATAAAAAAATAATTTACAACTGGGAATCACAAAATTTTCTCCTCAATGAATACATTCTCTGTATAATACCTACATAAAGTATACTTTACTGTGTAGGTATATTCTTTAAACTCTATAGTACTTGCGGAGTAAGCTTTCCTAATTTTCGCGGCCAGTGAATAAATATCATTGTTACTTTATTCGAGTGCATTATAATTAAGTAGGTAGATCTTCTGTTTTTTTTTTCCATAGATAAGGTACACAACGTTTTGTCTCTTTTCGTAGACCTGTGGTAGATAATAGCCCCAATTTTATTGCCAAAGTTAAAGCTTTTTAATATTATTTTTATTATTGTAGTGTTATTATTGTGTAATCATTGGTAGTGCTACTTGTACATGACGTTTAATAAAACTTCTTTTAAGTTCCCTTAGAATAAAATTTGTTATTTTATACAGGGTGTTAGGTAAATGGGTATATGAGCCGACACTAACTTTTAATTTTCATACAAATCGGATTTTAAAAAAATTATTTTGTATGAAAATTAAAAAAAATTAAATGATGATATCAAATTTCTGACTTCACCATACCATTTATATGCCCATGTTAACATGGGCTAGTGTCGGCTCATATACCCATTTACCTAACACCCTGTATGTATACATAACTTTTTATTTATAAATCAGAGGCTTAGTTGAAAATTACCCATCTTATTATAATTTCAGACTTAACTAAAGAATTAACGCAGTCATTATAACGTTACGTAAGGTACGTCGTAGGTACGAGTAGGTATACCTAATTAAGCTCTCGTACATTGATCTGTCACAATGCATTTCGCCTTTGATTACAATGTACTCGTATTTCCAATGCGACATTAATTTTGTAGTGCGAGAGACATCATTGGTTGTCGCAGACATGCGAATATTAAACATAATGGAATTATGATACCTAGAAATAAGTGTTATTATACCGTTTTTGTTTCATTTTGTTATTTTCACATTTTCGTGGTAATTATGAAACGTTTAGTCGTCTTGTAGTTGAATCAACCACGCTCCAAATGTTAACATAAGCTTTTATTCTGAATCGAACTATAGCTCTCTGTGTAGATTAATCCAGCTTTCTAACCTTGGCAGCTTGGGTAGTAATAGTAAAGTTAGATATTTTTTAAACTCACCACCCGTATTGAAAATCTTCAGTGTTGATAGAACCCGTATCACAGTATCATTTTATACGACGCCAGACGACAAAGTCGTTTATACATATCCCATTCGGTCGCTCGTGTGCACTCCCCAGTTTCGTCCCGATAAATATGTATGTATCGGGACAGACACACCGTCACCTGTGAGGAGGTAATTGCCTCTCGTCCCGAATTATAAATATTTATCCAACCGCCATCTTATTATTTGCCTCGGACTCGTGTTTAGGTGTTGTCGAATGGAATATTTTCACCGAATTGTTTGATGAATTCTCCTTGTTCTTATTTTCTTTGAATATTGAATACTGAGCTTAGGTTGTTCGGTTCTGAGAGACGGTATCATATTAGAAGCTGCGTAGGCTGTAATACATGTGTTTATGTACGGCAACACATCAAATAAAATACTGAGACATATTATGTACCTACTGTTGTACATAATGGAGTCTGATTTGTAGGAGATTGAATTTAAGTCCTTGATTATACGAAGAAGTAGGTATTGCATTAAACTGTTCAAATGCAAACTTTTTTCTGTCGTGTAGGTCTGTTTGCGTCTGACTTTGTTTGATCACGCAGATCCGTTTTATTTTTATCTGACAGTCTAGTTTTCTCTCAATGTAGTCTTATTGACTTCACTCAACATATTACCTAACTTTGAAAAAGTCAGTTTTTTATGAGACTTTATTATTCACATTAAGTTTATAGATTCCATGAAATTTTATGAGCTATGCACTGAAAAAGGGTTTTAGTTCCGGTTAATTCAAGCTACTAATGTACTAAATAATTGGGAATCATCACAGGAACAGATTTTTCACCTTTTTGTATCCACCTTGACTTGAAATCTAAGGCTGAGTTGCACCACCTAACTTTGACCGTAACTATAACGATAACCGGTGCTTTTTGTATGGAGTTTGACAGATTTTTGACGTTTAACAAAGTTAAAGTAAGCTTAGTAAATCAAGAAAGCTTTCACGTTAAGCTAAAAAGCGCGTAAGCACACATCCGACATGTTATAATGAATATGAGAGAAAATGACTAAATCCAAGTATTGTGCGAGTCATAAAGGGAAGCCTAAGATCATACCGGGTGTTCGCAAATTACGATATTACGCATTCGCTTGATAATTTTCCTGCTAATAACGCCAACGCTTTGTTTATGGCTTAAAATGTTTTAATAATACCATGTATTTTGTTGGGATGTTTTATAGGATGTTACGTCATGTTGGGATCAACTCATAACCATGAACTGAGGTTCAACGCCAGGAGTTCCTTTTTCCTGGAAAGAAAACATAAAGTTTTATCTACACTAAGTAATATTATAAAGAGGAAAACTTTGTTTGTTTTGTTGTAATGAATAGGCTCAAAAACTACTGGACCGTTTTTAAAAATTCTTTCGCCATTCGAAAGCTACATTATCCACGAGTAATTTGGAAAAAAATAGGGTTCCGTAAAATATGTAGATAATGTAGTCCACGCGCGTGAAGCCGCGGGCGGAAAGCTAGTAATTAATATATTTCTATTTATTTCTGTATTTTTATAAATTAAATCGGTATGACACAGTGTTTAAAGTTATGTGCTGCCGTACCACATATTGTATGAAAAATTAGTTTGTTACTTTAGCAGATTTAAATCCTTATGTAATTAAATTAGAGGGGTAGGGTATGCCTGAGCTGACCTCGCTTATGCTAAGCCTCATCCTTTTGCCTCTTATGTTTTTAATATTGTTTTTTTATATTTCTATGTTTGTAATCTATGTTTATTATCTTAATTTATCTTAAATTAAGAAGTGATTATCCACGCCATAGAATTGTTCAATGCTTCATTGCACGATTTGAAAAAAAGTGTAATATCTTGAACTTCAGACATGATAATAATGTAGAGTAGTTAGACATAAATGCGCTTTTGAAAAGCCCAATTGCAATTAACTTACTTTTAATTCAGATAAACGATTATTACACATCATAATCAACAAATGCATCATATAGGTACACAATTCCATACTACGCTTGTAAATCCTGGTGAAATTCACACCAGGAAATGGGCCCTATATCCCTCATGACGGCGGCCATAATAACTGCCCAGGAGCGGGTGCCGACTAAGCGAATACGGTCCAATTTCCCTGCTCGCCAATTTATTGACCTTCCAAATATGGGGGGAATGCTGACTGGGCTTCACTAAGTCAACGGGAACGTTGAGACTTCAGGATTGCTTTATGATTTTTGGGATTTGTACTGAAAATTTTCTATATTTATTAATTTGCCTATATTCACAAACGATGCTTGCTTAAGTGAAGCTGTAAATCGAACACACAGCGTTGAATAAAGCTCTGTGATTGATTCGTATGTCACCCTGTGCGTCCATGCGCAGTGTGAGACCTCATAGTAACGTTTGCGAATAAAGGCGTAAGTATCAACTGCGGTATTTTGTGAGCTTTAAAACATTATTGGCGTTCACCTCCCCCAAATGATAATAATAGGTAATTTTCTTACAACATAATATTATAAGTCATTTTTAATGGTTATTTAGTCGTTACCTATTTGGCTTACGAAAATTATTTCGACACCACATAAACTCTCCTATTTTATCTAGTCAGTCAAGTTAATATATGTAAAGTTTGATGAAATCAAATAGGAGGGTGTCTATGTATAAGTAGCTAACCATCGTCTCCAAATCGTTGTAACGTAATATCACTAGAAAATACAAGCTCACAAATACTACAATTACGTCTAGATTAAGATTCTTCTAGGAAAAGGAACCAATTAAAGTCTGACAAAAGTTAAAAGCGAGAGTAACTGGAAATAGCTTTGGAGATAACGCCATATCTGAACGGCTTTTGTGGGTCGCGAGCAATTTCGAATGTGGCCCAAAGGATGGGCTGGGACTTGTAGGTTGATATTCCCGTGGCAGTACCTAACCTACATGCCTACTAGTGCTGCTAATATACTGGTAATTTTGCAAACCAAAGGCCGACTAACATTGATACCGCACTTCTTATTTATTTATGGATCAAAAACATCATAAGCTTACAGAAAAACCAAAGTGCTCAAATATTGTGACTTATAATGTTCTATAGTGTTATTTGATTGCTGGGTGCTCGAGATTATCTTCTGTAAAACGTTTTTTCTTACTTATTAGTCTACAACATTACCCATATAGTCGATCACCTAAAAGAATTTAACCAAACTTAAGGAACTAACAAATCACAATCATCATAATTCACAAACTGAATCACTGCACTGCAATTGGAGTACTCCACTAGCTACCATTGCATGTGTAGGTATCTCAATAACACTCACTAACAACAAAAAAAATAGTTCGTGTCACCCAAAGTGGACAAAAAGTTGACAACACAACTTTATTCCAACCCACGCACATGTTGCGCACTTTTTGGCTGCTTTGGGTGTCACGAAGTATTTGACGCAGACTGTACAATGAAGTTTAAAATGGTGTGTTTTTTGTAAAACGCCTCCTCTTACTTCTTGGCCGTACTCCTACAGAGGCAAGGACTTGCCCCCAGCTATTGGCAATTATAGCAGTCTATCAGACTTCAAAGAGGCCCAGGCGTGATGGCGCCTTTCAGGCTCCTGCGACGCACGTGTTAATACACGGAGATTATGAGGTTTTTACTGACATAAATAAAGCAATTTTTAAGATTTTCTACGGTACTGACGACAGCTCTCAAGCTAAACACTGTGGCATCTGTTGTAAATACAACAAATGTAGCAAATGTGTAGTCTGTTGATTGTTTAGTTAGTTTAAATCAATAATTGATAAATGCATAGTAGGCATTGGACCATGATATTAATTAGGTATTTGATAACCTTTACGTAATTAAGTTCTTTGTGTAGGTAAGTCTTATAAATGCTACTTATCACCTCAAATCCAAATATTGTGTGATTTACCAGTCACCACAATATAATAGGTAGGTCTTTTGATAAAAGATTTATGAATTCAGACCACTAATCATCTTTATGAAACAATCTTCCCTCTTCTGTGTTTCTATTTTCATAATAATTACAACTCCATAATGCTCGTACTAGACAAACACCTTACTTACTTCAAAACAGCTTCACTTTGCTATAAACTGCATCTGCAAGACAAATTAACCGTCAGAGTAATCTGGGATTCAAGTCCGATGGTCCCGGGGGAGCTAATCAAAAGTCGGGACTCGCTAACTAATGTTTCCGGAGCAAACTACCGTCTGTGGGGATCGCATCCCGAACTTGCCAGCCGATAGCACTTTGTACTTGTAATCCTTATTTGGATAGCGATTCGGTTAGAGAGGATTGTGGATCTAATAGTGATATTATACATTCTTAATTAACTGTGTTATCATCATCATCATCATTGAAGTCTGTAGCAGCCCTCTGCTTGACGTCAGCTCGATTTATCATCATCATCATTTCAGACACTAATGATTTCCACATCGCCCGATTGGTAGTGGACAGCATCCAGCATTCCTGCTGCCTCCTTGTGAGTGGACGTCCTACGCTGCGTTTTCTGGTACGTGACCTCTACTTCAGAACTTGATGCCCCATCGGCCGTCAGTTCTGCGTACTATGTGCCCTGTCAATTTCACTTCAGCTTGCTAATCCGTCGGGCTATGTCAGCGACTTCAGTTCGTTTACGGATCTCCTCATTTCTGATTCGAAGCTCGATTCAATTCAGTCTAATTGGAATTCGTTATACATCTATTGTTTGCCTTTGTACACGACTGCCAAAAGGTCATAGTGTAGAGTAAACACACGGCTAATTAACCGGTCATGTTATGCATTGATCTTGATTATAGAACATAATATATCTACTACGCACAAGAGATAGGTATTGAAAAGATGAATCTCTGATTTCTCCAATTCCTTTGTATTTTTAGACAGGCTAGACTGAGATAATTCTCAAGTTTGTGATACTAATGAACAACTCATTTAGTTAATTGCAAGATTGCAAAAGGACACGCAAAAGTTGGATATAGTCGACAAACTAACTCTTATTATCTTTATTTTATTGAGAATGATTCAACGTTCAAATTTTTTGGAATTTGAAGTTATTTTCACAAAAAGGCACTTATGAGACCAATTTAAAGACACTAATTTAATTTAAGCATTTCATCAATAACCACTTAAAGTGTTTGGAAACAAATAATCACAATAAAAGCTTTTGTTCTTCTGTCATGTCCTCCTCATCAATTGCATCTGATCTGGGTGTGCCGAACCAGCCGCAGGGTCGTCCCAGTTAATTGGGGTTCGTTAGGCAGCGATTGTTTGTGCTCGGCTGCCAAAAGGTATCTAAACACGCTGTTAATCAACCCTGTTATGCAATAGGCTTGATTTAGATGTTGTCAGGCTCTGTTACAAGGAGGTAGTGTTTAATTTCGGGTTAGTAATTAAGTATTATTGAGAAGAGTTAGGCTGATTTTTGCCTGCATTGTTCTCTGAAACAGAAAACTGTCTTGTATCGCGGTTAAATTCACTTTTTATTTGTAAGCCAATAAATTTTATATAGCTAGTACAAAAAATAATACGTTTCTTAGCCAAATTGTGAATGAAATACGTAATATAAATACATAGGTTGTCTGGATGAGATCGCCTGAATTGTGCCGTACTTAACTTTTGTATGTGTATTTCTTTTTTTTGTCTTGTCCTGCGTGGTACACTATAAAAAGTGTGTTCTATCTCACATATGTTTTGCTAAGTTTCTTTGTTATATACGAAAAAAATCATCCCATCTAAAATCCTCATTTTGAAGCAGCCTTGACGGTCTTCTTCATTGAAATAAATAATAAATAAATAAATAAATAAATCTTTGGACAATTTCACACAGCGCCAGCTAGCCCCAAAGTAAGCAACTTAATGCTTGTGTTATGGGTGCTAGCTTAACGGATATACTACTTATATACTTTTTTTTTTTAAATACATAAATATTATACATAGTCACACCCAGACCCGTCACAGAAATTAAAATTCATCATTTCAATTTCTGCCCGGCCGGGAATCGAACCCGGGACCTCTCGGCATAGTAGTCCGTTCTGAACCACTACACCAAACGGCCGACAAAAGCAGCAAGCAGCTTACATTTCATTAAGTAATAGATCTGCCAAAATATCTCCGGGGTCTTCAGCAGCTAATTGGGGTTTGTTAGCCTGCAATTGTTTGTGTTGCGAACCCGTCCCGTAAACATACCGTTAAAGGAATAGGTGTTCCTGGTAATAATACGGTTTACTACCTGGTGATGTTCGATGAACTTGACCATCGTATATTTGCTTATTTAGGTAGGTTCTTTTAACGATTGTTTAAAAAATGAAACGCGAACAAGTTTCATTCTACGAGAATATTCTTCTAATCCTTTATGACGTTTGTTGTTTCCCTGAAATGATTTTCTTTTCCTTAGTCCACTTCTTAAATGACTTCTTGTTGTTGTTTTTGTTGTGATTCATTGAAGTGTTCAACGGGTGTTTAACTTTTTGTAATACGACCATCATTGTTTTCATTTTCCATTGATCCACTTAATAACTGGCGTGCGTGAGTAATTTTGACCATATAATTATGATGTCGGTTAATACTTATCTACACTTTAGGATAATTAAAAGTAGGTAATTTTCTATATAGAAGTAAGCAATAGGTACTTTGACATAGCATTAGATAATACAATGTCGTTTTTATAACAAAATATTGTGACAGCTAGTTTAAATGAGCAATTAAAAGCAAACTGATATTAAATCGCCAGTCTCAAAATCATAAGAGTCTATGGACCTTATAAAAAGCAAATAACCGTTCAAAATTCAACAGGAATCCCCGCAGTCCTTTGTAACTGAATGTTCAACTAAACAAAAACCTGCATACACTCACGAAATGTTTGCTTATTCCAAACACACTCTTTGCCACTATGTCCCATATTTCCAATAAACTATTTTTTGCTTCGTTTATTTGTCGCATCCACGTCAGTGCCGTGTCTCTTTCACACGCCCTTGCTGAGCAAACATTCCGCTCTACTGAACTAATCAAACAAGTGGAGGTTTATAAAGCCCTACTGTTCGTTTCACCACCGAACAAGAGACGGGGAAATTGAGCTGTATTCCTGGAGCAATAGAATTGACATTGGTGATGTCAGTAGCATGTCAACTCAAGGAAATACAGATAGAATTACCTAATGTCTCTAATTCTTGGCTTAAAGCAGGAGATTAATTCTATTTAAGTATTGTATATCGATACAATGTTTAGGCTGAGTTGCACAACCTTACTTTAACTTTGACAAACGTCAAAAATCTGTCAAACTCCGTACAGAAAGCACCGGTTATTGTTGCGGTTAAAATAAGGTGGTGCAACTTAGCCTTAAAGAATCTTTAGTAGCATAGATATTAGTAGCGCTTTGGTAGCGATCGCCGAAGATAAGCATCCTACCGCGTGGTCGTTAATGTAGGGTGACCATTTCGATCATATCTAGTGGAATTTATCACAAGCTCCGGAAAGCACGTAGATTTTTGCCCCCGGCAAAAGATCGGACTATACGGTTACCTTATCTAACTTCCTCTTTAGTAATGGTGCCAGAACAGACCCCAATTTTGAGGTGATCCCAATGCCCTGCTGCAGCAGAACGGTTATCCCTAGACGATTTTTTTGTACTTATAATAAGTAACTTCACAGGATATGATCCCTAAGTAAAATAGACTCAGTTACGTATACTATTCAGTCGAACAGGATCTAAATTATACCCAAATGAAGCATCATTTGTTATTCCACTTCTGTGCCAAAACAAGCGCAGTCGCTACACCGTTCGACATTGTCTTTTTTGTCAATTTAACTTTAAAATTACGCAACTTCCGACTAATAAAGTTGCCAATCTCTCGAAGTTGCATGCAGACAACAGTTACAAATTCACCCAACAAAATTAATTATAACACGACAAACTACATGTAGTATGTAAACTCGGATATCCGTAACATATTGTTATGCCGAAATGTTAATTACTATATTAATGCCAGCTGGGAGGGAATAGGTGTGACGTAGGTACACGCTCAGTTTGCTAATCTCAATACCCTTAGGGATGTATGGATTTATAGTGAAACTAGCTTTTGCCCGCGGCTTCACCCGCCTGAAATTTATTTTGTCACAGATCGTCATAAATTATAGCCAATATATCATTCTGGGTTATAAACAATAATACTGTAAAGTTTCATCAAAATCCGTTCAGTAGTTTTTTGCGTGAAAGAGTAACAAACATCCATACAGACATCCAGACATCCAAACTTTCGCATTTATAATATTAGTAGGATATGGTTATTGCAATAGGATATTTTGATACCGCCAAGTTAATCTATAGTTGAGCCCCGTATTAAGAAACAGCACTCAAGTTTGACTACACTAAACAAATTGAATCATATTGATTATAATGTTTTTACCCTCCATTGCAGGAGCAGGCGAACTCTAATTTACCAGGGGCAAATGGAGGATTCGACTTCCCCACGCTACGCTTGGGGTTAACACGTCTTGGCCCTCAGTCACCTTGTATTTACGGAAAGAGTGGGAGTTTCATTTTGTAATGCTGGCCTACTCTGGCTACAGTTGACGAACGATAATTCAATTAAAATAATGGATATTTCCACATTAAATTTTCTGGGAACTCATTTAATTGTCATTCCAAACGTTTGTGCATTTTTTTTATTATATTTGAAATGTAAGCTAAAAACTGTTTACGAGAATGCAAATTTCTGAGAATTGGCCAATTTATTTTTACATTATGACATAAAAAAATGACACAATTTCCTTACAAAAGTGGAACTATAGATTAACTTAAATTGTTAGGTACCTATTAGCAGTCCAGATTGTAATACTAAAATAAAATCGACGACAAAAAATCTGCTCTTAAAATTTAGGAATAAAATTGTTCAAATTGTTACCAGTGAAAAATTCCGCTCCAAATAATTAAAACTCAAAATGCGGGCTAAATGAACCGAAATAGCCGCGGATTTTACAGTCCATTCTGCTCCAAAATTACCCGTAGCAGATATTTGGTCAAAGGCATCCCATCGATACGTTGCCGTTTGACAACCAGCAGAGATAGCCCAAATTTATGAGATGATAACAGAACAGTTCCACTAATGGATTGCTCGCATTAGCCCGAAAGGGAAGGAAATTTTATTTTCCCTTTAGAACAGGTTAATTTTCAAGCGTTGCAAAGAGGACAGGTAAATTTGGTACGTTTTGAGAGTAAATTTGAAAAAACCTTTTTGTTATCTTTACACTCGCAGTGCCACCGTTTTTCTTTGCGTATTTCCTCGTCTTTTATTTAAAATTTCTTTAGTACTCAATAACAATAAAGAAAATACTTCTCTAATTACTGTAGTCTGTAGTTACAAACAATGAACACACCCATTCAGCCGCACATCTCTGTATGAAAAAGTGTATCAAGCTTTGCTATAGTTTATAACTTACATCTAATATCAACAATTTTTAGAACCGTTTATGGCTCCAATTGGAAATATACTCGTGTTCACAGACATTACTATGAGGTCACACAGTGCGCGTGGACGCACAGGGTGACACACAAACCAATCATAGAGCTCTATTCAACGCTGTGCGTTCGATTTACTGCTTTACTTAAGCAAGCATTGTTTGTGAATACAGGTGTAACTCTAATATCAGACACTTAGTAAAGTTGCACTCAGGAAACGTACAGTCTAAAACCTCAACAAGCAATAAAACCAACCACAAAAGCAACCCCCTTTAGTTCAAATTAAATTAAGCGTCAGCAATTAATTTCAAATGCTCAAATGGGTCATATCTACCCAGTCTACCCACGCATAAGCACCCCATGCCCAGGTGCAAAATCCCCATCTAGGTAAAAACGCGTACGGGTACTACGGGTTAATCAACGGTGAATAATTTGAATGAAACCGTCGGATGCGGCGCGAGTGGCGCCGCGGTGCGTAGTAATAGCTAATCAGGTTAGAGACGCATCCGCTTTGAAACGTGGATAAGGGGGAGGAAAATGTCGATAGGTATCTTTATCGATGTTTTGAAAAGTGAACTTAAAAAGTATTGACAAAAAATAACCATCGCAATGTTGAATTACAATATCCGTGAAATCTTGATGTAATTCGTTCATCCAGTTCAAATAAAAGTACTGTAACGGTGATGTTTCAATCATCGTCAAATCAATTTTCTGTTGTAGGTTATGTTTAATATAGGAATGTCAAGTTTTTAAAACACTATTAGTTTATTTGATACTAGCTTTCCGCCCGCGGCTTCGCACGCGTGGAATTTTTCTGTCACAGAAATATTTTATCGCGCGTGTCCTTGTTTCAATACCGGGATAAAAACTATTCTATGTCCTTTCTTGGGACTCAAACTATCTCTATGCCAAATTTCATCAACATTGATTCAGTGGTTTAGGCGTGAAAGCAAGACAGACAGACAGAGTTACTTTCGCATTTATAATATTAGTATAGATCGTTAACCTCTCGTGGAAAGATAAATACTTGTGTTACGTACGAGTGGGTTCATCCAGCGGCACAGCGGAAGGATTCGAACTGCTTTCCTTGGATCTCGATTTGACTAGCTTATATTTTCCATTTGAGGCTGTTCTATTTTTAACAAAAGGCCAATATAATACACTTAGCTACTCGTACCTATCCATACTATCGACAATGCTGTCTTGTCCCACCACTATGCCGCGGTTCAGGTGAGTGCTCGTAAATATTCCCCTCGGGTATTGCTGGGATGCTTGTTTTATGTAGAGTTATTTTTAATACAGTACTCTCGCTTTTTTATAATCTGTGGATGACATCCGTGTTGTAAACACTCCTTTAATGGACGTGCAACAGTATGATAAAGCTAAGGTTACTAGGCCAATGTATTTTCTGAACTAGTGTGTGATATGCTATTAAATAAAAAAGTATATAAGTATGTTTATATCCGTTGTCTAGTACCCATTGTACAAGCTTTGCTTAGTTTGGGACTAGAGGCGCAGTGTAAAATTAATGTCCAAGGATAAAAAAGATGCCTGAGAATAAGTAATTCAATATCGACCAGGATTTTTATGGTATTATTTTGTCAAAAATATAGACTTTGATTAGTAGTTTCACCAACCCACAAAAAGCCTTATTTTGTTACTACATTTTCGAGCAATTAACTTTACCTATAAGTCAAATTTTTAACTTACTGTTTAAAGTTCATAAGTAAAAATTAGACTAAAAGTTGAGTTACAGACCTAAAAACTAGCCAAATCTATGTTTTTAGATGTAAGTCAAAGCTCGCGAAGCTTGACATCTTCCATTACAACGGAGGCCCGCAAGAACTTGAGCTTTCTTGACCTGAAAGCTGAGAGGACCCACGTTAAAACAATATGAACCCCCATTATGGTTGAGGTTACTTTTGGACGTCTCTACATTGGAGTTTTAGACAACAAACTTGTGGGGATTTGCCTTTGTTACCACTTACTTGGTTTTTGAGAAAAAGCAACAACTTATCTATTCCAATACATTAATCAATAAGAGTAATTATAGGTAAAATTAGTCGCACTTAAGTCAACAACACGATGCACAGAGTTAATTTTGATGTGCCATCGTCAATCAGACCAATATCTTAATTTACGAAACTAGTATCAAACAACAAAATAGTTTCTGAAAAAAACTCGTGACAAAAAGGCGGGTAATCATGAATTTATTTTTTCAGATTCTCATACGGGACGCTAAAACGTATTAGCATATTATACTGCAAGGTAGCACAGACGTTATTGAATTGCAAAATTAAATTAAACATCTGCTCATAATGGCAACGTAGGCAACCTCTACCAGACAGTCGGCAAACATACTGCACTTAGATAAAATTGCCTTTCTCAATATTGGATATTACGTATGAATAAACATTTTTGTATGAAGCAAGAGCGGTAAGATTTGTTAGATTGATGTGGAATTAATCGTTGTGGCAGTAAAACATTTTGAGTTGTGGGAAAATGAATCAGTTGCTCAATAATGCTCGTGTCACAAATGAAATAGACTTATTTAGGCTGAGTTGCACCATCTTACTTTAACGGTAACTATGACGATAACCGGTGCATTATTTATGGAGTTTCACAGATTTTAGACGTTTGTCAAAGTTAAAATAAGATGGTGCAACTTAGTCTTAGTTATCTGAACGACAATGGTCATTATCAAACTTGCTAATTGGTTAGTTGACACCGACTTTTTATGTGCTAAAGCGATCACTGCATTTTATTCCATGAATCCTAAGTATGATGTTACTTTTTTTGGCTGACAACTTAAGTGAACCCAACTCACTGTTAATTGATTGCAAAAGCAAAGCTACGACATAGTAATTTTTCAGTTAATTCAACTGGTGTCTTAAATAAGTTATGTATTGGAATTATTGGTGTCAATTAGCAAAGAGTTAAGCTCCAGCCAAAATCAACGCTAGTAGATCGCGTCGGCGATGTTGATTTGGCTGAAACTTGCAGCAGTCAACATCCAGTGCCGATAATATGTTTAGACAGTCATTCACTTCGCTAGCTGTCCAAATCTCATGGACTCGCTCCAGTTTGATTTGCGCTCGAAATTTTGTTACGAATCGTACTAACCGGGACTTAATTTGACTTCGATTTTCATTTCAGTTCAAGTTTGAATTTAAAGTTAAGTCAGATTGTTTAGTTAGCGTCAAACTCTATGCAATATCTAGGGTACACTGGCTGAATTAACATGCGCTTTGAAATACAGTGCCACTTTTGGAAACTATTTTAAAATATCGCCTCAAAGCCTCGGCGAATCTGTTTTTCTACCGAAATTTCGTTCCGACGTCGGACGGTTTGACGTTTCGCCAGATACCGACTAAAATTTACGAGCTGATAAACCATCACCAAGATATATTGGTCCCACACAACAAACCGGGTTGCTGCTGTCACGTTCATTGCAAAGGCAATGCGGGGGGCCAGACAGCTCAGTTTAGATTGGTCGATCTATAAAACTTGCCAGGCAAATGGATTACCCCGATTAAGTATGAGCGACCTCCAGCCCGTATTGGTTGACGCATGATTAGCTTAGAAAAGATTTTCTGCGATGGATTTTAGTGCAGTACACGTAATTAATTTGCTACTGAGACTTAAGTACAACGCTTAATTCAATAACATTAAGAAAGTACTTTGTATAAGAATTAAAGTCTGTTTAAAAATGATATGACTTTATAATCACAATATCACTCTAGACTTCTTTTCTCATAATTCATTCATCAAAATTCATCCCGTGATCCGCGTACAATCGACCCTACTTAACTTTCGCAAAACCTAAATTAAACTCAGACACTTCACTCGTCCTAAAAGGCCCTTGCTAAAGCTGGCCTTATTAGCCTTTTGACCCTCTAGAAATAGCACACACGCGTGTTTAATGAAAGAAATATGGTTAATGATGCTTCCCATTAACTCGGCCTAAAAAAATTTGAGCCCAGAGACGCGGGGCCCATCAAACGGCGGGCCATAAATTTTTCAGCGGCCCATTTGGAGCCCGCCCCTGTTTTTTGCATATCTGAATGTGTCCAATTACAGAAAGGGCTGGTTCTGATTGTGGCCCAAGTTGGGAACGATAAGCTTTATTACAGTACTTAGCATTACAACCCTACAGCTAGTGCCTTTAAATCACGATCACAAGCACGCTCGAGGTATCAACAAGCACATTACACTAAGTTTTCGCTAAAAAGTACATTGGACGCTTAGTCACTTTAAATTGTTTTGGTTACCTAAACCATAGTAGGTACCAACCATAAGCATAATTAAATTGGACCAATAGAAAGCTATATTTAAATCGATACCTAAATAATTGCGGATAATGTACAAACTTTTCAGTTTCAGACCATGTGAAAATTAGATTAAATTCGTAGAAATTCTCAGGTTAGTTTTGGAGATGGGTGGTTTATAGTCTAGGGATGGGTGGTAGCCTTTTTATGTGAGCATCAGTCACAAAACTTCTAGAGTATAGAGTAATACTCTATTTCTCTCTATAATCGCTACAACCTCTCTTTTGTACCCTAAATGCTGTGGTTGAAGCTATATGCGCATAAACCCAAGAGCTTTACGTGATATCCGCGAAATTATTGTTATGAGTGATGCCAGCAACTTACTCGACGTTGAGTTGAGATTTGATGGCTGTTTCTAGAACGCTCGACTTTATTGTAATAGCCGTTTTAATGTTTACTTGAGTCGGATATAATTTTGGTAAATTGAGAAATTCAATTTGACTTGGCTTTAGCGCAAAGGCAGCTGATTAGCGTTTGAGGAATTGTAGGGAAATAGTATCTTTGTGCGATCGTAGATCGTAGACATACTATTGTCTGATTTATTAGGAGATACGTTCTAAGAAACCTATGAATATTAAATGTGGGATCGAGAAAAGAGACAAGGGTTTGCCCGTGGAAATGGCTTTTAATATATATTTTTTTTATTTTAACAACCATGTTTATCTTCGTCTCTAGGCAATCAACTAACAATTCCTCAGTTATACATTCCTATTCTTATAACCAGTCTCACTCACATTACCTACGTTCCATTTCACAAACATAATTTTACGATAATTTAGCCCAAGAAACTTTGTCTGTGAAAAAAGAAAACATACTTACGTTCAGGCAGTGGATGCCTGTCAGTCAGTGCTAACAGTTGTAAAAAGACGTGGCAGTGTAATCTCCAAGCAATATCTCAGGTCTAACATATTACTAAAGCCTGGGAAAGAGATAACAAAGGCGCTGCGGTATTTGTAAAAGTATGGTAAAACTTTTTACTTTATCAACACATTTGGTTGCTTAGGGTTTAGGCGTTTACTCACGTTCTCTTTTCCACGTGTTGGTATTACTTAATTTTTTTGCCAACGTAGCTATTCTGTGTATCTTTTTAGGGTTTCGTAGCCAAATGGCAAAAAAACGGTACCCTTATAGATTCGTCATGTTTTATGTAGATTAAATCTACGAATTTTGTCTTAACTAATAAATCACCTAGATAAAAAGTATCACATTTCAAAATAATCCGACTATCAAAATCTGCGGCAAAAACTGAACTGAAAAACGTTCTTCTGTTCCTGTAAAAAAACTGTTTTGAGTTGTGCTACTCTTTATGTGCGTGCGCATTTTAAAACCAACACTGCTATTGTTTTCTAAGATGTTGATATCTCTTATCAAATGATTTGGATCAAAACAGTTCCGTGTAGAGGCCGTATCTATCTTCTACTACCGTACAAATCCCAGTCATCCGTCAATGATAAAATACTAGGGGAAGTTGGGCGTAATTGCTGTTGTCCAATTTATGGTCGGAGGTGTTAGGGGATTGTTAGAGGAGTGCCTCGAATTAGGGAGTGCTTAGTTATATTGATATTTGTAACGACGACGTTAATCGGTTATTTTGGCAACGCACTAAATGAATGTACTAGATATTTTCCGTGGCTCTACAAACTGAAAGGGTGTAGCAGGATAGTCTTGGAAAAAGGGCCCCCAAAGCCTGAAAGCCTGTTCGAAACTGTGGCCAAACGATACTTTATATGAAGATGTTAATATAATGTGCAAAGTTCAGTGTACTTACCATGAGTTTACGTTAGGTGTATTCGCTAGCGAGTACGTCAAAAATCTCTATGAAGATTTTGTTTCTTGAAAGTAGCCGCTAGGGGCGCTGCACAATATGTCATACAATTAAATGTCATTTTTTTACGCAGTCGCTAGCGAGCACTCCTAACGTAAACTCATGGTAAGCACACAGTAGTTTTACGTGAAAGAGTAACTTCCATTTTTATATTTATCAATAATATTAGTAGGATGACTATAATGTTACGAACTGCTACGCATAATTGAATTTAGTTAGGCCACATCACTAAAATAAGTGTGAATATGTTTTGTAATTTGACATTCATTTTGCAGAAGCTTAGCCACATTACAACTAAGCTTCACAGAAACTAGCGCATGCTAAGTAAAGTAAAACTCTCTTAAAACCGAAGTTATTCTGTGCACTTTGCATGAAAAACCGCAAAGGGCGGGCATTCTGAGCTTCGAAAGGGCGTGAAAATTAGTGTGGAACACCGCACTAGACCAAGTCCGAAGTGGTACTTATCTCAGAGATGAGAAATAGAAAATATACGGGCTGGTGTTGCGAGTTTGCACGACGCTTTTAATGGAGAATTTTAGCTTAAGACCACTTACAGTCAGCGTAAAATAATTCGTTACATCCAAAGTAGCAAAAAAAATCGCAACACGTCTGTAATAAGCCTTTTGGCCACTTTGAATCAAAAACTATTTGACGTTGAATGTACCACAACTCTTAATATAACTGTAAACCCTTTAACAACTACAGCCTTGTTACAACAACTCATCAAAATTAAATGTTTTGTCTAATTGCCTGAAAAGAAATATGGAAAAAGGATTCAAAGGTTTCAAAGGACCTTTTAAAAGACTGAGCCAAATAAAACCCTCATTTACAATGACTCATAAATTCTAACACTTGATAGTTTTATGTAGTCCGTCACTCTGTACAAACAAGGGTATCATTATTACCCAACTACATAGCAGCAATAAATTAATCCACAATGTGAAAACTGAAAAAGCTTACTTTAGCTTGTTCGTAAAAAAGATCTCAGCCATATTGACTTTCCAATATGGAAAACTTTCACGTTTTAAAATATGCAAGCATAAATCCTAGTAGAAAAACTGCATAACCCTATTTTTTTAATTCTGAAAACACGCGTCAAGGGAGTGTTACTAGATACGTGGCCTAGTTCAGCCTAATGGCTGTTTTACCGAGTTTCCAGTTTTCAACATTAAATGTTGCCAAATGTAGCCAAAAGCTAAGTTTGATAATAACATGCCAAAAATAATTTAGTAGAGATACAAGGAAAACTTTCGTACTATCGATTACGAAGTCACCCTCTTACTTGTAAAGTTAGGGTAGTAAAAGTGTTATTATTTAGCTAGTATAGCAGATTTGACTTTTGCAAGGGGAAAAAGTAAAACTTATAATGCGTAACCCATCCCCATTATGCCGTTAAGCACTCAACTTTTTTATATTATCATTCAACACATTGTCATCACATTATTAAATGTTGTTCTGCAAGATTACTCAATGCAAGATGAATTGAGTAGGTGCTAGAGTTATTTATATTGTCTAATGTCTATGTATTTAAGACAAAAAATAACAAATCCTTGTCTATTAATATAAAACAAAACTAAAGATCTGATTCTGATTTCATAAAATATAATGTTATTGATTAGCATTAAAAAAGTAGTTTTATTCTATTTATTTTATTAAAATTCATGAATAGAATAGGTACTTCAGTCAAATAACTAATTAAATGATCATATTATCATAGCTGTAGACAAAAAGTCTCTCAAGCAGCTAAAGCTTTAATTATTTATACAATTAAGATAAAAAATTACAGAGCTTTGTTGAGATGGGACCGGGCCCTTTGATTCGCATAATTAACTGCCGTGTCGCAAAACCTACCAACTCTGGTTTAAATGTAAAAATATAAGCGATTTTTAACCCACTCCCAATGAAGGAATATGAAATAAATATTTTACATGACTGAGAGAATTTTTTAACTTGGTTAATTAATACAAATTAATACCATGATAAAAACACAGGTCCCCTTATTAATAAAAAGTTACACTATAGTTGAACAGTGTTTTAAAGTGATATTTCCATACCAAACGTCACTTTAAATAGAGTTCAACTATGGCGTAACTTTTATTAATAAAAGGGGAGACAGTATCGTTTAAGATTAGAGCTTTGTTTTTAAAGTTAACACAATGACTTTGTATTAAAAGAATAAGATCAGAAGTAGAAAAATCATGACTGTTTATTGTAAAGATAATAAAGCGAATCACAGTGCGGAACATCCAAGATTTTTGAGAGAATAAGACAAAAATTAAGGCGTCTCTACGTAGCCTTAACGACATTAACGCCGGCCCACCTTAGATCGTTAGTCCCGCACACAGAAGGACCATTTTAGTAATTTGTGCCCTAAAAAGGTTCCACAATTTATGTTTTTACCTGTCTTACGCAGCTGAGCACCCACCCTAATTCAAATCCATATGACGAAGACAGGGACGGGGCAAGTTCTTTAATAAGGGCCAAGGAAACTACCCCTAATTAAGTTTTCATTAAATTAATTAATTTATTATTTTTTAAGAATTTTCACTGTTTCAGGTTTAACTTATTTATGTATTTCTAAAGTAGGTAGTAGGTATTTTTACGGCAATTGAGTGATAATATTGAATTGTGACTAAAACAAAGCGAACGTTTCGCTTAACTACCGACGCAACGCTTGCATTAAATTACTAGTTTACATCAGTAAGTAAAATTAGTTAACTTACTTTGTCACACTTATAAATCCATAAATGTATTTTTACGTCTTCGAACGTTTAGGCGATATCAAGCTCTTAGAAGGCTTTTAAATCGTCATTTACTGAAAACCAGGCCCCGATTTCCCCTTGATCCGTCCCAAAACATTAAGAGCCACTGCCCAAACTGTTTAACACCTTTGTACGGCGGGGTTCATAAGAGTGCTTTCCTCGAGGGCGGCTTTGTGTGATTGGAGTAGGTTTTCGTAAAACTTTTATAGTGCCGTTTGAAGGCATATTTCAAGTTTTGGACCCTTTTATCTTTGAATCAACCTTTGCGTTGGGAATTCAAGGGGATTAATGGGACTTCCTTAACACGTGGGTTGGAAGCCATTAGGTTTATAACTGTATGTTGTTTTTATTTCTTTAGTACAAGGAGCTTTTGAACGAGCCTTTTGTTCTTGAGCTTTTTTAGTTTAATGAGTTAGGTCTTTCAAATCTTAAGTATCTGGACACCAGTTTTAATGGCTCTCACTATAGAGATTATATTGTATTTGGAAGGAGAATTGACTAAGAAAATAAAATATCGTTTTTTTTTTCAAAACTACATAAAAACAAGTTTATGTTACAAAGTGCTTGAAATTAAAGCTCTTTTAGAGCAGTATAACAGTCAGATTAAAACAGTTTTGCTTTAGAAATAGCCAATTGAACAGCGTTGTTGAAGCAATTCAGAGTGCGGTCTGGCCTGGAACAAGACCATTGTACTTCATTGCTTCGATACAATGGCGAACATTCGTGCTCGAGCAGATCCATTGTTTTATCCTCTAATTGGGATTGTTTCTATCCGTAACACAGTTCTCGGTCCGCATGAATACGAACTGTTTGGAATTTGCATGTCTTTTTTCCTATCGCCATAATAGTGACCTATATTTAAAACAGTTTTTGAGTTAACATCTTAACGTACCTACTTTATTAGATGAAAATATCACTAGGGAATCAGATTGACTAAAGCCTGATACAACTATACAAAACAAGCACTGAAACAGATTTAAAATGAGTTGCACGGTCTTACAATGACCAGTATTTTTTTAATGGAGTTTGACAAAAATTTGACGTTTGTTAAGGTAAAAAAAAGTAAGCCAGCCTTAGCGATGGTTCGAAAAAGACACAGATCATGGAACAGCTTGACCACGGAGATAGATCTCTAGTAACTAGCGAATGACAATAATACTGACCGCAAAAAAACATACATAAAATATACATACAATATAAAGCCTACTACAAAAAAAAAAGTATTTAAGTATGTTTATATCCGTTGTCTAGTACCCATAGTACAAGCTTTGCTTAATTTGGGACTAGAAGCGCAGTGTAAAATGTCTAAGGAATTATTTATTTATTTATTTATTTACTTGCAAAAATAAATCAGTATTTTTTTACATTATAGTTTACTGGACACACCGGTGTACGCAATAGACACTTTATAAAACGTATAGGTAATTTAAAAAGCCCTTTTTAAAGGTTTTTACCCAGAGACCCTCATTTGTTTTATACCACGCTCATCAGCTTGACTCCGATCGAAGTTGGTCACCAAACGCAAACTTTGTCCGAATTTTTTAGCAAACTTTGTTTAAATTTTTTCGCCAGCATTTTTGGCGCATACCGTGTGAGCGTGGAAATTCTCTGTTAAATATTTTCTTTTTAACGACACAGACTAGCGTTTTAAAATAAAATGTTCGTTAACCGAAGTTTTAGAGCTTTATTTGCTTCTCATTAATAAAATTAAATAGCCTCGTTTATATTTTAGAGAAGACAGTTTACTTGTTTATTTAATAGTGTAAACTGTAAATTACAAATAAGTTAATTCAGTTACATTCAGACTTCGCAGGACGTTGTGAAATGGGGTAATGATACAAATACTGAAACTGTTTATGTAGGTACCTACCACAGAAAGAGAAAATAATGTGATATCAAAGAAATTGTTGATGTTATTGTCACTTCATACAGAATAAAGTCTTGTAAGCTTAATAAAGAAGCTTACAATAAATAATAACTGAGTTTATTTTCCCCTATTTCTTAACACCGGCCCACACTATTGCTCGACTAAGTAGAGGGCTAAAAGTTAAAAAGTCATATCGGGACTCGTAAAAGAGCTTTTAAAGGCAAAGTTATGAATGAAATCGTAAAAAATTCAAAGCTGCCAACTTACCACAATAAAAGAATTTTATTTTAACGATTCTATTTATTAGTCTTTACCTTAACAAAAGAGGGTAGTCAATACTTTTGGTCACAAAACTTTACACTTTCAGTAATCGCAGCTTACGAGTCATTATCATCTTGGGTCTGAATGGCCAGATCTTTTATGTATGACAATATATTTTCCGTCTGTTGTAAACCCTGCTCACGTACACCGCCAGCGAAATAATATACGTTCAGCAAATTGTAAGGGCTGCAGATGGGTTATCTTTTTCGCCTCCTATTGTTTGCTGTGGTATCAAGAAATAGATTATGTTTTGTGAAGAAGATAAATTAATAAGATAAACGATCCCTCGGATATATTGTGCTAGAGTGTAGTTCTGAAATTGGTTTAGGGAGGTACTTAAATATTTTTTGTCCGAATATTTCTTGACAGGATATGACAAATGACTAATATTCTCCAACTTACGGTACCTACATGACTCGCTTCTCGTTTTTATTTAATATTCCTTAAATGAAAGCTGCACTATAACTAAAAGCATTGTCACTAAGACCAAATACATCGCTATTTCCACGTCCTTCCAATATCCACAGTAGTATTTTTCACTGAACCACTTCTGATTATTTGCAATCCCACAACTGATGTTAGGACTTAAGGGAAAGACTTCAGGAAACTAGCAAACTAGTAACTAACTAAACTTTGGTTTAAACAGTTTAGATTATTTTGTTAAATACACAATAACAATATCTGATTATAAATCATTGGCAACAACTATTTTTTTAATGTTTTGTTTTGATTAGATTTGATCCTTCTGCAAAGAATTGAGGAACAGTTTCTGTAATTTCAAATCGTGATCGCTGCGTCTTCAGGTTTCATTCAGAAATGCGAGCTACTCAAATCTTGCTTGTGTGTGATCGCATCTAAATCTCAATTAGTGATATTACATTTTCTAAAATATCAGAGGTCACAGGCAAAGGTCATAAACAAAAAATGCAGCCTAATGTAATGAGGCTGTAAAAGATTGCTTGCGTCATCAATAACATTTTTAAAAATAAAAAACAAAAGAAATCCATCACGTTCAAAAGTAGCGCGGTGCCTTAAACCATTTACGCGATCGCGTCATCAATGACAATAATTTGAGAGAAAAAAAAAACAAAAGAAAACCATCACGTTCGAAAGTGGCGCGGACTGGCAGCAAACAAAAAAACCATTTGCTCGATTCTCAGAAATATCAATCCTATCGATTCCACCCCTTAACACGTTGACCTACTTGGGTCAGCAGCCGCGTAGTCGTAGCTGTAAAACGGCTTTATGTATCATAAATACGGCTCTGCTAACTTTAAGTGTTCCCCAGACTTGGGAGTAATCGAAAACGCCGAGTACATACGCGATGAGACCGTTTCGAGTTTATTAACTTGGTTATAACGTTTTTACTGTCAAGCGGAATCGTGGCCGGATTGATCTGTTTTTGTTTTGATGTGCTTTTGCGATGCTTATGCTTTATGACGTATTGTAAAAACTTTTTCTTTTGTACTTGATGGAGTGGAGTCTATAACTGAAATTTTATGTGAATATATTGTGTATTCACTTATTTTGAACGGATTGAAGCCTGGAGCTAAGTAGAGGTAGACCAGTAAGGAAACCTAATATTTATACGGTGTTTTCAATAGAGATAGGTACATAGTATTGACATTACAGTTGTACGTAAAAGGGAAAGAGTTAAATCTACTACAATGATTCTCATTGACATCATCGAAATCCAATTTGAAACCGTAATTCAAATTCAAATTCTTTATTTGCTAAAAAAATAGGGTAAATACATAAGTGGTGTTGGTATTGTATTAAAAGTGCATTCCTATGTAATGATTAATTGACCAACATGCATTTTCTTGGAATTTGACTTAAAATAAAAACCATTACAGAAAAAGCTTATTAAAAATACATGACATCCTTGAGACTATATCAGTTCCCTCGAACCACTTTCTTCCTCTAATCATATTTTACCGCGCTAAACTGGAAAAATCTTGTTTCAGGCAGACTTGGGCGGTAATATCCGGCTGTGATGCGTTGACGTCACTTCCCAAGATGGCTGCCATTGTGCTGCTAGTGGCGCTGCAGGTGGCGCTAGCGAGCGCTGGGAAATGCACCACGTAAGTACTGTTATTGTTGTCAAATACCACTTCTATTTAATTTGTCACCATCTGCCAACTACATGTTAGTTTTTCGAGAAGCATTAACCAGGCTGCCTCCAAAGAGGCATCCACAAATACATAATCTTCTTTACATAATTGGGTTGGTAGTTGTTACTGGATGTTCCCAATAATATCAAAGCACACTTTTTCTGGACTTTTACCAAAGGTAGGTACTAAAAACCTTCGATCCATAAAAAACTGAGAAAATACAGTTAAAATGCAAATAATGAAATACATTCTTTCTGTTATTTTAACAGCTAATAAAGCGTGTCAATTGAAATAAAAGCATCAAGTTTCAAATTTCAAACTGGAACGTCAATTAGGAAAAATGGGATGTAACCACACAACACAAGCAAACGAAACGAATGAAAAACACAAACCGCAAACTGTAAATTGGATGTGACAGAACACTTTATAAACATTTTCAAAAGCAATTCCCGCTGTAAAAGTAAAAATTAAAACGTCACTTGACCTTCCATGTTTAATGCGGTTTCACCGCTGCGAGAAATAAAGCGGTTTGAGCTGAAAAATAAAGCGCTTTAAGCTGAAAAGCGCTCGGTTTCGTTTTGATAGTGGTCGGGAAAAGTGAAAGCGTGTCAAGTTGGTGCAAGTACTGCACTGCAACTAAGTGCTTCTGTATGGAGTTCGTGTTCGTTGTAATTTTAACATCATAAATAGGCTGTTTGATCATTAATCCTATCTTAGATAAGGTGCCTGAATGTACGAGTATTGATGAAGCACGAAACTATTATTTTAAAATCTTTTCAAATCAAATCATTTATTTCGCTTGAAAATGGTACATGTAAGTGATGGTAAAGTAGATTAGAGTAGTTTTTTGTATCTCTTCAAAAAACTGCAATCAAAAACAGGTTCTACAAACAATACTAACACAATTCGAAACTTTTAACCAACTTTGAATCATTATGAGAGTTACAAAATGAAAGCCCAACCGCTATATCGTAGTTATTTACTAGTGAATATCATTAAATACCACAGTATCTTGTACTACATAGTATCAAGTACGAATTTGCAACATTATTGTTATTGTGATGCGTTGTACTGTAAGTATAATGAGTTAACTTTATGAAAGCTCATTTTAATAAAACGTTAGCGGTCTGCGTTGAAATTTTACGCACAGCAACTTTGGTGATAATCATTTTTCAAAAGGCTGCCTGCGCTGCCAAACAATTGGGCCTATCCAATTTGGAGTCAAGTCATTAAGTTAACAACGTCTTAATTTATTTCCTCACCTCTCGATTGGATTGGCTGAGAAAATTGCCAGTGCTCGATTTTTACATAATAATTTATACTGATTGGTTCTGTTCAGTTGACGTCTTTATCCCTTGGAGACTCATCAGAAAGATTGATTTTATTTTAGGCTCCAATTCGTAAGTGACGATAAATAATAAAATACTTTTTTTTTGTGAATTTTCGGTAAATAACTCCTTAGTTGAAAACAAGAAATCTAAGGCCTGATCAGGTTATTACGAGTCAACATTAGGATGATCCTTAGTTCTGCATTCACTAGCGTTAAAAAATGCAAGCCTTCTACTTCAAAATGATTCTCCTCCTTCTATCAATTTGTAATGACTGAAGATATTTACAATGCTGGTGAAAGGGCTAACTAAAGTATAATATCTAAAAATAAGTAAATTCTCATCTCTACACTGATGATTAAAATTACACGGTTTTAAAGTCACAGCCACGATTATTAGTGCTTATTGCTTATTATCCGCGTGCGCTGGCTGAAAACCTACAAACTTTTTTTTCATCGACGCAGATCGTTTTTCTTTTGTTATTTTTTACATAACACTCGATTTTCCACATTATGCGTCGTGGTATGCGTGTCAATTCAAGGGTCGTGAGCGAGTAAAAACAAAAGAGCATCTATATTGGGCGATGAAAAAAGAATGTAGTTTTTCTTAATGGCCAGCGTCGAAGGCAGCCGTGTGCGGCCGCAAAAATGCTTATCATCCAGGATGGTAAGAGGACAACTATTTCTCAATAACTTTAAGACATTTTTACCCAAATGTGCCAGAAGGAGCGTTATTAAAATACAGGAATTAAAGTATTCGAGTGTGATCTGCGTCTCCAGTTTATTTTAATCTTTATTTTAATCCAATATAAAGTCTGAAATTCCCGAAAGAAAATGTGGCAATTATTCAAGATTTTATAAGATTTATCAGTCTGAACCGTGCCAATTCCAATTTAATTCATTACGACCCTTCAACTTAGTTCCAGTGAGCCGTTACTTTCGTATAATAAGCTTCATTACGGGTTTCTAAGACGTCATCGCCGATATTAATCTTTTTGAAGAGGAAGAGGATTTTTCTTAAACCAATCAGTATTCAATGGGGTTATTATAATGGATACACAATAGCGGTTTATTGGCAAGAAAAAGGTTTTCTAGGTAGATTGTAGACTAGAAAAGATTATGTTTTCTTTGGAAAATATAGTATTGATTAACTTTGTTATTATTTTGGTTAAATACTAGACTAGACCAACACAAGAGGCATGTGGTGTTAATAGACATTATGAACAATGCAGATGCAATATTGAGCCCTCTCAGTGGGAAGGTTTGGCAGCACAGGGTGCAGAATGGCGGGAGATTGTGAAGAGGCGAGTCCACGAGTTCGAGGAGCAGCGTACGACTTAACTCGACGCGAAGCGCGATGACTTGAAAGCCCGTCCATCTGCCGCCATTCACTATAACTATGTTGGCGGCGTGCTCAGATGCCCTCAATGTGCGAGGGGGTTTGCCGCGAAGATCGGCTACGTAAGCCATCTTCGGGCACACTAGCGCCGCCAAGACAGCTAGGAGTCGGAGTGGTCGCCATGGCCGAAATCGGTCGGATGGATCGTCATCATCATCATGAGCAATGAGTTCGATATTCGACATTCGTAGCATTGAAACTATATTGTCTAACAGTGTTATAGCAATAATGATGCAATAAAATTAATACCTGTTCCTGCCATGGTAGTAATTAAAAAGGATTATAGGAAAACATTGAAACAAAACCTAGATTTTAATCAAAAATAAAATTAATATTCAAGAGAAACCCTGATCTCTGTTCGTTGGAGAACCCCAAATTTTATTCCACGTGCCCAAATAACTGGAAGATCGCTCACAAGTACCTTTTATTCCATTATTTTTCCCTTCCATAATTATGCTTGTTACAGTCAGCGATATTTCTGATTGATGGACACCGTGCTAATGATTCCTGGAGGAGCTCTCCAAGGCACTTTATCTTTTCAACTGCTATTATTAAGGCTTTTTGACATTACGCCATTGATTGGAAACATCCAATGAACGCTTTGGATATCTGGGGGCACGGCAGTGCCCCCACCAAGTCGAGCAAAAAAGCGGCACGGCCGTACCATCCTTTTCTCGAAGCAATTCAGGCCATTTTCGACCGCCTGTTACTTCGTTGTGGATAAAACTAGAAGGCTGAATTTCCATTAGCTATGCAGGCATTGTAAAGACACGGTATATTTAAAATTTCATTCAATTTGAACCAGTAGTTTAAGAATTATAACGGGTCAAAGTTACTTAATTTTGTCACTCACTGACTCACTGACTGACTCACCGATCATCAAAATTCTAAGGCACTTCTAGCAGACCTAGAAGCTTCAAATTTGGAATATAAGTAGTGTTTGGTGTATGAATCAAGGAAAAACTAAAATATTTGGGGGCACGGTAGTGCAACCGCCAAGTCGAGTAAAATTTTTCAATTTCGGTCCAGTTTTCTAGATACATAACTGCTGTCTACAAACTACAAAAAGAAATGAGATTTGGGGGCACGGTAGTGCAACCGCCAAGTCGAGTAAAATTTTTCAATTTCGGTCCAGTTTTCTATATACATAACTGCTGTCTACAAAATACAAAAAGAAATGAGATCCCATCAAAAACAATACTTGTCAAAAAAACCAAGTCTCGCAACTCAGTTGTTCTACGGTAAAAAGTTGTGAGATCCATGTAATACCAAGTCCAGGCCAGGAAATCTTTAACGTTTTACATAAATATATTGACTTGGCCATCGCATGAAAACACGTGTAAATTAAATTATTTAGTGCGATGGCCAAGTCAATAATTTATGTAAAACGTTAAAGATTTCCTGGCCTGGACTTGGTATTACATGGATCTCACAACTTTTTACCGTAGAACAACTGAGTTGCGAGACTTGGTTTTTTTGACAAGTTAGGAGTCTATTTGAAGAGATAGTACAGTCATGGGCACAAAAATTTCCCTGTTTTTACCAAATAATCTGGTGGTAGTTTTTTTGGATGAAGAATTTACTAATTTTCGATTTAAATCCTCCAGATTGGATAAACACGAGTATGGGGAGCAATATACTGATTTTTGAATCAGCAGTCTGACACTCATACAAATAGCACAGAATAAGTAATAGTACCATTCCAATAGGCTATTATGATACATTTTACAGACACATTTCACCTTCTGGTTTTTAACGTTTGTAAAGGTAAACCGAAAAATATTTTAATAATGCTTTAGATATTTGAGAGCAGACACTATTAATTAACAATACATGCAAAAACAGGACCTACCAAGAGGAACAAAATTAATCAAAACACAAACAGATTCCATAGGCGTATCATGTAGCTCTATGATTTTTACTCCGCCTCAAAATTCAAAGTAAATATTATTGCTTCAAAAACTTAAGTTAGCGGCGTCGACCTGTACAAATTTGTTTGTCATCTCTTATAAGAGGGGCGCTACACAGAAAATCAATTAATCATTCCTCTCTAATAAAATTTACTACTTGACGTCACTCGACTAAGGGCTCAGGAAACTCGATTTATTTTAGAAAGTCATCTATTTAATTGAAGAAATTTCTCGACTTTAGAGTGCTTCGCCAACGGATAAACCCATGGGAGTTTTTGTTTATTTTCAACAAGTTTGGATAACGTTTATTACTTATTGGTACTTACGTAGATTATCGTTGAACTATAAAAACGAAATAAAAAATATGAAAAAATTACTTTAATAAACTGATTTAAATTACTGAATGGACAACACGCATAAGTTGTAATATTAAGTTAAATTATGACTTAATTTAAAGTTTAGATCACACACATTACACTAGTTTTTATTTCACCTCAATCCATCCAGTATTACCGAAGATAGAGCCTCGAGAAGTTTACGGACTTTTTAAAATTTTCAAAAATTTCCAATATTCGCGCGTGACGTCACAACATGATTTTGCAGCCCCCGCACGTTAACCCATTTACCACTTTTTGTCTTTTTCCAACTAAAATAAAATTTTACCTAACTGACAACTGTTGTTAGTTGTCATCGTTCAATCACATTTCAAACTAGGCGCTAAAAAGTAACCATTATTATGCCACCTATTGCTAATTTTGTGCACTATGAAGCCATTTTTACATTTATGCACTTAAATATAAATTTTCTGGAAAAATAACCAAGTTTGTGTCTTTGTGCTCAATAACGAGTAAATAGTCCAGTTATTTGTTAATTTTACTTGGAAAGTTTTCCGGAATTTTTGAAAATTGGTGAATAAATAGATTTCGCTATGTTCTTTCCGAATTTTGTGACCTCGTTTATAGCCGCGCGCGCGCCCGCTTTATTGAAAAAAATCCGCCTTAAAAAAGGTTTTTGACAACTACTTTTTATAATTTTTGGGACATAGACAAGCTAAGAAGCTTTGATAAATGTGATAAATTTCATGTTATGTAAGTTGTGAAACAGTCAAATTAATGTACCTGCTAAATTGCGAGTTCTTTTTTCTTTGATCATGGCAGGACACGCTGCCGGGTGTCCTAAATATGCTGAAGTATAAAAAAATTCGCGTTGCTGAAGTATACTTTTTTTTTGTCTTGTTTGTTTCTACATTACATAATTGTATCCTACTAATATTATAAATGCGAAAGTTTGGATGTCTGGAAGTTTAAAATAAAGTAAAGTAATGTTTATTTCTCACCAACATAACAGATAATATTATGATAACAAATTAACAATCAGGAAAAACAAAAAGTAAGAATGTTGGTTGGTTGATACCTGAACTAGGAAGATTCCTGTGTCTCAGGTTTGTTACTCTTTCACGCAAAAAGTACTCAACGGATTTTGTTGAAACTGTACAATATTATTGTTTGTAACCCAGATTAATATATATGCTATAATTTATGCCGATCTGTGACACTAAATTTCACGCGGGTGAAGCCGCAGGCAAAAGCTAGTCGTGAAATAAATAGGAAAGTTTAAGGTTCTGAAACGTGGTCGCTTACTATGGGCCTCATAAGAAGGCTCAAGGTCACCCAAAGGGTAATGGAGCGGGCTATGATCGGGGTTTCCCTGCGTGATCGAATCAGAAATGAGGAGATCCGCAGGAGAACCAAAGTGACCGACATAGCACGCAGAATTGCTAAAATCAAGTGGCAGTGGGCGGGACACATAGCTCGTAGAGACGATGGCCATTGGGGCAGAAAATTTCTTGAGTGGCGATCACGGGCTGGAAGACGTAGCGTGGGCAGGCCTCCTACTAGGGGGACCGACGATCTGGTAAAGGTCGCGGGAATAACCTGAATGCGGGCAGCGCAGGACTGTTCATTATGAAAAACCTATGGAAAACCCAAAGGCCTCTCGCCTTTGTCCAGCAGTGAACATTTGGCTGTAACGACGAAATAGGAAAGAATGTAACTATCAAAAATTTTCTCTAAGGCAGCATTTTTCCAATTTCGCAACGAGCGCGGCAATCACACTTAACTAACAGACTAACAGAGAGCATAGCGAAATCTATTTTAATCACCAATTTTCAAAACACTTTCCAGGTAACCACGTTAATTTGTACCAAACGACTGGACTATAATTAAATTGATATAAAAATTTGGGTACATCTTCTCAAAAACAAAAGAACTGGTGCTAAAAGGGTTAAGTGACGTTTTGACATTTGTAGAGGGCCTTGTAGAAGGGGAGGCTATGGTGCTGAATGTGGATTAACTCGAGTGTCATAGTAACTTATTAGACTGCTAAGCTTGATGATAAAAAGAAAAATATTTTATTCAATGTACATTAGTCTGGTCATAAGTTCTGTCATATGATAATAACTTTTGAATTTTGAATGAAGGTCTCAAAAACATTTTTTACTGAATTAGAATTAGAAAGAAAAAATGTGCGATAGTTCGAATTTTATTGTATGTGTAGTGGACACATAATGAAGTCCGAACTGCAGTTGTTTGTCACGCTGCATTGGTGCGGCTACGCGCCAAAGCATATTTTAGTCGCGCTGAAAAATTGTCTATGACAGACAGCTACACATCACTATCGGTCGATCTCATTCGGTCCGCGCGCGCGTTCACTCTTCCATTCACTGTATCCCCCTCTCGCCTATCAGCCACCGAACCGGCTTGACGTGCCGCCGGCCGGCACGTTAACTCCAATTTCAATGTAATATTATTGTCTAAAGTACAATAAATTCTCGAAACTAAATAATGTATTTCTTTAATTAGTTCTGCGTGAACAATAGGTACAATGAAGTTTTAAGTGTAAAAAATCAAAAATAAAAGTAGTTGCCATCTCACGGATAGGGAGACCTAGTAGTAGTAGCGTTAAAAGCAGTGAAGGCGAGAATCCAAAGAATCCCATGCTTTATAACTGTTTACCCTGGAGGTAGTCTACAGCAGAAACAGGGTGAAATTAAAACCAGACATCGTTCAGATGTGCGTTCAAAAGACCTGAGATTTTAAAAAATCCCACGTTTTGTTTAAAAAGTTACTTGAAAATGAAATACAAAATGATAAGGTATGGTAAATGATAAGTCTTTATCAATGAAGAAGCAGAAGTTCAATTTCATATGTCCTCCATCTAGGCTAGTTTCCGTCGTCACTCAAGGTTTGACTGCATGTCTCAAATTTGGGCTTAATTCAGGTATTTTTTGGGTGAGAGGCATAAGAACTAATGCCGTTTTATATCAAAAATTCATACTTAGAGGTACCTACTCAACCAGGTACAAAGTATTTCCTTGTATGTTAGTCTGCCAAGTCCCGAAATCCCCGCTTCGGCTCCCCTACTAACCATTCTAACCATTGTACACAGATAATATCTTGCATGCTGCTTTTCATGTTACTACGTCACATTTTCAAAATCCGCGCGGAAAATCGCTCCGAGCGGAAGAGCGCACTTTGAGCTTGAATATTTCAGTCATTTTTAAAGATATCAAAAAAGTAAAAATACAGTATTCATTCTAATTTTTTGTAGTTTTTTTTTGCATCTTCAACAAAAATTGTGCGCCATGTCCATTGAAATACAGCGAGGAAAATACTTTTCATGAAAATGATAATAATTTTAGTCAATGTTTTCTTCATAAAACCGAAAACATACTCATATCTCCAAATCAAATAAGACATCTCCTAAAAATAAACGTTAGAGAATAATAATAATATCTCCATTCCAAAACAAGATTCGTAGAAAATGTCCTCTGAAATGACTTTTACTAACTGGAATTCAAATTGGCAGAAGTGTATTGCATAATAATTCTTATAATAAAACGATGTTATTATAATAATAAGCTAGATGGAGGGTTCCATCACAGTTTCATAGTAGTACGAGTGACAACGCGCGTATCAATTGCTAAGCTGCTTAGTATCTTATATTGTTGCCATAAGTGTTATTTTTGCCTGTACATAAACAAAATTGTTCTTTGTCAAAGTGTGAAAATAATTATTCCAATTTTAAACAAGTTCCAAAGTAATATTGCGATTTAACCCTTTATAGCCATGTCGGGAAGTTCCGAACAACTTCTACGAGGAAAATGTTCTTTTCATAATGAAGTTAAGTGTTATTATTACGTTGGTAGATGTTATTTAAATTTGTGTTTGTTTTGTTGCTGTTTAGATTTAATGTATTTAATGATAGTAAACAATTTCCATCACTCTATTCCACTTTCTGGTCGTCCAAGGAAAAGTCGAAGGAATCCGATCGCGTGGCAGGTCACCAATGCGCTGGACCGACCAAGTGAAATCGGCAGTGGGAGACGGCGTATGTGACTGCACCAGACAGTCTGCCTACAGAAAGAAATGCCGGGAGATCGTACGGAGAGTTGTATCCGCCTCTACAACCGATGTGAACAACGCCTCAACGTGACCACGACCGCTCTGCCAAGAGCGTAATGAATAAGAAGATTCCACTTTCAGTTTGTTCATCTAAAATCGTCTAAAATCATTAGAGATTTCCATTTATTTTTTCTACTAGAAAATAATAATTAATGATGATGTTCTATTGAAGTCATAACGCCAATTCTAGTTTCCCGTAATGTGAGCTGAATTAATAACAATTAGTTATTTTACGAGTAAGTACGAGTAATTAGAAACGAGTAGATTCGCAAAACTATGGATGTAATTAATGTTACTCTCCTAATTAATTAATGGTTCTATGTAATTACATTCCTACGAAATTGTGACTGGGTCGCTATTTAAAGTGTTAATTAGTGTGTCTAAATATTATCTTAGTATATTTTAAACTTGAAAAAATCAATTGCTTCTGGTAGGAATTGAACTCACGACGACATACCGGGCGATTGTTTTAAACGCTGAGCTACAGAGGTATTGTAACCTATAGACATTTTTAAATTATCTTTACTTAGTTTTATATAAATTGATCATAATGATTAGCAACCTATAGCAATGAATTAATAGGCCTCCTTCAATGCGCCATTTTACTCTATCTTCAGCTTATCGTATCTTTTGCCAGCGACCTTTTCCAAGTCTTTCCACCTAACTGAAGAGCGACCTTACTTATACTACGCTTGCCGAATCGCGGTCTCCTCTCATTTACCCACTGGGGTATGGGGTTAACCACTGGGTTAAAATAATCATTAACAAGCAATAATTACATGACGGTGTAAAACAAAATTAAAATAACGAATTTGTGTTGTATCTCAAAGTTATTCAAGTATTTTATTCTATCCCAAAACGCGATAGTTTTGTCAAGTTTTCCTGAAAATAGAACAGTTTATCTTCTTTTCAATGACCACTAATATTTCACCGTGTCGGTCAATAGAGTATGAGCTGAGTACCGCCTACAGATATACTCGTATTCAGTTATTGACGGCCTGCCAAGGCTGAATACGGCTGGATAGGCTTCCCATACTTTATGGTAATGTTTTCAAAGGAGCCGGTCGTAGTGTTGCCAAAAATCGATTAGTAGATAGTATCGAAATCTATTTTCGACATGATATTAGTAACGAGTAGGGTGGTTTCTTGGCCCAAAAGAACCTGTACCTATAAGAAAATGTCTTAAAGAAGTACTAAGTATCATGAGTTTATCAAGGTACTAACACAGAATACAGACAAGCGGGAATAATACAAAAAAAAAATATTTAGAAAATAATTCTCAACTACAGTACTTAATCTGCCTTTGAAATTAAAATATATTACTGAATTCGAGAGCTAAGGGAATAGACTAAAAGTTTTATTTTCACTAAGAATTATCTCTTTAATTTCTTAAAATAAACTTTACTAAAACTACAACACTATACCACAGCTGCTTACAGAGTCAGTTTTTTAGCAACTTTAATACATTAGAACGTTTTTATCAAAACTAAATTCTGCTATTCTTGGATAGGTACAGACTTCACATCAAGTTTAACTGCAGTGTCTTAAGTAGTTGCAATAGGATCTACTTTGCAACAAATATGTAATAGTTCGATGTGCTCTCTGTACTTCATAAATTATGTAGCTGCCCTTTTAGGTCGTTACTACTGAGTAATGAAGCGGTCACTGACATTTTTTATCTTCTTCATGAGTTGATTCTGTAATATAAAGCAAGTGCTTGGTATGAGATAAAGTTTCCGAACGATACTGAGATGAAATAGGATGGAGATTGGAAAGCATGGTTAGCAATATTTTGTGATTTAGATGCTTCTGTGAAGCCATTTTATTTTATAGATTCTAATTTATTCGTGTAAAATGTAGCTACAACGTTGGTGAGTGAGATATCTCAGTGACGTGGCTCATAAAATCCAGTTCCAGTGACTAGAAAGGTTGTTTATTTATTTATTGTCGGTTATCAAATCCAAAAAGGAAAAATGCAAATCATTTCAGGTAATGACAGTTCACTGCTTCACTAAGGAACGACTCTTGAGGTCACAGGTCCATCGAGCAGAGGGTACGGTTCCTGAACCAAAGGTTAATTGAATCCATTTTATTGACTGATTCAGTCATCATGTAGATGTAGTCGATTACTATGATGCAATATCCTAATAAATTACGTCACTTCAAGTAAATATAATTATTTCACCACTTTTTCATATTGTTTGTTCATAAAAAGCCACATCTAGTCTCTCAAACATCTTCTATAATTCTATCGAGGTCCGAGCTGATACTGACGGCTTTGTTTTCATTCGGCGAGAGCGCCACGTTTGCATGCATTCTGTTCTAAATAGAACTGTCTGTTGACGGGCTTTTACTGAGATGGCCATTCCGTTTATACAACTGGAAAAATGGATAGGTTATGTTCGTGTTCACTAACAGATGGTAAAACAGAATACCTATAAAGTCACGTTAACCATAACCAAAATTATTATGACATGTACACAAGTCATGATTATTTATTCTTTGATGAGTATATTTTAATATCACGCAAAGTTATACAAAAATCATAATCGAAGATTGACCCACGTCAATTTCCATTCAATATTGAAATCAAAATATCTCATTAATGATTGACTTTGCCCTAGGCATTTATACATAACTAAATTGGTTGCAAAAGACATGTAGGGTAATTGCGCCGGTTTTCCGTCCAGCTCCTGTTTTCGTCCATTTGACCGACTTGCCACAAACAAATACGGAAAATTAGAATACAAACCTAACTTTCCGTGAAAATTTGGACTTGTTGCAATCTATAATAACTAAGTAACAGTTCTGCCTGCATGAAAATGTAATTTGACAAGTAATAACTCCAAAAAAATCTACGGAAGTTGCTGCTGCATACAGGTGAATAGAAAACGTCGTCAAGTTAGAAAAAAAACGTGCCGGTAGGGAACTTTCATGGTATGTTTAATTACTGTTTTAGCTACTTTACGTAATGTATTTGGCACGTATGTCTAATTATTAGCATAATAAACACTATTTTAAGGGTTTATTATAGTTTTTGTACAGAAATCTTAGATAATTAAGTGGACTAATACTAGCATAACAATTTTGCAACATTTTGGTTTTCGTCCACGTGGACGGAAACCCTGACACCTAGTTAATATTTTTAATAATCATTTTACTTCAATGGACCTACAAAATACAATGTTTTTTCTTCCAATATGATCTTTATTGCTATTACATTAAACATTTTATTTTACGTCCACTTTTTAACAGTGATAAACCCATAAAAACCGTTAAAAAGATGTGGACGAAAACAAAAAACAGCTTTAAGCGTTGTTGTGTTTTCGTCCATGACGTCATGAGCAAGCACTGGGGTGGACGAAAACCAAAATTAGCTATTCCTGTAGATTAGTTTTCGTCCATTTGTCCTTCGACCTATTGAAATATTTTCCTAAATTTAGGTAAGAAACTTATTTAAATCTTTTTGATATCATTTGAAAGCTAACAAAATTACCTTTCAAATGATATACCACAATCCATGGTTACTGTATTGTAGAATTGGTTTTAAGTTAATAATTCAACTGCACCCTTTTTTCTACACAGTGGTCGAAAACTAGCGTACACTAGGACGAAAACTGATTTTTTTGGACGAAAACTAGTGAAATCGCCTCTTTTGCATAAAATATTTTTTATAAAAAAACTCGTGGTATTTACTTATTGTCATATAATATTAACGTAAAGTAGACTATATAAGGACTAAAATGACATATGATACATATGAGTAAGGGTATTTTAAGATATGCATTTCGCATCACAAAGTTGGCAACTCCGATAATTGGACGAAAACTAGCGCACTTACCCTACTTTAATCCCTTACAAGGCTGTTCAATCGTTACAAGTCACCCTATATTATTATATTATTTTCAGGGCACAAATACACATTTCAAATTATAATTTTCTCAATCTTAAAAATAGATTATAAATGAAATAGGTAGGAATCCCAAATCATGGCTCTAGGGATGATAATAATTTTGAAGAAAATAACATTATCATACTTTTAAGAAACTGCCAATCTATTTCTATATCTTGATTGAAGGAGGAAAGCTCCTCTGGGGTTTCAAATCACGTCTTATTCAAATGCCTACCAAATATTTTACTGAAGCTCTGTTAGATTTTTCGTGGAATTTGGTGTTAATGGCGACAGCTCTAATGTAGCTCTAAGTTAAATATACGAGTAGGTATTATTTTAAAATAAAAAAGCGCATTATCATGCTTGTAGACTGCCTTGGGCTGGAATGTTGATATTAGTTTATTATAATTTTTGAAAATTACTTCGTAAACTTACAACGAAACTTTATACGCTAAGAGCCAAAGCACACGATGCGTTCAGCACCGCAATGACTTCGCCGTATAGCGCGGTGTGACGCCACACCACTCGTGTGGCCGCCACAGATACTTATTTCTATGTATAACCACGCTGCGACATCGCTGCGGCGTCGCACCGCTGCCGCAAAGCATCGTGTGCTTTAGGCCTAAGCCTTCACACATACCACTGAAAGGCGTAGGTGCAATTCCAAGAACATTGGCGCCCCTGGCTGTAGGCGCCTTCAGCTCATTACGCCGCGCTGAATTATTCAGGGCTTGTACGCCTGAAGCCGGTGACATAGATGCTTTCATCGAGAGCCAATGGCTTTACCTTTACGCCCTGTTAATTATTTAGTAGCCAGCCTAAGAAAGATATCGAATTGATTCGTTATCTATTAAGTTAGGCTAAGAGCTAGTTTTAGCAGTCCTTAAGGGACCAGAGTTGGTTCTTGATATACCTGGTAACGATCTGACGGATAATTTATCTCTGTCTATGACTAAAGATGTTGCTTTGATAAGTTCTTAATAGGCTTTATGAAGCTTTATTAGTGGTGAAACAGATCTTAAATGGTGATTTATTTCTAGCTTTGACTTAAAGAGAATAAGTACTTATTTACAACTTTAGTATTCGTCTTAAAGTATTTTACACCTACTAGATTACTGTTATACTCAGAATAATTTAAATCTTAATTTTTTTAAATCTCTGGTATTGCCAATTTGTCTTGTCAACGTGAACCTGAGAAATAGCTCCAAACTGCAGAAGTAGAGTAAGTGAGAAATACATTTTACACTTTCAATAGGTCAAGAAAATATAAATCTAGCAAAAGAACCTGCACGAAAAATTGCATTTCTTAACCCTTTACATTTCTGCACGAAATTCTCTTCAATACTTAGCTGTCAACCCTCAATGGCGCATTGGAAATCTTTCCTCACGTGTACACGTTACCGTTCCTATTTATTTGTTGGTCGGGTCATTTCGACCCCCGTCAAGTGTTCGCTGGCAACAATGAAGTCACGCGCGTGGACCACTCACACCAGTGGCTGGTGGTCTCGTAATAAAAAAATGGTCAAGGGCGAGTCGGGCTCACATATTTAGGGTTCGTTACAAATTTTAAATTGTAATAATATATTTTTGGTATTTGATCTGGAAAAAGTACAGTTACTGTATAAATATTTCACAATTTTTAACCAACTTCAAAAAAGGAGGAGGTTCTCAATTCAAGTGTGTTTTTTTTTAGCAACGTTATTTCCAATATTAAAAATACAATATTGTAATCCAAAGTCAAACAACACAATCAAAATCTAGAGCAGAAGTTAAGTTGTCATTAATTGGAAAAACATCTAAAAGTATATTTAATCTAGAGTAACCTTTTCACGAAAATACTGGGACTTTTGAAGAAACATAATGACAGATGAACTTGAGTAATCTTACACGAAAAACGTCTGTTTACCTTTTCATTTACCGAACCCTACGGATATTTCGTACACAACGACAAACGGGTTCGCGTCCATATATCCGATTTTCAGATATTGATTGGCCTGCCAATAAAGGGTTGAGTAATCTTAGGGATTACACATTTTTCGAGATCTTTTGAAGAATATAGGTCAACCATTTTGGTCAACAATGTTTTTTTTAAGTTATTAAAGTAAATATTAGTAAGGCAAGGTGGGGCACAATGTTACACGGGGTACAATGTTACAATGCATATTTCTCCGTCCCTTTCTATTAGTTGTATGATGTTCAGCGGCTCAGTTCATCAGCGCTTATGAGCTTGACAAACGTGTATACCAAAATCATACAACTAATAGAAAGGGACGGAGAAATATGCATTTGTAACATTGTGCCCCACCTTACCCTACAGAATTAATTAAATACTCTTCTTTTTAATAACGTGTTTGAATTGGTATTTTTTTGAGATATTCAAAGATCTTTACCATAATAATAAAAGTTCTGTCTCAGTCAATATTTGCTTAATCGCTTTTATCTTAAAGAAGAATAACTCGGCACTGGCCGTAGCCACTTGAAATTCGTGAATTTAAATCTGCAAGAACAACTTGAGACACAAAAAACAACAAATCCAAGTCCACCGAGCATTTATCTAAAAGGCTCCACAATCACACTTAAAAATCCCCATTTTCAGCTCTTAAGCTTTCTTCAGAACGAAACGATATCGATTGAGTTAGAGTTGGCAACTGTCCATTCGCTACTCTTTTGTTATTCGAATTTGGATTCAATGTAAGGGTACCTACATTGGTGTGAGGGGACCGAATACGCAATATGTAACATTGCCTACTTTCAATATTATGTAATACAGCAATGGGTCAATTGAGCAAACCAAGTGACAAAGTGAATCTAATATACAACTCAAAGGTGACTGACTGATTGACTGACTCACTGACTAACTGACTAACTGACTGACATAGTGATCTATCAACGCACAGCCCAAACCACTGGAAGGATCGGGCTTAAATTTGGCATGCAGGTAGATGATATTACCGCTAAGAAAGGTTTTACGAAACTCCCTCTCTAAGGGGGTAAAACGGCATCCACGGGTACGAAGTCGCGGGCGGCCGCTAGGTATAAAATAAAACACTAGAAAGTGCATTTTTTGGAAATGGCAGAAAAGTGACTCAAAACAAAATAATTTTATTCACATTGTTTGACAGCACATTATTATACACTGTGTTACAAAGTTGCGGGAACAGCTAGCCTATAATGTAGGGTAGGTATGCGTGTTTTCTGCAGAGTACCTAAGTTTTATAAGGGAACGAGGTCAAACAGGCCAACTGAGTTTGGAAACTACAAGCAACTGAACTTAAAATGTATTGACTCAAAGTTACGAGATACGACTAGCACTGAAATATGTAGGTACTTGTTATATTTTATATTGAATATATTAAAGTTATACACATTTCATGATACATTTGTAGGTATGTGTTGCAAGAGTTGAAAACGATGCATAGTAATTATTATGTTTCCAAAAAATATAGGTACGTAATTGTTGTTATTTAATTTATTCATGTAATGAATATGCGACAAACACTCTTATTTTCTCATAGTAAGAAACTACGTCCTTGCGCTAGAAGAACTAGCTGGAGTTTTTCTAACTTTTAGTCATGTAAAATCATTGCTTGTGATTTTTCTATCACACAAAAAATGATTCTAGAATCCTCAGCTCTAAGTAATCTGAGTCACTAGGTTTGTACAATAAATTGGAAATATTCTACCACAGTTGGTATAATAGAGCTGCACAATATAAACTGTACTAAAGCAAGTACATTCTAACCCATCATTTCCGACGTTCGCGCTTCAATTTATCTTTTGAGGCGTCTATTCAATACATCGCAAATAAAGCAAGAAGTTATCGGAACCGCACCGCACTGTACTAGTTCTGGAATGTTCCAATGGTGTACTTTGTAGTTTTGCCGCTAGAGATTCGCTGGCGTTTTCGGTACAGCGGGGAATACAGTGACACGAGTACTTTGAAGTTAGTTATATTCTAAGGCAAGGCAAAAATGTTAGCTTGCTTATTTTGTATTTTAATTGCTTTTTTTTGTTTTCTGCAAATGATTAGGTACAATATGGTAGTCAACTACATCAGATTAAGTGTACTTATATTTTAGAGCTAACTACGATATTTACCCAATGTCTCCAAAGCTCAGCGATAATAATAGATTTATTTAACTCGAAGATCCAACTCGAAACATAATAATTGTAACTTGTACTAAATAAAAGTTGTGTCTCACAAAAAGCTGTCATGAATTTTTATCTGTTTAAAAGCGAATATTGTCAACAAAACTGGCTGACTAGTCTAAACCCGTGGCTTCGCTCGTGAGGATTTCGGTTACAAAAGAGAATTCCGCGTATCTGCAACATCCACAGAGAGGTTGTCTCGGAGGGAAATCCTCCATTGGATATGTGCGCGGCATATCGACTAGAACCCTCTTCAAATTCAGACATTATGGAGCTATTTCTTCCTCAAATAAATATTTGGTTTGCGGAAAGATTAGCTTACTTTAGTGCTCGTTTGGTTAACCCGATTTGGTAAAGAAAAATTGTACGTACCTACCCCATCTATTATGAAAATCTAAAGGCATTTTTGTATGAAAAATCACCAGATAAAATAAAATAAAAAATTATATTGCAATAAAAGTTACATAGTAGCTTTGTGGTTGGAGTAGATCAAAAAGGTCGTAGGTTTGTTTTTCACCTGAGGCGTTTTTCAAGACTGAAGTTACGAGACATAGCCTAACGAACGATGTCAATGTGAGACTGCCGATTGGAGAGTTGTGGAACACTAGTTCGATTACCACCGAGAAAACTATTGTAGTAAACCAACTCTACTTTCAAACCAAACAATTTATTGATAAACCTTAGTTAATTCACCAATATGCTAGAGCTTTTAATAACAAAGCTACCATTTTTTAATAAAGCCTCATTTAACAATACTAATTTAACAACACTATCAAAGCGAACTCATTAACATTGTTTATACAGCAATAGAGCCTATTACCGTCGGTATAACGACAAAGCGACTAATAACATAATCAACACAAAACCTAATTAGTAGCGCAAATTAACAGCGAGGCGCCATGGTTATGGTGTCTCTAATGAAGATCTCAGCTCGTGGGAGTTAAAACTAACTGTATGATATAGCAAGGTAAATAGAAAGTTAATTAAAAAGTGCAAAAAGTCAGTATCTAATTCATACAAATCAAACGCTAGAACAATGGGAACCTACTAAAGTTAGAGTGGGGAAAATACGAATATTAACGAGAAAGAATTAAAGTTCAATAAGGTTTACTTTTTCTTATTGAGGTTCAGCAGTGGACGTCCTATGGCTGAAATGATGATGATGATGATGATGATGAAGGTTTATTAATATGGGCAGATTTATTTTTATATTAACCGCCTCTGTGGTCTTGTGGTAAGACCACCTGCTTCAGACGCAGAGGTCCCGGGTTCGATTCCCAGTGGGGGCACATTTTTCTGTTCGGTTTGGTTGGTGGTAGGGCTTGTTCTAAGTCCGCCTGGCTAGCTACCACCATCTTACCTAAGTCTGTCGCCATAACAACAATGTTAACAGCATTATTGTGTTCCGACAGTTAGAGGTAAGATAGCCAGTTCCTCCGTGGTTGAGGATTCCGGGTGAAGCTCGCTTCCACCTTCGGCCTGATCGTCACTTACCATCAGGTGAGATACAGGCCAAGAGCTTCCTCGTTGTGGATAAAAAAAAAGATGTGACAAAAATCTACATTTTGAAATAAGTGATAGGTATTGAAAGAACTACATATTAGCTGAAGAATTTTCTCTATTATAAATATTCATTGTTTCCTATTACTAAACAAAATAATATGAGAGTGTCGAGTTCTAACTTCCACAATTCTCTTTATATGCGTCGAGGTTTCAGCTCATAAAATTCTTCAATTGTTTGGGGGTGTGAACTACCAACAAGGCTTTGTTAGCTTCCAGCATTGCCAATTTCTATTCGCGTTCACGATAAGCTACACAACAACTCATATACGATGCATCCTCGCCAACCCTACACAGTATTAGAGTTTTGGAATCTCTCGCCAAAATCCTGACCTGTTAAATCCTTTCAATATCTCTGCTTCTTCGTCGCAGTGCAGTCAGTTTGCTTGGAGAATTTTCAATACATCTATTGAGTTGTGTTTGACGCTCCAGCGCCAATAACAAGCAATACGGGCGTACAATGGTTTCCATTTGTTTGTAATGCTCTATTTTTGTTTTCACACGGGAAAATATGTGGATGGGGAAAGGAAGTTGTACTACAATTGAGTATTCAGTTTTGTGGCACAATACGAATATTAAACGAAAGTTTTGTTAACAAATGGATAGGATTAGGTGTTGTCGACGGCAACTATTGTAATGACACAATACTAATGTATTTTTAGTCGAAGTAGATAGTTGTGAGAAATCAAAGACCGTAGTGTATTCGTATCGCGTTTAATATAAGACTAAACTGTCAACGGCGCTGCACACATATTTATATAGTGGTGTTAAGTCTACCCTCTTTATTCTATACATTACACCTCCCTCCTTAATAAACGTTTACAGTAAAACTACAAAATCACAAATTATTTGCAGTAAGATATGATTTTTAAACAGTATATAAGAAAACTATAAAATATTATCACAACAAGTAACTTACAACTAAGTATACAATTTTATTATTACATTTCATTATGAGTAGCCGTATCTATTAGGTGGTTTCCTCTCCCTTAAGGGGTAACGGCGTTCACCGGTGGACGGTACAACACTGTTTGTGTCTGTACTATGAGTACCACTGCCCTCCACCCCGCCGCCCAGCTCAGAGCCAATCGACCCGCTCACCGAGTCCGAAGACGACCCCCCAGTCTCCGACTCCACTGGCAACTGTGGCCACCCTACTAAGCCTTGCTTACTTGTACCGTTTGAATGAGTTGTTGTGCCTTTTGGTAAACTTGGTTCATGGTGTTTTGACTTAAGTTTTATTTGATCAATGTGTCGATGTACCACTGTGCCGTCTAAGGAAATAATATTGTAATCCGTACTGCCTAGTCTTTCATCGATTGCACCTTCTAGCCACTTAGTTGGTCCCCGGTACGTGCGATACCACACGGCGTCGCCCGGCTGCAGCTCGCGGTGCCCCCCGCCGGCCGCCCGCAGCTGGCGCTCCTGGGCCCGCTGCACTCGCTGCTCCCGGGAGGGCTTCAGTCGGTCCAACCTAGTACGCAGTGACCGCCCCAGCAACATCAAAGCTGGGCTTTCCCCGGTTGTGCTATGTTCAGTATTACGGTACATCAGTAAATACCGCTGTAAAGCCACTTCTGTATTCACCCCCTGTCTGACAGCTTTTGTGATGACCATTTTACACGTTTTTACGGCATTTTCAGCGGCTCCATTCGAAGCTGGATGATAAGGGGCCGATAATAAATGCTCCATACTGTTATGCATAAGAAATAATCGAAATTCCTCGCTACTGAAAGGTGGTCCGTTGTCACTTACAATCTGTCGGGGAATGCCAAACCTCGCAAAAATCTCCCTTAATTTATTAATGACTGAATTCGCTGTAGTTGTGTTCATTTGACATATTTCAATCCATTTTGAATAAGCATCTATTAAAACTAAATAACGACGCCCGTCTATAGGCCCTAAAAAATCCAAATGCAATCTGGACCAAGGTCGACTTGGCCAGGGCCACGGCTGGGGTGCGTGGTGGGGCGGCGCCGCCGCGGTTTCGGCGCACACGCTGCAGGCGCGGCACATCGCCTCCACGGCCTCATCGATGCCGGGCCACCACACATAACTACGAGCTATACATTTTGTCTTAACAATACCCATGTGAACGTCATGAAGTTCTTGTAAAATTTTATTATGACACAATTTAGGTACTACCAACCTATGACCCCACATTATACAACCTAACTCAGAATATAATTCGAGTCGTCTATTAAAGTATGGTTTCAGTTCCTTGCTGTCAACCTCATCTGGCCAACCATCTCTGATAAAGCTTAACACCTGGCCGAGGATTGGATCCCTTTGTGTTTCCTTTTTTATTTCCCTGAAATCTAACATCAATGCCTCCGACGCAAAATGTAAATACGTTTGCTCTGGTTCATCATCATTGCTGCTACTCCTATCTTTTGCTTTATAACTATCAACTAACCGCGATAGAGCATCAGCTGTGTTGGCGTTTGTATTTATATACTCAATAGTGAAGTTATAAGCCGATAATAACAGCGCCCATCGTTGCATACGACTCGCCGTCATACATGTACATACCCAAATATGCTTACTAAGGGTTTATGATCACTCTTTAACACAAACGACCGCCCATATAAATATTGGTGAAATTTCTTTACTGCGAAAACAATAGCTAGTGCTTCTTTGTGTATTTGACTATAATTAATCTCGGCCGGCGTGAGAGCGCGCGACGCGTATGCAACAACGCGCTCCCGGCCCGAGGCCCGCTGCGCCAGTACCGCGCCGACACCGCGCGCGCTCGCATCGCATGTCACCACAATAGGTAATGACTCATCGTAGTGCGCTAACACCTCGGACCCCGTTAATATTTTTTTTACATAATTAAATGCATTGCTATGTTCTAAGCCCCAACACCAATGCTTACCCTTTTTTAATAAATCGTATAACGGTGCTAAGTGAAAACTTAAATTCTTAATAAATTTTCCATAAAAGTTAATCATACCCAAAAAAGACTTGACTTCGGACACATTCTTAGGAGGAGACATTTTCAAAATAGGCTCAATTTTACCAGAGTCTACTTTGACTCCATCTTCGCTAATAATAAAACCTAAGTACTTGACAGAATCGGAAAAAAATTCACATTTACTTTTTTTAAGTTTTAGGCCCTTTTCCATGAGTATGCTCAATACGTTGTTTATGGTATCAATGTGTGATTTTATACATGAGCTGCTTATCAAGATATCATCTAAAAATACCGTGACATTAGGTATATTTTCAAATAACTGAGACATAATTCGTTGAAAAATACCAGGACTCGACGCGAGTCCGTATACTAACCTGTTGTATCTAAATAAACCTTTATGAGTGTTTATAACTGTCAGATTTCGTGTATCATCCAACATAATTTGATTATAGGCTTGTGACAAATCTAACTTCGTATAATACTTACTGCCATGTAAACTAGAAAATAAATCCTCAATTTTAGGCACAGGGTACTTATCGACTTGTAACGCGCGGTTCAAAGTTACTTTATAATCGGCACAAATACGCAAGGCCCCATCGGGTTTGTGTACAATTACCAGTGGGGTCGCCCAGTCGGAGCAGTCCACGGGCTCGATGACGCCGGCGCGCAGCATGGCGTCCAGCTCGGCGTCCACGCGCTGGCGCAGGGCGTAGGGCAGCGGGCGCGCGCGGCAGAACACCGGCTGGGCCTCCTGCCGCAGGCGCAGCGTCGCCCGTCCACCGTTGAAACACCCCAGTTGACCATCAAACAGCTCCTTAAATCTAGAAAAAATGCCATTGATAACTTCTGTTTTCTGATCATTTATGATATTGTAATTATGACAAGTTGACAAAATAGGTACGGTCATTTCTAACTCCGCTAGCCATTGCCGTCCTAATAAAGTTGTCATACCGTTTTTAAAAACATATAAGTCCAATATTTTTCTCCTATTCTTGTAATTTACATCGACCTCTAAGTAGCCTAATGGCTTAACTTTGGAACCGTTATAAAATTTAACAGATAAATTACATTTTTGTAACGGAACATTTTTAAAATATTTATTGTAATCTACAAGAGAAATGCACGATAGTGGTGAGCCTGTATCAATTTCCATTTGTAAATTAACGTTATTTACATTTAAAATTATGCTCACCGGTTTGTAACTACTCAATGACATCTGGTACATTGGCTCCTCCTCTTCTTCATCCCGTTCTGCCGTCTCCCGAGCGTCCTCCAGGTAATGGGCTCGGGTGGATGCCGGGGTTCTGGATCCTCTGCTCTGTGCAGCGCCGCGATTGCCTCGGTGGGCAACTCGGCTCCCCTCATTCTTCCCACCAAAACGTGCTGCCGCCGTTTTAGAGTTTTCTGGACACATTCGACGTAAATGTCCCACTTTCTTGCACCTACTACACTCGTATTCTTTGAATTTGCACTCGTTCCGCCTATGTCTGTAGTCCCCGCATGCAAAGCAACCGCCAATTTGTAGGTTGTTGATGGCATCTTCACCGCCGACTGAAGAAGGCCGTCCCGCTGACAGCCGTGAGCGGGACCCCGAGAACGCGTCTGTGGAGTACGCGCCCGCGGCCGCCCGGCCGCCCGCGCTGGCTCCGTCCGCCGCCGCCTCCACGACTGCCGCGTCCCTCACCGCCGACTCGAATGAAACCGCTATTGCCACCGATTCCTTGAATGTTATTTGGTTTTTTGCAAATAACTGTTGACGAATTCCATCATCACGTATGCCACATATAAACTGGTCTCTGAGATTCTCTTCCAAATTCGCTCGAAATTCACAGTTTTTAGATAGTTTTTTTGAGTACCGCCACATACCCCAAAATATTTTCATCCGCCTTTTGTTTCCTTTGCCGGAACACAAAACGTTCTGCCAAAAACGATGGTTTGGGGTTCAAATGTTGTTGTAATATTTCACTCACTTCCTTGAAAGTCATGTCGGCCGGTTTCCGTGGGCTCGCCAAGTTCGTCAATAGTTCGTATGCGCGGTCTCCCATTGTAGTGATTAGTGTTGGTAATTTCATTTCTTCACTAATGCCGTTCACTTTAAAATACATTTCCAGCCTTTCCGCGTACAACTGCCAGTTTCCGCAATCCAAATCAAATTCCGTTATCTTGCCGACCGCCATATTTAAACTTAAAATCCTGTCGCCACTGAGAAATCAAAGACCGTAGTGTATTCGTATCGCGTTTAATATAAGACTAAACTGTCAACGGCGCTGCACACATATTTATATAGTGGTGTTAAGTCTACCCTCTTTATTCTATACATTACAAGTTGCACATTTTATTTGTATTATTAGTTCAAGCTACTATATGAAACAAGTAGGTATAAAGAAATCATTGAGACTAGATTTAGGTCAGATCTTAAGCTGGACAAACACAGTTAAACTGCGATGAGCTGAACTGACGTTACATTAAAATACTGGCCTTGTGTGCAAAATTTCAAGTCATTCGACAATTTTATTATACACTAGCTTTTGGAATTTTGTCTGTGACAGAAAAACAATGTCGCGCGCGTATTTGCTCACCGTTTAGACCTACCCTGGACTACGACAAACATTTTAAAACCAAAATCAGCTCAATCGGCCCAGCCGTTCTCGAGTTTTAATCAGACTAACGAACATCAATTCATTTTTATTTATATAGAAGATAGAAGATAGATTAACAGTTTCACTACACAAATCCACCTTGGTGAAACCGCGGCCTATTAACTAAATAAGTAAACTAACCCTTATTTTTCATTCCAGCGGCTTCTCAGTCGTGGCACCCGAGGTGGCCGTACCGGGGAAGACCACTGCTATCCTGGTCACCCTCCACGGGAGAGCGGGAGACGAAACCTTGGACCCTCTGAATGTCACCGTCAGGCTGGAGACGCAGGACGCCGAAAACGATGTCAAGCTGCTGACCACTGCTAGTCAGATGATCACAGGTAAGAAGCATTGGGATACCTTCACCTTCTTAGAGTATGTTAGATTTCATTATTCAGCTGGGAAGGTATAATACGAGTAGGGAGTATCTACTCGTCGATGATTTTACTTTCGTTTACAAGTAACAAGTTATGTTTTCAAGTAAGTCGTACACTTATTTAAAAAATAAAATGAGTTTTTTTTAACATTTTCAAATAAAAAATAAATCATTAACTACAACGTCACCTATTTGGCTATTTATAGCAAAAAAATTTAGACTTAAAACGAACTGATTCTGGTTTCTACACTATGCAAAAATCCAAGATGATTTAAAATGGCTAGTCACACGACTACACCTTCCATCAAAGTTTGTCGCTTTACAATCCAAACATAAGTGAAAACAGTGCTGCATCGCAAAAATACATCAGTCAAATAGGTACAGAAAAATCTTGTGAACTTGTGTGGATCAACAAAGTGTTTCCTCAGCAAAAGCAATACCATCTCGTAAAAGCAAACTGCTCGGGATTCGATCAAGTTATTACTACTTTGTGGAAATCTCATTTCGCCAGCCAGATGCCCTATTCACCAAACAGATGAAAAAATGTAAACTACAGGTTTCATGTACTGGAAAATATTCCAGTACTCCACTGTAGTTATTGACGATATTTTGCCAATTTAGCTTGTATACCCACAGCAGGCATTTCAGAGTCTATTTCAATTGGGCAGTGTATGGATGTCCAATTTGCTGATATGAGAGCACTCAGCGAATGTTGTGGAGTATACGTATAATGTGTGTAAGTGGTGCGATGTTGTGAGCGATTAGGTCCCTAATTGGCGACGATGTTTTAATTGACTTCGGTCGTTTGAAATTTGTATCTCCAATTAAAGCAATTGCTGATCGGCATTCGTATCGATATTTACTGGACATATTTTCATGAAACTAGCTTTTAGATTTTTGCAAAATCTTTGGACTTTTTGAAATATTAGTGTCAAATGGTATCCAATTGATAGGCTTGCGATGCAGATTAAAATATTCTTAAAAAAAAGTAGAAGTAAAGTTTTTCAATTAAGACATCATCATATAATTTTGTTGCAAATCTTACACGAGCCTTTTGAAACTTTTTGATAGCGCAAAAGACGAATCCCACCATCATAACAGCAAGAAGTGCTAATAATAAAACTTTACAACACTCCTAAAGGCAACTCGCAAAGAATTTGTCGAACAAAATACACTAAAGTTGAGTTCACACCGACTTGAAATACTAAGTGAGTGCGGGCGAGGGAGGATTCCGAATAAATATCAATTTACGACGTCGCCCGGGATCATAAAGACATTTTGAGATGTCTAAGAAACTTCAACCGGCGCTACAGAGTCGCATAGTTGAGATGGGAGTAGAAGGTGCACAGTAAGACCGGCCTACCGTGCCTAAAGACGAAAGTCTACCAGTGTGTGTCACCAGTGATGACTTTCTGAAACATGGCCTCTCACTATAGGCCTTATAATATGGAAGCTTAAAGTTGGAGAGGGATCTGCTAGATGTTTCATTACGAGATTTAATCAGAAATGAGGAACTCCGTAACTAAAGTCACGATATAGCCACGATAGCCCAACGGTGAAGTGGTCGGACTGGGCGTCTCGAGATCCGAGGAACGCGGGTTCGAATCCCACCGCCGCTTGACCTTTGTGGTGAGCCCACTCGTAACACAAGCTTATTTTAGCTCACGAGGGGCTAACGGGACTATTAGTAATTTGTGCAATACAAATTGCAAATCTTTATTTATAAAAAAAAATATCGCTGGTATAGCCCGAAGGACTAGCAAGCTGAAGTGGCAAAAGGCAGAGCACATAGTGCGCGGAGCTGACGCTCGATCGGGCACGGACTATTCCCACCTCTCGTTGCCACAGCTGCAACTTATGTGTACCTAGCCAGCATCTACAGCTTGACCTCCAATAAAAATTCCAACCAGTGATTGAAATTCAAATTCAAATTTATTTATGGTTAATTTTTTTTTGGGGGAAAGTTCGATAGGCCAGCAAAGTTCTGAAATAGAGGCCACGTGCTCGGTCACTGGCTCAGATTCAATAAATTACTAAATATATTCCCAATCCAAGCGCTTCACAACTAGTATGGATTACTCTATCTACCTCCACTGTGCACAGAACCCGGGTAGTGCTCCGAGAAGTTTTTCTCTTTTAACGATAATCCACTTTATGTCCCTGTTGTGACTGTTTCGTTGGTTAGTTGTCTGAGGTTACGGAGACAGGATATGAGGCATGCAAATCATGTTCGGTCGACAGCACACCAAGAAGAATAGCATTTATAACAAGTGCATAAAGTTCCAAAGTAGGTATTTTACTTGATTTTTCTATGAGATTAGCTTCTCTTATGAGAATCGGCAGATTTTGATCTCTATCAAATACACTTTGATATACTTACCTATTATATCATTGGTTAGTGTCTAAAAGAGGTCAGTTTCTATGTTTCAACTGTATAATATTTCCAGTGTTTTTTTTTTCAATGAAATAGTCTAAGTAGGTACTGTCATACGGATTAAAATAACTCAGTCAAAAAGTAATTCATGAAAATTCTGATTTCAGAACTAAAAAAACAATTGAAAGGCTCAACAAGGGATGCATCGTCGCAATAAATGACATTCGCACATTTAATTCCACAAAATATTCCACGAAGTTCAATATTTATCTGCTTCGGTTGGCAACAGCCACGAAATTAATGATACCACTTTATCAATCTCGATACGATCAAACATTCATTCAACCTCTATAATGTCAGGTCTACACGCACGGCATCTGAGACGGGCAATTTATGAAAGAGCCGATTTCAAATTCAACGCGATAGCAGGAACAATCAGAGTGCGGTACATTTGTCTTAGTCGAGGAGACACTGCAGTCTGACTTCGAGACATTTTGTCTAAAAAGTTAGTGACATAAATATTGAAGCCAATAAAGAAAGACTTAATGGAATGGAAATAATATACGTAGCAATTGGCGTTTTATTGATCAAAACCAATGATTTGAATTACCATCTTGTACCAAAAATAAGCTCTATCTCTATCACGTCAAGGATGATTTTTATAACAGTTTGTCATCCGTTTATATTTTATATTTTAATTCACAAAGTTAAAACTTTATTCGTAAAATACGTGAACATCGAAAATATCTAGACCACTACAAACAGTTAAGTTCGTGCGTAATAATTTTTTTTGAGTTGTGTTGTGGTGCGGGGGATAGTCGTAAAATTTGCGATCTTCCTAGAGGTATTAGTGTGAGTCTTCGCCATCACTCGATTTCAGTCGAAATTGAACCATCAATATTCAAAACGATCTCACCTCGCATTTAAACATTCCCAAACTCAAAGTACCTAAGTAAATAAAAAGCGTCACAGCCAATAAAGTAAAAGCGTTCAATCAGCTATAGCGCCGATAATTTCGTTAAAGCACCGACGAGCACTTCCTAAATCGAAGTGTTAATAGCTCAAAGCGATCGGCAATCCCCTCCAAAGATATCTGCGTCTAATGAATCATGATTGCAGGCCCGATAGTGACGTAACCGATGGGCCTGATGTCGATAAGATGGATGCCTTCATACGGAAGGAAATTAATTTTGCTATTCAGTTTCGTATACCGATTGTGTGGGTCTCATTCCGTTCAGCTAAATCGGTAAATGAAGTAACAGAGTAGAAGCATAAAGACTGAAACACAATAAGGTTAAAACTTGCAATAAATTCATGATTTCCTTTATGAAATGGCGTCGTGTATTTATATGATTTTATTTATTTCATGTGTTAGATGCTTACTTACAAAAATCATGAACTTTGTTAGTCTTAGCTATTAAAGACTAGCATTGCGTATTTTATTTGAATTTGAATTTTACTTTTTGTAGGTATTACTTTCGGTTAGAGAATGCTTTAATATTTAGAAGGCATTGTATTCACAACTAAGCGGAAATTACAAAATTCATCACTCAAGTCTGTGAACTCCAGTCATACCAGGAAATAGCATTTTGGCTTGTATTTAAATATTTTACAACTGAAATAAGGGATTGTTTACGGATATCTACCCTTTTTAGGGTGAATACTTATAACAGCACTATTCAGGTAACTATATTCTTGATACCTGGACAATACCATAGACATAGACAATACTCCAAATTACTCGCATCTGTACTGCGTGTTTTTGAAATGATCATTATGCTGCTGTTATTGTGTTTTGTAGTACACATTTCTCTCTAACCAATAACGCTGACATAACTAATTCGTATTCGTATGAATCGATATTACTTCCGATAATCGTTAGCAATAATCGCGAGAAGCGTCAACGGCAGGTGTTAGCTCAAAGCGGTGCTTTCCACAAAGAAATCAAATTTGCTTATCCGATATGTAACGAACCGGGCTTCCCATCTGCTGAAGGAGAAAAGTGGCATGAAACTGATCAAGATCGCAATCGTTTGCTTTAGGTTGATATCTGTTTTATATGCAGCTTGATATTTGAAGTGGTCAATGATAAAATGCTGTTACGGAAATACTAATTAGTAAAAGACTTAACTTAAGAGGTAATTTAACATATTCATTTTTGGTCATAATTAGCTCTAAAATAATTAACACTTAAGGACTCGCGCCTTAATTTGTAACATACATACTCGCTACCGGGTGCGCTGGACCCAGTAAATAAAATCCTATGTATTTTTCAAAATCACATAATATAAGTGAAAACTACTTTATTACAAGGATAATATGATATAAACAAAGACAAAAGTAAACCAAATTAGTAATATTATTGCCTTTTTCTAAAATAACAAGTTATTTAAAAAATTTAAGGTTTTTTGGCAAAATGAAGGTTATTTTTGAAAATTTCTGTAATTAATTATTTTAAAAAATACCTTCTATTTTTTCGTAAACTACTATGATTTGCCTACATATACAAATTAACAATTAATGAGAAATTAGTATAGAACACGAAAAAAATCACTTTATTTACCGGGCCTAGCGGACTCAAAAACACCTTTTTCGTCTGTTGCACTCACATGCAGTGGGCTATTTGACGATTATGAACGCTATTGGCCGTGCTACACTGTGGTGGAAAGGTACTCAAAGCAACAACATCTCAAACGTCAGAACTTAAAAGTTATTACACAAAAATTGAAGAACTGGGTCCGTTAGACCCATTAGCGAGTCCTTAAGTGTTAAGGGATGCTCCGACACTGAGTACAAATGAACGAGATGAGTGGACTTCTTAATATTGAGAGTAGTAGGTACTATAGTCTGGTCTGTGAGAACGTAGAATTTCGTCCAATGACCCCAAGCTACCCATCCTTATCGCTCGCGCGTAATTATGTTGCAATCGAGCTCGCACACTCACTTCGGGTGCCAGTCGCACAGTCGCGATAGCAATATAATTACGCGCGAGCGATAAGGATGGGTAGCTAGGGGTCATTGGACAAAATTCTACGTGCTCCGGGTTTTAGTTCTAATGTTAAGTGGAGGAATCTTATCAAATCACAAGAAAGGAAAAGAATCGATAGTCATATAAAAATAGTAACGAATTGAGAGATATGTAAATAAATCGATCCCGCTCTCGATTATCAACTCGTTAGCAGCAATCGCGAGCGGCGACGGCAGGTGTTAATGTTCAAAGCGACGCTAATCCCGTCTCAAAGAAATCCGATTTGCTTATCCGATGGTTAACGAACCGAGCTTCTCATCTGCTGAAGCAGAAAAGTAAGTAGATAGTCGAGCTAGGCAACTTTAAAGAGTTATAATTATATGATCAAACGAACTTACCAAGTGAAGTTCGATCTGAATTATCCTGTTTTCGCCGAAGAGATTTATTTTACCGTGTAGTACCCCTGTACGACAAGCCAATCCGCACACAATATTCAGCGTAGTAGTAGTAAAAAACAAAAGAGCGGGCAACCCCACCCCTACCACGCTGTGGGCTCGGTGTCCGAGCGGTCTCATTATATTTAGAGAAGAGATGACATTGACGTTTACCTCCAGGGAAGAAGATATAGAAATCTTCGGGTTGGGAGGGACCTTAAATCTCTTCGGCGAAAACAGGATAATTCAGATCGAACTTCACTTGGTAAGTTCGTTTGATCATATAATTATCCTGTTTTCGCCTCCGAGATTTATTTTACCGTGTAGATGTTTAGAGCATGGATCAATGTCCATGTTTAATGGTTAAGAGAGTAAATGTCAATGTACTAAATACATTATAAAGCAATATTTTTGTATTATAATCGTATTGCATCACTTATTCATAACAATTGTTATTGTTAGTATCACGGTTCCAACAAGATTTTGTTCATTATAGAGTATTATTATTATACATTTATTTGTACTTCTATTAACTGTTAAGTACGACTACTGATTGTAAAAAGTTGCCAAGACAGTTGACAGAGCATCCTGTCTATCCAGCACACTGGCTAATTGTATCAACGTTGACAGCGGCGCAAACCGCAGGCAATACTGCCGCGTGTCGCGTGCTGTGTGGGCCGAACACCCTCGTGCTCGTGTCGACACTCCTTTCCTATATTTATCCAGTTTCATCTCAGAACTGAGCTTGACGACGGTAGTGGTTAACACCGAATCGATCACAGTGATTGCAAGGCTAACACTCTGATTGTTGTAAAACATAAGCTCACTTGCATTTTAATTAAATAAATAAATAATGTGGTTAATTAAAACTTATTAATTTATTTGGATACAGTTTGACCAGTATTCCAAAACAGTATTAATTTGGATTCCAAGTAACACTGTTGCGAGGAAAAAGTTTGGTTTCTATTTAATAGCACCTTTTAATAGCAATCTTTTGATTCTTGAAACCTGACCTATAAATTATAATATTTATTTAAATTTTTATATATTTCAATAAATTATATGATTTCACTAACGATATTGCTAAGCGGTGGTTATTTAATGTTATTATAGGATGCACCCGACTTTAGAATATGCTAAGAAAATAGAGTAAGGTAGGTAGGTACAATGATGTAATTGAGCATTGTAAAAATATTTATTTGTCAGTCATTTGGTGTAGTGGTTTCGAAACGGACTACTATGCCGAGAGGTCCCGGGTTCGATCCCCGGCCGGGCAGAAATTGAATTGATACATTTTAATTTCTGTGATGGGTCTAGGTGTTACTATGTATAATATGTACTTATGTATATAAAAACGGTATTTAAGTATGTTTATATCCGTTGTCTAGGACCCATAGCTTTGCTCAGTTTGGGACTAGGAGCGTAGTGTAAAATGTCGAAGGAAGGATATTTATGTATTATTTGCGGAGTGTATAGCGGAGTCTGGTACGTTTTGTTTGATCCGCGACTGCCAAATACAAAACTCACTGCCAAAGAAAGGTAAGCTTAAATGGGCAATATGGTACTACTGATGTACCTGTTGCCCCAGCATTCTATTTTTTTTATTTTTTTATTTTTTATTTATTTATTTTTTAGTGAAAAAACGTATTAACGTCTAAAAAAATGGTCGCCATTCTAAGGCGAATTAATTGGAATTAATTCATGTTAATCGTGTAGAAATCTCTACGCCAGACGATAAAATATGAATTATGACTAAATATCAAACAAAGTTCAAGAAACAAAAAATAGGTTTATGTCATGTACCTACTGAAACCAAAGCGTCTAACATTTTCTGAGACAATATTGAACCAAGCTCCTACTCCGTGTCTTTATTCAGACACCTTGATTCAGTCAGCTTCAGTATTATGACTGTGATGATTGAATTTTTATAATCATGCTAAGAAAAAATAACAAATACTAATTCTCAATTTATACTTCATAGAAAGGGAAGAAAGACTCATTCATTATTATGAGTTTGTGGCAGCGTTATCGATTCGTAAAATAATATCGCATTATTTTTTGGTATTATTAAAAAATGTCCTTAATCTAAACTAAAGGTTACAAGTAGTGGTAGTACTGGTAGGTACCTACATAATACATAGTTTATTTTATGTGGTTGATTCGTTCTTTGACTGACCAAAGTCCACTAGTCCGGTTGTTATTACAAGCGGCCCGATTTCTTTTTTGATGCGTCAATAATTTTCTATTACATTGATTACAATGTAATTATTATTGTGTTATATTTATAAAGGCATAGTTATTATCGCTTTAACGCATAATAAGATACTTTGCTTGTCTAAAAGATTTAGCAAGATAAGAAATGATTCAATGTATTTCATGATGTCGCATCTCTTCTTATGAGAATTCTAACGTTAAACATAAATAATTTATACGAACCAATTGTAAAACAGTACATGAAGTTAAAACTGACCTTTTATTTTTTAGTAAATGAATAATAATAATGATGATGAAGCCTTACTTTGTAAGACTATCAATAGTATTATTAGCATTAATCATACATTGATTAGTAGGTACAAACCTACATAATAATGTTTTTCCAATACAAGAAAAAAAATGACGTCATCTTATGTACCGATACCGATACAGTTTAAGGAAGCTCTTAGATTTTATCTATTATTTATAGATACAAGCTGGTGAGACGTCATGAATAAAAAAATAAACTTTGTAAAAATATCAGGGCTAAAGAAAGGCCGCAAAGAGACAAACAAAAATGTTGCCTGTTTGTTCAGATTCAAAACAAACATCCGTTAAAATACCATAATTCTATTTACTTTTCAGTGGCTATCGTGTTTATGTAATAAACATATATTAATAAGTTTCTTTAAACCATAAATGAATCTATTGTTAAAAGTTTAATTGCGGTTAAAATATCATCCCTTTTGAAGTGCTTAAACCACATAAACTTTGTTTAGCATCTTATATAAACGCTATCTAAGTCCACCATCTAGGAACATTTTTTTTTTTTTTTTTAACAAGTGGGTAATCTCAGAATGTACTCGTGTCGACGGATGCGATTAAGAATATTCTTAATATCAACGTCTCTGCGCCGACGTGTATAATTATTTGTTATTTATAATTAATTATGTTTACTCGCATGGTTATGATGATTATGAAACAATTCATCTGGGTTCGAATCGGGAATCGAATAGGTATCTCGGTACAATAAATTCTGTAACCGGATATTAGGTACATTGCATTTAAAATAACAATATTTTAAGCGGCCAGCACATACCTGTACATAGATGGCGCGTCGTCTAGGGACGCGGGTTACCTTGGTGTTCTGGTCGGTCTTTAATGGCGCTTCCCGCGTTGCGCTGGCAGCGCTGGGCATGCGGCGGCGGCGGCGCGGCGCTTCGGCGTAAATCACGGCGCCTGCGCTTGTGGAAGGCGGCGTGGTTGCGCCGCGGGCGGGTGATAGGTCTTAGCCCATCATACCATACAGCAGGGCGTAGCTTGTCGGTACGGCCTCTGTATAAAGCCTCGATTCACACAGTTATGCGAACGGCTAAAGCTTAAATTATATATTCAGTGCAGCAGCCTGGATTAGTTGTCATATCAAATAAATACCTCTTTTCCCGTTTTAGAGGATTATAATGAGTTATAGTTGTCGACCGTCGATGTAATTGGTCGACCGACCGGAAATGTAGAAAGATCTTTGTAAGTTTCCAACAAAAAAATGTGAGACTGATAAGTACTCACAATCACAATGTCAGTTAATATGAGTCGTTGCATAGAAAAAACGACATATTGTCATACTTCATATATAAAGTAGGCATTTATTTCCACTTCGACTCGGTTCGGTCAACAAACCGGCCTAAGGTTTATTTAGGATCTTTTATTCTGACCTTATAATAGCAAGTAACGAATCTACATAAATGCACTTTGAATTTTGATCTGATACTTATTTCTTTCTTACTAGCCTTTGTATTTAGACCAATATCGATTGGTGTAATGTATAAAAATACGAAACAACAAAATTATTCAGTTACCCTTTGTAGCATTGAACAATGTGTATGGCCACAGGGTCATCGGTCGTTATAAAAGCAGGCGGAGGCTCGACTGGGGCGAGTGCGTCCGCGGCGCCGGGTCATCATGCTCCAAGACGGTTGATGGTTCATAAGGTGTAAGGCCAAGAAGGCAAGCTCTTAATGTGGGTAGTTTCGTACAAACGCAACATTTTTCTGTATGAGTTCATTATGTTCTGTTTTTACGGCTTTTAAAAATGGCCGAAAAGAAGATACTTAAAAACTCGTAAAAGTGAATAATATTACAATACCTGGCTATCTCGGTAGTTAATATCTCGTTTTTACTCGCTAGAGCAAAAAACGGCTACTGGTTAAAAAATCACCGAACATAAAGTGGCTGCTGGTTAATATCTCGTATTAACGCTACTGGTTAAAAAATGACCCGCAAATATGACCGAATATAAAGTGGTTGCTGGTTAATATCTCGTATTAACTCGCTAGAGCAGAAAATGGCTACTGGGTAACATCTCGCATTACCTCGGAGAAAAAAATGGCTACTGGGTAACATCTCGCATTACCTTGGAGCAAAAGAATGGCTACTGGGTAACATCTCGCATTACCTCGGAGCAAAAAATGGCTACTGGTTAACATCGCGCGTTAACTTGGAGCTAAAAATGGGTCAAAGTTACGCGTCGTGTCACAACGCTTATAATAAAAATGTACGAGCACTTGCACAAAATAGTTGTTACAACCAACCTTGTGTTGGGTCTAATTCTCGTCACTACACTGCACAACTTAAAATAATTACGTTTTTTGTCGGTAAAAACGTCCTTGGTGACGTCACTTAAGCATTTTTCTTATACTGCGTGCGGTCGTTGCGCGTGCGCACAAAGGAATGAGACCGCTCGGACACCGAGCCCACAGCGTGGTAGGGGTGGGGTTGCCCGCTCTTTTGTTTTTTACTACTACTACGCTGAATATTGTGTGCGGATTGGCTTATCGTACAGGGGTACTACACGGTAAAATAAATCTCGGAGGCGAAAACAGGATAATAATTTTAATGATAGGTATGTATTTTAGTAAGTACTTAGTTAAAATCTTTTCTATGGTTCCTTGACTTATAAATTATGAAATTAATTAGAATACCTACCAAAAATATAAAGGTGTACAAGTATGATATGCGTAACAAGGAAGCTTTAACCACACTAACGCGTGCAGATTGCCACCGCCGGCGCAATCAATGGCAAATGACAGGTCGCGCGACCCATGACAGTTCACGCGACCTGTCATTTACCTATGATCGCGCCGTTGTCGCGCTGGCGATGGCGATCTGCACGCGTTGGTTTGGTTGAACCATAAGGGAAATATGATACAAGAGGTAGAAATGTACCGGCGAATTCGTAAATTGGTGAAGCGCCTGGATGCTGCCAGCGCAGGACTGGTCGTTTTGTTTATCTCTCGAAGATGATTTTGTTTAATAGTTGAGGTCTTTTTTAAAAGAATGAAGAAACAGAAAATGCTAATGGAATGTTTCTAGAAACTGTACAGACTGTACGTACACTGTACCTATCTAATAATAGTGAATATTTTGATACGTTAGAATATCTCCAGTAGAATTATTCAAACCTACACATGGAAAAAGGCACTAGGTTCTTTCGAGTCTGTACTAAATCATTGAGGTTATTCATTCATATTTATTCCACTGGGACTTTTCTTAAACCTCATTTGAATCCAAATCGATTTGTTCCATAAAAATATTCCCATCGTATTGGAAATATACCAATTTCCCTGTTCTTATTATAAGAAAGAATTTTCCCCGTAAGGAATAAAGCATTTTTAATAAAATTTATGAAAATATTGCGAGTTCAGATTGTCGTAAAGGAATTTCGATAAACGAAATAGGTACATCGAAAATAACTTATTCAAATCAGCAAAACGCACTCTCATAAAGAAAAGAAAATGTCCTCTAGTAGAATGCCATAAAGGTAGTCTTTCGTTTTATTTCGTTTTGTTCCTCTCAATAAAACCGAAAGGATTAACTTGATTTACAAATTAGAACGAAAACAATATTTTAACATTCTGATCACTTAAATTTTTTTTCTTGTCTTTGGTAGTCTTTGGTATACTTATAGTCTAAAAAATGTTTTTCTAATTATGACATCATTTAAAACTGACGTTGTAAGTATTGTAGGTAGGTAGTAGGCATTACCTACTACCTACTACCTACCTACAATTAATAGTACCTTAGCCCGTAATAATAGAAAAAACTGCTAAACTAAACTAGGTACCTACTGAACTTTCTGCAATAATATCGCCCTAAAATCATAATGATGTATTTGCCTATAACAACAAAAAAAACTTTGTAGCTTCTTTGTGAACCGTTTGTCGTAATGTAGGTATTCAAGAGTATCCGTAATACATAGGTATATGCCTTTGCTATAAACACTTTAAAATGCATTTAAAACAATAAAAAAACTACATTACAATAATCGTTGAGCCGTTTGTCGTAATGCATTCAAGGCGTCAAGCCTTTGCCTTAACACTACACGATACATTTTCCACCAATAAAAAAGTCTTACATTACAATCGTAAGCCGTAATGCATTACAGGCGTATGCCTTTGCGTTAATCTTTACGTGATGCATTTTCCAACAGCAAAAAAAAACCTTTTTACATTACAATCGTTGTGCCGTTTGTAATGCATTCAAGGCGGACGCCTTCGCCACGTATTTTTCCATCGTGGCGCAGCTGCAGCACGGTTCATTAGCTGCCCGATGCCAGCCAATCCGGCTTCTTTGACACGGAATTAGCAATCACTTTGAGCCGTTAACATCTGGGATTGCAACACCAACTCTTGGATTTAAGGAGTTGGGGAAAAATTATTTAACACGCTCACTGCGTTATGAGGTCTAAAAAGCCACATGCAGAACTTATCGCAGGTGCGGCAGTCATAATCGCGTTCTCTCACTCTGTGCGGGGGGCGACTATTTTAACATTTCTATGAGTACAACAGAGACAAATATATCAAATTGCTTCTCTTACGAAGCCTAGCATAATGACGTAGACAATATTGTATGAGGTCGATTAGGTCCCATACGCACTGGATAGAAATTAATCACGTTCAGTGCGCCGTGAGGTCTGAACTGCCTCAAAAATTGCAGGCCTCATAACCGCACAGGGTGAGGCGCGGGCGCCGCGCATTTAGAGTAGTGATGTGATAAGTTTCGATACGGACGCACGCTGTTAGCCGGTGACACATTAACACTGACTTTTTAACTAAAAATGGCATTTGTATATACTTAACGCACGTATTTATTTCAGGTATTCCTAGTGGCAGATAATAATAATAAATATTTTTGGACATTTTACACTGCGCTTCTAGTCCCAAACTAAGCAAAGCTTGTACTATTGGGTACTAGACAATGGATATAAACATACTTAAATACTTTTTTTTGTAAATACATACATATTATTATACATAGAAAACACCCAGTCCAATACAAACAAATATGTTCATGCACAAAAATACTGTGCGGGAATCGAACTCGCAACCTCCGGAATAGTAGTCCGTTTCGAACCACTACACCAAACGGCCGACAATGATGTGCTGAACATTCGCTTAAAAAAGGTGGTCAACGAAAGCGCTGCGTAGGTTGCTACGACAGATTAAGACTAACACTAAATAGCACTCAGGCTGCAAAAAAACTAAAAAAATTGTAACTTTTGTGTTCTGTGTGACAAATCCTACTGTTTGCCCTGTTTTAATGAAAAACACTTTAATTAAAAACAAATATTATAATTTTATGGTAACTGAAATTTTGTTTTATTCCCATCCCTAGTCGAGACACAAATTGGACTTTCTTTCAGTGCGAAATGAGGCAGAAAAGATGTCATATATATATTTTTAATTTATTCAATACCAAAATGTCATAACTGCGGGCGAAGCTAGTTTAAGGTTAAACATCTATTTAAGTTTATAATAGAAAAGTTTCAAGCCAATATTGTCTTTTCTGAGCTATATTTAAGTATTTTTAGAAACAATATTTTGTGAGGCAGAAAAGGTCTCATACGCACTGTAAAGAAGTTCAATATTGACTCGAAAAGACCTCATACGCACTGGCTGAAAGTCTACGAAAAATGGTTCCGCAGTGAGCGTGTTAAGAAAGATGATTTGAGATTAGGAGAATCTGAAAACAAGGTGTAAACGAGGCTAAAATTGATATTAGATAGATAAATAAGCAAAATATTCTCTTATTTTTTAATTTGGTGTCGGTCTCAGTAAGTCTTTTGGCGCATCCACACATGCCGGGCGGCACGGCCGGCGGCCAACCCGGCGGCCAGGACGGCACACTGTCCTTCAAACCATGAAATAAAAATAACTATATAATAATATATTAAACAACATAAGAAACAGACAGCCTTTGATACTCTTTGCGATAAACTCAAAATCTGCTGAACGAATTTTCATGTAGTTTTCACTTAAAAGATTTATGTAGTAAGATTGTCGAAATTGCAATTTTTAAAAGAGAAAAACATAGAGATACGCTGAAGGTGACGCCGCGTAAAAATCTTGGAAAAATAATAATTACATTGTGGCGAACGGCATCGTCGAGCGTCTACATCGACAACTCAAGGCGGCGATCATGTGCCATGCTCCTTCGCAGTGGCATGAAGCTCTTCCGTTGGTCTTACTTGGCATGCGCAGCGCTTTTAAAGAGGATCTTCAATCATCCCCTGCTGAGTTGGTGTATGGCGAAACTCTTCGCCTCCCAGGTCAGTTCCTGAGTCCGAGGGATGATTACAAAACTGCTGATGTCACGCAGTACGCAACCCGGCTTCGCGCGTACATGGCCAAGCTCACCCCTCGGCCAACTTCATGGCATGTCACTTCATCGTTTTATATTCCACGAGATCTTCAGTCCAGTTCGCATGTTTTCGTCCGGCAAGATCGCCTCAGAACATCATTGGAGCCTCCATATGCTGGTCCATTCAGAGTGATCAAGAGACAACCAAAGTTTTATACTTTGGACATCAACACCAAGGAGGTGAACGTCTCTATAGACAGGCTTAAGCCAGCATATGCAACACAGGATTCAAGAGAAGCCGAGTTTCCAGTCGTCAATGAAGAAAATGTCAGACAGACCTCCAGCGGCAGAATAGTGAGGTATCCTGACTTCTACCGACCGTAGTTACGGTCTGGCGGGGGAGTACTGTGGCGTTCTATGTACGCCACAATCCGGACTCATTGGTCCGCCCGCGGCGCTCCGTGCCGCGCGCTCCTGGCCGGCAATGAAAAAAGAAGATTTTATGTTGTCACTTTGACACTTGACTGCGATTTGCTCTTTTGATTTTATTCGGATTGTTAATTTTATTTCTTTTATGTTTTTGTAAATAGTCAATTGTAAATATATTTGTTTATTCAAAGCCTCTTATGATTTTACTAAATTCTGCTTCTGCTAAAGTAATGTGAGGAGGCGTTCGATTCGTCTCCCACAACATAGTAAAACTTTGCTGGACTGTTTGGGATTCATTCATTTTCCCTATCACCTAGTTGAGAAAGACACACTACAGGCTACACTTCGGAGAATGTGCGAAGGAATTATACAACTTAATTCCACCAGCCCCCTTCCATCACCGAGGAACCAGACGCAGGCTAGCGTACCATCCCTACATTGTCGACGTTCCACCAGCTCGCACTAAGCGTTTCGACGACTCCTTTATAATGCGAACAGCTAGGGACTGGAATTCGCTGCCTGCCTGCTGCTGTATTTCCTGAACACTATAATCCGGGCGTTTTCAAGGCGAGAGTGAATTGGCACTTACAGGGCAGATATGTACCATCCTAGACTGCATCTCACTTAACACCAGGTGCGATTGCGATCAAATACCTGCCTTGTCTAGCATAAAAAAAAAAAAAAAAAAAGACGACATAGAATAAATAATTAAGCAAGCCCAATAAACGTCGATATTAGCCCTTGCCTCGCAATTTGTGAGTGCAGTGTTAAGCTGATTGAGTTGAATGCCAGGGGACGGCGGCCCACATTAACATATAAACGGCTCGGCCTCGGTCGAAATACACGAGAACATCACTGGTACAGACCGAACCGAAAAGCTATTTAATTAGAAGGTTGGCGTCAAAAATTATTTTCACAGGGATAAGTTGTTATTTCAGTTTTTACAGATGGTGTGATTGATATTTGAATTTTCTCTTATTATTACTCTAGGCGCCTTATTCATTCGTTAACTCAGATCATAGAAGGGAATAGATGTGAAACGGGGGCGTGGCGCGTGTCTCCGCGATATGCCCAGAAACGAACATCGCCCGCGACGCCAGGTTAGTCGCGATTCAGTCGTACTGAGGAAATGTTCTCCGATATTGTTGGATAATGCGTCGTTACGTGCAATAACACAAGTGAAACGAAGAACTACAGGAACAATGGAGTCATTTACCACATGTAAGTATTGCAAATACATTGGTATTTTGCTTATAAATAAAAAAAAAACTAATAATTTTTACGAACGAATTCAGTGCCGTAACAGTTACTGCGATATCGAAATTAGTGGTGATAAAAATTTAAACACGTTGTACATTGACGATTTAGTTAGCAACCACGTTATGTCATGCTTAACTACTGCGCAATGTATTTCATTTCTTCCGATATCCACTGACGCGTGAAAATACACAGTACGGCCGCATGTGCCGGTCGTAACATAGTGCAGGGCTCGTGTTCTAATACGGTTTCCTATTATCGATAAATAGAAGTAAATTAATATTTTCTATTTTCTAATTTTGAATGAAAAAATCATGAGTTCCTTGCGATTTTTAAGTTTTTACAAAAACAATAATTATAGTAGAAGGGATTAGTAACTGTCAACTATGTAATTACTATAAGAGCTAGTTGAAAGCCTAATATAGGCATTATTTTTGATAAACATAGGCGGTACGAATTTCGCCATAATAAAAAAGTTAATGAGCGATAGTAGTTAATAATAATTATAGTGATCCTGTTATTATTATTAAAGTAAATAATAATATATTACCAATATTGTAAATACTGGTAAAAATCACAAGTACCTACTTAACCCAGCCCATGACCTTTCATACAAACTTTGTCAGTCTATAACTTCTATACTCCATTGAGCTTTGGTTAGGGTAAAATGTGAAATATAAGGTACGAGTAACTACATTTAGTCCCAATTCTGTGTTTCTGAGTTTTTCGTCCATACAAAATGGAACTGACTCCTTTATCCAAAAATCGTTAAAGAACATAATAATAACGTATAATAATAAAAAGTTTTCATACATAAGCATTTTTGAAACCAATTTCGAGGCTTGCCCCCAGGATTTAAAGTATCGATATCTTATCGACTCCATTTTATCTTTCTTCTCCCTAATTGCTTTTTTCAAAGTGTGCGTCACGTCACGCGGCCATTGATTGGCCATAAGGCATGCCTTCTGGCCAATCACAGCACTTTTAAGCCGGTTGCACATGTTGTCGTAGACTCTCAGTCGCTTTGTTTTTACACAGTTGAATGTGTGTGTGGGAGCTGTGGTGGGGGAAATGTGGGGACACTGGTTCTCGTTGTAGTTACGCGCGAGTTCATATCTATTTCCTTTCTATGATCTGAGTTCGTTAAGGATAGCAATGACCAAGAATAGAATAAAGTTTTACTTGGCAAGATGAGAAAACTAAGCTAATCATGAGTCGCAGAGATTGCAGTGAAAATAACTACAGCCTTCTATTTGTCATTGCCTTTCAATTTGACTGTAGCAGGCTTTTCTATTTAGCTTATGTCAAAGAAAGACTAATAAAGCAGAAACAGGCCAAAAGAAAATCGCGCTGGAATTAGTTGCTTGCAAGCTATTTCTTGTGAAAACCGCAATTTTCATTCATTCCGTACAATACAATCATTCCTTGTGTTCAGAATTGAATGCCTTTGAATACAAAATCTGCTTGTTTGTGAGTCCAATCCTTAGATTTCTATGCAAAAGACTTCCCCCGAACAAAATATTATGTTGTGTATTGTTGCTTTGTACATGAAAATGTGCTCGCTATTGACAAAAGAAAGGGAGGCGAAAATTCATTTGAAGCATTCCCATTTGAAAGCTTTTTTTAGTGTTTTAAGTCATTGTTGGGTCTGAAATATTACGTTTCATTTAACACACAATGAGGCAGACTTAATTTTAATAAGGGTAATAAAATGTTATTAACATCGGTGCAATATCTTTTGGCTTTTGCTACGTAAAAAACACCCAGTATAACTACATTAATACTTGATTTGCAGTCATCTATAGGTACCTACAGCATAATAAAGGTGTATCAAAGATTAAAATTCTTGTCAAGAATTAGGTTACTTACTATCTTCCAACATTCATCACTAAAACCATGATCACTGATACACAACGAACGGAAAAACTTCGTGAAAGTTTACGAAACTAATCTAACATTTACGTAAAGCAAAATCATTGCGGTTAAATTCTTGCCAATCTTTATCTTGAAAAATCTTGGCAAAGAAGCGTCCGCGGACTAACAAATGTATCAAACGTAGATTTTTATGTTACTTGATCGGAAAAGTTCTTAAATATGCCGGTCTTGTTAAAACTTGTCTGCTGGCAGTAAATAAAATTCGAGGTAAGCTACAGTCTCCAATTTTCTCTACACAGACGGATCCAAAACTTGGCAAGCAACTACTCACTGGAAACATTTTCCCTCTGGAAATATTTTCCATCAGTGGAAATATGGCGACACTCCAATGTCAATACTCCAAAAGTGACTCGCTCTAAATTTGATATCGCATCTAGAGATCAGTGAAATTTTAGAGAGCTGGAAAGTATATGGACTTACATTCTTCTTGTTGTATTGAAAGTGTCTTGAAATATTGTTTCGAATATGAACAATGCTTTTCTTGGAAATTACTGCTTTTCAAACGACCTTTATTTATTACATAATTAAATTATAATAAATAATTTCACCGAAATACGGCGGCTTATAGGCGGCTGAAACGGAAAAAAATAATTCTAATGGGGTGCCATTAGACTTGTTTTTTCCGTTTCAGGGAAAATCATATTATTTCTTTTATACCATTCTACTCTACATATAAAGCTATTAAGGATTCCGTGAAATAAGGAAACGAAACGAACAAAATTTAAATAAGTAACAAGTCACTTGATTATGAATTACACACAAAGACTACACAACAACGTGCATGACGTCACAATGTACTGTGTGAGAATATAGCCTAAACTATTTTCCGATCAATGACTCTCAATAAGTCTCCATTTTATTTCTGATCGTGAACCCCACTTAATTTATTTTGCGTTTGGAAGCGTCAAAATGACGTATGATGATTGAGACCTTTACAATTTACATATAAATAGGCTAATATTTTTTTTAGGACAACTTTTTCATAACCAAATTACATCGCTTCTCCGTTACTGAAAAAAGATTTTTAGCTTAATTTCATACCTATTATTATTTTTGTGTCACATTTTCATTACAATATTACTTTAATAAGATATTAATAACAAGTTACAAAGTTATTGTTGAGAATTATACCGGAATTTGAAATGAAATCATAACCTGAGTCAAATACCTGCCTTGTGTAGCATAAAAAAAATAACCAAATATTTTTAAAGACTTTCTTTCAAAGCCAAAAGATTTCAAGCTCAATCTGTTAAGTCTCATCTTTTATCTTTAATACGTAGACTTTTTTCAGGTAGACAGTTTCACGAAACTCAATACTCTGTCTTTATTGAGTTGTTTTTTCTACGTCTGTGCTTTTTATGAAATAAAACTATCCAGATCTCTCCAGGTTAACCCGCTTTTGTACTTGTTTTTTTACAGAGCCAGGTTGAAAGAAGTTTTAAACGTTAACTTGTGATGTTGTTTTAGAAACTCTTTCAGTTGCTAACGATCTGGTAGGCAGGTAGGTAAGTTATCTACTATTTTTCAAGTTTATTCAGTTAAGTTTACCGATATTATGTGCCTACTTGTTTTTTTTTTCATTGTCTGCTAAATTTCTTTACATCAAAGAATAATAATAGCACTAATTTGTTGTATTATGAATGTACATAAATATACTTTACTTACTTGAAAGTAGGTATGTAGGAACTTTAATTTATTCTCAGAAATGTTCAACAAAAAGAAGTGATCACATACAGTGAAAAGTGATAATATTATTTCACCATATAAGGTACTTTTATGTCTGATTGAATTGTTTGAGATGATACCGACAATTTTTTCTCTCAAATAGTATAGGTTAATGATTCCTTTCATACGTATAGCAGTCTATTCATTACACATGAACTTGTATTAACATCGATAGTCAGTCCCTTTGTGACTTATTTACGAGAAATATGAACGCAATGACCTTTAGCGTAAAGTTACAGAAAGTTCTCAGAATTGGACCCTAGTTCCCCTACACAATGAAGGTACAGTTCAGCAAGTTATACTATCTATTTTTGTTGTAAATTCACCTATATTGCAATGACATAAGAACCCACGATGTTTACCTTGACGTGCCTTCGTCTGTACAAGCAAATCAGGCTTTTTGGTCGCGAAATCGACTCTATTACAACTGGATAAGAAGCCACAATATTTAGCTTGACTTGCCGTTGTACTATCTGCTAAACAAACCGACGGATCACGGAATCAAGTTCCGTACATCACGTTGATGAATAGCTCCATTAATCCGATCGGGTTTAGTTCGGAACTCGGATATAATCTACTCCTGCGACTCCGAAAGCAATTTAAAACTGAAGCGGTTAGTCTGTGTACCCTTTTAAAAGAATTTGGACTCGTATAGCAACGATTTATTCACTTTTTCATTGGAATTCAAACGTTATTGCAACGGAACAGTGTAAATAGTGTGTGCATTTGTGACCTTGTCAATTATTGCAGCATAGGACGTCCACACGCAAGGTGGATCGACGGCCTCATAAAGGTAGCAAGAAGGCACTGGATGCAGGCCGCTACCAACTGTCCGTATGGAAATCATTGGGGGAGTCCAATGTTCAGCAGTGGACGTCCTATGGCTGAATGACGATGATGATGATTAACTGTATAATATTATGGCTGAGTTGCAGGCTTGCAGCACCTAACTTTAACCGTAACTATAACGATAGTCAGTGTTTTTTGTAAGGAATTTGATAGATTTTTTACAGTAAGATGTTGAAACCCAACCTTTTTTTTGTCTGGTATTTTGTTACCAGAATCTATGAATTTTTAGAATATTTCACTCGTTAGTCACTATAATGCGGAAAACTGTTTACTCAAGAAAACATTAGATGTCGCACTAAAACGTTCCGTAAGAAGCGCTAGATAAAATTATAAGCCAAGTTGCCAAGTTTTCCATGCAGAGATTTTCCAGTTCATGTTTTAGAAAAACTAGCTTCTGCCCGCGGCTTCACTCGTTTAAATTGGATTTCTAACATCAGCTATTAGCCGACTTAGAGAGCGACTCAAAAATAGAATTTATTGAAAGTAATTTTTGACAAAAACATAATACGTTTATTTAATGTCGCTCGTTATAAAACTGTCACCTTTATTCCTTTAGGAAGTTCGTCTATTATTCTCTACTTTAATACGTCTGGCAAAGTATCTGGGACAAGTTCCAAAACTATTACGTCAATAATAATGAACTAGCAAACTTACGAGTATCTATGATTTATTTTGTTTAGTAACAAAGATTATAAGACTTTTCTGAATAGTTTAAAGCTCATGGTTTTGTCTATTATAACACAATATCAAGAATCAAATATGTATTTTTACTTACGTAACAGTGGTTATCCAAAATCGTCGCATACGACTATTTGCAACATGGAATGCTTTTTACTTTAACATCCCTCCCTCTAACACCCGTATTCACAAACATTACTATGAGGCCTCACAGTGCGCGTGAATGCTCAGGGTCACACACCAACCAATCACAGAGCTCTATTCAACACTGTGCGGTCAATTTTCTGCTTCATTTAGCAAGCATCGTTTGTGATTGCGGGCGTAAATTAAGTATAATTTATTCTCATTATGTACTTTAATACCGAACTTGTTCGACTTGCAATCCTTTAAGCTCTCTCAGCACGTCAGAAGCAAGTCACTCCGCCTCTTGATCCTCAATAGCAATAGCGTCGAAGTAAATTTAATCCCGCGGCTAAAGTTTTAATCGAATCCACCTTGACGATGGATACTTTCCTAATTACTCCGCAGCTTTTGCAGAACGTGTGTAGATTGCTTTTTGTTTTTATTATTAGTTCATTTCATCTCGCTTTTGAGGAAAAAAGATAATCGTGTTTGGATAGGCATTTGGGTAGACGTAATAACTTGGAAATTAAATAATAAGCTTTGTAAGTGTGGAAGTTAATAATTGTAATGAAAACACCCACATTTATTCATTTTGATTAAATTACGTTGTTTCGTTTTTCTAGAAAACACCTAATTATCTTATTATGCTGAAATTAGGCTTTGGAAGTTCCGAGAATATTATGTCTACAAACAATTATTTTCAAAACGAATGAAAAGTTTTGTTCAAATAAACATTGTTTTTTCGATACTCCAATAATTAAACTGGAGCCAATAAACTGTTCTATAAATAACGAATCAAGGGCAGACGTTATCAATAGATATTTATTTAAGCTAATATCTAACTTAACAAAAGATAACAACATTTTAGCAAGTTTCAATTAGATCTTATAAGACCCTCTTGTCTGAGCAAGATGACCTACATAATTAACTTCTCGAAAACGTTTTGAATTTTCTTCTTAAATAGGTAACGAAAACAGCCAATCCATTCCGATAATTATTTTATGTTGTTGCTCTGAAGAGGTAATATTTATGTAGATAAAATTTTATTGGAGGCTCAAAGGTTACAGACATGAATGTGTTCAAGTTCATTTTGTTTCTTTTAATGTGTTAAAGATTACTCAGCTTTATTATCTGACGTTTATTAATGTAAAAAGGAATATTGTCCAACTGGGCTGCTTTTAAATCTTCGGATATTTTTAACTGAAGAATAAGTTTAAGTTTTACAGTTTACAGCACATTTACAGTTTCAGTATGAGACAAGTTTATTCTTCAGCTAAAAAATATCTGACGGTTGAAAAATCACTTTTAGTCTGATTGAAACAAAAATATAGGCCGTTTTACTTTACCGTGACAAAGAGAAATATGATTTAAAGCCGTGATTCGTAATTGTTTCTTATTTGATAATTTGGAGTGAAATTGGAAACTCATTTCTGCTCTAATTTGATGTCAACTCTCTTATTTAAAGATAAAATACCGTATTTTCTTTTACTCTGATTATCTATTTCAATATTCCGAAACGAAGTTTTTTTATTTATAAACACATAAGTAGTGACCAGCAATTTTATTGTTTTGTATTTAGTCTCGTTTTGCTGCTACATAGGTACGACCTAAAGAAACTAAATAATTATAGTCAGAAACAAATCCAGATAACCTTCAGAGGTTCAAAATACGATTAAATTATAACTTAGATAAAACATAGATTACGTAATTTTAGTTCGTAACATTTAATGGGGTTCTGGGTTAGTTTTTTTGTGTTTAGAGTTACTAATAAAGCTGGAGAAGACAAGGAATATAATCGAAAAGCTAATGAAGGAAAGGTTACTGCTTATGTGTCGCACGACTATGACAAAGCTAAAGCTTTTCTTTAAAAAGTAAGAGTAGTTCCACATGTTCCGTTTTCATCTAAGTTAATTTATTAGACGACATCATAAAGGTAGCAGGAAGACGCTGGACGCAGGCCGCTACCAACCGGGCAACATGGAAAACATTGGCAAGCAGCCTACGTTCAGCAGTGGACGTCCTATGGCTGTGATGATTTTGATGATGATGATGAATTTATTCGTACGTAGCTCACTCGTTTATCCTTTTCAGCCACCTTGTTAGATTTTAATTTATTTCTTACACTAGTGAAAACATAAAACATTTTTAATATTGCTCTAATCTTAACAAACTGAATATCACATCGATCGATACCGTAAAACCGTGTACGACAAGATCATCCGAATCTTTGCCAGTCCGGGTGTTAGAACAAAAGAACCGTGCCTAATCCGTGCCGGTGAACAAGGATAATTTGATTACCCTGGATATTCCGCTCCTTTGCGCACCGATCTGCCCTCGGCGACGAACGTGGTTAGGGTAAGGTTATACTGTGCCAATTCAAAAGTGCACTTTGGGATACGTATTAAGAGACAGATGATGCGTCTGTTGATCGTCTTCTGTTTACCGCTTTAAATTACGTGCAATGATGAGAGAAAGGTAGTAAATGCGAAATTATAAGTAGGTAAAAAAAAAGCCTGGTCCGTGAGCATGTAGAATCCCGTCCAATGACCCCAAGCTACCCATCCCTATCGCTCGCGCGTAATTATGTTGCTGTCGCGCTCGCACACTCACTGCGGGCGCCCGTCGCACAGTCGCGACAGCAACATAATTACGCGCGAGTGATAGGGATGGGTAGCTTGGGGTCATTGGACGGGATTCTACATGCTCACGGACCAGAGGTGGAATTGTGTAAAGCAATCGTAATCATTTGACAGTTCATAACGTACGATAAAGTCAGTTAAACAAAGCATTTGACAGAATAATCGTACGTTATGAACTGTCAAATGATTACGATTGCTTTACACAATTCCACCTCAGGCTTTAGTTACTGTATGAATTGAAAGGTTTGGGATACCTACGATATTGGAAGAGACAGAGAATGCGTTTGTTGATCGTCTTCTGTTTAGGTACCGCATTAGATGGTCACATACACAACGCATGTCTCATGATGAAAGAAAGGATGTTTTTTTTTATAATTTAAGCAGTCAAACTTTTTAATATACAACGTGATGTAAACTTGTCTCTTCTTAATTTTGTGGCTCAACACTTCCAGTCCATGTGAGCGCACCCTTACAAAACCCAATTTGCGACTCACTCGTCCCTAAATGTCCTTAATGACACACTCCTAAAGATCAAACTAGAGTGGCAACCATGAAAAGAGCTGCAACTCAACATGGTCATCATTCATTCAGCAGTAGTAGGAATATTGGAAAATTAAATTACCTTGGAAAACCGGATTATAATTTAGCAGGTACCATGTCGTTTTGACAAACTTTGTGATTTTTGGCGCTAGGGAATAAAATGTAATTTTGTTTATATGTTTTTTTTGTTGATTCGATTCTAATAATTGCCTACCATCGGCTAAAATGCTGCTGCTGGTGTGTTTTTTTTTATTCCTGATGACAAAATTATGAAGTTATGTTTGAAATTAAATGATCTTGCCATTTATCTTTTCGTTTTGTTTTTTCACAGTCTTCTTCAATATTTCATTGTTCCACGTTAAAATCCGTATTAAAAGTCTCGTATTTAACCGTCATCCTGAGCTAATGCTGTACTAATTTAATTCAAGAAACCAGAGCTTAACCTGTAGCGGGGCATAGCATTAATCAGTTTGCCTAATTAAAGCTGCAAAACGAGCGATTAATCGCACGAGCTAATGAATCGGCGAACCCACGTTGAGCGCATGCCTTCGGCACTGCCAAGCGATCGAGCTTGGATTACCGCAGGCATTCGATATTAATAACTTTAATCAATTTAGTATTCGATTCACTGGATTGATGCTTAATTTATCAAATAGAGTATCGATAACAATATTAGCAACGCATCTAGATAATGTACCGATCGACATCATAATCAGGTCATTTAGAGTAAGGCTGAGTTGCACCACCTAACTTTAACAGCAACTATAAGATTAACCCATGTTTTTTGTATGGAATTTGCCAGATTTTTGACGTTTGTTAAAGTCAAAGTAAAATGGTGCAACTCAGCCCTAGAGTATTTTTTGTTGTATTAGAATTACATTATTTTGAGCTCTATCAAAACATTCGAAACTATTACTTACTAGCTGTCCCAGCGAACTTTGTACTGCTATATTTTTCTTTTATAAGAACTGTGTTTTTTCACCGTTTAAACCTTCCCTGAACTTTCACAAATATTATTTTAAGACAAAAATTAGCCAAATCGGTCCTGCCGTTCTCTAGTTTTAGCCAGACTAACGAACAGCAATTCATTTTTATTTATAAGAAAGAAGATATTAAGATGTGTCATATTGCAGTGGTGGTAGGGCAGACTACACATATTTGATGCGTATTACCCGTGGTATTACTACTTATTTATTTGATTTCTAGAATGACACAAGCAATTTAATTTTCATCAATAGCTTTTTTACACAAGTTAATAAACATAAATCCTTATTCCCAACACTGTAGCTCAACCTTAATCATCCCAAGTTCCCAACTTAAAAGCTTCAATAAACTAACGCCCAAGAAGAGTCGTTAACAAAACTACTAAGATCTCAAATGAACCTTCACACCGAGTTGGGAAGTGACATCCATCCAAACTTCCAAGTCAGGAACCGCGGGGCGTGTTTTGCTAATTAAAACCAAACAATCCGAACTAAGATTACAATGGCGTCATTAACATCTACTTATTACTTCCCAATGGATGGCTCATCAAAGTTGTGATAGATTTTGCTGACAATTACTAGCGGAAATGAGTTTTGACTTGGTATAATAAGCATGTTCTCGAGTGGTGACTACAGGCTGGAAGACGTAGCGTGGACAGGCCTCCTACTAGGTGGACCGACGATCTAGTAAAGGTCGCGGGAAGAGCCTCGATGCGGGCAGCGCAGGACCGTTCATTATGGAAAACCTTGGGGGAGGCCTTTGTCCAGCAGTGGACGTCATTTGGCTGAAACGAATAAACATGACTGTAGCGCGTAGTGAAATCTGTTATCCGTACCTACCTAAATAAGTCTAGTATCCAATCTATACTTGTAGTAGGTACGCTGTGGATATTCGTTGTAAAAACTCAAAAGATGGATAAAAAGTACTTTTTTCAATCTTTTTACGGTAGGTTCTGTACCTGAAAAGGAAAACCCTTATAGCTTATACATGTTTGCACCATAAGTGTAGGCCAAATTATTCATTTATCTCTTGCCTCTTGCCCTTTGTCTACCTACTTCAATTTGGAAAAAGTGCGCTAAACTTTTAAAAATTGATCAACAAAATAAATGTAACTACGAGTAGATTGATATGTTTATTCATTCAGATCTAAGCACGAAAATATGAAATCAAAATCCCAATTTGTCAAGCGCAAGCAATTTCAATGTACCTACACAAAAATTTCACATCTCAACACACACATTATGTATTTTTCCTGCTTCACCAACCTTGTAAAGGTTCTAAATATCCGTTTTCCACTTCAGAGAGGTCCACTAATGATCGATTGAGGCGCCCTCTCCCGGGACTCGTCCTGACATCTGTTACTCGGAAGCTATTTGCGAGTTCAACTTTTGCGACTTTAAGTCGTTTTGAGGAGCTAAAAAACTTTATGGGAAGTCAGAGGTCATTAAGGTGCGAAAGTTTTTAACTGTAAAATGAACGTGACGCGTGCTATGCAAATTAAGTTGAGATTAAGCAGTGAATATTTATTTTTGCGTAGCTTATAAATGTGACAAAATCTTTAAGGTCGTTAGACGATTGTGAATCGAAAGAAATTAGTCGAAATCGGACTGATTAATTCGAACGTTGAACTCTGAACCATTTTAGTGACCCGACTCCTAAAATATAAGCATTATTTTTAGCTTATCTGGAGGTGTTCAAGGAATTATTAGAGGTGTGTTAATTCAGCACTAACTAAAACCCTCGGTTAAAAACCAGTGTTTTAAATTTTTATTCATATTTTCATGCAGAGTATGTATTTTCATAAAGTATTTACTCAAAAATCGCCCGAACATTCTCGTTGGGCGCTGTAGCATCGTAGCTCGTAGCTCCGTAGCAACTGTAGCGTGCCCGCTACTGCCGCTACGCCGTAGCGTCTTGAATATCAAAATAATAAGACGTGGTTAGTACTCCATTCCAAAAGTGCTCGGAGAATTGCTCATTACAAAACTTTGGCAATTCACTTTAAGCTTGTGGAATTAATAAGAGGTTATTTAAATAATCTAAGAATAATCGTAAACATTCATGTTAATTTCTTGCGGCGTTAGAAGCCACAACGTAAACTTAAACGAGTTTGGTGCTAGAAATTAACATTTTAATGCTACTTGAATTTTATTTCGTACCTGTCTGGTACAGACATTAGATAACTAGTCCGTTAAAAGGTGAGAATCTCTTTGTAAAAAGTTTTATCTTTTAAAGGATTTTACGGTTTATTTTCACGTTACTAAAATTATTTTTGTAGGAAAAGCTCCTATCTCTCACGGTCTATGTCAAATGAAAAACTTAAATGCGATGTTTCGCAAAATAGTAACATACAGAGTACAAAATGATTTTTCTTTATTATATTTTTTTGGGCAGCATCATATTTGTAGCTAAACTGCAAAATCACACTTTCTTTTGTTTTACGTAATCTCCAAGATTGTTGTGACGTGTGTTGTTACGAACTTTCATTTGAATAAAAAGCATGACTTTGCTTGAACGTGAAAACATTACACTACCAGCTATTAAATACAATATATTTTTAACGCTGCATAAACTCACCTTCCCATAACACGGTACAGTTAAGTGCTAGATTGGCACGGGAACGGCCATTCGTTCCTTCTTGGAGATAGTCCAAGCGCTTTTAATTCAGTATCGAAGACGCCTTTAACGTTTAAATGGAGTGTACAAGTTCCATTCCACGTTTTTGTTTTATTTTAGTCGACTGTACTCGAACACTAGAGAATTAAAACGGTAACAAGTTTTTAGAAAGCTCGCCGATGTTCGAAGATTTATTGGATTGCGGGCGAAATTGATTTAGAGACGTATAGATTTAATCTGGAAGATACAGGAAATATGGGAAATTTAATCAATTATACAAACAGGTATTCTCAAACCTAAAATGTTCAAATCGCTACGGCTAAATTCGAACAATTGTATAATATCGTGATAAGATTAGATCAGATCTCTCAGATAGGGACAGTAAATCATTATAGGGGAGAGATCTATTTAAAATGATTCATCTTCACACTGGCATGTCTGGCATGGCATAAACCATGGTAGAAACCATAAAAAATCAATTCAATCAAAAACCTTAGAAAAAATATAGATTGATCTTTCCCGCTGTATCTGGTACTGATTATAACATACAATATAAACTCACAAAACTCATTTATTTTTGCAAATAGGTTTTTAAAAAGCACTTTTACATATCCCAGTATTAACCCTACCACTGCTTCGGGACAATAAATGGGCCAGTGCTGAGAAGAAAGAATTGGTATCATATTTTAAGTACTTGTAGTTAAACTATTTATCTGTAGGTGCTGACAAAGGAAAGGTCCTAAAAAGAACCTCTTTTCAGGACTTTTTGTACATCTTTGTATTTTTTTTTTGTTCCCAGGCTACGGCATCATTCCGCTCAAGATCCCGTCATCGCCGGCGTCTCACTGCACCCTTCACACCACCGTGGGATGCATAGGCAACGAGGAGTGCACAGCCAAGAGCCACAGCATCATCAGACTGCTGGGACCGGTTCGTGACGTCATCGTCAGGCCCGCCCGTCATCATTACCGGCCTGGAGAGACGAGTATGTATTTATTTCATTGATTGAATGACGTTTGCTGACAGACACCCATATTCACAAACGATGCTTGCTTATGTGAAGTAGCAAATCGAAAGCACAGCGTTGAATAGAGCACTGATTGGTGCGTGTGTGACCCTGTGCGTCTACGCGCACTGTGAGACCTCATAGTAATGTTTATGAATACGGGCGTAATGATTAATTTAGGTTTCATTTTGCAATGTAGATTAAAATTCTCTCAAATCCGTAGAATACCAGCGAAATAAATTTGAAAACCTTGAAATAAATTATTTCTAATTTAACACGTAGACTTGGACTCACAAAACAGATATAATTCTTGGGCTTATGATTAAGCTACAAAATATTATATTTATACCAGTAAAAAATATAATAAAGTCTTTATTTTCCTAGATGTGCCAATAAGCTGCTATTTATATTTGTAATCACTCATCTAAACAGAAACGCGGGTGCAGCGAGCCGTGCCGCTTATTACATTTTATTAACGCTTTAGATGTTCAAGTAAATGTTTTTGCGAGACACGTTTCGTATTTCCAGGTTTAAATATACTTAAAAATACGTTTTAACAACCTTTATACTATCTTTTTAAGAACTTTTACACACAAAAAGTACTTAAAATTTTATGCACAGAGGTAATAGGTAGTTCGAAGACTTTTTCGCCGCACATTCGAATTGACATCATAAAGATTTTTCCTGATAACATAATCGTATGTTTTGACATCGTAATAAATGTTGATTCTGAATCCAATAATTGGAGAGAAACATGATAGTATATTAATTATTAAATATCGCTTCCAAGAACGCCAAGATCTGTAATAATAATTTGTTTGATATCTTAATCATGATTATGGATATTTTGTGAATATGATAAAGAATATTACGATCCTTATTACGAGAGTAGGTAGGTAATACTTAAATTTGGTGATTTTTAAAACAAGTCCAAGTGTCTGTCCAGTTAGAATAGAACAACCTTGAGTATGTCCAGCTCTGTCTAAGTTGTAAAGCTTCTCTTTAATTAATTACACACCGCTCCGTACATTTCGAACAACTGGTTTCAAGATGTATAACTTACAAATGTTAGGTTCTGGTCCATTGAAGTTTCAACAGTTTGGAATGGTTTACTGCTACGGAGCACCGTTTAGTGAGGTTTTGTTGGTACAAGGCTATTTATAGCTCTAGCTCTATTGTGTACTTAACACGTTGGAGGCGCAATCTAGCGAGCTACAAATACCTCTTAGCTCAATACTGAACTGTATTGCGGTTGAAACATTGCCGTATGAAATATAAAATATGGTATCTTTTAGGCTAGTTGCACCACCTAACATTTGCCCGTAACTATGACAATAACCGGCGTTTTTTGTATGGAGTTTGACAGATTTTTGACGTTTGTCAAAGTTAAAGTAAGATGGTGCAACTCAGCCTTAATGTTTTAAATTATGGTAAGAGTGCAGTTGTTTTTTTCTTTTAATTTCTATCTACGTGATGTAGGTACAGTGGTGTACTTGGCCTCCACGTGTACCTACGTAACACTTTCCAGTACGTGGACTCCACGAGTATTTTACTCAAAAATAAATCTAAGACGAGACAGTTGATTGAATTTCAACTTCACAGGCTTAAATCGTCTCTCTGGTGTAGACTCAAAACACCCGCCTAAGTGTATCAATAATAATTCAAAGAATGGAATCGCTCCTGGGTTTCCCTATATCCAAAACCAGAGCCACATTTGCTAAGGAAAGTGACGAATTGCCTCGAAGTCACTGGCTAAGGTTACAACGTATTTATGAGTTCATTTGTTCCAGTAACCTTCTGGATCCTCGCCCTGGACCACGACCTTCGGCTGGTGCGTGAGGAGCTGGCGTACGTAGCGCTCAGCGACCCGGCTGGGACCAAGGTGGCTATTTGGGACCAGCTGTCTCTGGATGAAGGTAAGATCAACAACCATATAGGCCAATAGATCCATATACTTATGGTAAATTAGAAAAGGATCATGATCCTGCAGTGCAGAGGACTAAATGACAATAATGAAAACTATTTAGCTTCAATGAGTCCAAATTATGTACCAACGATTGGATAGTCTGATGTGCGATCGACATATAAAAATACTATTTTGTTGTATATTATGTCACTTTTAATTATTTTATTATCTTATCCATTGAGATTTTGCTTGAGTAAGAGCCCAGGCTCAAAGTAATAAACTGAGACAAAGATATGAGAAGATAATGTATGTATTAATAATGACTGAACACATAATTAGATTAACTTAATCCGATTAGGCGACTACCTAATGTATAAATAAGAAAACGATAACCAAACCGAAAATATAGTCGTGTTTATATGAGAACTAGCTGTGCTTTTATAAAGACCTAAGTAACCTATTTGCATAGCTGGGCATTAACTCGTTAATCCGTTAATTAACGAAGTTAACATTTCTATTAACGGATTAACTTTTAAGTTAACTTTAAAAAATGTTAACGGACTCGTTAACTTCCGTTAAATTATCCTAAGTCCGTTAATCGTTAATCCGGTACCTACTATTTACCAAAAAGATACAGCAGGCACGCTGAAAAACGCTAGAAAAACGCGTTCTGACAAGTAAGTACAGTTTTTGTAACCAGATCACTAACGACACTTGTTAGTATGTGTGGGACAACTCTTGCAACTGAATTTAAGACCAGTTTTCCTGAACCGATTGAGCTGAAATTTGGTATACTTAGTAACCGCCTCTGTGGTCTAGTGGTAAGACCACCTGCTTCAGACGCAGAGGTCCCGGGTTCGATTCCCAGTGGGATTGGACAGATTTTTTGTCGGTTGGATTGTTCGGTTTGGTTGGTGGTAGAGCTTGTTCTAAGTCCGCCTGGCTAGTTACCACCATCTTACCTAAGCCTGTCGCAATAACCGGCAGTTAGAGGTAAGATAGCCAGTTCCTCCGTGGTTGAGGATTCCTGGTGAAGCTCGCTTCCATCTTCGGCCTGATCATCACTTACCATCAGGTGAGATACAGGCCAAAAGCTTCCTCGTTGTGGACAAAAAAAAGTACGATGACAATGCAATGTTATGGTGCCATTGAGCTGGTCTGATGATGGAGTCATGAGGTGGCCATAGGAACTCCTAAATGAAAAGGCGGCATCGCATCGTATTTGGGTTCGTTGTATTTGTCTTATCGAGCACTTTAGTTTAGTACTAGATGATGTCCAGGGTCCTGATGATGGAATCAGGAGGTGGCCATAGGAATTCCTAAACGAAACGGTGGAAACTTATCGAGTTTGGGTTTGCTGGATTTTTCTTTTCGAGCACTTTGGTGCTAAATTGTATTGTAATTGAACCAAGGCTCTGAGATTGAGATACTACTAAAAAGTGTAAAATAAAATTATAATAATTAAAAAACATTTTTAAAAACAAGCTTTTATTCTGAAATGCAGTTGTACTAAAACGAAAAAAATTATTGTACCGTAAGCAAGGTTCAAATAATTTCGAAAGCTTGTAGCGCAAATATAAAAGAGGAATAAATTCCATGCGCGATACAAGCTTTCGAAATTATTTGAACCTTGCATTCAATTATTTTTTTCGTTTTATTATCATGTGTTAACTGATTAACGATTAACGTTAACTTGCGTTAAATCTTGCGAAATGTAACGTTTTAACGTTTAACGAAGTTAATTTTTTTATTAACGGTTTAACAATTAACGAAGTTAACTATTTGATTAACGGTGCCCAGCTATGCCTATTTGTTACTGTAATAAAATGTTTTAGCCTTATTTATGTTCAATCATAAGTTTACACACAGAAACCTTAATAAAAGTTAATTAGAACTGGCTGTTTCAGAGTAAGGCACATTAAAATTAAAATTAAGATGCTTTTAAAAGCAAACTTGCACCACGTGACTCCCAGTTTCAAGTTACGTAAGCGTGCCGTCCACATGTCACGATCTTATTTGTGCTAAGAGCGTTTTCCTGTCTCCCCAATCCGGCCCAGCGGCTTGTGTTTGACTTTATTCAAACTTTACCATTCCATTTTTGAAATAATATTTTTTCTTTTTCTCTCTACGGCTATCGTACTGCTAATTTTCTTGTTTACTATCATGTGAGTTTTCTTTTTAATTTACTGGCCAGCTTTAATTTATTAGAATTCGGATAACCGTAAAAATAATAAATCGTAACTTTGTATCTTTGCGGGATAATGTGCCTTGAGTTTTCGAAAGAGAGAACTGTCTTTGCTTTTTTAACTAAATCCAGTGATAAAAATAAAACTCATTAAAAAAAAAAATATGCAAGTAAGCTTTTAAAAAGCACTTTTACACGTCCCAGTATTTTAAAAGAATATAGGTACATTAACAAACAAAAACATATCTTAGATTACTCGTTTAATGATACTAAATGAAATTAGTAACTTTTCTTCTTTAATTAATTACTGACACAGCAAAAGAAATGTCATATCTTACGTATTTCATTACTCAAAAAGATATTTATTTCGATACATAAGTAACTCCAATCTTCGCGTATTTAGTAAATTACCCCAATTAACTTACATAAACGACGTCTAGAGTCTATAGAACTAAATTGGAGTCTGGAAATTATACTGAATGTCGCTAAGATCAAAGTTAATACTCAATTTAGTTGCTATTTTATGAGTCACATCTCAGTAGTGATTACGAATCGTAATTGGTTTAAGTAATTAAATAGTTTAACCACGGAATGTGTGTAAGTGGCACCAAATAAATCCCATTCAACGAGTTCTCCGAAATATCAACGAGAAACCGCAATTCTTATCATTGTATAAAGTTAATTAAAGTAGTTGATTAAGTAACGTAAATGAGCCGAAGTTTCAAATAACGATCGTGGAGATTGTGTTAAACTATTTAAGTTGGGGAATTAATCAGAGAAACCAATTAGCAGGTTTTACAAGAGCATTTAACGGTTTTAGGATTTTAAAAGGTTTTTTGGCTTCAAATTCTTGGAATACATTATTAAAGGTTTTAATTTAAGAATCAGTATTAAAATTGACACGCTTTTATAGTTTCAATATTGTGAAAGAAAGTAGTCTTATTTGGGTCTTAGAAGTTATTTATAACTTCACTTATTAAAGTTATACATTAGATGGTGCATCGGCATACTGCTAGTTTTAAAACCCTTAAGTAAACAAGCAGTTACATTAATTTAATCCAAGTAACAATATTCTTAATATTCTTCTACATAAAAAGTATTTTATTTCTTTACAAACTGCCAAGCTCTCACAATAAATTATAAGCGACACCCAAAAAAAATTAAATTCAAAATTGATTCAGACGCAATACCAAATTTTGCAGCACCATGCCTCTTTCTCGCCCACTCCTACGAATTTCGAGCGAGATAACAAAACACCCAACATAAATTCTTGCTAGTTCATTCTGTACTTGGCCGCGTGCCTAGAGGGATCGTATATAGACAAAGGTCCATTACAAGTACGTGTAAGAGCATGTTAAATATCTTCATTGTCTTTGGTATGAATATCATTAGCATTTTGCGTGATTTTATTGCTATAGTTTGAGATAACGAGTTAATAATTTAAGACAGTGGAGATTATATAATTTGAAGTAGAATTTCGAGATAGTTTCAGGTTTCATCGTATCAGGATTGCTTACAGTTATTAGGCATTTTCAAATTCAAATTCAAATTCTTTATTGCTCCAATATATTTCAATCCAATATATTTTACAATAACATTGCATTTTAAACAACGCCAAGTCCTTAACAGCAGTCAAAATAATACCTGCCTTGCTCTGCATACAAAAAAAATATTGTTAAAATAAGTAAGTTATCTTTAGTTACTAATGTAGGTTGTCAAAACAAAAAAACATCTCAACTTCAGTTTAAACTTAGTACCTACGTACTTACGATCACTTTTCTATCTTCAATCAAATATAAATATAAGGCAAAATAATAGGAGGAGAAAAGAACAAAAGAACTATTCCAATTCACATCAAAACGAAAGTTACATAACAGTTTGAAAACCATTTTAACCCACCCTGTTAATAGTTCTCTAGATTCACTTCGACGGAGTTGAAGAAAAATCTGACACAGCACAAGTAAAACAGTATGTCGTAACTAAGTAAGCTAGGGACTGGAATTCGTTGCCTGCTGCTGTCTTTCCCGAAGACTATAATCCGGATCTTTTCAAGGCGAGAGTGAATAGGCACTTACAGGGCAGATATGTACCATTCTAGACTGCATCCCTCTTAACATCAGGTGCGATTGTGGTCAAATACCTGCCTTGTTATGCATTAAAAAAAGACAACGCGTGTTCAATTCAAGTGTTCAATGCGTGTTTACCTTTTTTATGACAAACAAAAAAAAATGCCTTTCGTATTTTATTATAGTTCAGACCAACATTTCACGCATAGGTACAGTTATTTAATATTTGTAATCAGATGGTGGGTTTTCATATTTTGTATCGAATACCTAACCAACATTTGACAAAGAAGATATTCAATCACTTCCCAACAACAAAATCACATTCACTAGACAGAAAAGTTGTTACTTAAGTACGAAGAACTATGGTCAGTGTATGCAATTTTCTAAAAAGTCAACCTAAAAATCTATTGTAACTAAATTTTGTATTGTATATAATTGAGGCTGTTATGTAATTCAACATTGTTTTTAAGAATTCTATTTTACCAGCGCGAATTCTACACGAGATCTGACCAGTCAAAGAAACTATCATATTTTGAACTGGCTGTTCCATCTGGACTGTCCTTAGATCACGGGCGCCAACTCCCAGCCCTCTGTCGAACAATCCCCCTAATTGTGAGGTAACTTCTATTATTGTTACTGCTCTCTGACTGGATAAAACTAAATCCATGTTACAAGTTGAAACAAACTAGGATTTTTCGTATCACAGGGGAGATATATGTTTTATTTTCAGTTTCAAGAGTTATGTGTGTAACACACTTGTGCGTTTGGATTAAAATGGTGTTTGATTTTTACGAATTTAATAAATCATACATTATATTAAGAATAAGCTAAAAACGAAATGCATGTTGTTTACTATCCAGATCCTTTATAAAGATAAAGGTAAAATAGAAATACGTTGTACCTTACTAGAAGAATAAGTATATTATTATCGTTACAACTACTTTTTAAAAAGCCTATGAATGACGACTTTTTTAATATCTTGCGCTAAAACATATTCTGCTGATAATTAATTTCCCATAAGAGATTTATATGTAGAAGATTTATTTTTACATTTTTTTCAAAGAACATAACTTTAAAAAACATTCCCTGAATAAATAAAAAGCAAACCCCTATCTCCCAATAAGCAACTACTCGCTACAACGTGAAAGCCTTTCCATGTCATCCCTATCCAACCCGCGTCAAATTTTGATAGATTGGATTTGCTAGTAGGTGATTGACTCATAACTGACGACTGTTATTGAATGTCTAGTGCTGCCCGATGTAATTTGAAGGGTACGGGACTTCAAAAGTGACTCGATAATAAAGGGCAATGCAAAACTTTACGACGTGACTTCTCCATTGAATAATCTTGGCTAACCTGTAAAAAACCTGTGAATTGCGTGAAACAAACATTATATCTGAATTTATTTTATCGTTAAGTGACAAGACCTGGGAGAAGTGATTCAATAATAAAAGGCATGCGAAACATCACTTGACTGTACCATTTTAGAAACTAGTCAGGTTTATGGACCAATGTGTAAGTTACGTAAAACTTAGAATGACTGAATTTATTCGTAGTTTCAGTCAGAAATTCTTAGCTCAGCAGATGTTTAAGGGCTGAAGTTGATCATCATTATTAAGTCTCCATTGTAAAAAGACGACCCTCTTCATTAGAGGCAAAAGAAAGAATTTGGCCACTTTCACTAACTCATTATAGGAACTCTCATCCAAGAAAAGTTATCAACAGCCGTAATTTTTAAGGAAGCTAAATGAACAGTACATGACTAGTACATATTAGTACACACAAGTACCTATTTCAAAATTTGATTCTGCCACAATGACATACAACACCCGCTCTAGCCAGACGCGGCAAAAACCATCGTAATAAATGGAACGTCACTTGATAGTTCGTCACGTATCCTCCGCCATTGAACCTCTCCTCTAACGGTGTGATTAATTGCAGCAGGACCCTCTCAGAGTCACGTCATATCCACAACTTGCCAGTGGACGTGCCATAATACGTGACACATAGTTTTGTTTTTGTTCGGTATAACTCATGGTTGGCTTTTCTGACTGGCACTCATTAATTCTTAAATAGACACTTTTATCTACTAAAGTTATGTGTTCAGTTTAAAGAGACAAATATTTTAAGTCCTTTTAATTACGAACAAGTGAAGACTATCACAGACAAAATGTTTAATTGTTTGTGGGCTATATGCATATTATGCATCTTTGTATGTTCTCTTTTATTAAAATCAGCTAATCAATGACCAGCTTTTCATAATTTCTAAAACATTTTATTTACAAAGAATATATTTTCTTGCCAAACTATTTCAACTTGTCAGAGTTTTTGTAGCAAAAGTAACGTTTCAGACTTGGAAAATATAGAATAAAACACTATCAAAACCATGTGTGATTAATTATACTAGGACCCTTTCAAAGTCACACGTCATACCCAACAAACTGTAGTGGACGCGCGTCACGCTCGACACCGGCCGGCTTTGTATGTTTTTGTCACTCACAATAATGAAACTTGAAACGCTTTGTTGTGCGGGAATGGATGAAGTGTAAACTTTTTTTACGCTGTGACAAAAAATGGTCTTTTAGCTTTTGTTTTTTATGTTGTAGTAGGCACTTTAAAGGTTTATAGGTTGAGCTGGTTGAATGAGGGTTTTCGCGAATGAAAGATCCGCTAGATGGCGAGACGTGGATGTGGGGTCTGACTGTTCCGTGATTGGTGGATTTTGACATATCTGTCAATGTCATGTCAAAAATAACCAATCATGCAGCATTTGAACCTCGCGTCTACGTATTGCCATCTGGCGGATTTTTCATACGCGAAAACCCACATTAAATTGGTACATAGTCATTAGGCCGCACTAGCGCTTATTTCAAGTGGCGATGGGAGAATAGGTGGTAGAACGGATAGTTGTTGATGTCACAATATCCAGGTATCAGAGAGTGGGAGGGCATCCGATGGAAGATAATTCCAATCCAATAAATGTATGTAGAATCCAATCGCTTTGTTCGTGCAGCGATATTGAAAGAAATATTTCTTAGAATGTGACATTACACGCATGAAAATAGGTGCATTAAACACATAACAATAACACAAGCAAAATAGGTATGTAGTGAACTGAGCTACCATGTCATCCTGCTGTAGGAACTAAATGTCCCGTGATAATGATGGTTATAAAAGATTTTCATAATATTTTTGTCGCCAGGTGTCCGCAAACTAAGCGCCATCTTGGCCGCTGCTGCTCGCTCTGGGACCTGGAAGATCGAGGCCCGCTGTGGTGGAGGCTCAGCCCGAGTGGAGCTCACCGTCGGTGCTGGTGCCAGCAGCACGTCATCAGCAGCGCCGGCCGCTGAGCAGCACTATGTGGAGCTGAGGTTCGCGGACAGCATGCGTCGGAGATACAAGCCTGGACTGCCTTTCGTTGGACGGGTGAGTCTTCTTATTGTAAGAATTTTTTTACGCTGCACAAACGAAAGTACACCAAGCTAGAATACCGTGGAGTCTTATATGTTCTTGTAATCCCTGAAGCCACGATAGCCGAACGGTGAAGGGTTCGGACTGGCCGACTCGTGATCCGGGGAACGCGGGTTCGGTCCCCGCCGCCGCTCGACTGTTGTGGTGAACTCACTCGTGATACAAGCAAGCAAGCTTAGTACGAGGGGCTAACAAGAGTATTAGTAATTTGTGCAATAACAAATTGCTAATAATCTTTTAAAAATGTTATGTTGCAACAAAACTGTAAAATCTGATGTACTTTTGACAACAACAGCCTAAGTAATCATTTGTGTCCACGTAGTTTGAATTGAGTTTTTAAAAACTCTTCTTATGAATACATAAGAAGGGAGAGTCGTCTTCTTGGCTTCTTACTATGACTATGAAGTGTTTTATGATATGACACTGAATATGAATCTACACTTCTAGACTAGGATGGTGTTATTAAGGCCGGGTAACAGAGAAAATGGCGAAAATGAGGTTTTCATTTTTCATTTTTGAGGTACTAAACAGTAAAATAAAAGGCTAAGATTTTTTTTTGGCATAGTTGAGGATATTTTCTAGGGCTATTAACGGATGGAAACACGATTTGATGAAGTTGACTCGATAGAATAAATTCCCAAAGTTACCTCTATTCGTTTTCTAATTATGGTTTTATTTTTAAAATAAGCGATTTGAGATTCTGAATCTTTTACTAAACTAAAGTTCAGAAATAACTTGAGGGCTTTTAACGGATGAAATTTTTATATTGCGTCTTATTTAGTTACTATGTTAAAAAATGTGGAAAAAATCGCCCATGACGGCTTGGACAATCTCAATCAGTCGCGCGGTGGCGCTTACGGAGGACGGACGCGTGCCAGTTTTTTGGCCGTGACAGTTCTCGATTTGTCAATATTTTTGACAATGATGACTTTGATGAGTCACAGTATAATAATACCAGTGTTACTGGAGAAAGCTAAAATTTTGATAATTAAGAATTCTGAATTTTGTCTACCTATTGAAATTTAAATCGTTGGCATCCTTTTAAACTAAGACTCTACTCATGATACATTCCTCAAATGTGAGACAAAACCAATGAGTTAAAATTACATTTTAATAGTACCTACATACAATCGTCTTCACTCTTTAGAAGAGCACACTGAGACAAATAAATAATAAAAAATTAGGTCAGTGGGTCAAATATAGGGCAGCTGCACGTCACTGAAAGACGATTCTGTTTACTCGGCATCTGGGCTGGAGAACATGAATCCTTGCTTACAGATGCAGATGTAAATAGAGTTATAATTGGACAAATTTTGCATGAAATGTTTAACAGAACTCAGTTAAAAGACACATACATGGAATACCAATAAGGCTGCGGAGGGAAAGCTACCTATTATAAATTAGCGGCCGCCCGCGACTTCGTTCGCGTGGACCTCGTTTTACCCCCGTTAGATATGATGTTTTAACTCATTTTACCCATGTTGATAGATGGCGTTTCACGGTTTCCCCCGAATGAATATTTACGAACGTCATACCGTAGTTTGTCCAGTGCTGTAGATTTTAAACAATGACGATAGATGGCGCTTTTAGACACGTCTTATTTATTTATTGAAATTTATTTGCCACACATCGTCATAATGTTAATCTGGGTTATAAACAATAATACTGTAAAGTTTCAACAAAATCCGTTCAGTAGTTTTTGCGTGAAAGAGTAACAAACATCCAGACATCATGACATCCAGACATCCAAACTTTCGCCTTTATAATATTAGTAGGATATTTCACAATCCAAACTAATATTTACTATTTAGCATTTACTTACAGTAAATATTAGTTTGGATCGTGAAATATTTAAAATAAAAAAAGAATAAAACAAAATAAGGTTTCAAATAACCTATCTATAATCTAATATTATAAAGAGGTAAAGTTTGTGTGTTTGTATATTTGTTAAATTGTAAGGGGTAATCTCGGGATCTACTGAACTGATTTTAAAAAATCTTTCACCAATAGAAAGCCACATTATATCTGAGTGTAATAAGTTATATAAAAAACCAAAAAAATCCACGCGGGCGAAGCGGCGGGCGGAAAGCTAGTTTATTTATAATTATATAAGAGCATAATTATTAAAGTCGAAGTCAAACATTCTTTATTTGTGTGAACCTATATTAACGAGAGATTACAAGAGATTACAAGGCGTCAAATATTTCAAGAAAAAAATTTAAAACTATTATAAAGCTAAATTTTGCTCTCATGGAGCCTTTACCTACTCTGACAAATTAAGACTTAGAGAAGAAACTAATAATAAAACTATTTAACTGTCCTGCAATGAAAAGCTTGATCGGGTACAACACCTCAAGTTATTTCAGAACTTGATTTCATTAAAAGACTCCGAATATCAAATCGCTTAGGTATCTAAAGTCAAACGATTCTGAAATGTCAAGTGGACTAATGAATAACCCATTAAGATAGTAGCGCCCTCCTGACAATGACATACCTGGAACGATAGAGTTTTGAACAACTAATAAAAATGCTTTGTCCTAAATGACTGACGGATATCGTAGAGACCTGAAAGTTGGAAGGTGTGTTCTTTTTATGACGTAGGCATCTCATAAGAAAAGATTTTCCGAAATGGGGTCATGAAATGAAGGGGGGTGAAAAAAGGGGGCAAAGTTTGTATGGGACAAAGTGATTCCTTGGTTCAATCTACTTGAAATTTAGTTTAACAATACCTTAATATAATTCATGAAAGACGTGTGGAACGGGTAGAAAGTAATTTTGGCAGTCATTTTCTTCGAAGTTGATATCAATACTACTTAGTGCCTTTGATTTAATTACTTTTTATTTTTACAAGTGTTTGAAAACTCAATTTCAGATTGTGTTCAATGTCAAGTGAAATCTCAAATTGAAATGTCTCAATCTCAATGAGGAGACTCTGTATTTATTCCTAGTATTCCCCAAACACCGTCAAATTACCCTTTCGAATTCAAGACAGTGCAGTTTCCCATCAGTCTGCTTCGTAATGACTATAAACAAAGCTCAAAGTCAAACTCTAGGGACCTCTGCTTAAACTCCCATGAGTGCACAGAGGTACGCAGGTAACCGCGTGTGATGCTCATAGCAATTTTCGATAGGTACAGAACCCCGTACATACGTCATACATATTATAGAAAGAAAACACTCAGACCAATACAAACAAATATGTTTCTGCAATTTTAGTATGATATTTTTATTTATTAATAAACAAAGAGAATGAACAAAATTGATGCGTACCTATACTGATTAATGTTATTAACCACATGCAAAGCTTCGTGAATTGCAACAAATATAATTAAATTTATTATCCAAGCTCTAAATAATCGCTACTAAGAGTAACTTATCATAAAAAAAAAATCCAATCGCTCAAGCTCCCAAGGGCCTACCGATAGGTCGGGTGACGTAATCTTGAAATTCTTTAAGCCGGCGCAGAACTTCCAGAAGGTCGGGCGACGCCACGGCCACTTTGAACCGTGTTTACTTCTGCAGTTATATTTTATATTTATTCGATTCTAGAATATATTCCCAAAAAGTCTGAAAGGTGTTTTAATTTGTATCACTTGGATATGATTTCTATTAGAAAGTGTTGTGAGTGTGACGCTTGAAGGGAAGGAAGTCAACCTAACCTAACCAACTGCGTATTTCTATACTGTGTAGCTGGAAATTGTGGCGGGAGCTCTTTGACGCGCTGTTTTCGGCGAAGAATTGCGCGCGCAGATTTTGACAGCGCGAAATACCTACTTTAGAAGAAATACCAAGCCTTAACTTGTGACTATGTGACCCTATTTCAAGCTAAAATAAAATCTCGATCGACTAAGTTTTCCTCTTATTGATACGTTTCAGTGGTAAAAGCCTATGCGGGCTTTGTAAAAGCTCTGTAACCTATATTCAGCCTTCACTCATCATCAATATCGTTTGAAGGCTGATAATATTGACAAGCTAATAAAAGGTTTCTAAGCTAAGTGGCCTATGAATTTATGAGATTTTTGTATTGAAAATAATTTTAGTCAAAAAATACAAGTACCTAGTAAGTTACAAAAAAGATTTCAAACTAAACAAAAGCAACTAAGTACAACTTATTTGAAAAAAGACATTTTAATTTTTAGGTCTCTAGAATTTGGAAACATTCAAAACATTTATACTAAGATCAACACAAAAAATGCTTATCTGCTGCTTAATTTATATTTCTATTATCAAAACCACACTAAGCTTGAATATGAGCCTTATCATTGAGATAAGAGTAATGTACAAAGTTGTTTTTCGTATTGGGGAAAACGGTAACAAATTACAGGTCGTTAAGTCATACAGCCCTACAAGTTTCCAGGCGGCTTATGGCGGCGAGCTTATACTTCTTCGTTTCGGCCAAATGATGGCCACTGCCGGAAAAAAGCCTCCCCGAGTTATGTTTATTTGTTGTGGGTCTGGTTAGCTTATATTTGTAAGCAATAAATAATGTAAATAAAAGTTTATGAATAGTGGTTATAACTGACTGATAGTGAATTTGTCGGGCAAGTTTAAGTAGAACATTTCTAGATGTAGCTAAAATTAATAATTATTTTTGCATGGATGTGTTTGTTAGCACACGATTGGCTTTAGTTTTTTTATACATTTTCAAATCAATTTGAATGATCTTGATACCTACGGTTTTCTGTTAAAAGTTATGTTTAATGTGCTATTAATTTTATTCGTAAACACGTGTTTATTTACAATGAATTTATATCTGCACTAAAGCACAGAAGCAAGTCTACTTCGAACAATTTTATGGACACTTTAATAGCTTCACTAATGACCGACGCTATTTAAACGATTTAAAAGTTTCAAAGTGTCAAACTGTTACAAAACAATGCCCACTAAAACCCCAGTAAAAATCCTAAATGCTTAATTATTTCTGTATTTAGGTCAGCCTGATGTATTTCCAGTGTCCCGGTCATTATTAGGGGTGTTTGAGAGCCATCACGGCCGGATTAGTCCCGTCTAATATAGGCTTTTGTGATTCCAATGCATATTTAATGACTGTCAAATTGAGCTTTGATGGGAATATTTGGAAATGACGATCTTATTTTAGTTTCGGAACGGTTTAATATTGATACAGCTATATTGAGCGGTTTGTCGATGGAATGAGAACGTTTGTTAATTTAGGTTTTATAGCCAATGGAATTTTAAAGTTTTGTAAATTATATTACAGGCATCCCGCAATGAAAAATAGAAAATTTAAACAATAACTTAATTCTTACCTAATTCTTCTTACCATATTATGCTTTAATAGTGTGCATCACCTCAGCAAAATGCAGATCAGCATACAAACTTTCTTACATTTTCCCCCAAGTTAGTATTTTTGTACCAAAATGTTTGTATCTTTTTCAAAATCTAATCAATTTCTATGCCAAAATTAATTAAATTTACAAACAAACAAACCGAGCTATTATCACATTTATATCAATATAATTTGTTTGATGGTACGTTCCGACATTGCCATGTTTCTTCCCGGTCTTGGCAAGAGGACAAAGCTATAAATTTCGTAGGCTACACCACTAAAATCGATTAAAGAAAGCCTTATAGATAGAGTAGTAAGGCTCAGACTGCAGTTTCATTTTAATTGTGTCGACAACCCTCGGTATCTCTCGAGGTAATCTCTTTTCCCATTTTCAATGTGTTTTTATTTCATTGACGTTATTGATTGATTATTTTCAGTACCATACCTATATTCTCTCTCCCTTCAGGGATACTATTAAAATATTGAGTGATGGATTTTCCTGAAGGGATGCTAGTACAAAAGACAGAACATCACTATACATTTTTGTTTAAAAATCAACCCTAATACAAGGAAATAAAATGCCATAGTATTTATTGATGCGCCGTGGTTTCTACCGAAAAGGATATTTTCTTACTCTGTCCCTTGTTCTTTAATTCCCATTGATCATATTATTGATGACTTCTTTTTCAAAACTAAGGGATTCGATCGGCTCTAGGTCAAAAACACAATATAGCTTATAAAATAATGATCAATATTAGATTTTTCGAGGAATAAAATATATTTTGTCTGGTCTGGTATAAATAAAACAAGCTTTTCTGAATAGTCAATTAGGCTATAACAACCTAGCAACTTCAAGAACTATGAATAAAGACGTGCTCTTAGCTTAGCAACACAAAAGGGAGGTTTTATAAAGGTTAGTGGAGCTGAATATATTAAGTAAGGCAGTTCCGTTGTCAAGTAGGTAAACTATAATTATTAAAATAAAAAAGACGACATGATTTTATTTTACTTTTAACTCTGTTTCTGATATTATCAATTTCATTTTTATAAAACAACGATAGGTATCAACAAACGGAATTGATTGCGTGCGGTCATTATTCCCATGTCGCTTTTTTTCGGAAAGAAACAAGTCGAGATTGTACATACATTCGACTCACAGTGCGCGTGAACGCACAGGGTGACACACGAACTAATCACAGAGGTTTATTCAACGCTGTGCGATCGATTTGCTGCTTTACTGAAGCAAACAACGTTTGTGAATACCGTCCTAAGTTTTTTTTTATTTGAACTTTTGTGTTCTGATAAGATCTACCATCTTTTTTACATAAGTTCCATATCGTCATACGAAATCAATTGCTTGTTGTCGTACCTCCCAATCTCGTTTCATTAGGGTCCATTCATATCGAGCCGCTGTCGGCAGGTTTTGGACTTAAGCCAGGTCGGGTTGACTGAACATAATGGCTTAATGAGTCTTAAGTCTGCGCAATATCGTTTTCATTTAGGCCCGGGTATCAGGGGCCCCGTTAAAATGCCAACACGCCCCGTCTTAGATAAGGCCGTGCATGTATAAGTTATTAGCGGTAACAATATTAGTTGAAGCCAGCTAGTGTGATGTTGGAGATGATATTTAAAGTATAATCTTCACCTATTTTAAAGGCAAAATTATAAGGAGATAGCTGTATTTTTTACTAGATGTAAAAAGGCGGGAGATCGAGGTTGTAGCGCTCCTAACTTTATTAAGAGCCCTACTGCACAATCGGAAAGTTTTTAAAAACACTGCATAACAATGAAATGCTGAAAGAATGCTGTGACACAAACACAGATTATGTACTGTAGTAGAACTGAGAAGATGGAAAATTGTCCACCTCGTCAATATACTTCAAATGACAATTTCAATTGATTTAGATCCACAATAATAACTTCTTACTTAAAAACCAATTTTGTTTTTATCCTAGGTCGAAGCCATGAGCACCGAGAAACGCGTGCGAGTGCGAGTGAAACTGTACGACGACAAAACTGACATCTACAGTCAGGATATTGACATGTCAACTGGAGAAGGTGGCTTCATAGTCCCGACGGTGATGGCTGATGCACCTTACGTGAACTTGCAGGTGAGTGATAGTAGTTAAGTCATTTACTTCTGTCCGCGGCTTTACCCGCGCTATTAACTTATATTAAAAGCTACTAGCTGAGTTACCCGCGGTAAAACGGTGCCTATGTGTGTTTCCAGAGTGTCAGCTAACTCCATACCAAATTTTATTAAAATCCCTCCAGCCGTTTAGACGTGAAGAAGTAGCAAACATACACACTCAAACACTCACAAACTTTCGCTTTTATAATATTAGTGTGATTAACAGCGTATTACACTTGAAAATTTCGACTGATTCATCTAGTGTCTAAGTAGCTCATATGGAAGAGCAGTCGCCCGGCAAGCGAATGGTTGTGGGTTTGATTCCCGCCTTAGGCAGTTCGATTTTTTCAAGATATTTGTAATATTAAAAATACCTACATTAATAATTATTATGTAGAGTGATAAACAATAAACATCCATCGAAAAATAAAAGGGATTTGCAAAAATTTAGTACGGCAATAACCTTGAAAAAGAAGATACTAATAACGAGTGATTTTTGCGCTAGTTCTCAGCAACATCCCACATTTTTGTGTGAAAGCTTTTAATGAACATGACTGGAACAATAAACTAGGTGTTAACAGTTCAGACGTATATTATTTTAAGAACTGCTCTTTAACAGCTTATTCTACAGATGAGTTTTTCATGGAATACAAGTTTATGTAGCTACTCGTTGAGATAAAACTACCTTCGTATTACTTATTATTTTAAGTCCAGTAAGTTCCGTGAAACCCGAAAAACTCTGAGGAATAATAGTTCGAAGAATATAATCTTATTCCAAGTAGGGTTAAAGTAATATTAATAGATTTTCTATTATCCTTCCTCCTAAGGATTTGTTCCAAGAGTCCTCAATAGAAACCCACGCTATATCGACGTGTATTATTAAATCTACTCGCTAAGAAAATATGAGATATGAGATGAATTTCTTGGTCACGTAGATAGACGACGTTAAAGAGAGCCTAACAAAGGTTCTAGTATTATATTCTGACCTAATTTTTCCTAAGCTAAAAGATATTTTGTTTTATTCTATAGTCTTGAAGACTTTACACACCAAGCCCATCGACAGCCCCAAATTAATAGACTCTATATTTATGTACAGAAAAATATCTGTTGCTGGTAAACTCGATGTTGTATTCTTCTCTAAGCCTTGGCATTATTATCTACGAGTATAATTATATGACTTTTCATGATCACTGTTTCAAACATTATAATTTCAACTTTAACAACACTTACAATTTGTATCTTTATCTGATGCCTTAATGTATTTTCACAAGGTTTAATTTTCCAAACGTTATCGAGGTTATATCGGCAGATCAGCCGTCCAAATTGGCCGTTCGCGCCTCAAACCTAATTTAGTTTAATCGCATCATTAATTGCCTTTCCAGAAACTTGCGAAACTCCAATACCCCTGGGTCTACCCCAGGCTGTGTTTCTGGAATACAAATGGGGAAATTGCAAGGACCCACTCATCGACTAGTCGGGCATTTTGGGCTGAATCGAAAATAATTTGTTTGCGACCGAAAAAATTGTAAAAACTGCGCGTTCATTGGTGAATTGTACTTTATGAAGACAATAGAAATTATCTTTCAATGAAATATTTATGCACCTGAAAATTAGGGTTAAAAGAAAAGCACATTACGTCAAAGTTGCAGATTTTCAAATACAAATCAGCACTCAGTTGTACCGCCATTGCGACAGCTCAACGTTTGTATAAAGATACTTTTATGCACTAACGTAATTAGTAACTAATTACAGCAGAAAATCAAGCAAAAATTTTAATTGGAAAAGATACTTAATTAACACCGAGGCTACAGTTTAAAATAATAAAACGTCCGCTGAAATCGTTAAAACTGCAATGAAGCAGAAATTCAGTTCGTTACGTTTCTCCTTGCTTTGCAATTTTATTTGCCCCTATAGAGCACACATAAACTCAGTTAGCACGGGTTAAATAACTTGGTTCGTGTGGATTAAATAACCGGAGTGGGTTAGCATAGAAGTTTACGCAATTTAGCCTGTCCATAGAACAAAGCGGTCAAACAAGCTACGTCAGTGCTGAAACACAAAACTGCAACCCACTCGAACAACTTTATGCACAAGCTCTTCTTATTACTGGAACGTAAAACTATAGATTTTACTGGGAAATCCGTTTTAAAAACCACCACCCCAAAGTTTTTAACTCTATTTGTGAATTGTGATTCACCACAGAAAAATAATAAAAAATGATGGCAATTTGTGACACCACGATCTCAAATCTGGTGGTATTTTACTGTTCATAAGTAGATTTTGTAACATGCATCGAGCGCCAAACAACTATCATATTATTATCAACTACATACTTTGGACCTGTGTGCTTACCATGTTCGTTGCGTGTGCTCGCTAGCGTCTGCGTAAAAAGTCTCAATAAAAATGTATGACAAATTGTACGTACAGCGCCCCTAGCGGCTACTTTCCAGAACTAAAATCTTCATAGAGTTTTTTGACGTACTCGCTAGCGAGCACTCCTTTACGTCAACTCATGGTAAGTACACTGAAAGCGTCTTGAATCACATTATGTCACGTAATGATTATGGAATTTAAATTTTTGAATTTCAATGATAGATCAAAAAGAAATTATTTTCAAAGCGCACTGAAAAAGCAATCTATTAAAAAAATCCGCAGCTCCTTCCTTTAGACCACCTCAAAGCAATATACTCGTATCATTAAAACCGTCAAAATCAATAGTTTCTGTTTTACCGGCACCAATATTAGCCCGATGATTAGTTTCCCCTCAACTGGGTCAAAGCGTCCCGTTTTCAATTTTAAAATCCATCTTCCCGCGTCACTGAGACGCAATTACACAGAGTCAAGTGGTTATGACGCTTCCATCATGCAAATATATCGGCTGAGCGAGATTGGCACTCGAACCAAGTGCCTTTAGACCCTGATAACTATCTTATGAATTATTATGTGAGCAGGCGTGACGTGGACAGGTACACACGGCGTTCTGGGTTGGACAGCCACACGAACTTTTATGTCACAACTCCACGAAAAGATATTGTATAAAGTTAAATGCTTTTAGGAAAAAGTGTGCTGTTTTTAATACACTAAAAGCAAGGAACACATTCACAACTTTTCTACTATTTGGCGATGTCAACGCTTACCGTCGATAGGTAATCTTATCTGTTATTTACTTATTTAAACAGTACACTTCCGTTATTGATCAATTATGAAGTGTAATGAGAGTAATTGTTATCATTTATCGTCAATTTGTCTTATAACTTAACCAACTGCAAAGTAAAGAGTGCAAAAGAAATTCCAACTTTGATCACCACACCGAGATTAAAGTTGCATAGTTTATTAAAATTCAATGTTCAAGTTCCTTAGTCTTGTGACTACGTCGTCAAAAAGGCATTATACTAAACAATCTGCGGAATGCTAATGCGTAAAGTTGGCCGAGCGCCGTGACTGTGTGTCACGCGGCTCAGTAGCTAATGGCTTTGTACTCATCTGAAATTAGTTGGTTTATTACTAGCCGAACATGTGGCACATTTTGGACGAAATTCAATTAGGCGAGTTATGACGTCATTATGCCATAAACATAATTTAATTAATTTTAAACTTTGCCCGAAATTACCATGGATGATTTCATCGTTATTAGTGCCTAGTTGTACTTTTATTAACCCATTAAACGTCCTATATGAATCACTTAATTTTATTTACAATATTTTTTGTACTATAAAAAGGACAAAGTTTTAAAAAGATACCTTTATAGTTAATTTCCGTAAACGGTTCACAAAGGCATAAATCAAGTTCCCAAAACGATCATTACCCTTATTTCGTGCGCCCGTTTTATATATTGCCAAAATGATTCTCATTATTCATATCGCAATTTTTGGGTGTTTCCTTAAAAAATCTCTTTTGTTCCGTTTAAACAGTACATTTTTTGCGAGATTTTCCTGCAGATTAATTCAGTCAGATAAATTATGCCAAGATAGAGACAAATAATCCGACACTCCATTAAATGCAAAAAAAAAAACGAACGCTTTTAAGAAATTAGTCAACTAATCTTGCTAGAGTTAAAAGGGGACTTATATCAAAGAAGGCTGAACGTGACCTTTTCAATTTTCCTCGCATTATTTAAAATTAAAAAGGATTTCATGTAGGCTTACGTTCTGAGTTACGCGGTGAAGCTAAAAGCAACATTGTTTTCGTTGTTAATCCTAAAAATATTTAAAGCTTAAAGATTATTAATTAATGATTCGTCGATGTCTCATTTATCAGAACATTATTTCTAGATAACATAAAAAGTGACAGCAAAAAAATTAAAAATATTACTTTACCCCTGATAATTATTTAATCATGAAAACGTTACCTTATATTTAAATTTGTTATTATTTAATGGCTTCAGAAGGTACTTAATTATTATTAATTAGCCAGAGCTAATTGTGTTTCTTTTTTTTCATGATGTGGACCTCAGAAGGTGTCACAAGGTCACCTCAGTGCTAATTGTGTTTTTTTTTTGCAGAATTGCGAAAACTAATAGCCTAAGCTTTTACTACTACTACATATTTATAGACCTTTTTAACATCAAGATATACAAATACTATTTATCTTAAGGAGCCACTAATTACCGTTTTCAAAACGTAATTTATCACTGGACTATCCCTGATCAGAAAACTCCATCCCGTGACGAAGTAATTATGTTAATCAATCCGACTTCCACGTCCGGCCGATGGGTGTATACGGGGCAGTATTTTGTAGAGCATTAACATGTTAATTTGTTTTCTTCAGTTGTTTGTGTAGCAGTTTATTGATTGTCCTGTCTTATTTAGGTTTAAGATACTCTGATAGCTATTTGTTTTCATTTATTAGTTCCCTTTACTGCCACTTTTGTTACTTATTTAAAATACCTCGCTGATCATTATTACCTCATTGTTTCCCTAGTTTTAGAAGTAGATAGATACGTGTCTAATAACATGCCAACTTTCACATTATTATATTGTGTAATGTTCCCCAGTCGACGAAGCACATGATGTCGTGCCCTGCGTGCCCAAACAACTGCACGTAGGAAGATTTAGGCTGAGTTGCACCACCTAACTTTAACCGTGACTATAACGGTAACCGGTGTTTTTTGTATGGAGTTTGACAGACGTTTGGCGTTTGTTATAGCTAAAGCTGTTAACACAACTGTTTCTGACAACGCCATTCTTGTGGCGGAGTTTTGGCCTGGCGCTGTATAGGTTTGTTGTCGACACGACATGAAGAATTGCGTAATAATTACCGCCAGACTTTTATTTTTATAATTAGAGGTTAAGCTTGGCAATGTAGAGTCGGACACCTATCTGCTCAATGAAATGATGACCTTAAAAAAAAAATTATACTAGCTTTCCGACAGCGGCTTCGCCCGCGTGGAATTTTGTCTGTCAAAGAAAAACTTTATCGCGCGCGTCCCTGTTTTAAAAACCGGGATAAAAACTATTCTATGTCCTTTCCCGGGACTCAAACTATCTCTATGCCAAATTTCATCAAAATCGGTTAAGTGGTTTAGGAGTGAAAGCAAGACAGACAGAGACAGACGGACAGACAGACAGAATTACTTTCGCATTTATAATATTAGTATAGATAGTATATTATGTGAAAATATCCTCCATGGTGCTTGCTCAATATCCTAGCCGTATGCACCCAAAAAGTGGTTAACTAACCAGCTAGTAAAGCTGAAATTTAGTTCGGATCAATTCATTTACCGGATTTGCAGGCTGTGGTCAGACCAAGATCATTAATTGAAGTTGAAGGCTCTCTGGAAACCTGTTTGCGGTTGCTATCACTTCGTACTTTGACGGAACTTGACTGGATCCGGGTTTCTGCCGATGTATTCGTGATTGGGTAATGAACTTAGTGTGTAGAGGGTTTAGTTTATTAATGATAAATAAAAACTTCTTTGATTGCTTCGAAAAAAAGGTTTCAATAGCATGCAGGGCATTTATCACTTTTATAAAGGCTCTGAGCCTGCTCTTGAACTTATTGTCTAATCGCTGCTGTTTTGTTTTAGAAAAAGAGTGTTGTCTTCATTCAAAACTACTTTTAAATATTAATTCATCATCATCAGCTCATTTAGTCTCCGCTGCAGGAACGTAACCTTATCTTATTTGCCGGAGACACACATTCATACTTTACTTGGATCGCGTTTTACCCCCTTAGGGGTGGAGTTTCGTAAAATCCTTTCTTAGCGGATGCCTACGTCATAACATCTACCTGCATGCCTTTCAGCCCGATCCGTCCAGTGTATTGGGCTGTGCGTTGATAGATCACTATGTCAGTCAATCAGTCAGACAGTCAGTCAGTCACCTTTATATTTAGATTTGTCTACGCTCTCCCCAGGAGACTCTCTCTCTCTCTCTCTCTCTTGGGCGAAAAGAAAAGTTATTAGGTACAAGAGTAGGTATCAGGCAGGTACTTAACTATGTTTTAATGTAACCTTAACTATTTTGGTTACAAGGAAATTTGCTCAAAGCCTTGCCGGTCTGTAAGAGGCTTTGTAACGTTCAAGTAGGTATATTCTAAACGAGCAAACAATACCTCCTAGTTTCCCCATCGACATAAGTTCGTTCGAGTTTGCTCCACAAGTTTCTACGAGATACATCGAAGACTTTTCAGTAGCTTTAAGTTTTTGTTTTACTTATGACGCGCCAAGGAACGTGCAATGTTCAAACGCGTTAAAAACCACAACTAACTTGACTCGCGTTATGTGAAGTTTATTACTTTGAGAACAAAATGTTGCTGGTACGTTGCAAGTAATATTTAATTATATCTGGAACGTAGGTATAAGTGAGTTTATAAATTTTCGTTATATTGAAATATTTGGATTTATTCAAGCAGCTTTATGGGTATAGAACTGCTTGAATAAATCCAAGTTAATCAAGACCTAATAATATGTCAGAGTTATAAATAAAGCCTCTCATCTCTCGCAAGCCTATTTATTTTTGGTACAACGTCAGATATAAATAACTACACATCTTTTAATACACGTAGGTATTTTTCTCTGTAATATCTACAAAAATAATACGATCCAGGTGTGTAAAAAAATCGTCGCACGTCGTCCACGTCATAAAAGTAATTTTCTCTCGTAGTATTATTAAAACCCTATTACTCGTACTACGGATTAAGAAGAAGAAGCACAAGGTTTCATTAAGAGTCAGTGGAGCTCGAAAATAGGTTTTTACACAAAAATATATTATGGTAACAATCCAAAATGTTATTTATGACGTAACTACATTCGAAACTCGTGTAAAATACTAGTTTGTAGGCAAACACAATCTCACTCTGCTCTGGCGGACTCGGCACAATCCAGCTAAAGACATACTAATTGAATTGCCCGTTGGAGTTTTGGTAAATATGCTGCACTGCGGGCAGATGTTGCTTGACTACCGAATCGGTTTAGGGTTCATAATCCTGGAATTGGAGTTGGGATAGAGTTTGGAGAGGCCTTTAGTGCAAGAGCTATTATCAACAGTGTATCTATTAGATTTTTAAACTAAAACTGAAGGAAATGACTTCATTTTAAGCATTAAGTGCCATTGTTTGAATGTTATACAAATAGTACGCAACTAATTTTGTCTCTTAATAAGGTCATGCTGTCACAAATTTCAAATAAGCTTAATGTCTGTAATTACCTTGTTTTATCTTTATTTCATAATATAATTGTACATTTGTACAGTTTTTTTGAATAAGTAGGCAAAATCGATAACAGAAATTCATGATATTGACTATTTTTTATAAATTCCTTGGGATACGAAAGAGCCATTAAAAGCCACCATGACATGATTGATGGACCACCATGATAAAACGGTCCCACACAAAATAAGTCAATAATTCAATATTCCCCCGGATTTAAAAGCATTAGATATTGATGACAACGCGATGGTGATTAATAACACCATTTTTATCGAAAGCTTTTTTCACTTTGAAATCGCAAAAAATAACTAAGATGTAAAGCAAATCGCAAAATATAAAGAAGGAGAAGTAATTACTATTTAGTACTAACAATAACTATAACCGTAACCGGTGTTTTTGTATGGAGTTGGACAGACTTTACGTCTGTTATAATTACAGTAAGATGGTGCAATCCAGCCTAATTGATTAAAAAATGTATTTTTTAATTTACGATTAACTTGCCCATAACGTCGAGCTATTGGAACGCTGCCATGAAATTCCGATCGACCAGCAGATCAAGCGCCGCAAGTGGAACTGGATTGGCCACACTCTCCGAAGGGATCCCGATCACATCCCCAAGCAGGCTCTGGATTGGAACCCCCAAGGAAAACGCAAACGTGGTCGCCCCAAGCAAACTTGGCGGCGCACTGTGGCAGACGAGGTGAAGAAGATCGGCAAGACTTGGAGCGAGATCAAACACATAGCTCAAGACCGAACGCGATGGAGGACTGTTGTGGACGCCCTCTGCCCCATCTAGGGGACATAGGACCATAAGTCAAGTTGCCCATAACTCCTTTAGGTGATCCCGTAAAAGTCAATCATTTGAATCACTATGTGTATAAATAGACGTTATCTTACTACGAAGGTACCGAATGCTATCTCCATATCGAGTGTATGGAAATTGTCATTCATATTAACTAGATAGCGAATAAGCTTGCATCTCGTATGCATTGCTTGCTTAATTGAAGAGCTGTGCTGGAATGGATTCTAGTTGCTGAGAATACACATTGCACCATCATTGTTCTTATCTCTAGATTTAATAAGACATTGCCAGAGTTTGGCAGTGACAATTTCAGGACTTGTAATTTGATTCAGTTAAATTGCAGTCCATGCCATCGACTTTGAGTCTAATATCTTCAGTTGCTTTTCTCGAAGGTTAAGCAGAATGGATTTTCACCATCAGGCTTGTTTCTTTGAAAAAATGGAAGATGACCTCATTAATAAAAATTGTAGGATGAAATATGGTTTATATTTAAGCACAATCTTAGTAGGTATCTATACTATCTAGTATCTATACTCATATTATTATAAATGCGAAAGTAACTCTGTCTGTCTGTCTTGCTTTCACGCCTAAACCACTCAACCGATTTTGATGAAATTTGGCATAGAGATAGTTTGAGTCCCGGGAAAGGACATAGGATAGTTTTTATCCCGGTTTTTGAAACAAGTTTTTCTGTGACAGACAAAATTCCACGCGGGCGAAGCCTCGGGCGGAAAGCTAATAGGTTGATAAGTAGAGATGAATCAACGGGTTATTCCGTATTTGACCCACGACAACTCAACCCACTCATTATTTTTTCCTTACTCAACCCAATTTTATTCCTTACTATACCCACAACAAATTTTAAATTTTATGTTCCTTATTCACCCTAAAAACATTCCTAGCTCAACCCATTTTAAAACCACTTAAAAAATATAAGATTTTTATGTACGATCAGAATAAAAATATATTTTTTAGAAAGGATGATGGGCACTTTTCTATGGAATCTGGGCGTAAAACCAACAGAAATTTAACTACTATTATTTGTTAGGAATTAATATCAGAAATATATTTTCATATAAATAACTACCAAAAACTCCCGGGTTTGCTTGGAAATTGACATAATGTGTAATAGTAATAGATGCTGTATTGCGCAAACAAAAAATATTATTAATTAATATACTTATCTACTTACATTTTAAATACATTAAGTTATTTATCCATTATTATGTCCAACAGTTCAGGAGTGGGGCCAATAAATAGTATATTTATACCATGTTCTACATTATAAGCGTAGGACCATACCTAGGTACCATTTAGAGAAATGACATGAACACAGTCATGTTTCAATGGGATTTCTACCAGTTAAGTTGTAGTGTTGTCGCATAATCGATCACGGATCGATTATTAATCGATATTGCCAAATAACGATTTATCGATTAACAATTCGATTAATCGATTTTATTGATTACCATCATTACTATCATTTGATTGTTAATTCAATTCCTTATTTTCAGCAATATAATCGATTATTGCAATCGAATAATCGATTATGATTTATTCGGTATACATACCTACTTACTAAATCGATAGAATCGATAATAAGATATGATACAATACTCTCAATATGATCGATAAAAGCAATCTAATTGATCTAATACTATTTTTATTACCCTAACGTGATGTGAAATACTATGGAAACTTTGCATATTCAACGACCTCTATCTCCGTATCCCCGCGTATTTCAAGATTGTTGTCGTACTATGAAATGAAGTACTAGTATTAAGCTTTAATTTAGTATACTTTTTGTTTCTGTTGGTTTAACGCCCAATATGCCCATCATCCTTTAAGCTCAGTTAACTTTTGTGTTAAGATCGTTCTATTACATAAAACTGCAGGAATTCTGATACAATAATATATTTGAAAAACGTTCTTCACAAAAGGACACAAATCAAATAATGACTAATTAGAATCTACTATAAATCCACTATAAATCTACTATAAATCAAACGACTGTGATTTTTTATTAAATCAGTATAACCAAGCGATGGCGTATAATTTTTTCCCTAGACACTCGTTCATGAATGTACAAATATTTCAAATAATATAATGTATTTCATATTTTTTTTTAAGCGGTACACAGTTGTACAGGTAGATGACAAAAGAAAAATAATAAAAGTATTCATGTGGACAGCTAATCCCGCGGTAAAAGTTTTCAGCCTCTTAATTTGTTTATGTATTTACCTTAAAATAAAATAAAATCTTTGATATATTTTAGTTAATCAACATATGCATATCTATCATTTTTTCATGTAGGTGATGTTTTTTTTTATTTAATTATAAATCAATGTACATGCTAGTATTGTATTTATCATTATTAAATTTCTGAAAAAACAGTAAACGTTGTTTTGCTATCCATACTTATTTTTGGTATATTTGCTTTGGGTTGAGTAAGGAATGCATTTGGGTAGAATAACGAAATTATGTAATGGGTTGAGCTAGGAATACTAATTTGGGATGAGAGAAGAAATGGGTTGAGTTGTCGTGGGTCGAATACGGAATAACCCGAATCAACATATTTTGAATGAATTAATGTATTCCTTGAAACAAATAATTATAGAATTAGTAAAAAGCACTTCTAGGAATGGATTTGGAGTACAATGTGAGATATTAAGTAAACAGCAAGATCAATTTAGATAACCTTAACAAAAGCAGACAGTGCAAATTCAACCAGATGTATAACGTCAACTTTGAAACCAAACCTAGCTAATACTGCTGAGCTGGTGCAGTCGCCACTAATTTGGCGAGTCAGCACGGATCCAATCCTCCAGTAATGAAATCAGTCGCTCAATGCTGGCTGAGCTTGCACTGATCTTCGGACTTGGCTGCGGTATTAATTAGTTAGAACACTTGAAGTTAGTTCGGATTAGTACATTTCAAGATCCTAAAACTTGCTGGTGAAATTATATGTTACACTTCCTGCACATTAACTTTTTAATCTGTAGGTATGTGTACTAAGGTACAGTTGATAGCATATTATTATTCATTATTCGGATATGACTCTATATTTTTGTTGCAAAATAAAAAAGTTGCGGTAATTGATTTCAGATTGAAGTCACTGAAACATAATTGGAACTGTCTCAGATTCTGTAGGTATATCTGTATTATTTTGTATATCAGTAACATTTTGTTGTGCAAATAAAATTATTTGATTTGATTTGAAAATAAATTTTAACAATTACCGAACTCAAAACCGTTTTGTTTTTCAGGGTAAACGTTATAAACTACATACTACTATCATCCTCCTCCATTTCAAACTGGTAAATTAGAGAGCGTCAGGAGATGACGTCACACCTAAATTAATGATTTCATGAAAATAATACACCGCTTGCTCAAGTGGAACAGCGTCCTTATGTCGTGGATGTGAACACATTAACTCCAATCGATAAGTTTACGGAGCTGATCTCTCGATAGCTGTTTGCAATGACTTTAGAGGCTTACGCTTCAAGTGTGCACTTGCTTCCATACGGCCTGTATTAAATGAGTAATAACCCTAGTGTCAGATATTTATAGCACAAGGTTAATTCAGCTTGATGTGTGCAGTGTGCACTTCAAAGCAAACTCTTACGAATATTCATACAAACACTTTTCGCATGTATGAATCTACCCTCTTCCTTGAACAAACCTATTGGTCATTACTACAAATATTTTAAGTTCGTTCGTTTCAGCCAAATGAGATCCACTGCTGGACAAAGGCCTCCTCCAAGGTTTTCCACAATTCACGGTCTTGCGCTGCCCACATCCAGGCTCTTCTCGTGACCTTTACCAGATCGTCGGTCCACCTAGTAGGATGCCTGCCAACGCTACGTCTTCGTAAATTCGAAGAATTGTAATCTGTTCAACTATTCACTCAATTTCAAAATGGTTTTATTTTGTTCTAAATATTTTCATAATAATTATGTCTCTTAAGAGAGTCGAACTAACACAGATCAAGAGAGTTCAATTCTATAAAAGCAATTCTAGTCCTTATAGAGTACTGCTTGGATTATTTCTCAATAAAAGCGAGTTTTGACATGGAAATCAGGATAGATTTCAGCGCTAGTTCAAGTGGAGCGGCAGCCTAAGTGTGTGGGTCTGAACATTAGCTCCAATCGATGTTCCCGGTCTGGATCCAGCCTAAGTTTACGGCTAAACTCACGAGAGCTGTTTGTAATGACTTCAGACGCTTACGCTCCAGTACTTATGGAACCATTTGCGATATTCTTCTATGAGTTAAGTATAACTATTGTGTATAAGATAATAATGCCGTTTTTATTCGATTTAATATATATTTTTTATTTTTGATCGAATAGTTTCTCATAATTTTTTATTTAATGTTAGTTTTCTATTCGCTTCACACCGGTTTTCCTGCATTATTATAGTTACTAAGCTTTTCCATTACCTGAGATATTTTCCTTCGTAAACATTTTATTTTTTAATCATAGGAAACGCAAATCTTTTATTTTGAACTAATTTATTGTAATAAACATCACAATAACAATCAAGGACAAAGCAACCAACAATGATGCTACTTAAAATGTATAAGCCTCGAACAATAAGCAACTTGGAATCAGAGAGCCAACAAAATGAATATTGAGTGTCTGAAAAAGTTTGACATCGCCAGCCTATCAATCACCGGCCTCTGAAAAGGGGCGCTTACGACAAAGTGCTCTGAGCGATCGAAAAATATAGATTGATCTGTTTTTGTTTGGACCACATTGTGAATGTATCTTCATAAAAGTTTTTTTTGGTTGCCAGTTTTAGTTTTAAAGAAGACTGCAATCGGTCTTCTTTTGTTTTGCAAAAACCTTGTGAAAAGTGGCGTTTACGACAAAGTGCTCTTGAAAATGTGAGTGATTGAGAAATATAGATTGATCTGTTTTCCCTCACTCACCTCAATGTACCTCCATAAAAGTTTCGTTTGTTTTTTTGCGGCCAGTTTTAGTTGTAAAGCAAACTGCAGGTCTTGATTTTTTTTGTTTTTTTGCAAAGATAGAAATAAATATAGTTTTTGAAGTGAGATATAATCAGAAAATTGACAAAACTATTAGATAGTTTAAATGTTACCCCACCATGAACTGTATTTGTAGCAGGCAATACCTTAAATATCCTAATCCCAACTAATATTATAAATGCGAAAGTAACTCTGTCTGTCTGTCTGTCTGTTACGCTTTCCCGCTTGAACCTCGCAACCGATTTTGATGAAATTTGGCATAGAGATAGTTTGAGTCCCGGGAAAGAACATAGGATAGTTTTTATCCCGGTTTTTGAAACAGGGACGCGCGCGATAAAGTTTTTCTGTGACAGACAAAATTCCACGCGGGCGAAGCCGCGGGCGGAAAGCTAGTTTGTGATAAAAACAAAGTTACTTATTAAATGCTATCACGTTTTATAATCATTGGCCGAAGGATTTTTGTTATTCTAAAACCAATATCTTCGCAAGTAGAGTCACGGCATAAAGATATCATTTGAATAACAAGACACTAACTAAAGCACTCCAAAAACCACGACACTGAAAACTCGGTCCAGGTATTAAATTGACTGAATACGAAAACTTTATATTTGAACTATAAAGATCGCGTACTTTCGACTTCGCACTAAAATGACATCCTCCCTTTCAAACTACAACTGTCGTAAGAAGCAGTGACGTCACTGGACTTTTAACCTGAATATTTATCAGTCTAGCTAATTGGTATTTAGTACTAATTTGCATTGTAAACTGCAAAGCCAATAGGCGAAAATTTCAACCACATTAATGTTCCCAAATAAGAACAAATATTTGTAATGGATGGATTTAAATTTAATACTTATCAACTTTGTACCAGTGAAAAGCCTTGATTTATTCCTAATTTTTGCTAGTCTAATCACGTCATATGATTACTGTCTTCGGGGACTAAAATATAATAGTTCAATTATTGGTTTTTATCGACTGTCGAGTTGTATGTAATTAAATAAATAAAAATGAATGCATGTTACTTAAGAGTGGTGTAAGTAGTCTCGAATCTAGTTACAAGGACTAGCTAGATATCGGCAAAGTCTTGCGAACAGACCTATTTTATGAAGTTCAGCCTCAGATTCTATAGCTTGCAGAAAGGAATTATTAAAACAGTAAACAAATAAGCACTGTGAAGAGATAGAGCTATTTGGGTCTACTGCTATTCGGTCTTCTGTGGCTCAAAACGCAGATTTCCCTCATAATACTACTATAACCATGTTTTATTACCGTCTTAAAGTTTTCAATGCGCCTAGACAGGCGGAAGCCTAACTTAGGCAGAGGATGAACGCAGTTAAACTAAAATTAATGTTCTTTCTTCGTACTTAGAATTGATTTAAAATGCTTTCTGAGTGACGAAAACAAATTGTTGACTTGATAATTAATATGATACTGCACACACAGTGATACTTACCAAATTTTTTAAATATGGATGAAATGCCACCCACTTAATGCAAATTGTTAAGTGTATTTATTAGGATTTGACAATTATTTGCTTTTCTGACGTTAATACCCTACCTACCTATCTGTGGTTGGGTACTTATGCCGGCATTACTAAGCGGAAATCTTAAGCTGAGTAATTTTGTCTATTTTAATATCTAACAATAATTTCCCCTTGCATGCAGAAAATGTTATTTTCTAGTATGCAACAAAACTTCAGTCATATAACGCAAGAGGCTGTGGCTTTTACCCCGTTTCAACAAAGCTTAGCATACACTTACCACATATTTAGTTTTTAATAATTTTTCAAACATGTAAAATCTTTTTACTCAGTTTTATCTCCATTATGTTCTGTTGTGTTCTTTCGTATAAAAAAAACTTTAGCAGCGTATCCAATATTGTCTTTTCCCCCGGAAATGAAAGCCCAGCCGTTTGTTTATTCGTTCCTCTTTTTGGATCCTCCATTGATATCATATAAATTCCATAGTGATCGAATGTATTAAAAGGTCAGCAATGTTATTGAAAACAGTCTGCACCGAATCAATTATGTAAGCAAGCACTCTTTTGTGTGAGGTAGGTATCTGTACCTCTATTACGAAAAACTTTCGAGTTCGTTTCGTTTGCGTATTCAAAGTGCCATCGAAAAATTTTGTATGAAAAATTAAACAGCGCCCCCTAGGGCGGCTATAATATAGGGGGCGCTGTTTAATTTTTCATACAACATTTTTCGATGGCACTTTGAATACGCAAACGAAACGAACTCGAAAGTTTTTCGTAATAGAGGTACTGTTCTTGGTAAAGATTCTGGGATTCGAGACTTAAGTAATAATTTGTAAGCCAGGTTCATAAAAAAATAATTAAAAGTTTCAGCATTATTGTGCAACAAATAATAAGCAAATATCAGAAAAAATATTATTACAATGAACATCAAACAAAACGAAACATTAAGGCTGAGTTGCACCATCTTACTTTAACTATAACAAACTTCAAAAATCTGTCAAACTCCATTCAAAAAGCACCGGTTATTGTATGGAGTTCGTCATAGTTACGGTCAAAGTTACGTGGTGCAACTCAGCCTAAGAAAGACAAAATAATTAGCACTTAATAAAAATAAAACGTGTACTGAACAGTGCCACGTTGTCGCAATAGCGATATTTTGGCAATACAGATTGGTTATCACGCTGGTTTACAGTATAGAGTATTCCCCATAACTAGGGACATAGATCTAGTTCATGACATGTTTATATCTTTGTGATAGCTTGATGGAAGAAGCATATTGTAGTTACTGGTTTGAATAAACGTACCCGTACCCTTAAATACAAGTTGCTTGCGTCAGAGGCAAAGCGAAAAGTTTCTTCTCTCGAACGCTTCGCCATTATGAAAGTGGATAAGAGTTCAACACGAGTAAACTCATGTCGATCTTTAAAGTTATGTTTGTTTAAACACGCTAGAAGTTTGCATTGTTATGACTTTAAAGTAGCTCTATTTTTAAGGAAACATTAATGCATCTATGCACTCATTATTTTAGTAAAGATTGCGCTCAGGGTTCACTGTGACTAGGATTCACTATACTATGAGAAAGCAGACTTAGCAGTTGAATTAGCACTAATATAAAATAAAACAAACCGATGAAGGCAAAATTCATAAATTAATCCAATCAACCGTGCGAACTTTATATAATACTCAACATTAACATTCTTGAGAGTTTAATGGCACCTAGCATGAATCCTTAAAAGAATTTTGAACTTGCATCAATCTTATTAGACCCTGCTAAGTTTTCGAGTACTTGACGCAATGGAGCTAAGTACAGTAGGGTCACCCACCATCCACTATGGTTGTATAGAGCAACTTCTTAATTTCAAACTCTGATAATACATATCTAATTATTTTACTATGATGTCCATTAAAACTAGTCGCAATCAATTATGAAACATAATAAAAATAAAAATCTGTCGATGTTCTCAAAGTAACGTCAAATTCGATGTTATTTAGCGTAAGACCATATTGTCATGCGTACTGTTATGACGGGATATTAAAATGTCTTTTTAAAAAACAATTATTTTTTATTAACTGAAATACGTTTACTTTAAACACAGAATTTTACTTTGAATATCCGAACTGACTCTATTTTGAATGCCCGAAAGTTAGAGGTCCTTACTGGATGGATGCCCGGTCTGAACTGCGCCTCCGAACTGGAGGTTCAGGCTCGCTGCATCGTGAAAATGCTGACTCTGCAGGTTATGATGGCAATACAGCAGTTTAGCCAACATTTTCAAGGTGTAACAGCCCCCCGTTTAAGATGAAACTTACGCTATTTGCGAAGTTTCAGGATAATATTCTAATTCTTGGAGCAGGTATTTCTGCTGATTCTTGAGCATTTTCCGAATCATTATCATTACTATTAGAGTTATTTCCAACCTTGTAACTAAATTTCGGGCATTTACTAATAAGCTTTTTATAAAATATAAAAATTAAAATTATAAAGATTACAATCGTTACACAATAAGTGAGAATGGGGTAATGCGAATCATATTCAATTAATGGGCTAGGTTCATTTAAAATTTTATCAACATCTGTTACTATCTGATTATTATCGACAGTTAAAAGTTTTTTCAATTTAACATCAGTTAATTTAAGAGGTTTCGTTTTTTCTTGTAACAATTTAAGCTTTTCTACATTGCAACAGTTATCTTTAATTAAATTAAAATCTGAATATTTTATATTTATTGTAAAATTTAAATTAGATTTAGCAATTAATTCTCTATTCTTGCAAAAGGCAATACATCCAGATTGTAAATTAAGGATGCCTGTACCTGATAATTTAGTCTCTGTAACTTGGGAACCACACTCTACGGTAAGTTTAGTAGGTTCACTTTCAACAAATATCCATCGGTTGCCCTTCAATTCTTGCCAGATGTCTATTTGACCATAAATTAACTTTGATTTACATTGTTGCGGCAATTTATTTACTACTTTTAATAACATTTCAGTTTCACAAATAGGTGTATGTTGTACAGACAAAACGTTTAGATTGCCGCATATATAAACTTGGTTATTTGGTTTAGCGCATTCCCCAATATCTCTGCTACATACATATGTTAACTTATCTCTACTTACAGCTACATAATTACAGAAAGGTACAATCATGGCAAATGTATCTGGATTTTCTTTATTATGTGGTACTGGTATCGGTAAAGGTTTATACAGATTATACTCAATTCCATGAACTAATGGTATTTTAATTACAAAAACAATTTTATTTATAGTGTAATAACAATTTAATTTTGATACATCTATTAAGTTATGAACAGTTTCCAAACTTAGACTTATGGGCAACTCTTGGTATTTCGGTAAATTTCTGACACTATTTATTAATTCATCATAAAATTGTTTTGGTGTAAGAATAGATGGATGAAGAGAGTGACTTTTAGTAAACATTATTGCATTAACCAAATCGTCAATTTTAAATGATAAAGTAAGTAAACTTGAGTATAGTTCATTACAGACTATATCCATTTTGGATTCTATTATTAACTTATTTGAAACTACAGATAGGTTCTTAACACTAGCTGACAAATTTTCAATAGCGTCATTCAAACGTGCTTCATTTACGGTAATGGCTGTTATGGTTTCATTGTAGTGCAAAAGTGCCGTACTAGTCATTAAGATGTTGTCTTTAAGTAATGATGCAAGTTTTTTATCATTACGTTGAAGGGTTTGAATGGCGTTACCATATTTAATAGCGTCGTCTTCGTCCATTGTACCGATTATTTGTTTAAAAGCGGTTCCAATTCCGGCGAACCAGGCTGATCTTTTATCGCGATTTGAAATCAAATGTGAGATAGAACTATAATCTCGTTTTATGTCACTGAGTCTTGAAACCAGGGGTTGTAATAAACTATTACATTCAATATCTGAAATATAATCATTTTGTTGGCAAAGATACCTAGCAGTTCCCAGGATGGAATTTATATTGTCTATGTGAGGTTTTATATATGCTATGTCTACCGGAACCAAAACGTGAAGGTCATCACTGGTGATTCTAACTGTTCCAATTGGGTCGAAGTAAATTCCTGGATTCTCGTCTATCTGTTGCACTATATCTGAAGCGACAATGGTGAGGCTGATTGAAACCGTTCTGTAATATAATATAAAACTACATGTTATAATTATATAATAGAAGGAGAGAATTAGTTAAGACTAATTCTTATATTAAAATAAAATGCCTTAAGGGCAGTCCTAACTAACTAAGCTTGGGTTTGCAAGCTTCAGTTCGTCGTAGTGATGCTTCACATGTCGACGATTGATAAGTATCGATAAGGTGTTTCCTCCGTGTATTTTTACGACCTTATACGGCCCTTTCCATATCGGGGCTAAGGCTTTGCCTAGCCGGGGGTGATTTTTAAGGTAAACAAAATCACCAATTTTGTACTTCACTGCACGGACATGTTGATCATAATATGTTTTAGATCTTTCTTTGGAGGATGTTATATTTTCTATTGCTTTTTGGCGGGAAACCTTAAGTCGGTGATGAAGTGTTTTAATATATTCAGGGTATGTGAGGTCTTCTCGTAGATCATATACTGAATCTGGAATGAAGGGTTTGTGCCCAAAAACTAATTCATATGGTGTAAACTTAGTTGTAGAGTGAACTGCACTATTGTAAGAGAGCATGGCTGTATAAACAAATCTATGCCAATTGGTTTCATTATCATTAACATATGATTTAAGGTACTCTTTGAGGGTACTGTGGCTCCGCTCTAGAGCACCTTGTGTTTGTGGATGGTATGGAGCTGACCAAATTTGTTTTATTTTCAGAAATTCACACGTTTTCTTGAAAAGTTCTGCAGTAAAGTTTGTGCCCTGATCAGTTAATATAGACTTTGGAATTCCAAAAAGTGATATGAAATGAACTAGACATTCGCAGGTTTCTTCAGCTGTTGCGTTGGAAATGGGGTATGCTATAGAGAATTTTGTTAAATCGTCCTGTAGAGTGAGTATGTATCGTAACTTGTTAAGTCCAGCTTCAGGCAAGGGACCTACTATATCGAGACTAACCCGTTCAAAAGGACGTGTGGATGTTGTTGTTATTTGCATGGGTGCACGATTAATCTGTCTTAAGGCTTTGTTGGATTGACAGGCTGAGCAGTTTTTTACGTAGTGTTCTATGTCTGATTTCATGTTTTTCCAATAATATCTTTCTCTAATTCTATTGAACATTCTTTCAGTACCAAGGTGTCCGGCAATAGGAATATCATGGTTCTCTTTCATGATCTTTGAGATCTCACTGGGTGTAGGATAAATAATGTTGTTATGGTATATATTTACAGAGACAGAAGTGTTGTTAAAAAGGTATGTTAGCATATTATAAATTTTGACAAAAGAATGTTTTTCAAACGCATTTTTGAAATCTGATATAGCGAATTGTGAAACATGAGCTTCGGATAGTAGTTCAGTTTTTACATTTTCTAATGTTCGGAATATATCGGGGTAAGTTGCTTCGTCAAAGTAATGTACTTTTGTGAAAATGAAATAATATATTTTATTATTACAAGGGATTTTTTGATATCTAAAAAGTTCTTTTTCAGCTGCAACATAGGAGTTTGGATCATCTACTTTGGATAAGATTTCTTGCACATACGGATTTGAGTCATCTAAATCCAATGATGTGGGGATAAGTATTATTGAACAGTTACTTTTAGTTAAACTTTCATTATGTTCCAAAATGTTTGTGTCAAAAGATTTATTTTTATCTCCAATTGCTTTAAGAAATTGACTGTAGTTACTGTTTTGTACATTATGTTCATTAATATTTATATTTTCTGTTTCAGGTGCGGTAGCGTGAGAAGGTGACGAGACGGGAGAACCGGTATTGGCTGATGGTGGTGGACGAGCGGCAGGACCTGGTGTTTCGACAGGTAAGGTATCAGGTTGTGGAGAGGGAATTTCTAAGACGTCGAAATCAACGTTGAGATCATCACTATGAGGGCTGATTTCAAGGAGTCCGAAATCATCAAGATTAATGTCGAGCAATGGATCTTGGGATGGTGCTGGATCATTAAGTGGAGGATTTCGATTACTGGAAGAAGCAGGAGGATCATCGTTGTGAAAATTCTGTGGCTCAGTTGAATGTTGTACAGGATTTACTGGATAGCGGGATAACGCATCAGCGTTACTGTTAACTCTACCCTTTTTATATTCGATATCATAATCAAACTCTTCGAGTTTGAGTCGCCATCGGACTAATTTTGATCCAGGATCTTTACAATTGAAGAGCCATTTGAGAGGCTTGTGATCCGTTAAAATTTTGAAACGGTGCCCATATAAGTATGGACGGAAAACTTTAGTTCCCCACACGATTGCTAAACATTCTTTCTCCGTTACACTGTAATTACATTCCGCTTTGTTCAAGGTTCGGGACGCATATGCTACTGGTTGATCTTTTCCAATGGGACCTTGGGACAGGATTGCGGAGATCGCGTGGTTGGATGCATCACAGGTAAGGTTAAATGGCTGACTGAAATCTGGGTAGGATAAGATAGGAGCAGTGGTAAGTTTTTGCTTTAGTTCATCGAAAGCAAGTTGTTGAGGATTTTCCCATATAAAAGGTTCGTCTTTCTTTAATAAAGAAGTAAGTGGTTTGGCAATCTTTGAAAATTCTGGAATAAATCTTCTATAATAAGAAACGAGCCCGAGGAAGGATTTGACATCTTTTGGGGATTCAGGAATGGGGAATTCAGTAACTGCTTTAATCTTGTCTGGATTCGGTTTGACACCTTCATTTGTTATTACATGACCAAGATAAGTGACTTCTTTTCTGAGGAACTCACACTTATCTGGTTGTAGTTTTAAATTGAATTTCCGAAGTTTGTGGAATACTGACGCTAAATTATTTACGTGTGAATTTAAATCTGGTGAATAAATGACAATATCATCAAGGTAAACGAAGCATTGTATACCATTGAGTCCGGATAGGGCGGTATTCATTAATCGCTGAAAGGTTGAAGGTGCGTTTTTGAGGCCGAAGGGCATTCTGGTGAACTCGTAATGCCCTTGAGGAATATTGAATGCTGTTTTGGGCGCATCGTTTTCATTTAATTTAATTTGATGGAAACCTGAGGCTAGGTCTAAGGTTGAGAAATATTTGCTATTTCCAAGTTGATCTAATATTTCATTAATTTGAGGTAGGGGATATGTATCACCAATGGTAATATCGTTCAATTTTCTATAATCGACAACGACGCGCCATTTGCGTTGTCCGGATGCATCGAGCTTTTTGGGGACCACCCATATAGGGGATGACCATGGAGAATTGGAAGGTTTGATGATTCCATCATTGAGCATCTTATTGATTTGAGTATCAACTTCTGATTTGTGACATTCTGGGAATCTGTACGATTTGACGTGAATAGGATTTTGAGAAGTTGTCGTGATATCATGTTTTATAGCGTCAGTATAGGTGAGTTTTTCGTTAGGAAGATGAAAAATATCTGAATACGTAGAGCAGATTTCATGAAGAGCTTCAATTTCTTCTTTATTCATATGAGATGTACGGAGGAGTTGTAGAACTTTTTGAGTCCGTTCGAAACAGTCATAGGAATTAGAGAATTGAGAATTAATTGGTTCGACATTGTCTTTGATAGGTTCTTCCAAGGGAGTAAGTTTTAGTTTCAGGTTCGAGTTAACGGTTGTTGGGTTTTCGGATGTATTCAAAATTGAAATATTGATTCTGTGATTTTGTTTTACTTTTGTTACACAATTTGCAACAAACAATTGGTCAGAAATATGTTGGTCAAGAACAAGTCCTTCTTTTACATCTGGATTTAATACGGAACATTCAATGACGGTTTCTGATCGTGGTGGAATCACGTACACGGGGTCATTGAAGTAAAGATTCAAATTGAATTGATTGATCATAAGGATATTTTTGTTGTAATTAATATTACATTTTAAATTGCTGAGGAAATCGTTTCCAATGATTCCATCGTAGGGGAGGTGAATATCTTTAACTATGTGGAATTTGTAATTAATATAATTACAAGGGATTTTATCAGACAAATAAAGGGTTAAATTTAGATGTCCAAGAGTTGGAGTTGGTTTTTCTACAGGATCAATTCCTTTGATCTGAATAGGTTCTCTGATTATTTTGGGTCGATTTAGAATTGAAGTTCTTTTCAAAAGACTGATGGAAGAACCTGAGTCAACTAGTAGACATAGAGGTATATCAGATACTGATGTTTGGATTAGCACATGTGGTAACGATTTTTTTGTAGGATCAGTTAGGATTTCGTAGACTTCTTTGTTTGTATCCTTACAGGATTTAGGAATTGTGGGTATATATTTTTCTGTTTTGATATTTGAATGGACACTTGTTTGGGGCTGGTTACCCGTGTGGTCCTGGATTTTGGAGAATTGGACACTTGCTTGGGGCTGGTTACCCGTGTGGTCCTGGATTTTGGAGGATTGGACACTTGCTTGGGGCTGGTTACCCGCGTGGTCCTGGATTTTGGAGGATTGGACACTTGCTTGGGGCTGGTTACCCGTGTGGTCCTGGATTTTGTAGGATTGGACACTTGCTTGGGGCTGGTTACCCGTGTGGTCCTGGATTTTGTAGGATTGGACACTTGCTTGGGGCTGGTTACCCGTGTGGTCCTGGATTTTGGAGGATTGGACACTTGCTTGGGGCTGGTTACCCGTGTGGTCCTGGATTTTGTAGGATTGGACACTTGCTTGGGGCTGGTTACCCGTGTGGTCCTGGATTTTTGTATGATTGATGGTGCCATTGATAGAATAGGGTCGCGCTAAGGTCGTAAATTTGGGCTGCACGAGACACCTGCGTGAGCCCACTACTCGTTTAAATGATTTGTTGGGATTTGGTCATCGTCTTCGGGCTGTTGAATTGTTGTGTCCTCATAAATATAGGGTTGAATTTCAGGATCAGGATATTCGGAATTTTCAACGCAATGAACGCGTGCTGGTTGAGACGTTCTAGATCTCTGGTTCTGATTAAAGCTTGGACGACTGGAATTTTGCGTCGGATTTTGAGAAAACTTGAATCGGTTGTTATTGTATTCTCTCCTTCGACAGTTTTCAATTGTGTGACCTTGGTTTTTGCAATATCTGCAGAAATTTGGGTTTTGGTTAGGATTTTGATTGGGATTTTGATTGGGATTTTGATTGGGATTTTGAATATTATTTATTGTGGGTCTAAATAAATTATTTCCCGTATTGTTAAATCGGGGACGCGGTGATGGCCCGGCCACAGGAGCAGGATTATGGCGGGTCATCAATTTTTGGATCTTTTCTTCTGAAATGGCTAGGTTTACGGCTTCATTTAATGTTGCGGGTTCTTTCATTCTGATAATATTTGAGATTTTGGGTGTTAATCCCAGAAGGAAGGTATGGAGAGCTAAATCTTCCATTGCAGCGATTTTTCCGACTAATTCTTTTGATTTTTTATTGGATAGTGTGATTTCTGTTAATAATTTTGAAAGGCAAGTTTCAATCCGTAACCCGAATTGATTAACGGGCTCAGAATTTGACTGCCTACATTCCTGTAATTCAGCAAGGAGGTGAGTGTAGTGCTTCTTTTCTCCGAATTGGGTTTTCAGGAATTCACTGAGCTGGTCCCAACTGTCGAAGTCTTTTATAGAGCAAGCTACCTCAGCCTTGCCTTCGAGCTGGCTCAATATATATTTAAATAAAATCGGCTTTTGTGTTGAATGTGCGAGAGAGTTGGCATTATTGCAGTTACTTAGAAATGAATTTAGATTTTCGCGTTTTCCGTCGAATGGTTTAATAAATTTGAACAAAACTGATATGTCTAATTTCTCCTCTGACGTTTCGGTTTCTGGTTTTGGCGGCATTTTTAATTTAATGTATTACTGAATTGATGAATATTATTTATGAAATATTTTAACTTGCTGAAAACAATGAACACGACAAAAAATAATATAAGAGCACAATAATTGAATGATTACGTAAAATTCACGAGGAAAATCTGTAATAAAAACCGACACACAAACAAAATAAATTTACGAAGAGACCCTGTATAAAAATATTGTTTAATTTAGCCACCTGGTTTGAAGACATTGCGAGCGGCGAGTACAGCGATAACGAAGGTATGTGAATGCGTGGGCGCCGGACGAGGCGACGCTTGTTTTGACTAACACTTACTTACAGGAACAGATATTAATTAAGTACAAAGTTTAATTTAATATGTTGTTACTCTAATGAATAATGTTAATGCTATGATATAGTTATTTTTCTAAAAATTATTCACTGGATGTTGTTGAATTTATCACTGAATTAGATCTTGAACCGAAGTAAATAAAAAGTTGTTTTAACTCACAGGATGATGCACTTCATTTTACGATGCACTAAACGGGATTCGAAGTGTTGACCTTGGAACTGGAACACTGTAGTTGAACTCGTTGACACTGGACACGTAGACACGACTTGCAGAGCAGGATACAGCGGGATATAGAAGAGCGATGCGCGACCACTGGAGAGCCGGGATAATTTCGGCTTTGGATGAACCGGGATACTTCCGGCCTCTGGATGATGATGAGTCCAAACCGGGATGACGACGATGATGACGACGATGATGATGATGACGGACACTGGGCTATGATAGTTCGGGTGATGACGATGTTGGATGCGTGGCACTGCTGATTATTTTTGCACACTTGGAGACGTCCTTGAGATGTACTTTTACATCCCTTCTCGCTGACACCAATGTTATGACGGGATATTAAAATGTCTTTTTAAAAAACAATTATTTTTTATTAACTGAAATACGTTTACTTTAAACACAGAATTTTACTTTGAATATCCGAACTGACTCTATTTTGAATGCCCGAAAGTTAGAGGTCCTTACTGGATGGATGCCCGGTCTGAACTGCGCCTCCGAACTGGAGGTTCAGGCTCGCTGCATCGTGAAAATGCTGACTCTGCAGGTTATGATGGCAATACAGCAGTTTAGCCAACATTTTCAAGGTGTAACAGTACGTATAAACGAGTACGTACATTGTACCTACGTTTATTTTCCTGCAGTTAATCCGTGACTAACATTAAAAGTGTACTACATCTCAACCCACTGTATCTTAACTTTGCTTGCGTATTTTCGCAAAAGTTTATCCTTTCGGCGAAAAAAGATTTAGGGATAAATAACTTTGCAAATACAATTAATAGCCGCCTAAGTCTCCTTGTCCTCTGTTCTATTAATTGGGAGTCGGGTCTTTGTTTTTTAGGGGAATCGGGAGACACGCTGACGGGTAGTCTTACAAAGGTACGAACTCTGCGAGCCTTTTTGAATCTGTTAGGATTAACCGTACTCTACCTTTTTATCGTCTGGAGATTCAAATGTATTTTTTTAATATACAGGATGCTGCCCTTAAGCACAAAAATTCAACAAAAGCGCGTTAGTCGCATTTGCAACGTGATGCCAACGCGCTCTACAGAAGTGATGCCAACGCGCTACTAACGCACAGCAGCACGACTGCATCGCCAAAAAAAGTGAAACAAAAAGTGTTGATTCTACTTTACATACAAATTGTCATCAGTAGACAATCAGCCGGAATCGGAACGTTATTGTTTCTATAAAAAAAATTGTGTTTTCCAGCAATTTCTTTGATCCATTCTTAAAGCATCATGCTGTATATTCACACGAAGGCATAAAATGCGTGACACCATAACAATATTGGTTTTACACTATACCTCCGTGGAAGGGTGCCAAGATAAAGCATATTTAGGGGACGTTATAAGGGAACAATAAGAACCAAATGAGCTGTAAATTGTTCACTGTGTCGCGTGTAATGGCCCAAGAAAGGGCCTTAGTTTAGTAAGAAAACTCTTACTTCAATAAAGTCGAAAGGTGGCGAAATAAAAGGATTTAGGAAACGATTGACAATACAATTTGTGATAACTTTCTTTTGTTGTAAGCACTTTACAAGGAAGTAAGGTTGGCAAGAACAATCACAGGAAATCAAATTGGTACAAAAGTGTTACTAAAATTTTCAATTTAACTAAAATATTTAATAATAATAATAATAAATAAATCATTTATTTCCCCTTACAAACTTAGGTTAGCAATTACAGTTGGTAGAAAATACATTATGCTATAGGTACTTAATACTAAGTTTGTGTGGGACTGGTGTCTGAAATAGGTTTTGTTTAAAACTTGTTCTACAGGTCACCAGGCCCCCACCCATGGAATATTATAAGGAATTAATATTGCGTTGTTTACGAATAAAAAAATTACTTTAATAAATTGACGGCATAGGTACATAGTTCATGAATACAATTTATATTATTATAAATATTTTTTTCTAGACGACCTCATAAAGGTAACAACCGATCGATGTAGAAATCATTGGGGGAGGCCTATGTTTAGCAGTGGACGTCCTGTGGGTGATATGGTGATGATGATGATTTTTCTTGATATGCTAAGGACAAGAGTAGAGCTAGGGAGCAAAATTGAAATGGTAATTATAATTCGTTAGTACGGTTTGTCGGATGAAGTAAACCTACTGTATTACTCTATACTGTGTTTTTTTCAGGAGCCAATGAAATACTTTAAAATGTCTGGACAGAAATGGGATTTCATATCTGTGTACGTGCACTCGCTCGCCGTTATTCTGTGCAACTTTAATATATTAAATCATCTCGAAAGTGCATGCTAAGAAATAGTTTTAGAACTGCAATTTCATAGTATTTGCGCGAATATACGAACATTGCTGTTATGTGCACGTTATTTTCTGTTTCATAGAGATTTTCATTTTAATGTGTTCGCATTTTAATTGCAAACGTTGTTAGCACGCTCATATTATAAGCTACAACTTATAAAGCTTCAACCACACCAACGCGTGCAGAGGGCCTAGTGTGAGTTTATTTCAAACGCGCTCACTAGTAATGAGCGCGTCAAAAAATGACATTAAATGTATGACGGATTGTAGAGCGCCCCTAGCGGGAAACTTTCAAAAGCTAAAATTTTCATACATTTTTAAACGCGCTCACTAGTGAGCGCGTTTGATGTAAACTCACACTCAGCCCACGCGCGCGACTCATGACAGTCCGCGCGACCTGTCATTAGCCTATGATCGCGCCGGCGATGGCGATCTGCACGCTTTTGTGTGGTTGAAGCTTAAAAGGTTATGTTTTAACCTCCTGAGGCCCTGGAATTATTTTTATCGTGAATTCATATGAAAACTATCCAAATAGTATTAATAATTGATATAATTATCTTAAAAAACAAAATAATTTTTTTATCTGGAAAACGGCAATTTTCTCTATGTCATATATTTACGACATCGGTTCCCAATGTCAACGACTTTTTTATTTCATGTACAGGATGTCCCGTAATAAATAGCACAAAAGTAATTCCTAGTTAACTTTCTTGACTATCTACAACGAATTTGAATCGATTTTTGAAATAATATTGAGATGCCAAAAATTTTTTTTACATATTTTTTTTTTCTGCCTGTACTTACTTTTTTCTATGCAGTGGATGCAAATATTGATATTTTTTAAGTACCTTTTCGTTAAAATGTAGCTAGATAGATTCTTTATCAAGTTTTATGTCATTTTGGGCAATAACATTGCATCTCTATTTTTTTTTTAATAGTATTTCAAAATTTTATTGCATTTCATATGGATGACTCAAATTAAAAAATCCTCGTGATAAAAAAATGCATCACACCAATGTGTAATTAACATTAAGTGATGTAGATAAGGTCAATAGGAATAAAAAAAATTAAAAAACAATTTCATTAAGTGCCTAATGAAATTATATTAATTTCATTAAAAAAAACAAAGTGACTTGAGGTGTTGATAATACTTCTGGGCCGAAATTACCAGTAAAATCGAGTTTTGAGTGTTCTAATATGTTATATTCGCATATATCTACCTAAACAAATAAGAAAATAATATCAGATTGTATGCTATTTAATAGAAAATGTACAATGTCATACAGGTATTACACTGGGCTCTGTCAATTTACACTAGTAATTGGGACCTCATGTAATACCTGTATGACATTCAGATTTCACCATGGTTTTCGTAGTTTTCATACGTATTTCCACAATCAGTGATACTCAGATAATAAAACAGTTCAAATCCCAAAACGAATAATAACAAAGGCTTATAGAAATCGTTCATATTTTAGTAAAAATTTCATTATTACTTACCACTTGTTCCCGGTCGCGGCGCCGTCGCTAGTTCAATTAAAGATAAAAAAATATAAATGTCACTTCACTAGCCAATCACAGCTAAGAATGATGGACAGATGCACCATCTAACTAACTAACGTAAACGTTCTGGTAAATTTCAACAGATAGCGTTGATTTATATTTTTTGTTTTATGTAATAAATATATGACGCCAGGCCCCAGGAGGTTAAAATGAGACTATATTTTACTATTATAATTGTACGTACTATCTTCACTGTTATAGTTCTATAAATATTGCAATATCAATTCAAATGAGGCTCCAGAAAGACCCTCCCCTCGTTTGGCACCTCTTTACAGTAATGTTATTGCTGCCCGAGTGGCCACTGAGATAACCAGATTCCGTTCCTTTTTATAAGCTCTACAATGGTTATTCTGAATTATGATGATATGTAAATAGGATTCTAGAAAGAAAGGGGTATTAGATTCTCTTGATCTGGATATAAAAGTTCATTATATTACTGGGTATTCAGTGTAAATGAAATTTCAGAATGAGCATAGTGTCTTACCATGAACCAGAAGTTAAACAACGATATTATAAAGAGTTTTCTTTGAAGAAAGCTTTTGGAGTGCTAAAGAAAATTTTACCTCTATTATCTACTTAAGTAACTGTTTAACCAATCTTACCAATCTTAAAGAAAAGTGTAGGTACGTTATTAATAAACCTAAAAATCAGTAATTTAATCACTGTTCAAAGATTTACTTGCATGTATGTTATGTTCAAAGGGTTTATAGGTTGTAATAATAATATCATGGAGCGGTAAAGAAGCGAGTGTTTATTCAAATATTTCCGGAAGAACGGTCATAATTATTATAGGAAAGCCTTTACGCCGTTAGGACTTACAACCTAAAGCTTCTAGCGAACCTAAAGACTTAGATATTACATATTAAGCGATAAAAAGGGGTTAATCTTATTGGTATTTAAGGAAATATCTGCTCATTCGTTGTGATTTTCTCAGCTATTATAAAAAGCTTTGTACGCAATTTGAACTTAATGCTCTCTAGGCAGAGTAAACTCTACAGACAACATACGAGTAATATAAAGTATTTCAGTACTGCAATACCGAACTACAAATAATAAATCGCCTCTGTGGTCTAGTGGTAAGACCACCTGCTTCAGACGCCGAGGTCCCGGGTTCGATTCCCAGTGGGGGCAGATTTTTCTGTTCGGTTTGGTTGGTGGTAGGGCTTGTTCCAAGTCCGCCTGGCTAGCTACCACCATCTTACCAAGTCTGTCGCCATAACAACAATGTGTTAATAGCATTGTTGTGTTCCGGCAGTTAGAGGTAAGATAGTCAGTTCCTCCGTGGTTGAGTATTCCGGGTAAAGCTCGCTTCCACCTTCGGCCTGATCATCACTTACCATCAAGTGAGATACAGGCCAAGAGCTTCCTCGTTGTAGATAAAAAAAAATAATACTTTGCAGCTTCTGTTAATTAAGATTTTAGTCTTAGTATTAGATCTTAACTTTCATTCAAGGACATCATAAAAAGAGTTTTCGGTTGTTCATTTGTCACAACAAACAACTCTAAAGTCATATTTTATTCACTGCTATGCTTATTTCCAAGTAAGAAGCGTTCCTCTTGTGTTCCTGAGCCAAAATACAAAACAATTCGCTTCTCCGTTTCGTGATAAACAGAAAAGGGCGGTGCCAAATTTACTGGAAGTCCGCTAAAGAAATACAGGACGGAGAAATACAGGACAGGGAAAGGAAGGACCGAAGTTGTGTGCCAAAACTACAGGGCGTGCGTGTCTCTGGGATTTATAAGGGTATTATACTTGGATGTGGTGGGATTAGTGGATTTCTGGGGCAGTATACGATAATTTTTGCATGCAAAATGTTAGCTTATTTAGGCAGCTTTAAATATATCGATAGGGTTTGTTTTATTTATGCAGAACAAGGCAGATATTAGATCGCCATGGTACATATAAATATCTTTGGACATAAATATCTTTGGACAATCTCACACAGCGCCATCTAGCCCCAAAGTAAGCAATTAATATGCTTGTGTTATGGGTGCTAGCTTAACGGATATACTACTTATATACTTTTTTTTTTAAATACATACATATTATACATAGTAACACCCAGACCCGTCACAGAAATTAAAATTCATCATTTCAATTTCTGCCCGGCCGGGAATCGAACCCGGGACCTCTCGGCATAGTAGTCCGTTCTGAACCACTACACCAAACGGCCGACAAGACATACCTGCCCTGTAAGTGCTTATTCACTCTCACTTTGAAAAACTCGTATGTATTGTGTGAACAGTTCAATCTCTTCATTCTGTAACTATAGCGTGCAATTCAGGTGAACGTGTCGTGACTTTAGTTACATGGTAACACATTTTTTCATTTTGTACGCGTCTAAACGTCTTAATTTAAAGTAGACTTACAGATTCATTTTTCTTATAGAGTGGTCAATCAAATTAATTTCATACTAGAGAAATTTAAAAAAGTTATGTCAACTGTAATCTAGGTTATATTTATTGTAATTCCAATCATATAAATAAACATAATTATTATACATGCTACCTGCTACCGTTTGCCAAATAAAGTATTGTGTTCGCAATCCCCATAACATGCTATCAAATATTAGGAAAGGTTGAGAAGGGATCAAACTCGAGAGTTGAGCGAAAGCGGGGAATCCCATGGAGTAGGGGAAATTCAATAAACATAAAAATAAAACGTAATAAAATTCGGTATCAGTGTGGAGCACGCAAGTGGAGGGTCTAAGGAATACCAGGAAGGGTTCTGAATAAGTGGGTAATACGCCTATAGAAATATCTTACTTATTGGGCTCGGTAGCGAACCGAAAGCATAGAAGGTGCGGTAAAACTACATAATAACATTTTTAACGCATTATCTTGACGCCATCGCATACACAAGCTTAAAACCAATCAAAAATGTTGAGTTTTTTTTTATTATATTCAGTAGGTACTAGCTGTTCTAGCGAACTTCGTATCGCTAGTGAAAAGTTGTCGTAACTTATGATAATGCAGCTTTCTCGGTCAAATATTTTTCCAATCCGTTTCAGAGATTTTTTTTTTTTTTTTTTTTTTTTTTTTTTTTTTTTTTTTTTTTTTTTTATGCATAACAAGGCAGGTATTTGACCACAATCGCACCTGATTTCTTCCCACAAATAAATCTACAAACTTGCAAACAACTATTAGATTGCGCAGTGTTTAGCTTAATATCCCGTCTTCTTTACAAAACACGGATTTATCTCTATGAGCAGTAGCATTTTTATACTTCTACGCATGTCCCGTTCACCATGTCCGGCGCACTCATAGAGAAGCAAATAAAATATGTTACGGTATGATTCTGTTTGCGTATGACGTCATAATGCCGACTGTTTATCTGTGACTGCTGAGCTTGCGTGAAACTTTTATGGCGGCAAATATTATACTTGTTCACTTTTACTGAGATATTAGTTCGTAACAAAATAATAATGTGCAAACTAACTTGTGCCGGCGACTAAGCACTTAGGCTGGGTTGCACCATCTTATTTTAACTGTGATAAACGTTAAAAATCTGTCAAACTCCATACAAAAAACACCGGTTAGCGTTATAGTTACGATCTGCAACTCAGCCTTAGTTATTAATTCTTTAGCAAATAATAGTGCGTTTCAGAAACTGCATTTTAAAACGGTAGGTGGTGATGGTTTATGTGATAAGTAGTTTATTCCCGAGTGTAACAATGTATGTATTTCTACAGTTTAAGATGTCATCATCATCATCATCATTTCAGCCACAGGACGTCCACTGCTGAACATAGGCCTCCCCCAATGACTTCCACATCGCACGGTTGGTAGCGGCCTGCATCCAGCGCCTTCCTGCTACCTTTATCAGCTCCTAACAAATTTTCATCTCGTAGATACTTACACAATATTCACGTGAAAAGTACAGTCAAAGTCATGTAAGTATACTTATTCCTTTTTCCAGAAATTGCCATTTATCGGTATGAATAAGAAGCCATAGAAATGATTACGTAATTTATTTTTATCACAATATAGGTAGTTGTATCTACATATAAACACAAATACTCGTGTGTAATGCTATGAAAATATATATGTCTGTATAACAGCACCATTCTGTACACGAGTGAAAGTTTTTGACTATTTTCTCTTATTCCGTAAGTTCTTTTAAAAATAAACACGTAAACAAAAAAGTTATATGAAAGTGTTTTAAAGAAATTTCCATTCACTCGTGCAATCATTTTGTAGTTTATATTTTACAGGATCAAATCATGCGGCAGAATTTTTGGCAATACCGACGCGATGCGAGCCGCATTTTGCGTAAACTGAATAGGGTAAGTCCAGGATAGATGCCCCACTTTTTGAAACAGCTCTGTAACTCAGTCAGTAAGTTTTTAGCAACAATTTGACCTTATTATCTGTAAACTTTGGTCTTTCGTCTATGATATTACTATAATTATTTTAGTTTAAGTTATACCGATTCTGAGTAAATACCATTTTAATTGACCTCTAAAAAGTGGGATAGACGCCTAATGTGGGGGATAGAAGACTCACTGTATGATTGCTTCAAAGGATAGATGCCTGATGCAGGGATAGATGACTCGTTAATACAGTTTTTGAATTCTAAGGATCAATGCTTTTTGAAATCAAACAAGCCAAGTATTATTATTTAAGATTGTTTGTTATTAAATGAATTAAATATGAAATTTAATATTTTTTATTAAAAATAGTACATAGTACATCCACCCGAAGTCGGGAAAAGAGGTAATTCGATCAGAAGGGCACCCTATTTATTACTTTCCTAAGGTTAGCCGTACTACATTCTTTTTTTCTTGTTACTTGCTACTTGTGACAAAAAGAGCAGGTTAGGATAGATGCCCCTAGGAGCATGGGACATGGCCCTAAGGGCATCTATACCCAAAAAAAATTAGGCAACTATCCTTTTAGCACAGGATAGGTGCCTTTTTTAATAAAAAATATAATAACACTAAAAATCGAATTAAACATAGCTATCCCGTCTAATTTATAAGATAGTCTATCAAATTATATAAAAATCTGCTTCATTTTACAGCTGACAAAGAAATTATCCATTAAAAGATACTTACCAATTTTATTTCGACGCTCGCTAAGGTTTGGCCGCGGAAGATTTTTGCTCTCACTGGCTAAACGAACGCACTCTTTGATGGTTTGCGAGGCGAAAAGTGGTACGGGGAGGTCCCTTTCTATTATACATACTATAACTTTATGCTAAGTTGCTTGTAACATAGTGTACTTAAAATCGCGGCACCTATCCCACTGGGGCATGTATCCTGGAATTACCCTATTTGAACATCAGTGATTTACGGCCGCGCAGTATTATACAAAACACTGCAATAAACTGTGAAATATGTTTCAGTGCCGCTGAAATTTTCACGACTGTAACTCCACAAATGCAGGGATGTTTCAATTGAAACTGGGAACTGTTTTATGTGCGTCTAAAAGTGTGTTAAAAATTAAGAATTAAAAACTTTTTAGATGATTACAGCCAACCAAACTAATTGTAAACTCACTAAACAAACTAATTATGTGGATCTTTATCCAACAAGTTTTCCCAGAGTCATTACTAGCGAAAACGAACTCAGAAAAAAAAAACAATTTTTATGCGCATTGACATAAAAACACGATTTTGGAAAATTCCGATTCGGCAGCATTAACTTAGGTAAATACTTTATCTATATGAGATGCATAAACTTTAAACAACCAGTATTACAATGTAACTAAAACTTCCGTCAACTTTACAGTAGTTTCGTAAAACTGGAGGAGCAGTGATCCACCGTCCTGTAAACAAACCCTTACGTATAGACTGGTCCAATTTTGAGCCATTTTGATCGTTATGTTTTAAAGTTTAAATTCATAATTCCCTGTATGAAGCAAAGGCATTAAATACCCTGAAATTGTTTTGAATACTATACTGTTATTTCATTATTAAATGGAAGTAAATAATGTGAGTTATTTAACACGGTAGTTAGTTTGGAGTTCGGAATCACTTATTCTGATAGATGTTTAACGTACGGGCGACAGTATGAAGTGGTAATTTTGAAGTAAGGAAATATAGAAAGAGTTAAAAAAATATGAAATTTTCTTATAATCAGGACAGATTACCAATCGTCAGATATCTTTTATCTGAAGAATAAACTTGTCATATTTTATATCCCATACTGAAACTGACAATGTGTCAAGCTTATTATTTAGTTAAAAGCTGAGTTTAAAAGTTATCCGACGGTTAAAAATTCAGCCCTTGGTTTAAGAAGCTAAAAAAAAAGATTGTCTGGAATAAGTTAGTTTAATAATATAAATGAACAGTAACAAACGCTTAGCTCTAAGTGAGGTTGATAAGAAACTCGAATCTTTTTAGTTAGTTTCATTATCGTTAGCTGTTTTTTCTCTATCAAGACCACCCCAGTCTAATTGATTTTTTATCTCTCCCTACATTTATTTACCGAGAAATTCCTGGAGAAAGTTTTCTTAGCTTCTAATTAAATGCTTTCTTTAAATACCTATTATTAAGAGCCAAATGAATGTTAATGGGAGCGGGTTCGTTTTCAAAGTTTAACAAAAAGTAAACAAATATTTAGCTTGTTAAAATGACTGTCTCCGATGGAACTCACATTGAACATTATAAATTCAATATTATTAGTTAAAAAACAATCATACAGCAACATTCTTTCTTCAAGTTGTCCGGTAGATATTGCTTCCTAGCAATAAGACCACCTAAATTGTGCCAATCCAACTTTTACACATAGAACATTACACATGTCAATTTTAATGTGTTGTAACATTTAATTTTCATTTTCATTACATTGATATTGTTGCAAGAAATCCCGTGAAGTGATAATTTTATTGACCTACTTTCAGCACAAAATGCAGTATCAAAATAAATAAATGTATTCCATAAGTGCATGTCAATTACTATGAGTCATTAACAACTTACACCCCGAGGGCGAATTGTTGTGGCCGAATTAATATCCAATCAGTAAATTGTAGGAAATTAAAATTAAAAGCTGAATGTTGTTTGTTCTTTAATTAAATACATTAAATGAGCTACCGAAAATAAAGATCTGTCATTTATTGACGTAATGTAATGTTTGTAACGTAATGTAAATTCGTAACTACAAACACTTTTTTTTGTTAAATGTTTAGTGGTATGAGTATCACAAGTTGAACTTTGAATGAATAAACATTCATCATAAATGATATTGGATTAATATTGAACAACTGGATCCGGCCTACCCGTATAAAATAAAATAAAAAAATAATATAATACTGCCTTATAAAATTCTTATAGACTGCATCTCACTTAACACCAGGTGCGATTGCGGTCTAAAACCTGCCATGTTATGCATTTAAAAAAAAATACGTTATGTTGTCATTACGGCTGCACATTCCCGCCTCCTTGGCTGCGCGATACTGGCCACCAAGAAAATTTATTCTTTTCTCGACGACCAATTTCGTTCTTCTTTTGTTTTTATTATCGCTCTCAACTCTTGAATTTTCACGCATACATTTCCACGTCTCGGTTTTGAAATTTATTGTATTTTCACGTTTTAAATAATATCGATTATTAATTATATTTTAAATTTAAGAAACTACAAAACGCTCATAAATACAAGATTAGGCTCATTGATTAACTAAAGTTGTGATTTCAACTCTAAATTACTATTTTCTTTGTTCTCAGGCTGAACTAGTGGCTGTGGAAGGGAAAGAGATAGAAACACACTACGTGCTCGCTCGGGAGAGGATCCGAAGGTGGAACTCTACATCCAAGTGCTACCTTCTAGTGGAGAACTTGCCGACGCCACTTCAGGTAACTTCTAAAGTAGTTTTGTGTTTCTTAAAATATCATGGTTCTTATCTTTCTTTGTATCCATGTCACTAGAACCATGTTTTTCTAATTGCTTTTCTATGAATTGTATTATCTATCATCATTGTCAACCATAGACGCCCGCATTTTTGCAAGCGGTTTTGTAACAAAATATTGCACGCTCTGTATCCAGTAATTTCCACAAACATAAAGATAAATCTCTAAACTATATCACTACCGTGTGGTTGCCTGCCTGTGTTACTGTCAGTAATTCATCGATATGTTAGGTGTTTAAAACAAAAATATAGTCCAGTCATTATAGTAAGTTCACCTCGGAATTCGAGATACCCAGCTGTAAGTCTGTAAATACGTGTATATTGACACCCTAAAAGTTGTCTCAAAACCTACATATGGTAGGGTGTTTCAAGGTCAACGCTCACAAAAATCGGTTTTTTGCGCTTTTTTTAGAAATATCTCATTTCCTATGGGTTTTTTGCTATTTGTATTTATTAATAATATTGTAGAATACTAAATTCTCTACAAATTTTGTTTAAAAAAATTTTTTTATAAGGAATTTCGGGAATTCCTTGTTGTAAATAAGCTTTAAGTTTACTAAGGTACCTACATGCCAAATTTCAAGCGTTTAACTTCCGTTAAGCGTTTAGATTTTTCATACAAAAGGATTTTCCCGCTAATTCCTGTTCCCGTGGGAATTCCTAAGTATACTATAACCTGCCCAGGTGTATGAAGAATAATTGTACCAAGTTTCGTAAAAATCCGTCGAGTAGTTTTTGTTTCTATAAGGAACATACAGACGGACAGACAGACAGACAAAAATTTTACTGATTGCATTTTTGGCATCAGTATCGATCACTAATCACCCCCTGATAGTTATTTTGAAAATATATTTCATGTATAGAATTGACCTCTCTACAGATTTATTATAAGTACTAGCGGCCGCCCTCTATCTCGAAAACGGTTCACCGTATAAAAAATTTTTTTAACAAAATTTGTAGATAATTTTGTATTCTACAATATTGATAATAAATACAAATAGCAAAAAACCCATAGGAAATGAGATATTTCCAAAAAAGGCGCAAAAAACCGATTTTTGTGACCTTTGACCTTAAAATTTAATAGTTGCTTACACCCTACCATATGTAGGTTTTGAGACAACTTTTAGGGTGTCAATATACAAGTATTTACAGACTTACAGCTGGGTATCTCGAATTCCGAGATTCTTACCTAATTTAAGCTTAAATGACTGGACTATACTCAATTAGGCAACGTCAATAATTGACATGGTTGATGACGACTAACTGCCGAAGAAACTAACGGTTTAAAGATACATTTTCGAATACACTCTTAAACATATTGTTTTGTTTCAGGCGGGTGGCATAGCAAGTGCCAGTGTATGGTCGTCATGTGGTTGCCGCCAGCGGCTGTTGGCTGCCGTCACCAGTGGTGGTCGAGCTGTCCACTGGGCGGCAGTGCCAGCGCCGGTCCCGGCCAACGACAGCGATTTGTGCCGATTCAACTATACGTGAGTGCATATTATCATCATTAACATTATCAGTCTGTATGTATGTACATTGTTATAATAACAGTCAGTCATTCTGACATAACAGCCCTGGCGATACTTGAACCTTCAGAATAGGTGGCCGCCGTTATTAGTGAGTAAAATTAGATTAGGTAAATGTAATAGTTTATTCAGTACATAGGCCCTTTCCAAGGCACTTATACACGTCCCAAATATAGCTTGCCCTACCACCACTTTAGGACAACATACGGGCTGGTGCTGAGAAGAAGTGGCGGAAGAAACTCAGTCACTGTTGTCAGCCTCTTTTTCAATATAGGTACTATGTTTATGACTATTCTACTGACCCTTTTTAGCTATTATAAAACCATTATTTACCTGTTTTGAGACAAATAAACACTTTCTATCTATCTATCTATTTTTTTTTTTTTTTTTTTTTGTTCACATAAGTCCAAAATTCTAAATTGTGCATTTAGCGATAACGCCTGGAAACAGGCCTCTCTCCCTGTGCGTTTCGGAGGACTAGGCACACGTCAGATATCGCATATTGCCCTTCTAGCTTTTCTGTCTTCTGCGTATGGTACAGCCGAACTCTTTAATAAATTACTAGCCTCTTCTTTAGGGGTAGTGGAGTTGGCTCACCGAAACGCTTGGACTAGGGCATGCCCGGGAGCCGATCCACCTACCTCTCTATCGTCTCAGAGGCAGTGGGACGAGCCGCTCTGCTTGCGTTTTCAGAGTGATCTATTGGCTTCCTCCGAAAATGCTGCAGAGCGTGCTCGCCTACTAGCGGTCTTTCAGGCAGAGTCCGGTTATTGGCTACATGCTCTTCCTTCGGCCAATATCGGGACTCTGCTTGACAGGAGTACACTGTCCCTTGCCATTTCCCTTAGACTTGGCGTCAAGACAAACCATCCCCATCGCTGTCGTTGCGGTACTCGCGTCGGTGAGTTAGGACACCATGGCCTCTCATGCCAAATGAGCGCTGGTCGAGTCTCCCGACACGCCTGCATCAATGACGTCATCCGCAGAGCTCTTGTCGCCGTCAATGTGCCAGCAGTTTTAGAGCCTAACGGCATACTCCGTGACGACGGCAAGAGACCTGACGGCATGACGCTCATTCCCTGGAAGCAGGGACGTCCTCTTGTGTGGGACGCAACATGCGCGGATACGCTTGCTCCGTCTCATACAGGAGGTACCTCCCTTGCCGCAGGCGCGGCGGCGGCCTCGGCTGAGTGCTCCAAGCGGCGCAAATATGCAGCTCTCAATGAGAGTTATATATTTGTGCCGTTTGGGGTTGAGACTATGGGACCATGGGGTCCAAGCGCTCGTTCCTTTTATAAGGAACTGGCAAAGAGGCTCACCGAGGTGACCGGTGATCAAAAGGCTGGCAGCTATTTTGGTCAGAGAATTAGCCTGGCCATTCAACGTGGCAATGCTGCCAGCCTTTTGGGCACGATTCCTGACTGCGGCGCTGGGGGTGAAGTATTTTTTATTTTGTAAATAGTTTTTATCATTAGTAATTTTTAAATTTTAGTTTTTAGTCATTTTAAGTTAATGTAATATTATAAAATTTATTCCCATCTATCTATTAAATTAAATTTATCTAAATGGGTTGGTGTTCAAGTTTTTCGCCGCCAAGTTCATTAACAAACCAACCATCTCTAAACAAAATATCCTAATATTCAGTAACGCCAAAAAATAAGCTGTTTTATTCCCTGGTGCCTAAAGTTTATTATTCAGCACTGGAACTTTCTAACTGCCCTCTTTAGACCAGTAACGAGCAGAATTTAACTTACTAACGTTATCTTTAATGCGCATACGTTAGCATACTAGTGCCGTTAATTTTGTGGGCTTGTTCAGAACTAGTGTTAGACTTTATGAGTTATCTCAAAATAGTCATAAAAATAAAAATTTTTTCGTAATCAGGCTTTTAAAAAGCGCTTTTAAAGGCAACATTACATAACGTCAAAATACATGTTCTAGAGATGAATATAATGGGCATTGAACATTTTAGGTATAACTGAATAGTTTCAGCCGAAAGACGTCCACTGCTGGACAAGTGACAAAGGCCTTCCCCAAGGATTTCCACAAAGACCGGTCCTGCGTCGCTCACATCCGCAGGCACCTCCCGCGACCTTCACCAGATCGTCGGTCCACCTAGTGGGAGGCTGAATAGTATTCCAGAATGTAGTATTCGTTTTGATAGAATTTCATTCATTGAATGATTTATTTATATTAGGACCACAATTGGAAAAATTTAATGCGCAAAATTTTTACCCAACATAATCCGAAGCCATTATGCAGACTAAAGTCATTTAAACGTTATTTAACAGCAACAAATAACAAGTTCATCAGTCATTTAAATGCGACGCAAATGGACGAATCAGCATAATGGCCGGCGCGATTGCATTCGACAGGCATCGTTTGTCAACCTTCACCCTTCACTTTTTAATCTGGAGTTGAAAATGCGAAAAGTTGCCAAATAAATTTTATTGTCGACGCAGTAAGACGGTGCGGTGCTGGTCGGGCTTAGGAAATGAATTCGGGTAACTTTCGGGTTACTGCGTCTTGACTTTGACTTGTCTTATGTAGAGTCGTTTTATATTGTCTGGTGGATTCCATCTACTCCCACTTTAATCGCTTTCTATTAGTATGTTACTAAACAGCATCATTACTACACTCGAAAAAACCTATTTTAAAATTTTTGAATTACATTTAAAATAATATTTTAGTAAAGAAAGGAAACTTAAACGTACAGAAATTTTGAATTGTCTTTCAGTCTCTATTGTTTCCATTTCATTAACACACTGAGACTTTGAGAACAGCTGTTTTATTTTATTTTTAAAATTACTCGTAAATATGCGCTTATTTTTAAACACAGATTTATTTATTTATTTATTAATGCAAAACACTTGCAAGCTTACAGAGCAGGTCCAAAGCGCTTACAAGCTTAAAAATAAAATAAACATATCATACACTTAGGTCACAAATAAAATACATGCAGTTTATAAATTAAATGGCCCATAATGTTCTAATTTTAAGAACATAATGGATGCAATAAAATATTGAGTATTGAACATTAAATAATTTAAAGAAACACTGAACAAGAGAAAAAAATGTCAGTGGTCAAATACAAAAAAAATGTCAGTGGTCAAATACAAACAGATAATATTTCTTCATTTTCATAAATTATGAAAATGTTTTATCATTCGTCACTTTTGAGATCTACAAACGTACTAGAACCACAAAACAAGTATCCAAACGTCTGCTCATTAAATCCTTCATTAACTTTACTGTGCCGTAGAATAGCGATATTTCAGGCGCAGAAACAAATAACGTTAATAGCGCCGAGATATAAAGTAAGCAAGTTTCATTTACTACGCCATCATGGAAGATAAGGAACGCTGTAAATTTTATTGTCCCAAGCATCATTAAGTTGTGCGATCCGTCAGTCCGCAATCTTGCGATCTCCAAGATTGTGCTTTGTTTTTTTTTTCCTTTTTTAATTCCCCCTAAAAGCCGCTTTAATGGTTACAAAAGTCATACCGTAAAAATGTATAGTAAGCCCACTCCATTCGTTGTCGTAATTATTAGATATTTATTTGAATAGTACGTAATCCTCAGTAGTCCAAAAATTACACTGTTTCTACTTCGAGTGGTGGTTCCATTCCTGGATAGGATTCGTTCATTCATTTCAACCTAATGATGTCCACTGCAGGATAAAGGCCTTCACCAAGGATATCCGCAATGACCGGTCCTGCGCTGCCCACATCCAGATGCCTTCCGCAACCTTATTATTACTATCCTACTAATTTATATTGCTATTTAATTGGCCAAATAACAACCACAAGTTCCAAATAAGCCGCTTTATGACAAACTAAAATTCACACGGGCAAAGCCACGGGAAATAGCTAGTTTATGTATTCAAGCCAGCGGCATTTTCCGACTCCGCGATTTTAGGTTGAATCAAACCCGCGACACACATTGCCTATTCAGAGTGATTTCTGTAGAATACTTAATGATTAGGTTGTTCGACTGAATGGCACATTTCAATGGAGAAAATGGGTTATTTGCTTATTTGAGGTTTACTCGGGAAAACGGTTTTGTTTGCCAGTTTCAGATATCTTATGGGCACAATTTCTTGAGGCTGAACCCCTAGAGATATTTCTTAGAAATATAGGAATACAATACAATCACGTAATGACTGACTTGAAACCTCCGAGGCCAAGTGCTAAGAGATTGAGATTCTCTCATCCCGGTGGTGGTTTTGGGTTCGATTTCTAACTGCGACAGTTTTAATGACTTTCGAGCATTCGCAATGTCTTAGAAGGGAATGTATCTGTCTTTAAGACTGTGTTCCCATGTATTTTTAGTGAAAAATTTAAAGTGCGACAGGACTTCAAAATAAAGTGATTAAGTATTTAAAACTTTATGAATTTTATAGTACGATTTTACTATCAACATAAAACTCAAAAAACTATGTATATACAAAGCCATAGCTTTATAAGCGCAACAATAAAAACGTCAGCCTCCGTCGAGTTTATTCTCCTTGATTTATATGCAATTCGGGAATCGTCCGCCATTTTAAGCGTTGACCCATTTATTCTTCGACTTGCAAACGAAAGTGTTTTTCTTTGACACGCCTCTTGAGTTCCCTAATTTAATATCGTGTTTTAGATTCAGAAAATTTATCCATTGTTGAAATGTATTGCTTGTAAGAAAACACGCCTCTGTGGAGTTTTCCTCCGGTCTTCCTTGTATTTTTCATTAAATCTATAATAAAGAGCTTCTGTAACTTAAATGCTAATGCTCAAAACACTAACATTTGCTAGCAGAAGTGTAGCCTTCAAATGTTTTTGTTTTTTCGTGGTCAAATTACATGGGCAAACAGATTTCTTTTTTACTTCCATCTTCGTCTATCACAAAAATGAAAATCATGTTAAAATATGAAAGTCTATTATTCCTACATTCCAATCCTCTGAAACCGTTCGAGCTTGTTAAACCAAAAAATATTTTTTCTAAAATTCTCTCCAATCCATTCCAACACCAAACATTTCAATGTAAATCCAGTGTTTCCAATTATGATAAAAAACGTAAAAAAGGTAAAAAAACTACACGTCGGAACTGCGATGCCGGTGAAACCCGAGGGCCTCATTCGTCAAAACCACCATAATCTTGTTTCGGCCGACATAGACACATTGAACGGTATTTTTTATTCATTCATTCGTAATATTTTGTATTTTTTTCCACCGCGAACGAGCACATTGTTCTCGGTCGAGCTTTGCAGAATAAATGAATAACCACTGTTCATATACGTGTCTGTATCCTGTAAATTGTATTTCGTGTAGTAAACAAAAAACTGACAAAGGTGGCTCGGTATATTCCGCAAATTGTTTTAAGCACTAACCAATATTGTGCTCTCCCGAAACAGTGTTAGGACAAAACCTGCTTACCGAAACTTGTGTAGTGGACGGGCCATGAAACTAGACCCGTTTCAGGGCCCTTTCACATAATGGTACTGACGAAGCAATTGGAATTCAAATTCACAATATCAACACCAAATATTAATCATAGGGGGCACATCTAGTTAAAAACTGAATTCCTGAAGATGATTTCCAGGATCTTGACTCTCTTATAGAACTGAATATGCAGAGATTTCAACTATTTTGAATATGTAATTAATTTGCTATTAATTCCGTCTTTTTGATGATAAGTTAAATGGGTACTAGTTACATGTGGTTGTCGACGTATTAATTAGAACATCGCGGCATCGCTCAATTAATAAAGCCCGCAGCAGTGACAATCAACGTCACGTGCACGATACAAGTTCAGTGTGCCTACCATGAGTTTACGTTAGGTGAGCTCACTAGCGAATACGTCAAAAAATTCTATGAAGATTTTATTTCTTGAAAGTAGCCGCTAGGGGCGCTGCACAATATGTCATACATTTAAATGTCATTTTTTTACGCAGTCGCTAGCGAGCACACCTAACGTAAACTCATGGTAGGCACACTGGAAACCCCTGCGATCGGTCTAGCGCTGATCAATATATACCTAATACGGTATAATTTTATTAAAGTATATTTAGTTGTTCACTAGTCTAATAGATTCACTACAAAAGTAGAACTTATTCCCTTAGGACTACACAAGTTAGACTTATTTGATTATTCTTAAAAGCGAATTTCGCTAAAATTCTTTATACCAATATTTATGGCCCCATCCCAAGACAAGTCAACATTATACAAAGTTTATGTAACTAGGAACTTACCTCTATCTTACAGGAGTTGTATTACAAACCAAACTACACCTCAGCATGTGACAAGTACGTTAATAAACATCCATCATCGTAAAGTGCCAACCCTACTCGTCACCGTGCATACATGACACCTGGTTCAATATGGCCACCGGGGTCCATTTGTATAGATCGGGTCGGGGTTTAACACTAAAATAGTTATCGGGATCCTAGGGAACAAGCTGGGCTATTGTGGACTGGATCCAGGTGACGAAATTGGTTTCGGACCGAATTGCTGAAATTCTAATTGAAGTTTTTAACTGGTAACATAGGTACAATTCAATAATCAGCATTAACTTTATTATGGGCTCCTGAAATCTGCAAAGTGACTGTATAAAATCGAAATGATTAGCTGAAATAAAAACTCTGTAAGATACCTACTTTCAATATTAAATAGAGTAAACAGACTCGTGCCCCACAATAAATCATTCTAGATCTTTCGAAATGTATTTTTTAAACATTATTTGCATGCGATTTCTTGCCTAAGAATCCTGAAAGTCTTGAATGAGGTGGCTTGTGTTCTGATTAAAACAGTATCAAGGGACCAATTAAAACAGTAGGCATTATTTATATCTATGGTTTGTAAATCTTCCTGTGTCTCCCATGGCCCACAAAAGTGCTTGTTCTTTAATAAGCGACACATAACTCATATTGCGGCACCTAGCGGGCCCCCGGGGCCAATTCATCACGGCGACTGTCGGGGGTTATAGCCGCTTTTTATCTTATCAACTTGAGAAAATTCACTGCTCCAAAGTTAAAATACTGGGTGTACTCGTAGATTGCATGCAAGAGATATCGTGTCTTATGTTTTTTTTGTAAATAAAAGTAAATTGCCCTGGGCATCGTGAATTATATTACATTGTTGCAAAGTTTCTCCTCAAAAATAACTAGATTTATCAGCGGATTTGATGAGAATTCTGTCAGTTAACCATTGGTCAAACGAAGAAAATAAGTGCATAATCTGTTACAGTCAACAAATATTCACAGGAACGATTCGCAAGTTTAATTGATTTACTATAATATACCACAGGACCGGTCTTTGTGGAAATCCTTGGTCCCCCAAGGAGAGGGAGGCCTTTGTCCAGCAGTAGACGTCTTTTGGCTGAAACGAACGAACTATAATATATTTTTTATATCGGCTATCGTCGTAATTAGTTAATTACTTTGGCCTGCACTGTATCAGCGGAGTCCATTACGAAACAAATTTGGGTCATTACATGTTTCGGAAAACTGGCAAATTAAATTCTTTGTTTGTGTAATGAGAACCACTGTAATGCTGATTGAATATTAAGCTACTAATTAATTAACTACATCAATGGTATGTAATCTACACTATACAGGGTGACTGGAACTGAACCCGCCATAGCTAATACGCGTATAGAGGAGGTCATTTGCTAATTATTGAACCCTACTTTCTATGACTAAAGTTTTATAGTTTCGGAGATATGTCAATTTTTATACTTTTTTCAGATTTTTCCGAAATTTGACCTAAAAACTGCTTAATTTTTTTTTCTCGCATCTTTTTAACCGATTTTTTTATTTGATACTAATATCGAATAAACCTGTAGTCAAATAAAATAAATTTCAGATCTAGATAATGATTCAATAACTAGTTACGAGCCGTCAAAGTTCAACAAAAGTACAAACCACGATAAAAAATTCAAGTGCGAATTCGATTTTAAAAAAAACTTATGGTGATAATGCATTGCCAATGATCTTAAAAATATCTCTACCTTCTCTTCTTTCCAATGATATATCACACGTAGTAATTAGATATTATAATTGATTAAAAATTCAAAGTTTATGGAAGAAAATGGAGTAATAATACGAAAATTATCCATACAAAGTTTCTTCAAACATCTCATATTTTCTGCTATACTCCTTTTCATAACTATTTTTGTGTTTTTTGAAAAATGAATTTAAAAACAATAATCAAATTATGATGAAAAGAGTTTAAAAAAATTCAAAGTAAACTTTGCATGGATAATTTTTGTATTATTACTCCATTTTCTTCCATAAACTTTGATTTTTTGACAAATTTCAATATCTAATTACAATGTGTGATATATCATTGGAAAGAAGAGAAGCTAGAGATATTTTTAAGATCATTGGCAATCCATTATCACCATTAATTTTTGTTTCAATCGAATTCGAAGTAGAATTTTTTATAGTGGTTTGTACTTTTGTTAGACTTTGGCGGCTCGTAACTAGCTATTCAATCATTATTTGGATCAAAATTTTATTTTATTTGAATAAAGACATATTCGATATTAATATCAAATAAAAAGAACTGCTGAAATCACGCGAGAAAAAAAATTGAAGCAGTTTTTAGGTCAAATTTCGGAAAAATCTGAAAAAAGTATAAAAATTGACATATCTCCTAAACTATAAAACTTTAGCTATAGAAAGTAAGGTTCAATAATAAGCAAATGACCTCCTCTATACGCGTATTAGCTATGGCGGGTTCAGTTCCAGTCACCCTGTATATATATATATATATATAATATTATAAAGAGGAAAACTTTGTTTGTTTGTTTGTTTGTTTGTTTGTTTGTTTAGTTGTAATGGATAGGCTCAAAAACTACTTGACCGATTTTAAAAATTCTTTCACCGTTCGAAAGCTACATAACTCACGAGTAACATAGGCTAAATTTTATTTTGGAAAAAAGTAGGGTCCCGTAAAATATTTGGGATTTTCATAAGACGTGGAAAAGCGCCATCTATCGTCATTGGTTAAAATCTTCTTGCGCCTGACAAAAATTTTTGAGGTACCTAAATATTCATGAAGGCAAAGCTGTCAAACGCCATCTATCGACATCATTAGTAAATTAGTAACTAAATATTACATAATTATGTACTACTAGCTTTCCGCCCGCGGCTTCGCCCGCGTGGAATTTTGTCTGTCACAGAAAAACTTTATCGCGCGCGTCCCTGTTTCAAAAACCGGGATAAAAACTATCCTATGTTCTTTCCCGGGACTCAAACTATCTCTATGCCAAATTTCATCAAAATCGGTTGCGAGGTTTAAGCGGGAAAGCGTAACAGACAGACAGACAGACAGACAGACAGACAGACAGACAGACAGACAGACAGACAGACAGACAGACAGACAGACAGAGTTACTTTCGCATTTATAATATTAGTTGGGATGAATAACGCTGTTCGTAAATAATATTGAAAATTTAATAAATAAAAATATTTTATGTATTTGAACCATTAACTGTATGTACCTATTTGAATCATTCACTGTGTTTAAACGAGCAAATCAAAGTGTTAATTAGTGACTTTTTACAAACTTCCTTGCAAATTCTTATTAAGTGCCGCCATCTACCGAGATGAATATTAGGGTACGGTTCAGCGGCGGACAAATGGGATGGGCGCGTGGGCGATTGTAGTTAAATAGGATAAGAATTACTTCGTTTTTGTTTTCTGTATGTATTTTGTTAATTTTTTGGTAGGGTCTTTATTTTAATTACTTAGGTTGGTAGGTACTTACTTATTTGATTTTAATGATAATTACTATAGGTACGTATAATTTTAGTAGAAAGAAAGGTCATTGAATGACTAAGTGACTCACTCACTCATCACGAAGTCTCAGAAACTACAAGTCTCAAAAGAGTTCTCATAGGGGTTAATGGTCTATTCCACCTGGCTTTGATCACCAAGATGATCAAAGTGGACTCCAGTTAAATAATTTTTTTTAGTGTTCATTGATCACCCGTAAATAAATCATACCTCTGAATTGTCACATACATGTCCAATTTTTTTATTGCGGTTTTTAGAAAATATCAAAAATGTTACAAAACAAAATATGTAGTACAACAATTGGACATGTGACTATTCAGAGGAGGTGTGATTTGTTTGTAGATGATCAAAGGACACTAAAATAATAATTTAACTAGAGTCCACTTGGCTCACCCAGGACATCGTATCCGTGGGTGCTCAAAGGCACAGAATATATTCAAATGACACTAAATTGTCGCTGTAAGTCCACTTTGATCACCTGGCTGATCAAAGCCAGGTGTGGTCATCGGTGGAATCTTTTGAAGATCTTGGCACAATGCTCGAAGACCTTAATCGATTTTCCCAACAGGTAGGCCTGAGGATGAACATGGACAAAACGAAGCTTATGTCGAATGTCCATGTTGCGCCCTACCCAGTTTCAGTTGGGAGCTCAATTCTCGAGATTGTCGACAAGTAGGTCTATGTCTACCTCGGACAAACGATCCAGCTAGGTAGGTCCAATTTCGAGAAGGAGGTTAATCGTCGAATCCAACTCGGCTGGGCAGCGTTCGGGAAACTACGCAACATCTTTCCGTCCAAAATACCTCAATGCCTGAAGACTAGAGTGTATAACCAATGTGTGTTACCAGTGATAACTTATGGCTCGGAAACGTGGCCTCTCACTAAGTTACAAAAGCTCAGTTGCACAGCGTGCTATGAAGAGGGCTATGCTTGGTGTTTCTTTGCGAGATAGAATCAGAAATGAGGAGATCCGTAAACGAACCAAAGTCGCTGACATAGCCCGACGGATTAGCAAGCTGAAGTGGCAATGGGCAGGGCACATATACGCAAAACTGATGGCCGATGGGGCAGAATAGTTCTGGAATGGAGGCCGCGTACCGGAAAACGTAGCGTGGGACTTCCACCTACAAGGTGGACCGACGACATCGTAAAGGTAGCAGGGAAGCGCTGGACGCAGGCCGCTTCCAATCGATCAACATGGAAAGCATTGGGGGAGGCCTATGTTCAGCAGTGGACGTCCTATGGCTGAAATGGTGGTGGTGGTGGTGGTGGTACATATACTGAAAATGTATCATTAGAAATCAACTACGGGGGCTAAGGAGATAAAAGGAGGGTTGGAAGTTTATATTATGAAAGTCCTATGTGTTTAAAGTAAGAGAGTTGAAATTTAAAATGTATGCGCTATAGATGCTACGAGCGGATTTTACGAAACTCCTCCCCTAATGGAGTAAAACGAGGTCCACGCGTACGAAGTCGCGGGCGGCCCGGCCGTATTACATAATTATGTACTATGAATAACGCTGTTCGTAAATAATATTGAAAATTTAATAAATAAAAATATTTTATGTATTTGAACCATTCACTGTATGTACCTATTTGAATCATTCACTGTGTTTAAACGAGCAAATCAAAGTGTTAATTAGTGACTTTTTACAAACTTCCTTGCAAATTCTTATTAAGTGCCGCCATCTACCGAGATGAATATTAGGGTACGGTTCAGCGGCGGACAAATGGGATGGGCGCGTGGGCGATTGTAGTTAAATAGGATAAGAATTACTTCGTTTTTGTTTTCTGTATGTAATTTGTTAATTTTTTGGTAGGGTCTTTATTTTAATTACTTAGGTTGGTAGGTACTTACTTATTTGATTTTAATGATAATTACTATAGGTACGTATAATTTTAGTAGAAAGAAAGGTCATTGAATGACTAAGTGACTCACTCACTCATCACGAAGTCTCAGAAACTACAAGTCTCAAAAGAGTTCTCATAGGGGTTAATGGTCTATTCCACCTGGCTTTGATCACCAAGATGATCAAAGTGGACTCCAGTTAAATAATTTTTTTTAGTGTTCATTGATCACCCGTAAATAAATCATACCTCTGAATTGTCACATTGTTGGATTTATGGACGCATAAGAGAAACTCCTTACTAATATTGTCTATGGGCACTCTCGTCCTTGTCGCGTTGACAAAATGTTCTCATATATTTTACTCTAAAATATAAAGTCTTCATATTAAGCTTTGTTTAATTTCATCAGGTTATGGGCCCAGATCAGGTTATGGGCCGTCCCAAGCCTGCCGTTATGTTTATTTTTGCATTTTGAAAAGTATTTTGTTTACTTACCGGGCTCGCGAGTGATTTCTAATTTTTCAGCTAATGTCATTGAAAATACGTACCTACATAAAAATGGCTGGAAGTAATTTAATGTCAATTGAAAAGCTAACGGGTCGCGAGAATTGGGCTGCTTGGAGTTTTGCAGTAAGGGCATATTTACAACTTGAAGATTTATATGACTGCATTTTAAAAGAACCGGTGGCCACTGACCCTAGCTCCGTAAAAAAAGACACCAAAGCCAAGTCAAAACTAATACTATTAGTTGACCCGATTTTGTATGTACATATTCAAGAAGCCCAAAATGCAAAACAGGTGTGGGAAAATTTAGCAAAGGCTTTTGAAGACAGTGGCCTAAGTCGTAAAGTTGGCCTATTACGAGAACTGATTAATACCAATTTGGAAAATAGTTCTTCAGTAGAGGACTATGTAAACAAAGTTATGTCAGCGGCGCACAAACTAAGGAATATTAAATTCAATGTGGATGATGAGTGGTTGGGCACGTTGATGCTGGCAGGATTGCCAGAAATGTATAAGCCTATGATTATGGGCTTAGAGAGTTCCGGTATAAAGATTAGTGCTGATTTAGTAAAAAATAAATTACTACAGGAAGTAAAGACATCAGACACTACCGCACTTTATACAAACACAAAAAATCTGCCCAAAAGTGATCAACCAAAAATTAAGAAAGGCCCGAGGTGCTTTAATTGTAACAAGTTCAGACATCTCAGTAAAAATTGTTGGCATAAAAAGGCAAATAATAATAAGAAGAATGAGATGGAAACAGGATATGTCGCAGCTTTTTCAGCTTCCACAACAAATGACTCCGATTCGTGGTATGTTGACTCAGGGGCATCCATGCATATGACACGGCACCGGGACTGGCTCACTGATATCACTCCTTCATCTGTACCGAGCATAAGAATTGCTGATGATAAAGTATTAAAAGTTGAATGCTGCGGAAATATATGCATCAAGGTAAATGCAAAAGATGGCAGCACCGATGCAATACAGGTGAGGAATGTTCTATATGTACCAGAATTAAAAACAAATTTGTTATCAGTCAGCAAAATAATCAAAGGTGGATGTAGAATAATATTTAATGAACATGGCTGTCAAATTTACAATCCATGCAATAAGTTAGTTGCAAAGGCTGATCTATTTAATGAGAAATATCGATTAATTACTTGTAAAAATCAAGAAATGCAAGTTAAGATGGCCAAAAGTTGTGTGACATGTGTTGAAGGCAAGCAAACAAGAAAACCATTCCCCACTGAAGGCTCCCGTGCAACGAATTTGCTAGAGCTAGTCCATAGTGACGAATGTGGACCGATGAAGCAAGGTTTCCGCCAAAGAAGTCGTGGTCCAATACAGATGCACTGGAGATATGGTCGCCGACATCTTGACAAAAGGACTCCATCAATGGGTCTACTTTTAAAACATCTGCGTCCAGGAGAGGATGTTGGATTTATGGACGCATAAGAGAAACTCCTTACTAATATTGTCTATGGGCACTCTCGTCCTTGTCGCGTTGACAAAATGTTCTCATTATATTTTACTCTAAAATATAAAGTCTTCATATTAAGCTTTGTTTAATTTCATCACACATACATGTCCAATTTTTTTATTGCGGTTTTTAGAAAATATCAAAAATGTTACAAAACAAAATATGTAGTACAACAATTGGACATGTGACTATTCAGAGGAGGTGTGATTTGTTTGTAGATGATCAAAGGACACTAAAATAATAATTTAACTAGAGTCCACTTGGCTCACCCAGGACATCGTATCCGTGGGTGCTCAAAGGCACAGAATATATTCAAATGACACTAAATTGTCGCTGTAAGTCCACTTTGATCACCTGGCTGATCAAAGCCAGGTGTGGTCATCGGTGGAATCTTTTGAAGATCTTGGCACAATGCTCGAAGACCTTAATCGATTTTCCCAACAGGTAGGCCTGAGGATGAACATGGACAAAACGAAGCTTATGTCGAATGTCCATGTTGCGCCCTACCCAGTTTCAGTTGGGAGCTCAATTCTCGAGATTGTCGACAAGTAGGTCTATGTCTACCTCGGACAAACGATCCAGCTAGGTAGGTCCAATTTCGAGAAGGAGGTTAATCGTCGAATCCAACTCGGCTGGGCAGCGTTCGGGAAACTACGCAACATCTTTCCGTCCAAAATACCTCAATGCCTGAAGACTAGAGTGTATAACCAATGTGTGTTACCAGTGATAACTTATGGCTCGGAAACGTGGCCTCTCACTAAGTTACAAAAGCTCAGTTGCACAGCGTGCTATGAAGAGGGCTATGCTTGGTGTTTCTTTGCGAGATAGAATCAGAAATGAGGAGATCCGTAAACGAACCAAAGTCGCTGACATAGCCCGACGGATTAGCAAGCTGAAGTGGCAATGGGCAGGGCACATATACGCAAAACTGATGGCCGATGGGGCAGAATAGTTCTGGAATGGAGGCCGCGTACCGGAAAACGTAGCGTGGGACTTCCACCTACAAGGTGGACCGACGACATCGTAAAGGTAGCAGGGAAGCGCTGGACGCAGGCCGCTTCCAATCGATCAACATGGAAAGCATTGGGGGAGGCCTATGTTCAGCAGTGGACGTCCTATGGCTGAAATGGTGGTGGTGGTGGTGGTGGTACATACAGGGTGGAAACGATAAGTGATCTCACTCGATTATTTCTAAACTATACAAGATATCAAAAAACTAGTTACTGATCCTGAAAGTGCTTCATGAGCTCTATCAAACGGTACCAATAATAGGTTAAAGAATAAACTGGATCTAGCCGAAAATTCAATGTTTCCGGCTTCCATACATTTGGTACAGCCTCATAATATTAAAAACTACAAAAGATATCGTAAAACTGGCTACTGATCCTGAAAGTGCTTCACGAGCTCTATCCAATAGTATTAATATTAAGTTCCAGAATAAACTGCATCTATCTAAAAAATCAATGTTTCCATCTTCCATACATTTAGTACTATCACAAATATGGCACTCATCTTTTGCAAATTTTAAATTTTATTCTATCAAATTTTATAGCTAATAAAGTCTAAACTAATGTTTTCCATAAATAATTTTAAATAAGAAAGCAATTTACGAGTTTATTTTAAGTTTAAAAAAAATTACACTTCTAATATTGAGTGGTTGGCATACATTTAGTATGGAAGCTGGAAACATTGAATTTTCGGATAGATCCCGTTTATTCTGTAACCTGTAATTGGTACCATTTGAAAGAGCTCGTGAAGCACTTTCAGGATCAGTATCCAGTTTTTCGATATCTGGTATAGTTTAGAAATAATCGAGTGAGATCACTTATCGTTTCCACCCTGTATACTGAAAATGTATCATTAGAAATCAACTACGGGGGCTAAGGAGATAAAAGGAGGGTTGGAAGTTTATATTATGAAAGTCCTATGTGTTTAAAGTAAGAGAGTTGAAATTTAAAATGTATGCGCTATAGATGCTACGAGCGGATTTTACGAAACTCCTCCCCTAATGGAGTAAAACGAGGTCCACGCGTACGAAGTCGCGGGCGGCCCGGCCGCTAGTTGGTATTATAAAATTGATGTGATTCAAATTAAATATCTGAGCCACTATTTCATTTTAATTATATCGATTTTGAAGTGGACTATCAATCAATATTTAATTTCACTTGCAAGGTTTTATTTAACCTCGCCTGTAGATGCATAGCTGGGATGGTGAAATCTAACAATTTAGATGTTCCTTGTCCCATATTGCAATTTAAATAGAGCTGAAAATAGAATCTTATTGATCGTCGAAATCGATCGAGTCGTATTATTTAATCATTGGAAATCTAAATTTCGTAAAAAACACACAAATTGTATTCGAATTCTATGTAAAGAAAAAGAGAAGAATTCAAATAGTACCTACACAAAATTACAAAAGGAAAAAATTACACTGAAAAGGCAGCAGTCTTCCTCAGCAGTCTTCCGTAGGTCTCTGTTTGAGTAAGAAGGTTACTAGGTACACGTTATATGATGGAAATAAAAGGTGTTTTTGTGAATCCGTACTCAAATTGCCATTGTTCTTCTATGCAGTAAAACATGCCTCCATTTTGCTTGACTCTTAAGGCAACATTAACCATTTAAAATAACACCTCCCCTTCTTTCGCAGATTCCCGGTGACAGCAGACATGGCGCCCGTCAGCTCGCTGCTGGTCTACTACGTCACAGAAGCAGGGGAACCGGTCAGTGACGTCGCTAGCTTCCATGTCAAGCTACTGCATAAAGAGGTAAGGATTTTCTTTGATAGTAAGTTAATGCACTTGTAAAATTACTGGGGAAAAGATAATAAAAGAGGGTGTCTGTTGTAGGGCTGGAGACTAAATTATCCATCTGTTTACGTGAACACATTCTGTTTTTCAAAAGTGCATGAAAATATCATAGGAACTGCAAAAATCTAGATTTTAATTCAACAGAAATAAAATAGAGCTAGTATTAGCAGTTGTAGCTCTTGATTTTCTCACTATTTCTGGGATTGTAATGGTATATCACCAGACGTCTTGATACAATACTAAAACCACCAGGCCATGGTAGCCATTGAAGTTAAAACTGGAGTGTATATTTTTACTTTGAAAAAGCCTTTTTGAAAAAAATTTCTATACTCCAGTATAAAGTTGTAAATGCAAATCGTCATTCAACTCTAACATTATTATCACAACGCTAAACGAGTTATCACAAAAACGGAATGTTCTCATAAAAGCGAATCCCACACGCGAATACATCACAATATGGATTCATGCGAACGTGTAAATGTACGGTACGCAGAGCAAATATTGGTACATGAATATTTATATTCAGTTACGATGATTTTCGGCTTTTGTGACGAACTCATATTTATGCAATCGCGAACGTATTTTTGGGCTGTTAGGGTGTGTGTTAAGCAAACAATGAATGAAATGGGATTTTAATAAGTACATAAACCGTTCAGCACACTCAAACTTATTGTGAACAAAAGGTCGTTTTGCATAACCATGTGTACAGAGAGAGAGACCGTGAAAACTTTTATAAAGTTCTGTAGCACAAATAGCCTTTATATTTATGGATTGAACAAAGCAGAATGTTCACGATTATTATGTCACTTAGTTCAAATGTTATAATCTCATGATACTCATCCCAAAATACCCCAGTTATAAAACTAAATGTAATGACGTGATAATTATAACAATGTACCAAAATTGATTGATCATCGGGGTTAAATTGATACTAGATTTTGATCGTAGATAAGAAAAAGACAAGAAAAGAAAAAAAATACATTGAATTCTAGTAACTTATTTTTCAATCCTGCATAAGTAATTGCTTTATTGTGTAAACCCTAAAAACACTGATGTAAAATAACTTCTACTTCAACAGGTCTTTGCTAGACAGAAAATTTCTGCAGTAAACTAAATTAATTTAAATAAATTGCAACGCAAATTGAATTCCTGTGCCCCCAACACACGTTAGCTCCATCGGAATTGCATCTAGCTCCATCTGTAAATACTGGCTTGGACTAACAAACTTAACGAGTCTACGAAATTGGAGTAACTTTTTCGAATCATAAAATGGAGAATATTTTGTAGATTGGAATAAATAACTGAGTAAAAATATCTCGTAATGAAAGAATGAGATACCGAAAGAGGTAGACCAATAAAAAAATTGGTCATTGATTCAGTATCTTATTCTTAACCCTAATGATATCTTTATTTATCTCGCCGAACATTGCTTTTATATTTTATCTTGAAGAAGGGCTATGAGTAGGATTTGTAGAAAACATTTATAAAGGAAAAACCGCGTTACTTTTCATTCGTCACTAAGACCTGTTGCGGTCACAAAACTACGGAAATTTAAGTTAGGTGCCTATTCTCAGCATCTGTGAGAAATCATTGAAAAAATATCGAACAAAATATTCTCGCGTCGTTAGTGAGTGTGAGCGTACTAAGAACTTAACTTAATTTCTTGGACACAATATAACGTAAATGCGCCTATTACCGCCAGTTTAAGCTGACTTCGGATAAACGTTAGAAAATTAGATATAAGTCGTGGTGATAGAAAAGACACTTTAATTTATTTATAACAATGATGAAGTAATCTTTGAATTCAAGTAGTAACAATGAGTATACAATCACACAATAATTAATAAATAGCAATTTAATCCGAAAAAGCAGTTGTTTCTATTACCGACCTATAGCCGAGGTGTGTTTCTATTAACGTTTTTTCTGTTTCTATTACCGACCGCTAAGAATATTGCTCTTCAATTGGGTATATTCCAAGAGGCACGGGTTCGATTCCCGCTCAGAGGCTCGGGAACCACTTGATTTTTCAAGTTAAATTTGTTTTACTTTCAGTTTTAGTTAAATTTTTTTTTTCAAGTTATTTTTTTTTATTATTAAAAAAGAAAAGGCACGCTTCTCGAAAATAAATAAATAATCAAGCAGAAATAGTAGAATAATAAATTCCTCTATTATACTTGATTACGCGGTACCCAGTGTTCTAGTAAGTAGTGGGGTCATTATTTTAACTGTATTTGAGTTTTAATAAAATTTAATTTTCATTTAATATTTTATTTTTAACTAGCTGACCCGGCGAACTTTGTTCCGCCTTAATGACTTTTTTTTAATTTCGAACGGGATAAAAAGTATCCTATGTCCTTCTCCTGGCTCTAAACTACCTCCCTGACAATTTTCAGCTAAATCGGTTCAGCCGTTCTTGAGTTATAAGTGGAGTAACTAACACGACTTTCTTTTATATATATAGATTTGACTATAATTCTTAAATAGTTTTTGGTTGATTTTAATAGTGTGTAATTGTGTATTTTAATTTAAACTATGAACAATTGGACACTGTCTGTATAATTATTTTTTTATTATTCAAAAGATCTTAAAAAGTTACATAGTAGTTGTGATAACGCATGATTGGTTTGGTGACATGTCATAAATGTTAGTTATATACAAAATACAGGCTTATAAGTCTTCGCAAGTGGCGTTATAGTTATGAGGCGGTAATAGAATCCAGTATGAATATTACTTTATTCTATTAGCGACCGTAAAAAAAATCAGTAACCAGCTAAAATAACTACTTTAATGAAGACGTGATCAGTGAAGTATCATTTTTATTAGGTTTTATTTTATATCAAATAGGTACTAATTATAATTTAACAGGTTTTTATAAAATCTATTGCCATACATTATTAGAGATATTCTATAATGTTCATTGAAGTTTTATGCCAAACCTATGACAATTAACGTATGGCGTTAATTGATTTAATTATGTGAAATATTCTTATGAATCGATCAAGATAATAAAATTGAGGTTAAATGCGTAGGTAATTAAAGAAATAAATACTAAAATAAAAAACGTTATCAAAATTCTAACAACGCCATGGGTCGTTATTAGGAACCAAATTATTAAAAGTGTTTCTATTACCGCCCTTATTTAAAATTGTATTCAAGCCACAAAAATACAGCGAGAGGGCTATATTGAGGGTTTATTAAGGAAACTAAAGTACGAATTAATATTGTTATGCAAAAACATGTTGGTATACTCATTATAAATGTGTTAAAATCGCTAATTAATAACAAGGTGCACCTTAAGTAGCTGGGAGCGCCTCAGTATGAAAAGTGCGTCCGTTGCGGGCGCGTCCCATTTAATGTCAAATAACTCCGTTTACTGGTTATTTACGAACACAAACTTTAATCGTTTTGATAGTCAATAAACATATCTAGATATTTTTTAGGTAACGTGTTTTCTGGAACCTGTTATTATGTCTTTTATGAAAGAAAGAAAAATAGGGCGGTAATAGAATACAAATTTTGGGGGGTCGTTAATAGGCGCACTTACGTTAAAATGTTTCGTAAAGAAAAAGGTCGAAACAATAATATAAAAAAACGTTTCAGGCTTTCGCTATGTACAAAGTTGTTTCAATATTATCCTACATGTGTATTGGCTAATCAAACATAACCAAAATACTAAGAACGTCTCCAGAATCCTGCACAAACAGTGACTACTATATCAACAGCAGTTGACATTTACTATAGGCAGTATGTTAACCTGAAATCTTGTGCGCGTTTAGTCTCATGAAAATCGCAACTAACCCTCTGTTTACTGCAGAGCCTTGACGAGGCAGCTGGCGTTAAATTGGAATATCGTCCACAATAAGGATGTGCGACAGGCGTGGTTGATCCGATACGTCGCATGCAATCGGATCTAATCGGATATTAAACTCTCGAGCGCATACGATAGTGGGGAAAACAGCTCGTTTTATTCGGTTTTTATGCTTCAGGTCGGTATTTAGTTGTAAATGTATTTTAAAACATCTACTAAAACTTTTCAAAGATAAAAGTTTAAGTAGTTACTTAATTGGCTAGATAAAGTTCATACGTAGACAAAACTTATGCAATTGTAAAAAAAACCCTATCTTAATGAAACGTAATTGATTGTCTTCGGTAATATTTATGTAACACATTAATAATGTTGATAAATAACTTCACAGTTTTAGGTTAAATGTTACAATTAGTTGATCTGATCCCAAAACCAATAACAGGGTTATTAAAAGACGAAATAGGCACATCTCTACTTCGCAAAGTGTAATTGGTGCGCTGTTGGTTTAGAACACAGAATCCCTACGTTCCTCATTTATGCCGTCTTATTTAGTGGTGGCAATGTATGTTTCAATACAAATCCAGTCATTTTCGTGGTATATTATTGGTTAGGTAAGTAGTTGCAGTCACAGTGATATATTCTTTGATGAATATGTTATATTTTTTGTTGGTACCTTGTCATTTATCATTAGGATAGCAATAAAACCTATAAGACAAAATATTTAATATCACGAAGATCTTTATGAATCTTAACAATTATATTATTCACTCCAAGTCTCAATTTTAACCCAATCTAAAATAAATCAAATAATCTAGATTTAGCAAGAAGACTTAAGCAAGAATTTGACTTGAATTGAGGTAGATATTGTACAAACATTTCATTATGGAATCTCCTTTAAAATTTGCTCAAAATGTTCACTATCCGATATTAATAAAATAATAAGCGCGTCCATTTTAATTAACGGTAAGAATGATCCTTTCCCCCGTTTCCGACCTTTGAGGACACTTTTCGCACAAATTTCGTAATTATTCGCCCTCCAATTAGCCCTATAGGATACGGTAATAGACGGCTATGAAATATTAGGGGAGATTTAAGAATAGAGTTAACATTCAGTTCAGTATCAGATTAAACAACTTTGAAGGTCAAATTAAGTATTTGATTTGCTACTTTCATCGAAGTACAGTCGTGGGCACATCAGAGACTACATTTTTGTAGTAAAATCGGACCTATAAAAGTATAGAAAATGTACTTACTGTACTGTATGTAGTTTGTTGTGTCGTAACTGAATGCACTCCTGCACAAAACGAATCATATCCTTAAACCTCCAGTTTATAACTAACGAAACCTATCGACATCTACTAGTGTTACGAATGGATGGTAGTGGTTTTTTTCGGTAACTTTTGGTCCCTTAAAACTAGGCACTTGGAAAAATCACACGATAAACATCGAAATTAAACAATGAAAATGCTACCAGCATTGCAATGATTTACATCCTTAGAAGATAAAGACCCGAACTTGGAGTTGGAGACAGTTTCCTTTACCAAACGAATCCAACAGTTAATCCGAACCAAATTGTGATCAGCTTAACCCAAGCAAACAAAGTTCACTGTCAACTACAGCAAGAATTCGCTCCGTTTCTTCCCTCTACACACCCAAAAAGCCTCACAATTCGGCAAACGCTGTAATCAGCGAGTTGCTAATGAATGGCGATTCGTTGACGGCGAAAGGGGGCAATTAAGAACGCTGTAATTTCGCCGATTCGACCAAATTGGTTCAATAAGCTTGTTTTATCCGGCTATTGGGATCATCCTGTCTTTTTGTCTGGATTTCATATAGATGTCCGGTGAAAGTTCCTTTGTGTACAGTTTAATTGAGACGACTCGTTTAAATACATTATTGGGTTATCTAGTACCTGTTTTCTACAGACTTCTAGCTTGATGATCATTATAAGAAGCATTTTTATTATTTTATCAATGGACTGGAATCAGTGCAATTCATTCTGTGTGTGTTTCTTGGGGCTTAATTAAGTTAGTAGTCCTAAAAACTCAAATTACAAAATGATTACATAGTCACAATTGTCCAGGCGGTCGACAGTATTCAAACTACAGACCCACAAATTGGCATGGCAGCCCGACAACGACCTCCTTCGATTATTATTATCCTTCTAAATCAATCCTGAAAAATATTCCTACAATCAAAGAGCTCTTAGTAAATCATCATCCAGTTCCAGCGTCAGCATACTAATATTACAATTTTCCACCAGGTGGCAGTAGCGATTGAAGAACGTCGTTGGTGGTACCCGCGCGCTACGCTTCAGCTCCGAGTGTTGGCGCCACCAGACTCTACCATGTGTCTAATCGGCGCACGCGCACCTCCAGACGCTCGCTTCGACCCACACCAAACGTGAGTCTTATTTGTTTAAGTATAAGGACTTATTTATTTGCACGTAAAATATCTATAACGATATAAGTATAATAGAAAACGAAGTGTACCAAATAGGTCCCCGTTGACATTTTGTGCTATGATAGGTACTGATTTTCAGCAAGGATCTTTGGGCACTTTTACACTATAATGCACGAACACGTGGGACTAGGGATTGCAATCCGGTATCATTTTCAATCCGGCCGGATTTCACCGGATTGACGCTAATCCGGCCGGATCCGTCCGGATCCGGCCGGATTGCAAAGTTACTTGGTCTAGTATTTAGTGATTTTTAGTTTTGATAATAGTACATAAAAAGAAAAATAAAAAACGTATTTATGGAAAATAAAGTCAATTTTATTTATATTTTTCGGTATTAATTGTAATTTTGGCAAGTACCATTTGTACTAATAAAATTATGAAAATTCTAAATAATAAAGTTAGTAATCAGTCTGACTCTCACTTATTGCTGTATGTAAGGTAAAATGTAAAGTATCTGAAAGTACTTAAGTAATAATACTATTAAACTCTTATTAATAAAATCTACACAGACTTAAATCAACAAAACAGTCTTTTTGTACTTATAAATTCAACTTCAGTTCTTTTTAAGGTTCCGTACCTCAAAAGGAAAAAACGGAACCCTTATAGGATCACTTTGTTGTCCGTCTGTCCGTCCGTCTGTCAAGACCCTTTATCTCAAGAACGCGTGAACGTATCAAGCTGAAATTCACATGAAATACTCAGGTCTATTGTCCCTTTAAGCTGTGAAAATATCAAACTTCTAAGCCAAGCCAATCCAAAGATACAGCTGATTATGTCGATATTTTCAACAAATTTTCGACACTCGCAAAGGAATCAAAACCTACAGGATACTTCCCGTAAACTCAGAATCTTGAAATTTGGCATAAAGCATTGTCATATAATGCAAATATAGGAAAAATTGCGAAAATTACATTTTTTTAGTTATATAATATAATAAAAATATTTTAATAAAATGAAACTTACTACCTTATTTCTCACGAACGAATAAAGGTATCAAATTGAAATTTATACCAAATACCTAGATCTATTGTCCCTTTAAGAAGTAAAAAAATCAAACTTCTAAGTTAACGCGATCAAAAGATACAGCAGTTTATACCGACACCTTAGACGAATTTCCGTCACACGCTAGGGAATCAAAACCTACAAGGTACTTCCTGTGAACTCAGAATCTTGAAATTCGGCACGAAGCAACGTTATACAGGGTGTCCCAAAAACAATGGATAACCCTGTAACCATCGATAGGCCTCGCCATGATCTCCCTAACGTCCATTTTTGACCCCAGTAAAAATATCACAGTTTTCAAGATTTTTAAGTTTTTGTGCATTTTTAGAAAATTGCCATCTGCAATTACTTTTTCTCATGCCATTTCTACAAATGAGGATACTTTTCAATCTAGTTTTTTTCCTTATCACAAGGGATAGTTGGGCTATCAAAAGAAAAGATCAAAGTTCAACAAACTAGTTTGAAAGTATGAAAATTTTAAGAAATTGCAGAAGAGAAGGAAAAATTAATTCATTGTCTTGCACTTTTGATCAGCCATCGTGTAAAAAAAATGTAGGAAGACCATCGTGCCCATTACCTTAAAAACTTCCTTGGTTAATTGAGATTCTAAAAAGGTATCACAACCCTATGTATTCTTTATTATTTTTATCTTATGGCTACTTGAATAGCAACTAGTATGAAAACTGCAAAAATGAGTTTTTCTCGTAATAGTTAAACTAGGACTGCATAGTGGCATTAAATACAAATAGATACTTTTTAGCGTAGGAATTTTAATAAAGCAACATTTTATCATCATCATCATCATCATTTCAGCCGTAGGACGTCCACTGCTGAACATAGGCCTGTACCCTAATGATTTTCATAATGACCGCTTGGTAGCGGCCTGCATACAGCACCTTCCTGCTTATCTTTATGAGGTCGTCGGTCCACTTTGTAGGTGGACGTCCTACGATGCGCTCTCCGGTACGTAGCCTCCACTTGAACCCTGCTGCCTCAGTTCTGCGAACTACTGTGCCTTGCCCTTTGCCACTTCAGCTTGCTGATCCGTCGGGGTATGTCAGCGACTTTAGTTCGTTACAGGTCTCCTAATTTCTGATAAGGTTTCGTAAAGAAACCCGAGCATAGACCCTTCCATAGCACGCTGTGCAAAAAATCCACGTTTCCGAGCCGTGTATCATCACGGGTATCTGTCTATAGGCACATTTATAAGGTGTAAAACAAAAATTAAGTAATCACAAAAACGCAGAACGGACGGCCAATGGGGCAACCGGGTTCAAGTGGAGGCTACGTACCGGAAAGCGCATCGTAGGACGTCCACCTACAAAGTGGACCGACGACCTCATAAAGGTAACCAGGAAGGTGCTGGATGCAGGCCGCTACCAAGCAGTCATTATGAAAATCATTGGGGTACAGGCCTATGTTCAGCAGTGGACGTCCTATGGCTGAAATGATGATGATGATGATGATAAAATGTTGCTTTATTAAAATTCCTACGCTAAAAATTATCCATTTGTATTTAATGCCACTACGCAGTCCTAGTTTAACTATTACGAGAAAAACTCATTTTTGCAGTTTTCATACTAGTTGCTATTCAAGTAGCCATAAGATAAAAATAATACAGAATACATAAGCTTGTGATACCTTTTCAGAATCTCAATTAACCAAGGAAGTTTTTAAGGTAATGGGCACGATGGTCTTCCTACATTTTTTTTACACGATGGCTGATCAAAAGTGCAAGACAATGAATTAATTTTTCCTTCTTCTCTGCAATTTCTTAAAATTTTCATACTTTTAAACTAGTTTGTTAAACTTTAATCTTTTCTTTTGATAGCCTAATTATCCCTTGTGATAAGGAAAAAAACTAGATTGAAAAGTATCCTCATTTGTAGAAATGGCATGAGAAAAAGTAATCGCAGGTGGCAATTTTCTAAAAATGCACAAAATCTTAAAAATCTTAAAAACGGTGATATTTTTACAGGGGTCAAAATTGGACGTTAGGGTGACCATGGCGAGGCCTATCGATGGTTACAGGGTTATCCATTGTTTTTGGGACACCCTGTATAGTACAGATAAAGGAAAAATTGCGAAAATGATAAATTTGAAGTTATATAAAATTTAAAATATTATTTTTGCTTACATGACATAAAATATTTTTTTAATAATTATAAACTTACTACCTACCCTTTTTCACATGAACGCGTAGAGATATTAAAGTTGAAATTCATATCAAACACTTCTTAAATCTAATTGCCTCTAAACTGTGAGAAATTCTAAATCAACGCAAAAATTCAAAACGCTGAGGTAGGTACCTACCTATAATGCAAATATAGGAAAAATAAATAAATAAAAAATAATCATACCACATATTTTGAAATTCGCCACTACTCGCAACGGAATCAAGTAAGTAATTTGATTTAATACGTCATAAATTGTAAACCGCTACGTTTGTACGGCGGAACCCTCGGTGTGCGAGCCCGACTCGCACTTGGCCGGTTTTATTAAGAAACAATCTGACTCCTAAGAAACAATAAAACAAGAAGCATTAATTCTTTGCAAAGGAAAATGCAATGTAGTGTCGCGGCACGTCTAGCGATCTGGCAAATGCGCGCGCGCTCGACTTTCCCAGTTCACGTTCGCGTATTTTTTGCTTTACCGGATCCGCCACCGGATCCGGCGCCGACTCACCGGATCCGGTAGGTCCAAAAACACACCGGATCCGCCGGATTACCGGATCCGCCGGACCGGATTGCAATCCCTACGTGGGACGTCCACCCACAAGGTGGACCGATGACATCATAAAGGTAGCAGGCCGCTACCAATCGATCAACATGGAAAGCATCGGGGGAGGCCTATGTTCAGCAGTGGACGTCCTATGGCTGAAATGATGATGATGATGATGCACGAATAAAGTTGTACAAATAGTGGTACTAATAGGCATTCTTTAACCTGTTTTACGTCATGCAGATAATGGTGATGATTATATTTAATATAAGTACCAATAAAAACGACAAAGCTATTAGATGCTTGAATAAACGAATCATTGTTAAAAGTTCTAAACAAGTTTAAAATAAATCCATTCAAAACTAACTTTTACAAACACAACATTTTCAAATTCACAACTGAAATTAAATTTAATAATGAGTAAAACGTTTTCATTTCTCTGTACATTCACGTAAATACAAATTCTAATGAATAACTTTGCAACACAACGTTTTCCGTATCAAAAAACGTTGAAAAACAAACACCGGCGTTTCAAATAAAACTACTTCATTCGAAAATGTGAAATTGCAACATACTATAGTAGCAGCCAAAGTAAAACCGCCAGTACGAATAACAAAGGTTTTATTGTTCTTTTAGTGAAATGCTAAGAAAGCTGTTGCATCAATACCAATTTTTGTATAATGAACTTTATCAAGATGGCGTAAGAATCTCTGGAAAATTAAAACATTTTTACACTTTGAGAGGTACAAAATTACAGCTAATGTTTTATTCAAGTATTCTCTGAATTTGGAACACCCCAACTTTTTATAATATACAGCTTGATAAACATAGGTTTGATTTGCTTTTTGGTTGCGTTATTTATACATTGTAACCCATATGGGCAAAACTGCGAGAAAGAGCTAATATTTTAGACTATAACAGGTATTTTGTAAAATGAATAAAACGATGAGGCTCTGATAACTTTCATGAAAAGTTCCTAAAAACTAAAAGAAAGGCTGGCTGATCTCTCTTGCTATGACAGAAACTTGTAGCCAAGAATATGTCACATGATGTAGGGATGATTCATCTCCGGGCCGTTCGTGAGGAAATTCAGTGGAAACATTCGCTGGCCTTTCATACGTCTGGAATTGGGGCACGTAGCGTATGAGTAGCTTCCGCTGCCATTTGGGAGGTCCGATTGTGAGTTTTTACCGTCGCCAATAAGTTGAAATTGATCGAACGGGCGAAGTGAAGATTGTTTTCTTTTGATCAGACGGATAAACAAAGGAAGCTATGGAATGTGTATTTCTCGAGCATTTCATACTTTTATTAAATTCAATTTGCGAAATGAACGACCTAACAAGAACAATTTATGTTTTGAAAGAAGTTAAAATGATAAGTAAACACGTTTCTTTATAGTTCAGTGCTAGAAAAAGGCCTACCCGCATCCAGGCACTTTCCGGGGTTCTTGCACTTCACCAGGTCGTCAGTCCACCGAACTTTATAGGATAGTTAATTTATGTCCTTAAAGTTCATAACCTCCTCTTCTTTCTAGAACTCCCGAGCACGAAGAGCAGCCCGGCCCAGAGTTTGTATCAGCCGGCGTGTCATTATTTGTCGGCGGCGGCGCGTGCGGTGGCGGCGTGCTTTACCGACAACGAACAGCGCCTGCGCCGCAAACTCCTGCGCATCTCGTACCGCCGGCGCTACACGACCGCCTGTGGATGTGGAAGTGCTTCAACTATACGTGAGTTCCTTACTTTGTACCTTCTCTAGATTACCGTAACCCGAACCAGAGTTTGAATCAGCCGGCGTGTCATTATTATAGTAGGTACCTCATTACAAATGCTTCAACTAACGTAAGTAACCCATCAGTACTCACGAGTATTTGAAGACTTTTGTGTGAAAGCACCCTTAAAAGCACAATTCCTTTTTAACACGTTGGACTCCACCGAGTCGCTTTTTACTTGCTGATACTGCTGGAAATTATTTAGGGTGTTCTCCTCACCCTAAATCAATTACTTAAAGACCACAAGCTGCCCATTCCTTAATCAGTGATAAGAACACAAAATATGTAAAATAATTAAGACGAAGCACAAACATCCATTATTCAGCTTGGGAAGTATTTATCTGTAATGTTATGAAAATAAAGTGTTTGCTGTTTTGGTATTAGGTACCCCGAAACAATATTCAGAAATTTGAACAGCACTTAATCAATCACTTACGTTACCCACATTATTTGTGCTTTAACGTTCAAAGGCAGCCAAACATCGGTTAAGCACTAAGTTACCTGAGCACCTACAGATTAACTACCTAAGTAGTCGAATAGGCAAAGTTTGTTCAAACTCTCGACCTAGTTTGGGGTATTATTTGTATGTATAATCAGTATTATGATGTTTTCAACAACAACGGGTTCAAATTTGAGGAATATTTTGTTAACTTATTTGTGTAACCTCTAAACGCCTCTCTTAGAACGGAACCTCGTCTGTTATCTTTGTAAAAGTTAAAAATTATATTAAAATTACTAATAAACTAAACTTTACTTACTTATGCAACTTCTTTGAAAATGTAGGACGCCCACATCAACTCGATGCACTGCAAAAATATTTCTGGCAGCAGCTAGATGAAAAAAAAGATATCGTTAGCTTTGGACTGAAATTAGCTGAAATGATAATATGAAAGTGAAGTAAGAAAGAAAGCCTTCACTATGAAACATAATCCTACCAACTATGGAATAACTTTGTGACGCGCCCCAGGACGCATCGACAGCCCTAGCACCGAGCGCGGAGATTTTGACAACCCTACGGCTGCGCGGCCGCACGCCGCACGGACCGAGCTAATATAAGAGACGGCGGCGACCGCGGGCGCCTAGCATTCGCTCGGGAGCCATTGTAACAGCCAGACGTTCGCGCGCGCGTCTATCATTCCCTCGGCTGCATTGCAAAAGAGTCCCTAGCGAATAGCTATCCACATTGTTCCCTACTAACCCTAACTGTTCGACTTTGGCTTGATCCGATACCTCGTCATTAATCCGCGGCTTGCCATACAGCGTCGTGTCGATTGCGTTCTATCGTTGATAGCCAACCGGTTCTCGTCCTTACCGAGTAGTGCATGAGATACTCATCCCGAACCTGCGGTAGCAATCCTGCTGCCACCCTTCCTGAATTTCACACCCCCTCACCTCGTAGGTCCAACGCCTTTCCCTAGTGGTCGTACTCACCATCGAGGCTTCGGTCTCTGGCTGGAGCTAACGAACCACATCCCACCCCCCTAGTTATAAGTATCCAGACTAACACTCGCTAAACCTCGCATAGGGCGCCGCCCCTCTCGCGGATACATAAACTAGTCTCGGGACGCGGCTCGGGCGCGTCGCTATCCTTTTCATTGCCAATAATTAGTAATTGTGATGTAACCCGTAAAGTAATCGCTCGTAATAATAATAAACTTAGAGTCAGTGAAGTTAGAATAAGGAAAATAATTGTGGAACCTGAATTATAAGTGCCATTGTGTTATTGATTGTGCGTTTCCTTGGTCGAATATCCCTGTAGGCATCCTGGATAGGTACACATCCCTCATCGCAGAAGGCGAACTGGGACTTAGTACTAAACAGCGGGGTGTCAGACTGAGCTAGCTTAGACGCCCCGTTGCAACTTGGCCAAAACGAACATGTTTTTTTTTATGCATAACTAGGCAGGTATTTGACCTCAATCGCACCTGATGTTAAGTGGGATACAGTCTAGGATGGTACATTTCTGCCCTGCAAGTGCCTATTCACTCTCGCCTTGAAAAGGCCCGCATTATAGTATTTTTCAAAAATCACTAGACCAGACCCATATTTGTTATCTCCCCAACAGTACATTTTATTGTAATCAGACACAATAGCTATCGTTGCAACATCGCAATAAACAAGTCACAAGTTGGCCCAATAAATCTAGGATACGCTGATTCATCCGTCACATTGTAAGTTATGTCGGGACATGACAAATCGTCCGGCCAGTCGAATCTTGTCTGTAGACGACGGTGCTATTACATTTATATCCTTCCACTCTATTTGGGCTTGCTAACTGGACATAAAGTAAATTGACGATCGAATGATTTTTTCTGTCGAACATGCAAAATTATTTAAAAAAAATATAGACATAAACATTTGGCCATGCAGCAGTCCGCCAATAAAAATACATACTTAATCATGATAAAAATCAGTTGTAGATTGCCTCAAATCTTCAAATCTACGGCTGAGTTGCACCACCTAACTTTGACCGTAACTATTACGATAACCGGCGTTTTTTGTATGGAATTTGACAGATTTTTGACGTTTGTCAAAGTTAAAGTAAGATGGTGCAACCCAGCCTAAGTAATTGATTCGCCACACTGCTATACAATTTAGAAAATTCAAGATTCTGAGCATTATGAATACCTACGTAACTATTCCATTTTCATTTGTAGTAATGACCTGTGCCTAGGATTATCTATTATTATCTATATCTTTTATCTATTATCTACAGTAAAATATTATTTGGCATAATTTTTTCGTAGTTGTAATTATGGAATGTGGTAGTGTAAAGCCGCACCTCATTATCATCATAGCAAATTATTTTAATTGTAATAGTTTTAACTCAGCATTTAACACGGTGTACTAAAAAAATTAGTAAACTTAATAAGTTCACGCATTCTTTGTGTTGAAGCCTTAAAAATGTTATAAGACTTTTTTGATCATAAAGCCCCTAAGACACAGCTAGCTTGACTGCAGCATAATTGACTGCGGTTTTTATCACTTCCGACTATGTGGCAGAGACGCGTATACAATTGATATCAAGCCATGAAGCCTACAATCATTTGATCATGACTAGTTATTAATTGTCAGACAGCAAATTGATAGATATACAATATTAATAACATGTATTAACCGTGCCAACTATCATGTCAATTACGCAGTCTCAAACTAGCAAGCTTGTATGTATTTCAGACAAGAGATTAACATACCTACATACATAATTAACATTATAAGCCTTAGTACACACAGAAACATTACCAACATCACAAACAAAAAAAGCTGCTTGCAATAGTATTAAAATTGAAATTTGTATTTCATAAATTATTAAAAATATTTATAGTAAACGAGATTACATAAAATATGCATAAATTACCGATTCATTTATATTACGGAACAATAAACCGGTGCCTCCGACCGGACGGCGTGATAAACAGCGTCCGAATAACGTCCGGTCCAGTAAAGGAAACTGTATTCAATATTTCAATATGATAATTTTATTTCCTACTTTATGATAATTAGTACGCTTTAATTTATTCATTATGTAAGCTAGGCACACTAATTAATTTATCTTATAGTTTTCCTGAAGCTTTTAGGTTTCCTCCTAAAAATATTATCTTAAACGTTATCTCGTTTTATGCAAAGACAAAGTTAGACAGAATAAAACGTTTAAGGTCATTCTAGGAAATAATTATTTTGCATGTCTATAGATAATATAGACAGAGAGATTGATCAATTAATTGGAAAGAATAGAAGAAAAATAGTGATAATGAATATAATCAGTCAAATTAAATTAAAATTACACACCACAAATCGTTGTTCCTTAATAAACTCTTGTTATTTATTATTTATTTATTTATTATTACATTATTTAGCCATTACATCTTTGATTTAAATAGTGTCTTAAATCCTCTTGAGGTTTGTCTAGACACTATTAAATTATATGTTGGTTTTTCCATTTAAAACATAAAACGTATGATTGTTTAGTCTACATTGTGCCATAAGTAAAACAATTAAATTACGTTTTTAAACGAGCTACGTTTCACGTCTAATACATTCGCATCATGGCCGTAACTCAAACCGGATGACATGATAAAGTAGATCCGCAGGGAGCGGCGTTAACACTGGCCGACGCAAATGCAATGCGTAATAACAAAGTTTGATAGAGCCTTTCAAAGCAGGCCTTATTTTTCTAAGTTTTATTATTATAAATCACGCTTTTCTGAGTAGAAGTCCTGATGAGATTTAGTTTTATCTTCTTTATGAATGATCTCAACTGAAAATCTGAACACGGAACATTAGAGTTATGCCAAAAACCAATGGCAAAGAGCTCAACCCAGTTTACGGAAAGTTTTTTTTCAAGGCGTTTTTCTGATGAACTTAAGTCGCACCATGTAAATCCCGTTTTCAGTGTCCGGTCGTGCGACAGAGACAAAGCGATGGCGCTCGTAATCTAACTTTGTGATACGAGCACCAGATTTATGGAATTGTAGTGCATAAAAACGTCTTTTATCACGTATAAAAGTTAAGCCTTTATGTGAGTCGCGTATCAAGCATATTTTTTACAGTTCACTCAAATCTACCACCTAAGACTTTCAGCTTTCTCAGCCTACTGCTAATTCTACTACAGTCATCTTAGCCCAGTTAATTAATGCTCAAAACATGGTATAAAGGGAAATGCTTGGAACTTCCAGGCATTTTTCTCTATAACATTTTATTGACTGGACTATCTCTCAAGGAGCTTGATCTCCAAAAGTAATTCAATAACTAATGAGAGATTCTAATTTGAATTTAATTTACCTACTTTCTTCAAGACAAAATAAAAAAATAAGGCAGACGTATGCCATAGCACACAGGAGAAATTAAAGCTTGCTTGCTATTATATTTTTTAACTAATTAATAAGTCTTGTATCCATACAAGACAGTATTATCAAGTTACTTTGCCCACGTTCTTTGTCAAATCTCGTTAGCAGCCACCGGGCACGTCATCGCTAAACTTTTGAAATCACATCAAACTCTACTCTCCCAAAACATCACATCAAAACCAAGTCAAAACTCGACTCGTGTTCAGAAGTAATTTAATTTTCGTGGAACTGGAAATTATTTGGACAAGGCATCCGGATCCAAGTCAAGGTTATTTCATTGAGATATCCCAGGAGTAACGGGACCATTTGAATTGAATTTTCTCCTGGACATTTCCTTTGCATGTCTATTTAGACGGAATTCTTGAAATCTCAGCTAAAGAAAGAACACTGATGCTGCTTTTGAATAAAGTAGTGTAGTTATTTACATAAATATTGAAAGATATGGATAGTATGGATACGTATTGCATGGATTAGTGAAAGCTGTGTTAAAGATTATAACATAACTTTATTAGGTACTTATAAAAGAGCTTCAGAAAACATTTAGTAAAAGATTATAACGTATTTTTCTTCATATTTATTTCATTTCGGATCCAAATTAAATTAGGGTCCAGAATCAGGTCTCCCCTGGAGACTACATCCATCTTGAAAGTTGAAGATCACAAGAGTTACAAGTAGTGCGTGCTTGAATGTTCTAATACTTAGGTACATAGTGAGTATTCGGGAATTTTGTGAAAAGAAAATAATGAATGATACAACGTCTGGAACAACTTCATGGATTAATCATCTTTTGTTTTAGATGGATTAACCTATTATTTACGAAACTTGTCGTGCGAATTGAAGCACGAAGATACCTTCCGTATTTAAAAAGATAAAACAAAATGACGATTGACATGATTTCGATTGAGAAGGCCACAACCACAATAGGTTGGTTCCTATAACCATAATTTCCTTATCTTCCCCAGGAGTCAGCTATCCACCGATGGTGTGACCATCACAGCACCCTCAGAAGCAGGGCGGTGGTCGCTCTGGGCGCTATCCCTGTCCAACCGAGGGCTGCGGTTCTCAGCACCCAGAACCATCAACGTCTTCCGGCCCATACAGCTGGACTTCGCACTACCCCCAGCTTTGAAGGTCGGGGAGACCGTTGAAGTGGACGTCAAGATCACGAACAACATCAACAATTGTATGGATGTGAGTATGTTTTGCAGATTTTGAAGATTTATTATACGTTAATGCCTAAGTAAGCCCCTTCAAGCGATAATACAATAGTAGAAAAAACAAGGGCAAAGAGCAAGCATGTGGGTATTCTTTGAAATTACAGAGATCATACTATGAACAGGATCAATATATTCTGCTATCATTAGTACCTAATAAAAAACAAGGGTAGGTACCTAAGTAATATTTTCTGTGAGCTAAAACGATGTTTTATGGAGGCTTTATTTTTTAAAAGATTATCTACCTACGCTCAGTTTTTAATTTCAATTTACGTCACACGTTGTGTTACAGAAATGTTTCAGCGAAAACATTATTTAGTTTCAGCCTAACAGGATTTTCACGGGCAAAGTTTGCTTTGGGTCACATTTCACGCATTTTTAAAGCCCTGTTTACTCTACAACATCAAACATACCCTACGGCAACGAAATAATGAGATAAAACAAACTTTGTAGATCTTTCGACCGACTCACGTGACCTCACACGCTAATTCACGCACCGTTAACATATGAAAATAATTGTATTTACTTAGGATTTCGAGTTAGTAAACATTTCACATGTATTTACTAGGTTTGCGATCCATGACGTTAAATTTGTATAACGCTATCTAGGTCAGGTTTGTGTTTTGAAAGCGGTTTCGTACATACAATGGCATTCTAGTAATACAAATATTTTCCCTGTACGAAGGGTCCAAATTATTTTTGTTATTTCAAGATCATAACATTTAAGTCACTTTGTTAAAGAGAAAATAAATTGAAAAAGTGATTTCAATTCACCCGTTAATTTCTGTTAACTCTATATTTTGTAATAGGTAAAAGAATAAAGCTTAATATTAAGTTGAATTTCCGTATTTGGATCCATCATAAAGTTAAAAGTAAATACTTACGAGTGCACTTGAGGCTCGTTTCATATAAACACCACTATTGTTGCTTATGATTGGAACACAGAATTCATATAAAAATAATAGTTTTTTAGTAGTTAATAAATTAAATCCAAGCAGAAGACATTTGTTTGAAATAAAGTAGGAGATAAGATATTTTTAAGGGAATTTCTTGTGCCACATCATTTAAATTCAAACTTTGTGCCATTGAAATTCGAAACCAGGGCTATAATTAATTCAAGTTAGCTTCATTACGAGCGATACATATTGTTCTCTGGGCTAACGAGTTCGCTAGCCAATTAAAACTTATTTACCCTTGTCTTTTGCACCTCATTCCATGTAGGTAACGTTTGCGTTAATTTTGAACTATACCTTTTGTAAGCAACTAACTTTGTATTTCGAAAGTAGGTCTCTTAAAATGAATATGGCTTTGGACTGAAATTTTCAGTATGCTAGCTTTTGGTGTAGGTAGTCATTATTTTATGATGACGTGGACTACCTACACTAAAAGGCAGACATTTTACAACTGCTTAAAACGCCATAATGTTTAACTTTACGTCCTTTTAAACAAAAATGTAGGTTCAATAGATAAAGATAATGTCCTTGTAGCAGGTATACCTAATCTCATCAAAAACAATACTTGTCAAAAAAACCAAGTCTCGCAACTCAGTTGTTCTACGGTAAAAAGTTGTGAGATCCATGTAATACCAAGTCCAGACCAGGAAATCTTTAACGTTTTACATAAATTATTGACTTGGCCATCGCACTAAATAATTTTATTTACACGTGTTTTCATGCGATGGCCAAGTCAATATATTTATGTAAAACGTTAAAGATTTCCTGTTTTTGATGGGATCTCATTTCTTTTTGTATTTTGTAGACAGCAGTTATGTATCTAGAAAACTGGACCGAAATTGAAAAAATTTACTCGACTTGGCGGTTGCACTACCGTGCCCCTAAATATTTTAGTTTTTCCTTGATTCATACACCAAACACTACTTATATTCCAAATTTGAAGCTTCTAGGTCTGCTAGAAGTGCCTTAGAATTTTGATGATCGGTGAGTCAGTCAGTCAGTCAGTGAGTGACAAAATTAAGTAACTTTGACCCGTTATAATTCTTAAACTACTGGTTCAAATTGAATGAAATTTTAAATATACCGTGTCTTTACGTTGTTCAAAGGCAGTAAAGGTAACTCTTTTCAGAGCCTACTGCACTAGTTTCTACACGTGCAGTCTGTGGGCTGATTGTTCGCGTGTGTCGTATGGCGCTCTGCGCGTCCAATACAACAACGCGTTCAGGGTGCTGATGGGGTTGCCCAGATACTGCAGCGCATCGGGCATGTTTGCAGAGGCGCGAGTAGATTGTTTTTACGCGACTATGCGGAAGAGGTGCGCCTCCCTGGTGCGCAGGGTTCGGGGCAGCCCCAACAGCATCCTGTCTATGATAGCGAGTAGACTGGACTGCCGTTATATTAATTATTACTGCTGCACTACATATCTGGGGGCACGGCAGTGCCCCCAGATATGTTGGGACCTATTCTTTCAAATTAAACTCTGATTTAGATCGTTTCATCCACGAAGACGCGCCCCACCAATGTGTGCGGGGAGTTTGACCTGAGCACTCCGAGCGTCATTATTGTAGTATTCGTGTGAACTCATGGATAATTTAGCGTGTACCGATAACACTCAAACATTAGCGGAAGAAAGGCGGGGTGCGTCTTCGTGGATGAAACGATCTATAGTTACATGTTTCCAATTTACAACTAAGTCAGCCATAACTTCTCTGAAGTTGATGTACAAACAATGGAATATTAAGCGTACACTTTAGCATCTTACATGTTGTAATAGGGTCGATATTATATGTTGTTGGCTGTACCAACACCGCAATGTGTGGAGAACGTGCATCGGTTGATGCGAGTTTGAACCGTTTAAGCCGGGATGTATGGCGTAATCGCCCCATTTCCCGGGATTCGCGCCGGAATCACCCCGGGATCCCTAATCGGGATTCGATGAGTGCCGATCACGAACACATCGATATCACACGTGTCACTCGGCTCTAGAACTCCGGATTGACTGGGATTTTACTAACCTCGCGCCATTTTTACTTTACGATTCGTGTGTAGGTACTAGACTAGAAAACGGAGCAGTCTATCTAGATAAAAAAAGGTATTAGGTCTTTTTTACCTACCTCTGAATGGTGCTAAATTACATTGATTTGTTAGGAAAGATGAGATTGCACGATAACAATCATTGTTTTTCGTATAATTTACATTGGCTAGTTCACGGTTTCTAAATTCTTAGTAGGTACCTGTTATTTATAACAAAATAATTTAATTTAAACAAGGGAAACATACAGTCCATAATTTATGCATTGCTAACAAAATCAGAAATATAATACAACAGGAAATTAAAACAAAACCCCTTGTTACGGTGAACCTTTTTACATTCGGATTTTACATGCAAACGTTTCAGGTTACGCAAAAAAGGTTTTTACGATTGGACAATCACACACATCAAATGGCCTTAAACAATCTGTTCAAAGTTGTATTTTATGCAAATAAGATTTTATGTAACACTCTTTCATGCCCCAACATAATAATGTAGGTAACCCTACCACAGTGTTCCGGCGGGAGTACGTTTTAGCTATAGCACACAGCTAATACTTCCTAACCAGTCTGGTCAGCATGGAGAGTGTGGGCCAAATCCTCCATTTACCTCCGGTAAATTATAGAAGGCCGTCTTCCTGCAGTGGAGGACTAAATAACATGATGATGATGATGATAATATCCTTTATACCATAACGTTGCTCGGTTGAGATCTCAAACTGTGCGTCACACTCTGTGTCTTCACCAGCGTAACATTACAGAATAGCCAACCAGCCTATTCCAAATTGAACTACATTTTTAGGTGACAGCACTGCTAGCGCTTAGCGCGGGCGCAGCTTTCGCGAGCACTGGCGCCCTTTACGTGACGGAGAGACTCAGACTTGGTCCTCGTGGAGGCACGCAGCTAGTCGTGCGAGTAGCAGTCAACACGCCTGGCAGGAAGAATATTACTGGTAAGATTATTCATATCTGATTAGTAAAAATACAAAAGCATTTTATGCAAATAGGCTTTTACTAAGCGCTTTTATATGTCCCAGTATAACTTTACCCCTACCAATATTTGGGACAATAAGTGGTGCAGTGATAAAAAGAAGCAATGCAAGAAACCCTATCACTTTTATCAGACTATTTTTCAACTGTGCAGTGTTCTTCATAATATATTATATCGCTATACTTGCCTTTTCACGTGAACACATATTTTACGCCACAGGCCACACAGAAATACTTAGAGGGGTATAAGATTACAGTCTGATTTCTACATATACATTGATTTTAAGTCCTTAAAATCTGTATGCTCTTGCCAGCTCTCTAAAAGAATCTTAAGTATGATTGAGAAGTTAAATAAAACAGCAGAATTCTAAACTTGCTTTATCAACGCTATTAATTAGCCACAAGAGACAAAAGAATGCGAAAAATGTTCCAAGTGTTCTCGAAGCTCCCGACAGTAGAAAAAGGAACAGTAAAACCCGTAACAAAGTATTCCTAGTTTCGATTCATAATCGCTATAGTCTTCGGAATATACCTACTTACACGATTAAGGATTATGACAAAATTAAAACAATATGGCTTCATTCAAAAGTTGGGTCCTATTGCCATTCAAAATCTAAGAGAAAATATTGGTGGCATATTAACTCTCAATGAGTATTTAAGAATTAGCGGTGACAATTACCAAATTCCCGAAACTATTCTTGTAGATACTTCGTGCTGTTAAACACATCTAATGCATTTCCTTGTTAGTGGGTTTAAACAATTACATTACCTGGAGTTTCACACACCATCTGTGGGAGTGTGGGCGGTGCAACGTGAATTTGCATGTGTATGGGTTCACGCTGTGTAGTTAGTAATAATTGTTGCGGGAATTTAACACAAACCAAAACCAGACAATCTTGCACATATCACAATTAAATTAGATGCCTGTATTTAGCTCTGTTGTGCTTTGTACCTCGATAGGTAGATGAATCTTTTGATAAACAAAGAGAGCTTACTTATTCTACCTTTATTGTGGAAAGTCTGTCGAGCAAAATATTTTAATGAACTTTTCAGCTAAATTCTCGAAACTGGTTCAGCAGATTCGTCCCGAGATGATTGTGAAGTTGAGGCATGCTGACTTCAACTGTTTACTAATTAGTTCAATTTAATAACGTAAAAATATTTTTCATCTTTCCTTATAATTATTAGCTCCACTTGTTGACCAATTTGACCCACTTCCCAAATTTCTAATGAGCTGATATCTTTTGCACATTTACCTATTTCATTCGAGTAAAATTATCGAGAATATGTACCTGGTAGATGGCTATTAAAATATTGTATAAAAAATATACATGCCGTGGTAGGCATTTATTTTGAAGTCCTAAAATAGGTGTCGCCGACGTATTAGACGACTAACTAAACACTGTATTATATTAATACGATATCAACATAATAATATAATTAATTTGCCTATTTCTTCAATACCCTTCAGCCATGACAATATGACAATTAATAGAAGCCATAGCCACAATACGGGTGTAAAGAATAACAAAAAGAGAAAAACAAGGAATCCAATCGCTACAATTTCTCAGAAACTATGGCCGTCTGCTGAAACCTCTGCAATACTGGTATCGATTGCAAATATTGAGTTCCCAGAATCGAACTAGGTAAACACTTCTTGTTTGACTTCACTAGAATAATTCGCCAAATACATTGTCTTCATCTAACAGAGAACTGTAATAAACCAATTTTATAAACAAGTTTGTTATACACACACACCATTAATATGCCCCTTTTAATTAAAGAAAGCTTAAAACTTGATACAAACTCCATTGTAGATCGTGTAAATACTTAGATTAAGATCTATTTACGGGTTTTTAACTCTAAAATTAAAAGTGAAATGTCGTCACAAAATAATCTCATTATCAAATTCTCAAAATAACGATTAAATTATATGCTACCATATCGATGCAATTTATATTTTGTCATCTTTAAGCAATCTTCATGCGTTGCCTAAAATCCTCGCATCATTAAAAGTAAACGATCTCTTGAGCTGTAATTTGAAAAATGCCAAACGAATAAAGGAAAAACCGACATGTTACCTACCCGTATTTTATATCAGTGAAACCATACAATGTTTGAAAGGATTGCAAACGCAATGCGATATACGAAAAATCATTTACATTCCTGAAAATTAATAATGTAGAGTGCTCCACGCATATTTTCTATAACACAACCCAACTATACAACACATATCTGACTCTTTATTAAATTACAAAGAATCATAGATTCGTAGAGCAATACCTATATTTATTGGAAAACTTCGCTAGTGGTGTACTGTGTTTCTGAATATCAATAGTAGGTACAAGCAACTTCCCACTGTAATATCGGCTCCTGAAATAAAGTTGCGGACTAATTTAGCTTGCAGTATTTTTGTTGGCAAATATCATACCACCCAAGTTTGCGGTGTAAACACACCAGCGTCAACTTGGCTAGCTTTCGACGCTCTCTTGAGAGCTTTAGAGATATTGAGCCGACAATTTGAAGCTCAGTTATTGTTCTCAAGTTACAGTTTCATATTAAGCCGTTAGGAGAAATTCGTGGAACTTTTCAATTCAAAAATAACGTTTTTGTTTTTACCCTAGAGATAATTAATAGCTTTATACCTGCGGCTTCATCCACGAATATTAAAATTAAATTAAGATTTGCAAAAAACTACAGAAAATATTGAAATCTAAAGGCAACATATCGCACACCTAGATCTAAACTGAGACAACTCAAAAATTGTCAATTTTGACTTATACTTGTATTCAAATACTCGGTTATCATACGCATCTTTCCAACATAACAGGTTTAATAAAGCCTTAATCCATTTGCCGCTAGATGGCGATAACTTACTTTTGTTGAATCAACGCTTGTCAACCCCTTCCACCTAAACAAGCGTTTTGTCAGTTGACCTTCGCTAGTATCAGAGAGTGCACGTATTAAAATAAACGAAAACGCGGATATTTAGATTTGTTACAGTTAATCAGAAAATATATAATGAGTTAATTTGAGTAGTAACAGTATTGATGAATTGTTCTGCAATAGTTAACCAAAACATTTTGACTTGTTCCAGTTTTGTTTGATAAAGCAACTTATATTTTGTTACTATTTTGAGTTGAGTTGGTTTTGATGAATCAACTTGTGAATTTCTAGTTGGCGTAGTTTTGTTGGAACAAATTTCATTTCAATGTTTTTCTATACACAACGTGTAGTTTTGAATATTTCTCCTAAAATCAGGTACAGTATGTTAATCCCTGTTTCTAAATAGTGTTAGTTTTATTCAAACTATCTCCTGTTTTGTTTGAGAAGAGTGTTTTGAGTTAACTTACTATTGTTGGATAAGCAAAACTTACAGTGGATATTATTTTTATTTTCCGAAAAAAATTATGCTGGGTCGTTTTCTTGTAAGTATTTTAAGAGAACAGTGTAAAGATAATTAAAAGGCAATGTACAGACGACGGCACTTCAAGTTAAACACTGTAGTAACTTATGTAGTTGTAATACAAGTGTATAGTCTGATATTCTGTTGTCTGCACAAGAGATAAAACCTTCTTTATAATGTAGAAATATAAAATAATGTAGAAAAAAGGTCTATAATAAGTAAATAAATTAATAAATAAACATATCGATCGGTTGATGCTAAGAAAAAGTAGCTGAAGAAACTCAAACACCTATCATGTTCACCATGTCATGAAATCTTCATTTTTATCTCTTATGCTGATCCAGATCGTGTTCAAAATGAACTGTTTTCTCAAACAATTCCTAAATTGATCATTTAGGATATCGAAACATTCAATGAAAACCACTTTAACAGTGCAGGAAGAGGACTCAGTCACATCTTGAAATTTTGAAATACAGAGGACCAAAGAACGTGTAGAGATGACATTTGAAAAGTTTTATGACACTAAAATCTTGCAAAAAATGTGGGCAACTAATTTGGTTTTAGACGAAAATCGGAATCAAGTTAAATGGCACGATATACAAATTATAAGAGTGGAAAAGGAGAACTCAAATCTCAAAATGTCCAAAAAAAACTGATTCAAGTCTAAATGTACTTTATTATTTATACAAAGTCATTCTCCTAAAATGTAACAACTAAAAAAACTGCGATTAAAGGTAAAAAGGATAGATTTTTTGACCCAGTTTATATACAGGATCCTTTCACAGCCTATCAATAATCCAAAATAAAACTGAGTTTCATAACTTCCCTAACAAAAAATGTAGTAATACGTTTTTTTCGCCTCCTGAAAAATGCCCTTTTTTGAGTTGTCTCAGTTTAGATCTAGGTGTGCGATATTAAGACAAAGATTATTCCTGAAACCAAGATAATATTAATATTAGACCTATAATCCAATATGGTTTCGATGAAGCTTCATTATCAATCTACTTTAATTAATTGATCATGATTAATTTCAAAAATCCTAAGCGAGTACACGAGTTTCAACTTGATACTAAATTGATCCTAATTGTATTTCACTCAATGCCACAATTCCCACGCAAAATCTTCAGAGAACGAAACTTAGCACTTGCAAACTTTGAGCTGCGAAACTATTAAAAATGAAACGATGACCTGAATTGAAATTCAGCTTCAAAAATTCATGTAAACCTGATGAGCGTTGCAAATTTAAATTTCCAATCTCTGAGCCCTTTCGGTGTTGATACTCAAATATTATTAGTTCGTCATTCTCGCTGGTTTCTATTACCATTTAGATTAAACTAAAATTGACGTGAAACTAGGGCCTTGTTTGGCTGCACTGTTGTACAGCATTGTGATTGTGTCGTTATCTCGTGGAGGGTTATTATCCCTACCTGTAAACGTGCGGTCCATTTTGCCTTTGATTAAATTCGTTGCGGGTTCCAAGGTAGTTTAGTTTCCATATCGCCTGGGGAACTGATGGGGTGACATCTGAGTTTGCGGCTCGTGATTGCTGGCGATAACGCTGGGGACTGACAATCACTTGTTTGTTAATGGAATATTATTAGTTTAATGTTATTTATTAGCATTACAATATACGTATAAGTTCAAAACCTTTTTTTCCTACTTTTGTGATATCTAAGTAAATATTTATTTCCTTTAGAAGCAGACTACGAACACTGCCGACTAGGAAATGGATCAAACGTAAATCACTTATTTATAACCTAAGTAATGTTCTATTTTATGAAAATGCTAAAGTCAAAGTGAGTATACAAGACTCATCACACTAACTTTTATAAATAACATCAGCAAGATTCGAATCTGCAACTGCATTGGCCATTGAAGTTCAGAACTCGAACCACCTAGCCACGAAGCATGCCCCGTTTGGGATACAAATTCTGGGAATTCCATTAATAGGGAATCCTATTATCACGGTACCAAGAAAGTGGCTTAAATCATGGCAATAGTTCCATTTCAGGAAAATACTGTCAACGTGATTAGTTTATTAATGAAACTTCGAAGTCGAAATAATACTCTTACAATCATTAAGCCAATCAAACCAATTAACGGTTTTCCTTGTTGGTAGTCAATTAAGCAAAGTCCGTTTCCAATCAAAATTTAATTGGCAAGTATGCTGAGCTTCGCGTCCACGACACCTACTCATGATTTTGTTGAATGATTCACTTCGGAGACAAAATAATAAGTTAGCAAAGGGCTTGCAAGTTAAGAAAGTGTTGAAACTTGTTTCTTTCTTAAAGTTTTTTTTAATTACACAGGTTTTATACCTTTACATAGGTTTATATCCCGTTTCATCAAATTTTCTAAGGCTGAGTTGCACTATTTTACTTTAACTTTGACAAACGTCAAAAATCTGTCAAACTCCATACAAAAAGCACCGGTAAATGTTAATGCTACGGTTAAATAAGGTGGTGCAACTCAGCCAAAGTATAAAAAAATAACTGCATTTCCTAAAAACTTTCATAGCATGTATTCATAAGGAAAATTCAGTGACTAAAAACAACAAGATTAATTATCCCCATTCCTCGCTTCACACTTACAGTAAAAATATTACATTCCCATTGCTTCCTGAGTGTTCCCCGCATCGGGGCTGTAGCGGTAGATTCTTCGCATGGCCACAGAATAAGTAATAGTACAGGTACAGAAGGATTACTCCGCAAGACGATTTAAATAAATGCGAGTCTTGCTACGACGCGATACAGTGGAATTCAGCTCGCACAGCACTACGTACCTACAATTTTATTCACCTACAAGTTTTGTCTCTTTCTATCGCGTGCCTCTGAACTCTTCTTACGCTGTTAGGGTTGCTGTCTAGTAGTGTCTAGTAAAAAAATAATTAATCTACTTATTTGTAATGAGGTACGTATGTAGGTAAGTACGCATTCATTATGGAAAACCTTGGGAGAGGCCTTTGTCCAGCAGTGGACGTCATTTTTGGCTAAAACGAACGAACGCATTCTGAGCAGTAGTCATGGTAGGTTAGGTTCCTATACTATCCTAAGAATTATTGATTACCTACATGGCCAACATACCTTTCAGCATCTTTGGGAAGCGAAAAAAAAGATAAATCAGGTAGATTTCTTTTCGAATTTAAGCACCCGAACGCCGCACAATAATATTTCTTTCTCTTTATGTCCATTTTTAAATAATACTTCGATCATAGAATTAGGTATTACAACGCACGCCAGCGTCCTGACGGGCGCGCGCGTGACACTCGACTGATATAATACCCGCCGGCGGGGCGCTTCGCTGTAGGTAATTATCGGATGTACCGCGCGGAGTGAGCCAGGCCTGGCATGGCATTTGTGATACCCACGCATTTGTGCAAGTGACGAGAATGTAGCGATTTGGTCCAAGTAATTTACTAATCCACAACGATGATACAGGGGGTCGAAAATGGCCTGATTTGCTTCGAGAAAAGGATGGTACGGCCGTGCCGCTTTTTTGCTCGACTTGGTGGGGGCACTACCGTGCCCCCAGATTATGCCACCACCGCTTCGGCTAAAAGTTAGGTCTGTTTCTCCAGTCTCCCCTCCATTTTATCTACCTAAACTACTTTAAAGATAACAGTTTTTAATTGATAAACATGCTCTACTTCTGGAGTAATGTAGAAGAAGTTGGTATTTTAGGTAAAAGTCATAATTTAAGGCATTTGGCAATATTGTTTAAGCATTGTATGCGTTTATCTATAACGAACTTAATTAAACTTTTTAATTCCACCCAAAAAATAGGGTAATTTTGACATAGACACCAAAAATAAACGTGCATCCATAAAAATATATTAAAACGTGTATTCCCGGAAAAAATATCCAAGTGGCATCGTTCATTTTGATGCAAAGAAGCAAACAAAAATGCAAATCGGCATTTTATCATCATTACGACCGTTACCGCTTATGAACTGGGGCGCGACGCCACTCGTACTGTCATAATCATAAAGAATAGAGATAAAAATGCTGCGTCAGGAATGAGTTGAAAGGAACACAGGGAGAATAAAGTAATTTTATGTTGCCCTGGATTACGAGACAATATACGTTTGAGGGCGGTATCACAGTGGAGATCAATACGCAGCAAAACAGTAGGTTTCGGCTGAATATGCAGTGTCAGCTGATTTTTTGGAAACCCACTTGGAGGAAGACGAAAAAATTGCGGCTTTCCGAATTTTGTAGTTCGTTTTTAGGGTCCCGTAAAAAAGAGCTGCGCGGAGCTGTAAAAAATTCAAGCTTCGAAGTTAACGGTACCCAAAAATACCTACATCCATTTTATGCCGCATAGAAAAGAATTTAGGAGGAGTTTATTTATGACCGTAATAGCACCTTTTTTGACGCCACGGGTGCTCTTACCTACATTAGGAACAAAATTTTACACCTACGATGCGATGCGGATAAAGTGACGACCGCAGTCAATCCATCAACATTCCCTGCTAAATGCCATCACCGTCTTCGATGGGACTTGACACTAGTTGCAAGCGCGACATATTCTGTCAGTATAACGTGGTGAGAATTTAACGTGGTGGAACCTTATAGTCATAAACCTTCTATACACTTTTGCTTTATGGCATATTGGAACCGTATTAAGAGCAGTCATCGTATGCTGAATGATTGAATTCGATAATGGAGTTACCTCGTAAAAGCATACTTTTATGGTTGAAGCCGATACATTGGGACTTTTAATTTATCCGTTATGGGAAAGACAATGGTAGATTTAATAGCTTTATGTGTGTATTTGAAACTTGAAAACTGTAGGGATGACCTAAATGGTTAGAGGTACGGTACTTAGGTACTATAGCTTGATTGAATAGCAAATACTGGAATTAAAATACTATGTATTGACCATGAATTCTTTCCTCACTAAGTAGATTGTATTATTAAGTTATTTTATTTCTCTTTTCAGTGGAAATAACCGGGTACAGCGCTGACAACTGCTCAGTGTCGTACACTTCGTTCAACAACGAGACGCTCGTGGGTTCAGTGATCCGGTCAGCCAGTGTCTTAGTGCTTCCCGAAGGATTGCACAGGAGCGACACACAGAGTGCCTACTTCTGTGCCAATGGTGAGACTATATTATTATCCCTAAATTATATTCCGTCAGTCAATTTTCTACCACTTATAACGTGGCAGACCAAATTTTTAAGCATTCAAATGAAATATTAGTTCATTACACAAATTGTTCAACGAATTCGTAATACGATTTGTGTGAATCAGAATTTTGATGGTCCAACACTACCTAGAGTACCTAGTTTGTGTTAGTTGTTTGGAAAGGTTTCTGCTCGCATGGTTTCGTGGTGCAGATAGCGTGTAGCGTTAGCACTTAAACGTGCTCAGTTCTAGTACTTATTATTATTCTGTGGTTCTACTTCAGATTTGTTATTCGTTCTTAAAGTACTATTATTAACTTACATCGCCTATTTCTTCAGAGCACCTAGCTGTCTCATCCCGAGGATCCTGGGAGTGGCAGTGGGTGGCAGCGCCAAGGAACAGAGCTGGTCTAGTGTTGGAACTCCGTTCGCAAGGCGCCGCCCATGTCGCGTTGTCGGCCATACGGGAGCCCTCCGATGACATGTACAGAGTCGTCTTCGAGAAGACCAGGGTGTGGATCGCTAAAGGAAAACATGGTGAGTGTATTTTGAATCCAATTCAAATTACAAAAAGACAAAAGGTTCAATTATACAAGTAAAGTTAAGTTTCATATAAAATCACTCAAGAGAAATTAACACTAACGCATGGTTGTCTTAAGATAAAATCTCACTTCATCGGTTGCCTCTCTAACTAACGTAACTGACATTTTGCAAAATTTTCAGGCGATTAGACAGATCGATTCGTCTTGCGAAATTGATTAAGATGGTGTAGATAACCGTTTCGAAAAAAATGACAGATACGTCAGTCAGGCAAGCGACGACTTATGATAAAATTTTTGAATATGGCTACACTCACGGACTCTAGGATGGCCGAACCAAAACGTGTAATTACACATTCCTAATGCGTGCAAAATATGTATATTAAAATATCAACAACTTCTACTTACTCATGAACCCATACCTTAACTTACAGGCTACGACGTCCACTTAGCCAGCGCAGAACAGACAGAAAGTGACGAAGAATGTTCCAATGCTGGTTCCTGGTGTGCCTGGTGGGTCTGGTGGGAGGGTGGCCGCCTCTCCGTAGGAAGAGGTGCAGCACCTTCCGAGAGAAGACTCCTGGTCTGGCCGCTCGCTCCTGACATGAGGATCAAATTCGTGGGCTTTAGTGCGCTGTGGGGAGATAAAGCGGATTTCAGGTGAGATAAATGGTAGATTTTTGTCGTTACTAGAGTGGACGAGGAATGTTCTGGAGCCGGGTCGTGATACGCCTGGTGGGAGGACGGCAAACTCTCCGTGGGGAGAGGGGCAGCACCTTCCGAGAGAAGACGCCTGGTCTGGCGACTTGCTCCTGGCATGGGGATCAAATACGTGGGCTTTAGCGCGCTGTGGGGAGATAAAGCGGATTTCAGGTGAGAAAAAATGGTAGATTGTGGTCGTTACTAGAGTGGATAAAAAATGTTCCAATGCTGGTTCCTGGTGCGCCTGGTGGGTGTGGTGGCAGGGCGGCTGACTCTCCGTAGGAAGAGGGGCAGCGCCTTCCGAGAGAAGACTCCTTGTCTGGCCACTTGCTCCTGATATGAGGATCAAATATTTGGGCTTTAGCGCGCTGTGGGGAGATAAAGCGGATTTCAGGTGAGAGACATGATAGATTATGGTTATTACTAGAGTGGACGCGGATAGTTCTGGAGCCGGGTCATGATACGCCTGGTGGGAGAGCGGCTGACTCTCTGTAGGCAGGAGGGCGGCACCTTCCGAGAGAAGACTCCTGGTCTGGCCACTTGCTCCTGACATGAGGATCAAATTCGTGGGCTTTAGCGCACTATGAGGGGATAAAGCGAACTTCAGGTGAGAAAAATTGTAGATTTAGTCGTTACTAGAGTAGACGAGGAATGCTCTGGAGCCGGGTCGTGATACGCCTGGTGGGAGGACGGCAGACTCTCCGTAGGGAGAGGTGCAGCACCTTCTGAGAAAAGACTCCTGGTCTGGCCGCTCACTCCAGACATGAGGATCAAATACGTGGGCTTTAGCGCGCTATGAGGAGATAAAGCGGATTTCAGGTAAGAAACTACTTAACTAGCTTTTGATCCTAAGGTTAAAGAGCAGTTCACCACCAGTGATGAAGTGATTCTTGAGAAAAAATGCTGATGTTTGATGATTTAGTACTCAACTATCATTAGTTCACGACCGTTACAACCAGGTCAAATTTTAATATATTTATTTAATCCTTACCGTGGTGGTACTTCACTCATGCATAGACCATAGATAACTAATGTTGCATAACATGTAATAACCTACTTATGCCAACAATAATTACATTTCCAGAATCTGGAACTTCAACGAAGAGGCAGGCTTCTCCCAAGTCCTGGAACTCGGTCTTCCCCGAGGCGTGGTCCCCGGGTCCGCAAGCGGGACTCTGCTAGTCTCTGGCGGTCTCCATCTCCCGCTCTACAGTCTTCAGATGGACTCGACCGACCAGTGGGCTGAGGTGTGGAGAGACTCGCAACTGTCGGCGGCTTCGGCTAGCTTAGCTCCGCTGCTGGCGTTGGAGCATATACCGCATTTGGTTGAAGATGCGGAAAGGGAGAGGATATTGAAGAAGTTGCCTGAGCAGGTTAGGTCATGAAATAAATTGTACAGCTAACATTAAAGTTCTTGAGTGGCAACCACGAGCCGGAAGACGTAGCGTGGGCAGGCCTCCCACTAGGTGGACCGACGATCTGGTGAAGGTCGCGGGAGGTGCCTGAATGCGAGCGGCGCAGGACCGGTCTTTGTGGAAATCCTTAGGGGAGGCCTTTGTCCAGCAGTGGACGTCTTTCGGCTGAAAGGAACGAAGACTGGTACAGTTGATCACATAAGTAAACTTTACTCATGTGATTTCTTTTCTTTGCACCGATGTTGAAGAAACAATAAAATTATAAGAAATTAATTTAGTATTTTTAACTTTTTGTAAAGACTACATCTTGACTGCCGAATCTACACAAAAATGTTTTACTTAGTATCAATTATCAAGAATTCAATTTCGAAGCAAAATAATGAAGAGCTGATCTGATCGTTTATTTCCAGGTGCAAGTCCTTCTATCTTTCCGCAAAAGCGACAACTCCTTCAGCGACCATCCAGCCATGAGCAGTCACTTGTCCACGATCAAGATCTTGGAGATCCTCACCAAAATCCAGTCCTACTACCCAGTGGACCCAGAACTGTTGCAGAACATCAAAAAGTGGATACAAACCAGACAGAACCATGATGGGTCCTTCACTCCACTACCAGCTGATAAAGAAGTAGACTACTATCCTGTGGAAATGAAGAAAACTAACTCCTCAGATAAGGAAGTCAATGTGAACGAGTATTACTATTATGATAAAGATGGGAATATGACTCAGGAGGAAATCGATTGGGAGAGGAAGGTCGAAGTCACGGCAGAAACATTGGTGGCGTTGCTTGAAGTTGGAATTGAGAACCAGGCAAGTATGAACATAATACCGACCAACTGAGAGTAGAGTTTTGACCCTTAAAAAACGAATTAAATTACTAAATATGCCGCAGAGTTTGGCTTAGTGTGATTGTTATAATTTTTGTTACAGCTGGACGCAGACACAGCAAAGAAGTCCCAGAGTTATTTGGAGAAGAATCTTTATAACCTAACCTCGCCTGCAGCCCTTGCTGCCACTGTGTTAGCTCTAGTTCTTGCTAGGTAATAAAAGCAATATATTTTTCATCATCATCATCATCATTTCAGCCACAGGAGGTCCACTGCTGAACATATACCTCCCCCAATGACTTCCACATCGCACTGTTGGTAGCGGCCTGCATACAGCATCTTACTGCTACCTTTATCAGGTCGTCGATCCACCTTGTGGGTGGACGTCCCACGCTGCGTTTTCTGGTACGTGGCCTCCACTCCAGAACCTTGTTGCCCCATCGGTCGTCACTTCTGCGTACTTTGTGCCCTGTCCAATATATTTTTGTATGAATGAATCCATACTAGAGATGAAACGGATATCCGGTAACTATCCGGTAGGCCGGATATCCGGCCTAAATTTACTATCCGGCCGGATACCGGATAGTAACTCACTATCCGGCCGGATACCGGATAGTAAAAAACTACGACAATTTCCTATAATAAAATGAAATACATTAATCTTTGAGGTAAAAATATCAATAAAATGACTTATGACGGCTTTTATTAAAAAGTCCAAAAAGTTTCAATAAAGCCATATTAAGACCTTTCGAAAAACTAATTTCTTTTTCTGGGCTGTTCACTCTAATGACGAATACATAAATAGTAAATATCTGTTAATGTCGAAATATTGTCAAATAAAATAGGCGATCTTTTTTTCACTGATGGTCTGATGACATGATGCAGTTCAGTCAGATTACGCAGCAAGTAAACTAATTTAACTTTCGCTATTCAATCACACACTCACGATGATGAATAAAATTGATCTGCCCCCTAGACAAGTGGCAAAATCTGACATTCTATTCGGACGGATTAGATTTTCGAAAAGTGTGACTTGTCTAATCTACTAGACCCACTGATCGCGTTCGAAGCACCAGGGCCCCGATTGCGCTAATTTTTAACGTCTCCAATTCATTGGCGGTTCTTCTCCAGTTGCGCTTCGTTTTTCATTCCAGCTGAGGTGCAAATTCGGTATCAGGGTAAAGTTTATGCGCAAAACAGACACAAAATTGTCACATGAGATATTTAGCTAGAATCGAAGGTCGATTTCGAAGTTCATGTGTGGTTGCACTACTTTTGACAGAAAATAGTGACGTTTACTTTGTTTTGAACGTTTTGAAGAATGTTCTAACTTCACTCGAAGGCGCAGCTACTCTCTGTTTACGAATAATATGCTTCGTTTCAACTAGCTGTCAAAACAACATCTCGATATGGATTTGTCAAAACAGCTGAAGTTCGTTCGTCGTTAAATCTTTAAAGTCGTAAAATTTTTAGCGCAATCGGGGCACTGTGCGCTAAACTCGTCAAAGGGCCAACTATCCGGCCGCCGGATATCCGGCTATCCGGCCTAGCAGCTCGCCGGATATCCGGTATCCGGTATCCGGCCAAACAACTATCCGTTTCATCTCTAATCCATACTATACGCAAAATCATGTCATTAGCTGATGCCGATGGAAAACCATGATCTCGAATATAAGTATATCATATTTTGACAGACTGACGCTCTATCCTAAGTTAATAAAATAAAATTAAATATACGTATTAGCCCTCACGTACCACCAATTCATAGACCAGACAATAGAAATACTATTGTTTGGTGACTGCAGGATTTTACATAATAACTAAGTAAAAAAATGTATAAGATTATGGTTAGGTAAATACTGTGCTAATTAGCGCAATAAATTATTATTTTACAGAAGTCCCATAGTTCCTGAGGCATTGGTGATACTGAGGAATGCGTCGACGACTGAGGAAGGCGAGTTCGGATGGCCCGCGCCTAGGAAGGACGCAGCGGACTGGCTTCTAGAAGAGACGTCTAGGAACATCAAAACCACTTCTTATGGTATGTAACAAGTATTGAGAGTAGAAAAGTTTTTCCATCATCATTTTTCGTGAAGTTAGTGTAGATATGGGATAAATGATCAAATCTTAAAAAGGGAATGCAAATCAATGTATGATAAATTTTCTAAAAAAAAATCTACAAGTTATCACCTTATAGGATATGGTTTTACTCGCTATTCAAATTGTTGCTAACCTCTGAAATTCTCTGAAGGAATCGTTATTTGTTAGTACCTAATATATTAAACTTCATTCTGAACCTTACCTTCCTCATCTCTGCAAAGATATATTACTACGTACCTAGCGGTTATACAGAATATAAGTCAGCCAATAGAAAGTAATCGATCAACTTACAATTCTGGTTGACAACGTCGCTACAAACTATACTATGCATACTTTTGTGAAAAAAATCGAAGGTTTTATTTCTTAGCTTGTACTATCCCAAGTAGCAACAGATTGTCTTCATAAGGCATTGAAGATATCTTGAAGACTAGTAGCCTAATTCCAGCCGTTGTCTTGGCCAAGACAATAGTCGCACTCAAGAAATCTTGAAGTTATGCCCCAAGACAACGGTAAGCAAAAAAGGGCACAATCCTTTGGAAATCACTGAGACAGAGTTAAGACAACGCTTAAGGCAGACTTAAACCCTAATTAAGAGTGTAGTTTTAAGAATTTCTAAACAAGTACTATAATATAACTTGTAGTATGACTGTAGACAAGGAAATAGAGTTGAAGATATCTTGAATACTTATTTAAGAGTAATACATTATTTTTACAGCTAAGGTTTATTTAACTTCATGAAGAACTATGTAAGACACTTTTTATTAAAGAGGAACTTTAATTTAGTAAACATTGTGATCTTTAACACTAAATCAACTTTAGATAAAAATGGCGATTCATTTATTTTCATAACTAATTTATATTATGTCTAGAATAGACCGTGAATGTCATTTTTGCATAGAAAATATAAAACGCATTGTGGTTTCTCGTGTAAAATCAATGGATAATGTTATAAAACAGGAGGGCCTTGAAAAAAAACCTAATAAGATAAATAAAATATTACGAAATAGTATTGTATAAAGAAAACTTTGAGGTTATAAAATAAGATTTTATTTTATGCAAACGTTCTTAGACATTTATGCAACTAGAAAAAGTGTAACAAAGACGTACTTCAATTTAAATGTCCTCTTGTTATGATATTATTGGTTAATTTCTGATTTATTTTTTGTTACACATAGCTCATAATGGCGGTAATTCTAATTTGTCTTAATGTAGCAAGATTATAGAAGATTTTGAATTTGTAAGTTTAGTGAAGAAAGAGTTGAGTCAAGTTATACTTTACATAGTATTAGTTTAGAAACATTAGATTTAACTTACACTTAAAATTCACTTGATGAAGTATTACTTAAGTGCATATGGTATCAAGTAGATCTTTAGTTTTATTTAGTTAAAACTATATAGTTTTCATTCTGTCTCAGTCTTGCTAAATTATTGGTCTTGCTATACATTAAAGAACAATTCATTTACTAACTAATTTATTAATTATATGATTTCTCCCTCGGATTGTCCGTGTGGAAGTCGAAAATGGTTCTAATAGGATTTTAATTGGTTTTTGCGTTTTTAGTTTTGTTATAACATATTTCGTAAAGTATTCTTTGAACTCTGTAATTGCAACACTCAGAGATAAGCAATTAAATTTATTGAATATCGGCCATATGATTGTTGCCGTATTAATGAACACATGACGTATTTTATTGTGAAAAGTTTTTATTTCATTGTTTTTATGGAATTTTAACAATTTGTGATTTTGTTAAAAATCACACAGTGTTTCTAATTTATTAAATGAGAAGGTTGAGAAGCGTAAATAAGTGTGGATTACAATTATAAGAAACATTTTTCGGTAGTTATTATGTTAAGATTTTTTAAAGGTAGGCCTACTGTCACCTAGTTAGTTAAATTGTATAATATCATGTTGTACCCAACTTTACCATACAATTTCGAAAACATTTTAGACAATATTTTAGTAAATCATATTTTGAGTTTACTTATTTATACTTATAATAAATCTGTAGAGAGGTCAATTCTGTACATGGAATATATTTTCAAAATAACTATCAGGGGTGATTAGTGATCGATACTAATGCCAAAAATGCAATCAGTAAAATTTTTGTCTGTCTGTCTGTCTGTCCGTCTGTATGTTCCTTATAGAAACAAAAACTACTTGACGGATTTTAACGAAACTTGGTACAATTATTCTTCGTACTCCTGGGCAGGTTATAATATACTTAGGAATTCCCACGGGAACGGGAATTAGCGGGAAAATCCTTTTGTATGAAAAATCTAAACCGCTTAAGTTAGACGCTTGAAATTTGGCATGCAGGTATCTTACTAAACTTAAAGCTTAGTTACAACAGGAAATTGCAAAATTCCCACGGGAACGGGAATTAGCGGGAAAATCCTTTTGTATGAAAAATCTAAACCGCTTAAGGTAGACGCTTGAAATTTGGCATGCAGGTATCTTAGTAAACTTAAAGCTTAGTTACAACAGGATATTGCAAAATTCTCACGGTAACGGGAGTGAGTGGGAAAAAACATTTGTATGAAAAAATCTAAACCGCGTAAGATAGATGAAGGGGGTAAAACGGGATCCACGCACCCACGAAGTCGCGGGCGGCCGCTAGTAATAGCATAATTTAGTTTGCGGGCGACCGCACGCATTTTGTATCAAAAATTAATACAATAAGCTACGCACGCAGGTGCATTACCTTGAATTAATAGGCGTGATCCTGTTTTATCGAAATCGTCCCGTAAAGAGTATTTTTTCTCAAAATGTACTAATTCTAGTCAAAAAGTAATCAACTTAATCTTCAGAAAACTATTTTTAAGACAATGGTCTTTAAAAAGTCCTAAGTAAATCTACGAATACTTTATTTACTTTGCAACACTTAAATAATACTTTATCTATACTATTTAGTATTAAGTGAGCATACAAAAAATCTTAATTTAGTAAAATAAGTTTTTTTTAACTTAAGCTAAGAATAACTTAAGACCAAATTATCTAAAGAATACTCAACTTGGTTTTGGGTATTCTTAATTTGCTTAAGTAGCGCTCGATGAAGAATATAAAGTCTTAAAGAAAAAAATCTCCATTCTAAGTTAATTTGGTTTTAGCTTAAGTGTAAATTTAGATAGGGTTAAGACAAGTAAGATTTTGCCATTAATACCAATTGCTACTTGGGTAACTTCGTGTTAAAATCCCCCTTTATCCACCAACAGAAGCAGTAACAATGGAACAATACGTGGCCGGAGTCCGAGTGCTTCTTGCAGCGTGCGCCCGCGGCGCTCTCGCCGAAGGTGAAGCCGCGGCTAGGTTCCTGTACTACCGGGCTTCCACGCTACAGAGGCACCCCAGCCTGGCCTATAGTGCTACGAAGGCTGCGGCCCAGTATGCTGCTTTGGCTCATGATAGGTAAGTCATCTTTAAGTATTAAGAAGCAGTAACAATAGAACACTGGGGTGGCGGTGAAGTTCCTTTACTGCCGGGCCTCGACGCTACAGAGGCACCCCAGCCTGACTTATAGTGCTACGAAGGCTACAGCCCAGTATGCTGCTTTGCCTCATGATAGGTAAGCACACGGTTCCTATACTACCGAGTCTCGATGCTACAGAGGTAAGTATGACTCTGTAGCGTCCTTCGTAGCGCAGCCTTCGTAGCACTGTAGGCCAAACTGCTACAAAGGCTGCGGCTCAGTAGCATACTGAACCGCGCATTAACTCATGAGCGGTAACCACACGGTTGCTATACTATCGAGTCTCGACGCTACAGAGGCACCCCAGCCTGGCTTATAGTGCTACGAAGGCTGCAGCACAATATGCCGCTTTGGCTCATGACAGGTAAGCACACGGTTCCTATCTTCCTATACTACCGCTCTAGCCGAAGGAGAAGCTGTGGCGAGGTTCCTGTACTACCGGGCTTCCACGCTACAGAGGCACCCCAGCCTGGCCTATAGTGCTACGAAGGCTGCAGCACAGTATGCCGCTTTGGCTCATGATAGGTAAGTCATCTTTTAGTATTAAGAAGCAGTAACAATAGAACACTGGGGTGGCGGTGAGGTTCCTTTACTACCGGGCCTCGACTTTACAAAGGTACCCCAGTCTGGCCTATAGTGCTACGAAGGCTGCAGCACAATATGCCGCTCTGGCTCATGATAGGTAAGCATACGACCAATTAAAGTAGGTTCCTGTACTACCGGGCTTCCACGCTACAGAGGCACCCCAATCTGGCTTATAGTGCCACGAAGGCTGCGGCCCAGTATGCTGCTTTGGCTCATGATAGGTAAGCACACGGTTCCTATCTTCCTATACTACCGCTCTACCCGAAGGAGAAGCTGCGCCGAGATTCCTGTACTACCGGGCCTCGACGCTACAGAGGCACCCCAGCCTGACTTATAGTGCTACGAAGGCTACAGCCCAGTATGCTGCTTTGCCTCATGATAGGTACAGTGCTACAAAGCACAATATGCCGCTTTGGCTCATGACAGGTAAGCACACGGTTCCTATCTTCCTATACTACCGCTCTAGCCGAAGGAGAAGCTGTGGCGAGGTTCCTGTACTACCGGGCTTCCACGCTACAGAGGCACCCCAGCCTGGCCTATAGTGCTACGAAGGCTGCGGCCCAGTATGCTGCTTTGGCTCATGATAGGTAAGCACACAATTCCTATACTACCGAGTCTCGATGCTACAGAGGTAAGGATGACTCTGTAGCGTCCTTCGTAGCGCAGCCTTCGTAGCACTGTAGGCCAAACTGCTACGAAGGCTGCGGCTCAGTAGCATACTGAACCGCGCATTAACTCATGAGCGGTAACCACACGGTTGCTATACTATCGAGTCTCGACGCTACAGAGGCACCCCAGCCTGGCTTATAGTGCTACGAAGGCTGCAGCACAGTATGCCGCTTTGGCTCATGATAGGTAAGCACACGGTTCCTATACTACCGGGTCTCGACGCTACAGAGGCAAAGGTGACTCTGTAGTTTCCTTTGTAGCGCAGCCTTTGTACGCAGCCTTCGTAGCACTGTTAGGCCAAACTGCTACGAAGGCCGCGGCACAGTATGCTTCTTTGGCTCGTGATAGGTAAGCACACGGTTCCTATACTACCACGGATCTCGACGCTACAGAGACAAGGGTGACTCTGTAGTTTCCTTTGTAGCGCAGCCTTAGTAGCACTGTAGGCCAAACTGCTACGAAGGCTGCAGCACAGTATGCCGCTTTGGCTCATGATATGTAAGCACACGGTTCCTATACTACCGGGTCTCGACACTACAGAGGCACCCTTTAGTCATGCCCACAGTGCCACGAAGGCTAAGGCCCAAGCGGCATCGCTTTGACTTATGATAGGTAAGCAAACGTCGCAATTAAGAGCGCCTTCTCGCCAAGTGCCGCGCAACGGCCGCCATCGATCTACCTACTTTGGCCCACAACGGAAAACGCTTTTTTTTCTTTTATTATCATACATCTCCAAAGAATGATGTTAGAATAAATCGACATTGTCTTGAGTTGCAAAACTTATCCACCGATCCTTGTTGTAGCGCTACGAAATGTTCCAATATGGTAACTAGATCATTATCATCATCATCATCTCAGCCATAGGACGTCCACTGCTGAACATAGGCCTCCCCCAATGCTTTTCATGTTGCCCGGTTGGTAGCGGCCTGCGTCCAGCGCCTTCCTGCTACCTTTAACTAGATACTAAAAAAGTACTCAATAGCCGTTTCAAATACAATCTCATCTTTCTTCATCAGACATCGAGCCCTCACGGTGTCCCTGGCTACAGCCGGCATGGAGCTAACTGATACTCTGGAACTACGCGCCAGGACGCCGCCAAGGCCGCTCCAACTGCCCGGCCTGCCCACCAAAGTGTTTGTCTACGCTACCGGAGCTGGCTGTGCTACTGTTCAGGTGTGTAGCTTTTCTTTCAATAGATATTGGGCGCTTGTTGTGTCTCAGACTAAAATTAGCATGGGACCGAAGGTAGACAAGGCTCTTTAGTCCAAACCGCTGCGATTGCCCTTGCCACCCACTACTGTTTGTCTACCATATGTTTTTTTTTCAACACACATTGCACAGCTGCTAAATACAGTTTCGTATATATCGATGGTAGAAGAATTTCTTTTTTATGAGCTAGAGTAGCGATTCAGCTTTTCCAAAACTCAAACTATGACTTAATCATTTCCCGTTTTTTGGACCCACCACGCGTAGTTTTGTCTTGGTTATAATGGATAATATTTTTTCATGGATTTTACAGGGTACAATATCTTATTCAACGTACACTCCAAAACCTGAAAACGCTCTGCTGAACATCCAGGCAGCCATCATTGAAGAGATAAGACCCGAACGGAGCAGTATTGAAGATTTACAGGGCAACTTACCTACTTTGATCATCAAGACCTGCTTCAAGTAAGTGTAATAAAACTTGTCACGGATTCACCTTTGCACTTTTTGAAAAGCTTAGATAAATGAGAGTTACTTACTTATTAATTTTATTGCGTACTGCCTGTAAATTCTTAGGATTACCCAGTTTGTTTTTGCTAGGCTATTGAAGGTAGGTATATGAACAATCAAATTTCTTTTCAGATGGAAAGGCAAAGAGCGCTCTGGGATACTTCGTCTGGAATCTTCTCTGTTCTCTGGATATGAGCTACACTCTGTGAACCCTGTGGTATTAGATGGTGCAACCTTTGCTGACCTCCATTATGGGTCACGTGGCGAGTCAGTGTGGTTCGTGTTTGCCAATGTAAGTATATTTATGCCATCTCCATGATAAGCATTTTAGTAACCTTGGACGATTTTACTACAGTTAATAATATTTGTTTGTATTTTCTTACAGATAAGCTCAACATGCCCGGTCTGCGTAACGTACGAAGCAAGATCGAAATTCATCATCACAAGTCTACGACCAGCCTTTGCCAAAATATATCCATCTACCCGCCCAGATTTAGCTGTAGAAACCTTCTTCCACGCTAGACCAGGCAGCCCCTTGCTCAGAGGCATAACTGATGATGACTTCATCACTTGGTTTGATAAAACAGAACTAGCGAGTCTCCAAACTACAACTAGCATTGACAACATTTGCGAATGTGGACGCATTTGCAGCCGAGACTACGAGTTCAGGAAAAGTGAAAATAAATCTGACGAGGACTCAAAAGATACAGCTGAAGACAAAAAAGAAGCTACAACAACTGACCATACGAGAGAGGACTCAAAAGATACCAATGTGGAGAAGAAAAAAGAGAAAACAACAACTGAGCATACAGAAGTTGAAAGTACAACGCCTGTAACTAGCAGAATGACAACTACAACAGAAATTGCAAAAAATACATATGAACCAATTGAAGAGGTAACGAAAGGTGAAATTTCAACTCTAATATCACCAAAAACTAAGGAACCAGAAACAACAACAGCAGAAGTGATGACCACAATAAATGCTAAACTATTGAACATTTCAATCTCAACAACAGAAGATAATACAGACCCAATCATCATTCCGACTGCTACTTATGTCAATTATTCCGATGTGGCCAAAGTTGAAAGTAATATCGTTCCTTTAGTGCCAAAGCACGGCGGAGAACTAATTGTACAAAAAATACTATCAAAACCATTGTATAAAAAGGAGGAAATAAAAAAGAAACCTCTACCTCGCAGAAAGGGAACTTTGAAAGCTACGTATGGAGAAAAAATATTTGAAAAAACAAAATCCTTGAGTATTCATACCATGACCCCCGTAAAAATAAATAAACCAATAATTTTCCAAAACTCAAATATCACTATAATTAAATCGGAAATACAAACAACGAATATTCCAGTAACCGAAAAGAATTCTAACGATATTGCCGAAGTTATCAATGAATCGAAACCGACTGATATTGTAAAAGAAGAAAAAGTAATTGTTACAAAAGCCGAAACACATCACAAGGAACATTTAGAAACGTCTACAATACCACACACAATTACAGCAATCACTAACAGCAATATCAAAAATATACATTACCGAACTAAAAAACCTAAAGCATTGTCGCAGATCAAAAAGCCACGAATAGAATCAAACCACACAACGGACATTGCCAAAAAGAATGAAACAGATAATATCGATGTCAAAATAAACAAAACAAAAATAAAAAACATAAGCACTGAAAAGCGTACAGTGAAAACTCTAAAATCAATAAATAAGGAGATCCATAAAATACCTTCGACGCCAATATCCGAGACATCTAAAACTTTATCTGACACAGTAAAGTCAGACATTGCCCCTGAAAATAAAGGTGGCTTCGAAATTCTGGATAAGAACAATCTTTGGGAACTCCTCAAAGAGGGTTCTGATGATGATCCTTCAAAAATAGAGGATAAGTTACAAGTGCACAACAGGATAACCATACTTGCACAAACACAAAACACAACTAACGACAACCGGTCATTATAAACCTTATTGTTATGTAATATGTAAGATAAAGACTTCAGTGAATATTTTTGTAACACACTCATGCCACTAACCTGTATGTATTATGATTGTTAATATCTCGACCTGACACGGCAATTTCTATGCACGTAATTGTTGATTGTTAGAGCGATGTAAGGTACCTAATGCACTTATTGTTTGTAAGTATCTATAATTTAATAAGTTACGACTGTATGTCTTTTGTAAATATTAACTTAAGCTGTAACTTTAATATTATTAAGATATGCGCTGTGACTACAAATTCAATGGATGTGTGGATGTCTTTTGTCCAATTGCTCAAAGCCCGAAGTTCCAAATTTTGTTTCTTAAGACATTGTATTACAGTGTAGAAAAAGATAGTTGGCTTCGTAGACTTTGCATTGGTCTGGATTATGAAGAAGAATGCTTGTAGAAGATGCTGGGTAAAAAACTAGAAGGGCTAGAAGATAGCAGCTAAAGTAGCTTAGAATTATAAAGGGCTACCCAATTACTACCTAGTCGAAAATTATTTTCAGAACTTCAAAAGAAAATTCCATTTTGATATTTAGAACTACCTAGCACTTTCTGTGTCTACATGGTAGCCCTAGCTAGATTTTAAGATATATTTATTCTTTTGTACTAATTTATGTAAAAAGTTGAATAGGATGAATGTTGCCAAAATCGTAGTGTGTAAACTAAAACTTTCCCATTTCGTTCCCTAGAGTAAATTATTTATCCCTTAGTATACAGATAGTGAATTCTTATAGTGTTCTATAGTAATGTAATGTAATGCTAATGCCCCAGAATTTCCATCCGTCTAATCTATCGTCTTCTGTATCTATTGTATGTAAATCGTAGTCTCTTACTGTAGCTGTCTAGATAATTTAATTTCGAAGTTGAAACTTGATGATACAGCAAGCATTTTTGATTTGATTACTTATAATAATTTGAATCAAAATATTCAGAGTAACTACTTAGGTACATAAGTGAAAACAAAACATTTCGTCTTGAAGACGGTCAAGAAATTATAGTTCTGCCTGGTACTGAAACTCACCGTAAGTAATCGTAACTTACACAATAAAGTAAATCGCGAACAGTAGATATTTATATGCGACTAGCGGCCGCCCGCGACTTCGTACGCGTGGATCTCGTTTTACCCCCTTTTCCCGAATTTTCTTTGCTATGAACCTCACGGAGCCCGAGACCTTTCCAACGAATGCAAAACCGTGGAAATCGGTTCGTGCGTTCTGGAGTTATAGCGTCAGGGAGGAAAACCCGACTTATTTTTATATAGTAGATTTTCAAAATTTACCGGAAGTCAAAATATTTTCGTGATGGCCAAAAATTTCAAATTAGCACAATATTTATGTTGAAGTATAAAATGACTGTTTTCAAAGTTATAGAGCGAGTTTGAATTTGTAAAATCCAGATTATTCGCTTTAGCTTTCAGATTATCTTCGAGGACATTACCCATAAATCTCAATAATCTTTTACTTACTTAGGTACTAGGTAATCTATAGTATCTAACATGTATGCTGTATCATTAAATTAACAATTTCTTATTCTGTAGTCTCTTTAGATGTGCGAAAAATGCGTGAACTTTTCGTAACCACAAAAGTTCACCTTGAATAATGTCAAATTGTAATTTAGATCAGGAAATTCTATCTAACTTCCGAGTGTCCTTAAAAATAACACCACTTCTTCTCTAGATTTACCAATAGATTAGTTATAATGACAGATGAAAATAAAGATTAAATTCATATAATTAAAAGTCTTGAAATGCGAAATATAAAAGTAATTATATACCTAGTTAAAAATATGAGTGAAATAAGAGTTTTTGTGTAATACTTATCTGTTTCTGTGGTCGGGAAACAATATCCCTGAAAATGTAATTATAGTTAGATATATAAAATATTTTTGCAATTTCTGCCAATCTTTTTGAAAATTATTATCACGCTACTACCAGCTTCTCTTAAAACTCAACCTTGATGGAAGTGTTAGAAGTGGCAAGACTTGCCATTTGCACTTAGTGGCAATACTGTAAACCGTATTATGCCTCAACAGTTTCAAGCCCGTATCCTGAAAGGGCAGGCTAAACTTGGTTCAAACTCGAGCCTGTATTTGATTGTTTCCCAACATTTTAATCACTGGATTTAATCTACTCGTAATTATTGAGCAAAGGTTTATAATTTGAACTTCGCTTTAATTCAGCTATAAGATATTTTTTTTGTAAATGAAGCCATTGCACAATTTCATTAGTCTAACTTTTTGCCTCACTAAGTTGTGACCGCAAACACCGCAAAATTGGCGATTAGTTGGTTACACGATTTTTGGTCGGTGTCAATGTTAATCGGTCATTTATTAGTTTGCAAAATCGTTAAAGTCAATTGGCATGAACTAAATAAACAAGATAATAAATTGTGATAGAGTCGTATTGCAGCGCTACATGACGCTTCTAAATTGTTAGTTTGTATAATATATTAAGTTCATGAAATTACGTTTATTTTCAATCTGGTTCCTGCATTATAACGCTCTTCTCGGCCATTTTAAATCTGATTGTATAAATAAATCTTATTAAATAAGCACTATCTAAATATGTGTAAATGTACGGTTGTATGAAACTAGGTGCTTGTGCAGAGGATTTCGTCAATTTAAAATGTATAAAGTGTCATGGCGTATGTTAAAATGAAATTTATGTCTGTGCTTAAAATAAGCTAGTCACGTTAAGTATGATACCTCGATGTACTGACACAAATCTTATTAATAGGAAAGATAAAGATGGTAACACAGTATCAGGTGTTTTAATACGTACCTACCCTCAACTCGGACCAATTTTGGATCGTATGTTATTCTCAACTTGAATTTAAAAGATAATTATTCTCAAAGATATTGCTCAGTTAAGTTGAAACTAATTGAAAATCAATTAAATTAACCTTTATTATCAACAAAACAAAAAAAAACATAAAAAGACCTCACAAATAAATAAAATCCTTTGGGATCCTAACTCTTACTCTATACAAAGTAAAAATATAAAGTTTAACGCGTGTAAAACTAGGAACGATCATCCATAAAAGTAGTTTATTTATAAAAGAAGATTCAAATCTATCTCAATTTAGTGATTAGAGTTTAGTTTTCAGAGCATAGAAAATTCAAGTTCGATTGATAGATGAAACTAAGTACACTTTTACTTATTGAACCCACTTTCAATAGTAACTACCTAGAGTACAGGTTTGAAACAATAGGAATGATATTGTTCTGAATATTAAATACTTTATTTTAAACTAAGAGTTGGATTGCGTTGGTCACAACTCACGCCTTAAGCCTAGGTGCAGACCACCGACTTTTAGTTGGCCGATAGTTGGACCCGATTCTAATTTGTATGAAGAATCGGCCGATACCCAATCGGTGTAATGTCTACACTTTCATACATCTCCATACTGATTTTACTACCCGACTAAAATATCGGCCGACAAAAAATCGGTGGTCTAGGCTTAGAAAGAAAATCTTGATAAAACTATTGAAAGAAAAATATTTTCCCATATTTCATACAATTATTCTCACGCCCTAGACATCACAAAAAATCAGCTCATCCACTTATTTCGTTGCTTTTTATCTTCTCTTCAAAGTACTAAACGAACTGTTACGAAACGGGTTTTCTTTGTATGCACAATTATTTATTTGCCGAGCAAACTTACTACAAATACATTCTTTCTTTGAACTTTGTGGATTCAATGGATGCCGGAATAAACTTCGTTGAGTTATTTGAATTGAAAAGAAATAACTGCTCTGTTTGTGCCTATTGAAGGACTTTCAATAAATAGGTAAGTGAGTACAAATCTTACATAATTCGCTCGTAGGACTTTACGACTTTATAAGTTAAAACATATCTAGGTTTTTGTGCTTTACTTAGATACACACATCATCATCATTTCAGTCATAGGACATCCACTGCTGAACATAGGCCTCCCCCAATGATTTCTATAATTACCGGTTGGTAGCGCTCTGCATCCAGCGCCGTCCTGCTACCTTTATTTTCGTCGGTCCACTTAGTGGGTGGATATACTATGCTGCACTTTCCGGTAAGTGACCTCTTACGTATTAGTTGTGACTGCAGTTTTTCAGTTCCATCATTAATTATTTTTTTATAATAACTACCTAAAGCTTTCATTTTCTTCAGTCACAGAATAAAATTTTATTAGGTTACAGGTAAATAGTTAAATTATTATTTGTCTTAGGTGTGTCTATTAATACGAGAACGAAGCCTTGGACTTGACTGCTCATATTTTATAAATGATAATGTAGGGTAATATATTTTCATTGTTACCAATTGAATTTGTCAGAAACATACATTTTTATTCACACAACATCAAAGTTTTTACTAGAAAACTAGCGGCCGCCCGCGACTTCGTACGCGTGGATCCCGTTTTACCCCCTTCATCTATCTTACGCGGTTTAGATTTTTTCATACAAATGTTTTTTTCCGCTAACTCCCGTTCTCGTGGGAATTTTGCAATATCCTGTTGTAACTAAGCTTTAAGTTTACTAAGGTACCTGCATGCCAAATTTCAAGCGACTAACTTAAGCGGTTTAGATTTTTCATACAAAAGGATTTTCCCGCTAATTCCTGTTCCCGTGGGAATTCCTAAGTATACTATAACCTGCCCAGAAGTATGAAGAATAATTGTACCAAGTTTCGTTAAAATCCGTGGAGTAGTTTTTGTTTCTATAAGGAACATACAGACAGACAGACAGACAGACAGACAACAGACAAAAATTTTACTGATTGCATTTTTGGCATCAGTAACGATCACTAATCACCCCCTGATAGTTATTTTGAAAATATATTTCATGTACAGAATTGACCTCTCTACAGATTTATTATACCTAAGTATAGATATTACTTAATTCTGATGAAAAATGTTGGTTTCGAGTTCTTGATTATGTGGGTACCTGACTAAAAGTTCATATAATAACTACTAAACTGTCTGTTACTGTAATGGCCCAATTTATATGATCTTTTAAAAATTTGCATTGTCTTTAAAATAAGGGTAATAAAACGAACAATTTAATATTACGTTTTCTTAATTGCTTTTATTCATTCATAACGTTACAATGATATTTTATCCGTAAAGGTACAATTATTTTGGTTCAAATATTATGACATAATAATTCTTAAACATACAGAAAAGATTCTATGAATACCTAATGACTATGGGATTGATCGACTGGGTTACATTATAGAAACAATAATATTAAAATACTTCTGAATCGAGAGGTTTTTCCAAGAAAAATCATTTTTTGTAAAAGTAAAAGATAACTTTGGCACAAATTGTTTTCAGAAGATAGCACATAAATGCTATCGTATTGACTAGAATTTCACAAATTAAAATAAAGATAAACAGCTAAGTACAAAAGCACCACAGATAATAAATATAATTAATTAAAACGATAGAAGAGATTGAAATGCCAGCCTATTTTCAATCAACCTAATTATTTATTGAAATGGAAACCATTTAAACATTTAAAAAGTAAACTTCTAAATGAAATCTATTCTAAATTAAAAAGTAACTTTTTATATTTCAAAAATTTGAATTTGGAACATGATAACAGAGACAACGAGTGTAACATGAACGACAGAAAGAGGTGTAATATTAACGGTATTAACATTGAGTCCGGTACATAGTGTAGTGATCATGAACATTGATAGTGACTTATAGACCCGGCAGCTGTTGCGCCCCTCATCTCCTTCTGGCGTACGCCAACCAAGCGGGTAAGTCCGGCTTCTGTAAGAAAACAAATAAAATCAACATTATAATATTTTGAAGGTTTGAAAACAACGACGGCAAAAATCATGGATAATATTAGCATTTGAAATACGTAGCCAAAAGTTATGGAAATATTAAAATGTTAAAGATTCGATAAAAATCTCATCGAGCATATTTTTTCTGCCAGCTCGACGTCATTGTGATTCTACTAAAAAGTTTAAAGTTCTTCTTTCAAAATATTAATCTACTGCGTACCTCCCTACGAGTTTTAAGTAGTAGGTAGGCACATTTCAATGCATCTTTTACCTATTGAAAATGAAAACATACCTAAATACACACCATGAACCTACTGAGTTGAGAATCTACTGGTAGAGTTTTGTCCCCATTCCCCAATGTCAGGTTTCCTATTTCGAAATTCATATCAAACTGCGCCCATTGACATATCTAGGCCGCAGCAGGAGCTAACGAGGTTTGCCTTGACAGCATTCAGCGAGCGTCAGTCCTTTTCAGTCTGTATAACTCAGGTCACAATTTGGGAAGCTTTACAAGGAAACATTGCACGATTTTACTTTTATTTCACTTGTTAATTGTTATACTTTACAATGTAATAAAAGAGTTTCAGACTAATTTATCTAAATATATTGTCCTCATTTCAGCCAGTGTCAGTCCACGGTTAGTCCCAAACCTTCCGAAAGAAGCCTGAAGACTGATTTCGTAGGTAAAAAAAACTATTTCTCAAAAGTATTCTGTAATCCAACGCATGAAAAGAATCACTGGAATCACTATTTCTTTTACATCATCTAATATTAGACAACTATAAATACTATAATCGTTATTTTATCTCGTAAATCTATGTAGTTCGAAGAAATATTTCTGCCAACATATTCCCAGGAGATGAACGATTTCATAAAACTGTCAACGACCGACCACAATATCTTGTCGCAATATTCATATTCCTCAACGTCCTGCCATTTTCTGCCATGCTAATCATTTATAAAAACATGACAAACTATACACCTAAATTAAACATATCAAAATACATTGAAATTCAACTACAATGTTATTTAGAACCTTCTTAAAAATTTTGTAAAAACCATAAAAACAATCAATAAAATTTATTGATTGATTCATTTATCATTTAATGACTCTCCTTTTACAATTTCAATATCTATCGCTATAGGTAGGTAATTAGGTATAATTAATAAGTAAGTTTGATCAAATTTACCAATTTTAATTTTGGTTCAATCAATATTTCCTATTTAAGTCTGATAATCCAATCTAGTATGATGTTTTCGACAGACTCCTTTGTTTTGTAATTAAATGCGAAGCTTAAAAGCTTTGTAAGTTATTGACGAATGAACGATTTATAATTAATATCATCAAACAGTTGAGAGCCATAACAACTTTTAGATAAATATATATTTACGAGTATATTCTTATATTGAAATAAATCGCAAATAATTATTTAGGCTATCAAATAACTACTAAAAGCAATAAAACTGAAGCTCTGAATGTGTTTATAAATCGTCGTTAACTCTGCGCCTTAATAACAATGTATTTAACGACTGGCTTAATTCTCGATGGAAATTTCATAAGTAATCTAAATTCCTTATTAAGTAACGAATAATCTACCCGTACCGTGATTTTAAGATACATTTTTGAATGTAATAATCTTCGTACGTCAGTACTTTGTTACATAGTAATTAAAAGTAATCCACCAGACTCAGCCAAAATCTCGTTTCAAGGTATTTTTTCAAAGGTATGAGATAGTTGAATAAGTCCATACAGGTTTTTTCTTGATTTTACATGCCACAATATTTATTAATAAATTATAGAATACAAAACGTTTAAGACTTAGCCTTAAAGGGTAATTATACGCCTCATAATATTTTTCCCTATTAGGTACGCGCTAAAAATAAAATCTCTACATTTCAAGTAGGTACTATCAAAATCGAATGATCTTTTTGGCCTGAATTAGCTGACATATTATTATTAAATTCGACTTTGTATTTTTCTATTTAAAGTATTGTATGTATTATATTTAATAGATGAAGTATTGCTGTAGCTCTTTGTGCCATTGTTAAAGATATTAAAGTATCTTGATACTTAACTTCGAATATCAATATTGCAGCGATATTGTTAAGCATTCATAAACCCGTAGGCGGCTATAAACGCGATATTGGTATATTATTCAGTTCTATTCCACATCTTAAGGCTACACTTAACTGTAACCTATAAAGTGGGTGCGTTATTGAAAACCGCCACTTTTGAGTTAGCAATTCAATTTTATTATTGCTTCAAGTCTATTCGATATTCTTTTGTCATCATTCCAGAACTTTCCAATGCAATGAATATATTCATTCGAATTCCAGGATTCATTTTGTCGTGATAAATCTTTAAAAGTCGAAGTATTAATTCAGTATTGTGGTAAGCCGTACGCTGCCAATTAACGGGAATGTTTAAGCCGTGGTCAATTAAATTAAAAACATCGTATCCAATGTTACTATTTTAAATTCCCTCGTGTATCTTTATAGGACTTCACAAAAAGTAAATCACAACCACGCGTAACTAGCTAACTGAATATCCTCCAATCGCCAACCTTATTTGTTGGACTATGCTTTACTAGATCCAGTGGAATTTGATTATAAAGGGCTCTACAAATTTAATAAGCCTGGGTGGTTAATGTGATTAATACGTACCTGTTCATTCAAATCATCAAATAAGCTACAATAAGTGTAGGCTCAGTAGGCACTCCGCCTCTGAGAAAAGTCTGCCGAATCTATGAGGTTTTTGAAAAAAAAAATTTAAAAAATCTATAAAATCAGTGGAAAATCTTATGAAAATTAGAATTTACATGTCTTCTTACAAATTAAGCGTCAAAACCTATCTGGTTTTTACAAACTTATAATTCTTACTTTGGCTCGTAACAAATCAAATTGTATGTTTAGCTGTTTTGTTGATTTTTTCCGTATACGAGTAATACAAATAAATTTTAATTTTATACAATCCCTTGTGCGTAAAATACACAATAGTTTTTGGTGACGTAATTATTTCACTTTTTTTTTTACCGATAAAAGCGCATGAAGTTGTGATTTAGTTAGAAACTTCATTTTATTTATTGACTTTGAACCTTGGTTTAAACCCACTGAATCCACCTTGATTAGTGTAACACCTACTGCATTTAATTAGAGTGTCTACACTTTAGTAATTAACGTAAAGAGATTATTTTTCTTTGATCAATCAACACTTTAATGTAACACTTTGTAAGGACGTTACAAAATTGTTCCTCAGATCTTTTGAAAATGTTTGGAGAGTAATTAATTTATAACACGAGTTAAAGATTTTGGTAATAACCCAATAACCTACTTAATAATTTTGCTATAAGTAAAATCTGATTGAAATTCTAAATGATTTCTAATTCTCACAATCCAAAATGTACGTTTGGAAATATCAATGTAGAAAAAACTTTTAAAATTATGTTTCTTTTATTTTTAAACATACGATTCCAGGTAGTAGTTCCCAAAACGAAAGGCATGTGTCACGCATTTCCGTTTAAAAGGTTAAATTGATGTCAAACAGTGACGTAATCCCAAATAAATAAACTTACTTCGAGATCCTTAGCCCAGTTCGTGAACGCATCCGATCGCTTGCCGAACCTGTAACAAAATGGAAAATGTTTACACACTGAATAAAAATCTTAAACGGTCGAACGCCCGTATTCACAAACATTACTATGTCTCACAGTGCGCGTGGACGCACAGGGTGACACGAACCAATCGCAAAGCTCTATTCAACGCTGTGCGTTCGATTTGCTGCTTCACTTAAGCAAGCATCGTTTGTGAATATGGGCATAAGATAACGAAAAAATTTGCTAAACATTACAAAATAATGCCAAAGAAATTCACGTTTGTTACGTTTTCACGCTACCACAGTGCCAGTTAATGATTTTTGAAATAGAGATAGATTGCATGTTGGAAAAACATAAATCCTTTACCCTACCTCTTACTATATCTAAGAAGGAGAGAATTAGGTTGATTGATGTAAGGAAGTTTGTAAGTAACTATGTAGAAACAGTAAGTTTTATATCCCAAAGTCCCAAATGTGATGGGAAAAAAATGGTTTCTGCCCTGAGTGCCTAGTGTGAGTTTATATCAAACGCGTGTGAGCGCGTCAATTAATGACATATGTATGACGGATTGTACAGCGCCCCTAGCGGGAAACGTTAAAAAACTAAAATTTTCATAAATTAGTGAGCGCGTTTGATGTAAACTCACACTCAGCCCACTGATCAGAAATCAAAACAATCCTCAATAATTTGTTAGTTGATTTGATTTAAAATCTGTGTGATAAAAGTAGACACATATTATTATAATGTACCTATTGGACACCCACGCATTGATACTTTATGCATGACATTGATTCGAAGAGAGATCAAAATAATTTTAGCTGAAAAGCCTCCAGCTGACCACATAGTGGAATTGAAAAAAGGCCTTGAATATAAATGGACGTGTCGAAAATTGAATTTCAATGCTATCAGGTACCGTTAGAATATGGATTTATTTATTTATTTGAAAGCTCAGACTTCGTAAGCGTGGGTCAGACAATTAACGGTTGACACAATATTTAGATCAAAAATATTATTGAATTTTCTTGACCAAAAACAAAATTGTTTACTTTGGTTTACCTCAACCAATCTGTAGTTAACACCGTCGGGATTTATTTAATATCTAATTTGATCTCATAAACATAATACAACTAACCAAGTTAAATACTAATGTCACTTCTGAATTTTCAAACGAATACTTACCACTGTTCTCAATTGATTATTTCAACTTTACATATAATTGAATTAACATTAACATTTCCTACTATCCAGCCTAATAATCTGACCTAATTGGCTTTCTAGCTCCTTGACTTCAAATACACCTTGATATCTCTGCACTATCTTAGTTCACAGCTGATTAGATACCTAGCTACGTGATTAGGCCAGGGTTTCCCAAACTATGGGTGGCAACCCAGAGGTGGATCGCGAGCGAACATTGAGTGGGCCCTACCTGTAGAATGACACACCACCCTACAGTTCCGAGTCCTTTATTTAGGCATATTGGTAACGGTTAAATTTCCTATAGGTGGGTCCCGGGTTTGGGAACTTGTATTAAATGAGTCGTAGCCCAGACAACTTTGGGAACCACTGGATTTGACACTACAGTGCTTATAACGTGCATTTAGTGGGCACATGAGGCAATTAGACTGTTCACTTGACTGATATTATTTCGTAATTATACTCGTAATCACAATTAATTACGAAATGTTAGCATTTGTACTATATAGTTACAATGTTACGGAAATGAAACTTAATATTTTCTTGTGATAAAAAAGAAACATGGTATTTGTATGCCAATAAGGCTAACCACTTTTTGTATGTTACTCGGTAAATGAGGTGACGAACTTGAACACTTTGCGTTATTCCTACACGTAATATTACGAATCTTTTGTGAGTAGGTAATAAGAAGTAAACTCCAAAACTACTACTGATCCACTTCTAAAATCTTTTATCAGCAAAAAGATACTCTATTCCCAAATAGTTCCATTAATACAGTCCCGAAGGGTCCTTATAGTACTCCTTTGACGAACCGAAATCTTTTGAGCTGAACCATGTCTAACTAGTTACGAATAAAAGAAAAAATGAGTGCTCAGGATATTGCAAGTCTTTTAAAGCTCCGGTTCAGAGTCGTGATGTTATGGATATGTAGTTTCGGTTATGGATACGGTTACGGATATTGGAATACTAATATGCCGGTTTCGGTTATGGTTACGGATATTTTTTTTTATTTCGGATATCCGAAAGTTTCGGTTACGGTCACGGATATCTATGCTATAGAATGCAAATTGCAATAGTTGTCCAACACAGTTCATGCCTTACGAATAAAAAGGGTACAAAAAGATTCTTTTTGACATATGTCACCTTCTTTTGGTCTCACAAAAAAGTTTTTATATTATGGAAAAAAACTCATGTACTTCAAAATGCAATAATTTAATCAGCGTAAGGACTTGATTGGCTCTGCCTACATCCGAAACTATCCGAAACATTTTGAATCAGTTATGGTTACGTTTCGGATATTTATTTATTTTGGATATCCGAAAGTTTCGGTTTCAGTTACGGATATCCATAACATCCCTGGTTCAGAGCTTAAAGCCCTCAGATATTAACTGAAACAGCCCTGAAGTATTAATAAACGGGGTGTGCGACTCGTTTTCAATTAAAATAAATTAATTTTTAAACGATGCGATGTCTGCACTTCCCACGCTTATTCAATCTCAAATTTTGGTATACATTTTGTTGTTGTTGAGAAAATATTAAATCGTTTCCAATGAATTATTTAAATACCTCTGTAAATTATCTTTCAAGAATCAGTGCATAACTGGAAATACGTCATTTTCAACATTGATTGGATTCATCTTTCCTTGATACCTAGGTAATTTGTTTAAGATCGATACCAGGAACGATGAGCATTAAAAATACAACTCATATTTATTATTTTAACAGGTGATATCGCGATAAAATTTAGCTTCTTCACATTTGATGATGATGATCCCAAGTAACCCTTTTTGGACGTTGTTAACTAGTTTTCATTCTAATTGATTCAACTTATCTAAAGTCATAGTTACGATATACCTAGTACCAGCAATTATTTGAGTTTATTTATCCTAACTTTTTGGCTATTAATATTCCCATTAAACAAACCGTAACTACAAATTTTGGGCCCACAAAAGCAAATAGTGAGGAAACCAAATCGTGAATCGAACAATGTCTCAAATACATTTCACGGGGACAAATATTTGATAGACATATGTATTCGTGGGTCCCTCGAACAATGCTTACACAATGCCTATATCATAATTCATTTCTAATGTAAACGCAAAATGTGTTTGTTTTTCTACCTGAAGCCAGTGCTGTAATCTATTGCAAAATCAATAAAACATCACCTAAATGTGATCGTAATTAAAACAAAAACGTCATGCATTGGATGTGGAAGTATAAAATAGTGCGGTGTGCGTTATCGATAAGGGGGCGGGGAGAAACATCGACTATCGTACCTTGGTCGGGTGTGGTAGGAGTAAATGCGGTCTAGGTTCTGCAACTGGATAAGCCGCATCGCGCGATCTAACAATTCTGGGTCGACTCGGTCCCCATCCGAGACGTCGCGGCGATCGATCCTGCCAATATATTGTTATCTATGTAACACAATCACGCACAACACTACGGGTAGGACTGAGGATACGACCAAGATACGATGTCGAACCGTATGGCAGTTGTAATAACGGTAAAAGTTGGGTGGCCTAAAATTCTGTGGTTCAGTGAGGGGACATTTTGTGTTGTGTTATCGTGAGAAACCGTAAACTTACTGAAATAAATATTAAACATACAGGATCTAACTATAACTTTTTATTAAAATTTTGTGTCAGTTTGAAGTTGAAATTATAACTTTAAAAACTATACCAAACTTACACATTGTTGGCAACAATGTAACAATTGCACCTGAAAAAGTATCTACTTTTATTGTTACATTTCAATACATAAGAGCGATCAAAGGCAACTTTCTTATTATTCAGCGTTACGTCACAAAATATAACAGAAGGTAAACTCATGTATGTACCTCGATTTGCATACCTCTCTCGCTCGCACGCTCGGCCGTCGCGCTAGGGTTGTCTTGTCATGTGTTGCGTTTATTTCGTTATCATAGAAAAATGTTACTCTTAATACTATGCAAGAAAAACAGTAACAGATATCCACGTATACTTATTTATATTTAGTACGTTATTATAGTAATAGTTTGCAAACAAATACACGAGAAGGAAGTAGTATTTAGTTGAGTGGTTGACACTATTATCCAACTACCTAATATAATATTATAAATGCGAAAGTTTGGATGTCTGGATGTTTGTTGCTCTTTCACGCAAAAACTACTGAACGGATTTTGATGTAACTTTACAGTATTATTGTTTATAACCCTGAATAACATATAGGCTATAATTTATGACGATCTGTGACAAACTAAATTTCACGCGGGTGAAGCCGCGGGCAAAAGCTAGTTATCCAATAATTCCTAAAACCTCTCTAAAACAATTCGATATTCCTAATAATTGAGTTGGCTTTCAATTTAAATTGAAATTCAAATAAATAACTTACTTACCTCCCCGAATCAACTGGTAATTTAAAAAATGAAAATTCGGTATTTTTAATGATGAGTTTAAGCAACCAAATACCGAACAATATTATAATACGACTTTTTCTGTTCACTCATTTTCGTCAATTTCGCAAAACAAAATAACATCACAGGCGGTTGACCGGCGCGTGACTCAAGCGAACCACAGCGAACGTGTGGCGAACGTCTGTCGCGCTCGCGCCACGTCGCGCTCGCATTCGTCCAAGACAGTCTTGCTAGAGCGGTGTCTATGTGTGCGTGGCTCGAGCGCGTTTAGTATGGAGTTTGTCTTCTGTTATATTTTGTGGTTACGTTGTATAGTAACAATCCCGTAATTAGTCTGTTGAAAATATTTATTTGTTTTTCAATAAAACAAGGATAGAACTAATATTAACATTTCAAACTTGAAGCTACCAAGTTATTCCAATCACCAACTTTCAAAATGTCAGTGCTATTAATTAGCAAAGTGTAAACAGAAAGATGGTTTTTATCTTCGTTTTAAAGCTGCACGCAGCGGGCTTTTAGCGTAAAAAGGTGGAGATATTTTTTTCAAGAATCCCAGTAAATAAACATCTCCCTTTGACGAGGTGATAGGGGCAAATGACTCTGTAACTTTGTACTTTGCCATCCTTTGTGGTATTCTACAATCAACTTTTTATTGTGCTACAGCAAAGGAGCTCTTTTAATTTTCATTAGCTTATGCGTTGAGATTTAAAAGTGCTATTCGAAATAGGTTGTTGGAACTGTTTTGTAGAAAGTATCCCAAGTAAATATAATATTTATTATGATGAATTGTGTTTTCGAAAAAGTAAACGTGAATTTGTATTGAAATCTTTGATTAATTCCGTACCCATTTGCTTAATGAGCGTTCTGACGACTGAAATAATTGTAAAAGTAAAATTGGAGTTTTGTTATTTTAACGGACGTTTCTGTTTCATACGGACGTCAATCATTTAAGAGTTTAGATCCCCAAAGATCCAAAAAAATCTGATACATTTATTTGTGAAACTTATGTTTATACTTTGGCAACACATAAAAAATAGACTTCTATGTAAAGCCTAAATTATAGCTCTGGAAGCTTAAAGTTTTATTTGGTCTCTTACAGGGACCTTTTACGCGTCAGCATTAAAAGCTTTTTACAAGTTATAGTGAGTCATGCAAAAGTCATTCAAGTTTTCCATGGGATGGTGTTATCCTAATATTTTCCTTTCCCATTAAGGATATTTTACACGCATTACCTGATAAGTTTAAGTGGTCCTTGTGGACAAACCAATTCAAATAGGAGGGTATACTGATAACTGTGTCTCATTACAGCGCGCGTAGAGTGTAATGTCAATATGAAGTGTTTTAATTACGCCCGCTATGTCAATAGGGGTGGCACTTAAAAGTTTAGCCAATTGTGTAGGTGTAATCAAACAGTTACTAAGCAAATAATTGCCGTTAAGGATTACCTGCCCGATATCTGAATTCAGATCACTGTGCCGAAATTTATATGATTACCTTGTTAAGATATTTTGACGGAATTTTTAACTCAGGCGCCTGGTTACCCTTTGTATTGAAGTTATTGTTGTAATAACACTCATTCACCAATTATGAGTATTTGTTATTACAAATTCTTTCAAAATCAAAATATGTCAATAAATGTAGAGACGGAAAATTTTGTAACTTTTGGGACATGATTAATAAATAAGTAAGTAAAAATATGTCCAAGATTTTCTTTATTTTGGTAGTTAATGAAAGTCTTTTCTATATTACGTAATTTAAATAAAATATATATTTAAAAAAAACTGTTGCACACTCCGCTTCTACATGAAATAGGAATGAAGTAACAGTATTCTATAAAAACTAACAAATTGAATTAAGCGTTTAAGATAGCTGAGTACCTACGCCAAAATAACCCTTTAGCCTCTTAAAATCACTACAGTTTATTAATTGGGCTGAATCTTAATAGATTCGAGTGTTGTTCATGGTTTTGATTTGATTATATTATTTATTGATTTAATTATTGTTGTAAAGTATAAGTCCAAATATAGATTTGAGGCAACCCTCCTTCAAATTATAACATTACATAGATAATGTCGTTTTAGATTACATTATCACAAAATCTGATTATAGATTGGCTTTTTACATGAGTTCCCTTGTTAATAAGCACTTATCGCGTTTTAGATACTAGTGTTCTAATCTAGAACTATTTCACAATATAATAATGGAGCAATAAACTTTTCCTGTCATCCGTTACATTATGTCATTTAAAAGCATTAAATACACTTCTGTGTAAGTTTTCTAAACTCTTTTGTTTAGCTAGTTGAGTACTAATTGACCTCCTTAGGTGATTTATTCCACGATACTGATAGTATTACTAGCTTGAGATGACATCGATGTTTGCCATTAACCCTAGTATACATACATCTTAATTCAAGGTACGCAATCTCTAAGGCGCGAATATTTGTTATGCGCAACTTTAGGGCCCTGTAACTTTTGTATTTGTAGAGATATTTTCCTGATTATTTCACAATTATTTATTAGTTTTACTAATATTTTCAAGATTTATTAAAAGAAAAAAATTGGAAAGTTGTCCATTGAGGCGTCAAAATTACAGTTATTTTCAAAGCACACAAGAACGTTCAAGTACTTATTAAGCTGTGTTTCATCGTATTTATTTAAACGACAAAATAATAGTAACGATAAAAGTTACATAAACAAAATATGTCACACTTCAATTAGTACGAAAATACAAACCGATCAATTCCCGTGGGTAGCAAATAGAGTGACAAATTAAAATTACATTGGACAATTCGCATAATTAACGAAAAATGTTATTGTTAGCATGACTATTTTCACTTGTATTTCTGTAAAGTACTTCAGCGGCCTTCCTGTCAGTGTAAAGTGAAAAATAACAGTTTCTGGTCATTGGGTAAAGAATACCGCATATAATCAAATGATAACATCAGCTGTTTTTGTTTCATCGCCGGACACACTAGCAATTTGTTGGAAAAATCTGGATAAGTTTAAGCCTCAAGACCCTTTTTTGTGAATATGGAAATCTTTAAGTAGATTACGGGGGTGGATAGGTGGGAAAGGTCACATGCCGCCCTTATAGTGTTAAGTGTACACCTTCCCCTTAAATCGTCAAATGTCAAAGTTGGCATTAATTATGCAGTTAGGACGTGCCAAATAAGCTGATAAAAAGTTCTTTGATCATATTTCTACCAATAAATAGCAAACAGAGTTTGCTTGCTACATATAGTTATTATAAGCTATAAATACTTAACTTCATTTCAATTCAACAATAAATACTTAGTTTGAGATTCAATGATAATTTTTAAATGGCTCACATTAATTACTCAAACTGAAAATAAAGAACAGTAAAATTGGAGCTTTATTTACTTACGTATTGAGCTGAATCTGTAGATACGGATTAAAGCTCAAGCAATATTGACAAACTAGATAATATTATTTACTTCTTTTTTTTTAATACGGTATACAAAGAAAATGTGGTATACATAAAATAAACTGAAAATTCATAAATTGAACATTACTAACAATTCTCATAATTATCGTAATACTACAGTGTAATATTAAAGCAGTCTCAAAATGTAGTTACAAAGCTGTTTGCACCGTAAACCTGACTGCGTTTTAACCCTCCTGTAAAACACACTAAGCACCGGGTGGTTACGTCTGGTACCTTATGGAATAATCGGATTTCAAAGCCCTAAAGCAGCTAATGTCTATTACTTGGGTAGTTAACAGAATTCGCAATTACAAACGAAATTACACTATGGAATGCTGTAATATTATACTCGTATAAGTAAGCAAATCATAAATCTCTAGGTCTTTAGTCAAATTAAATAAAAAATCCCTTTGCACCTTCAGAAGCATTTCAGTCCCCACTCCCAAATCGAAAGTACTGGACTTTTAAAAAAAATGTAATAATTAAATTGCATGTAATTAAATCCTAACGTTCATTAATGTATGTGACAGAATGTTATTGAAGTCTTTTTTGTAACATAAAAGTATCAGGTTCAACCGTTTTTTTAACAATATTGTGTCCCTACGGTTTACTTTCCATCGTTTCAGTGGTATATAATCCGGGGAGGATATAATCTGTTTTTATACTATTTGGGCATAAACTTAAACAAGTTTTTTGTTTATTTATTTAAGGGTTAAAGTCGTACTAGGCTTTTTAGCGTCGGCAATCAATGTCCTGTCCAAGCTATCATATCGCTTTAGAAATCAACAGCTTTTCAAACGCAAAAAGTCACTAAACCGCATTACGAAATCAAATCGCAAATGAGATTAACAAAAGATCATATTATTTATTTTAGCATATTTTATGGAATATAAGGCTGGGTTGCACCATCTTATTTTGACTTTAACAAACGTCAAAAATCTGTCAAACTCTATACAAAAAGCACCGGCTATCGTTATAGTTACTGTTAAAGTTAGGTTGTGCAACTTACCCTTGGTTTCTAAAATGAAAAAGCGGCGGTAGTGTAGCACATGACATGTGGTGAGCAAACAAACAACATATTCCATTATAAGAATAATATGCTTTGTTTATTTGTAGCTTTGCACATTACCTTACCAAACGGTAATGGAATTGCAGTGCCTAATACCTGCAAGCGCCTAAGGGAAATTAAAATATTCCTTTGCAAGTCCGTATTCGTTTTTAATTTAGCATGTCATTTCCTGTTAACGTAGCTGAATAATAATCTATAACTTTTTAAAAAAATAAAACCGACTTCAAATGCGTGAACACAAAAAAAAACTACAAATTGAAAATATTGGGTATAAAAAAGTTCATCCCCAATTTTCCACCCTTGGGGGTGAAATATTTTTTTCAAATTCGCATGAAACCACCCTTTTGATAATACCTATTCAACAAAAAAATAATCGTTCAAATTGATTTATAATCGGCGGAGATATTGCGTATAAAAAAGTTCATCCCCAATTTTCCACCCTTGGGGGTTGTTTTTTCTATTATTAAATTTAAATGGAACCACCCTTGAGGTATTACCTATACGCAGAAAAAAGATTTGTTCAAATCGGTTCATAATTGGCGGAGTTATCGCGTAACAAACATAGAAAAAAAAAAAAAACATACGGGTCGAATTGAGAACCTCCTCCTTTTTTGAAGTCGGTTGAAAAGAACATTCAATAAACTATTTTTGAATAACCTGAGAGGAAGTTTTGCAAAAGTTATTATTATATTCTGTAGTACCTACTTACAATGAATACACGAGTGTATAGTGGTTCCATGGTGTCTTTTTACATACCCATGTCGTAGTTTGGAATGTGTTTAGGTACTTACTTTAATGTTTATTATACAGATTCTATGTGCGTAGGATGGGTATGCTATGCTATGAATAATCTCCAAGGAAAACCCGACATTTAAGAGAGCTTACAGAAAGTTTGTTTCAATCACTAGTTTAAGATATAGAAAAATAACTTTAGTATTTATTGACGATAGTAATAAAGTCATTTTTAAATCTTGGCAAGACTAATGATTCTAGGTCCAGATAGCCTCGGCTTAAAGCTGTTTCATAATCATTTGAAACCTTCAAACCAAATCTTCCGATAAACAATGATTTAGCCCCAAACTTTTAATGGATCATAAAATAATATAGCAGCAAAAAATATGAAGAGTTAATTTTGTAACTAAGAAATTGACTTTGACTTTAAAAATGTATGCCTTTTGCGATCCAAGACTCAAAAACGTACAAAGTTGATAGAACTGCTATTAATTTATGCTTTTCGAACTTTTGTGCTTTTGGTAAATGTGACTTTGTGGTCAAGATAGTAAAGTTCATAATCACATATTGTCGTGTCGAGTTACAATTCGGCAGCCTGACTCAAATTGCCTTACTCCATCACAAACTCTAAGTCGCTAACTTGTTTTAGTTTTAGCTCTCGATAGCTGACCAACGACCATACGTCCCACGAAAGTTGCGAGTTTGGCCAAGATCCGTCTCCTTACATTTACGTGTCGAAAGTTTGCTCCAATATTTGGATGGAACAGTTTTACGATTATAAGTAGTATTTTATTTAACACTAGGCCGCTACCAACCGGTCATTAAGGAAATCATTGGGGGAGGCCTATGTTCAGCAGTGGACGTCCTATGGCTGAAAGGATGATGATGATGATGAATTTATTTTACGACAACATTTTATACAATATTGTAAGTTATAGGAAGATTTGTAAGGAACGGCAAAATATTATACAACCAAAGTAAAACATTCATGAGAAAATTTGCCTTAATAAATATTACGCTCATTGGAATTATCAACATTCATATTACATGCGAGTGTTACAATGATTGTTTTTGTTCATTAAATATGCATTTCAAATTGTGCTACGAGCCGAAAAGGTATACCATCTATTTTCAGTGTATGGATTTGTTTACACAACAGCATAATTTAACATATTGTGTATTCTAAACGCTTTCAGGTTCAGCATACAGCTTTCAGCAAAATTATTTGAAGTTATTAAAAGTATAATTATTTGTCATCCAAAACTCACCATACAAATCAAATAAAAAAAAGCAACTACAGCACGTGTTGATTGGCACAAATATTTTTTGCTCATTTACGGAAATTCTTAACGAAAACACGTAGATATATATATATAGCCAGGGGCTATAAAAGGGGCATTATTTTTAAAAGAACTTAAAGAACTTGGGCGTTAAACGTTAGCGCTATCGCCTTTGTTGTCGTTTCTATTCAAATGGCCGAAGTAAGTTTGTCACGTAGCCCACATCCACAATACTGCTCCACCATTAGCCAACTCGATGTTGAGAATTTTAAATTCTATTCTATTGAGCTGTAAGATGAATGACGTCATTTGAAATTGTTAGCTATAATGTTAGCCATTTGAGACACCGGTGTCGCAAAATACTAACTAGGTACTGTTAATTAATTAGATTTCAACGAGCAAACATTTTAAGATAGTGAAATTGGTTAATGTTAGATCAAATAAATAAATAAAAATCGTTTTGAGAGTTGATACTATTTTTCATGACATAGGCAGTTGAATTTTCTTTTGTATCGCTATAGACAAGCCTTTGAAAAATAATACTCCATGAGTTAGTGTGACTATTTAAAAGACTACACAGAAAGTTTCCTCAAACACTTTTTGATGGAGTAAGGTCAGTGAATTTTCACTTTTCAGTATTTAACATTTTCAGTAGTGCATGTATCTTTGAAACAGTATTTATTTTATTCTTTTACATTATGAAATCGTGAACTGCTTTGATTTTATTTACACCCACGTGGTTTTGGTTCTTTATCTTTTAATTTAGTTGATTATCACCATTATAAAATGAAAGCTAGTACTATTTTGACTCAACTACAATAAGGCGGTTATCACACTGCGCCGCGCTCCACCGCGCCGCGTGATTTTCATATAAAAAATCACGCGCGCTGACGCGTTGTCAGTGTGAAGTGCCGCGCGTGTTTTCTATACAAACTGAGGTACTTGCATACAATGATTAAATCTGTCGCCCCGCGCTCCGCGGCGGAGCGCGGCGCAGTGTGATAACCGCCTAAAGGTTCAAGTGTTCCGTGGGAGTTTTCTTATATTGTGGCTTATAAACCAGCATTATTGCTTTTTGTGGATTCCGTCCCTTTCCGGGAAAAGTACGGCAATAACCATTTCGATAAAATTTGGTTTTTAATTAAAAAACATTGGATATTATGTCTCAGATGACCCTAAAACACAATTATTTGAATTTGAGAATGGTTTTTATTGTCGTTGTTCTATTCGATTTTCCGAGTTATAAAGAATTTAAAATATTATCACTTGAGATTGGTCCAAGTGTTAAAAGTTACAAACATATTTTTTTATGGATAACAAGGCAGGTATATATTTGACGTAATCGCACCTGGTGTTAAGTGAGATGCAGTCTAGGATGGTACATAGGCACTTACAGGGCAGAATATCTGTAATATTCACTATCGCCTTAAAAGCTATACCTACCTGAGATATTTAGTTTTTGAGCACTGTTTCTTACGCCCGTATTCACAAGCGATGCTTGCTTAAGTGAAGCAGCAAATTGAACGCACAGCGTTGTATAAAGAGCTCTGTGATTGGTTCATGTGTTACCCTGTGCGGCCACGCGCACTATGAGACCTCATAGTAATGTTTGTGAATACGGGCGTTAGTACGGGTCCTCGGCACTGATATTGATATTGGTCAATTTGAGACACTTGAGTTACAAGGAATAGGTTCCTAACTTTAACCATGAAGTAGGTTTACTACGACTTTCGAATATTCGCCAAAGTATTCGAATATTAGAGAGAGAGCCTTGTATTTAATTAAATGTTTCCCATCGATTTGAAACTCCTTTGGCTAAGTTATGACTTCAGCTGAAATACTTGAAGTACGAGTATCCTACTTCAGATATAACTACCTGCCTGAATTCCATAAATTTACGGTTTCTGTAAATAAACAAATATACAAATCTGAGTATGTGAAGCCTTTGCGCAAATGACCAAACAATCAAGCTAATCTAAAATAACATTTTCTTTAAAGCCATTTTTTTATCTTTGTACAGATTCGCGTATCTACGCAAAAAAAAAAACGTTCTTGCTCACCTTTTACAAAAACTTTGCACCAGTTCTGAACTCTAACAAGGCTGTCAGTGGAGAATAGGTTAGCAACTGACTTTTAGGTTTTATCGCGTCTCAGAAATAGAAAGTATCTGGAAAAGTTTTATCTTTGCTTGTGTAACTACTAGTTTGCAATTATCAATAGGAGATAGGGATGCAATAGCACAGTGGAATGGTTCGCTTCAAGTAAATTGAGTACTTTGATTATTACTATCATATTTTTAAATGGCTGCCTGGACTCTTGGTTGAATTCAAGCCCTTCATAGGATGTTTTTATCTACGAGGAAGCTCTTGGCCTGCATTTACACTTCACTAAGGCTGGGTTGCACCATCTTACTTTAACTTTGACAAACGTCTGTCAAACTCCATACAAAAAACACCGGTTATCGTTATGGTTACGGTCAAAATTAGGTGGTGCAACTCAGCTTAACTGTCCCACTTTAGCAACCTATAGAAAGGCTGCTAGAAATTTGTGCGGCCAACATCTAACTTTTACTCTACTTATTTTTATTATTATATTTTTTTTTATTATTATTATTATAGTTATTACGTTAAACTTGACCTATCCACATAAAATACATACAAACATTTTTGACATAATCGCATGTACTACAACTACATAAACTGCAGTGCGTAGCTTGGTGTGCCTGTACAACTGCAAGTCAATTAAATATTCCCTCTGCTAAGCAATGTGTGTGCAATTTCGAAGACACAAAGGCTGAAGGCCAGAACTGATTACAGTGGTGGTAATTTGCCCGTGACAACTCCTTTATTCATCTCTCACGCTCGCACTGCTGGCCTTTATGCATAACGTGGGACATCACTACAAATTGGTATGCTGATTGCTTAAGTTGCTAATTCGTGAATGTTGGCGTTTTAGGCCAAAAGTCTGTTCTATCGATTGGTTGATATGGAATTTGTACATTACAAAGCCAGTTATAAAAAAAGAGATCAACTTTCAGTCGTAAGTAGGTACGTAAATTTTACGAAAATGTGAAAACATGACTACAGAATAAACTTATTACCTATGTTTTAAAACATTGAAAGTTTAATATGTAATATTATGTAAGCACCCCTATGGAAAGGTAAAATGTAATTCTACAGAATATCATCAATGTAGTAGAGATTAAGTTCCTGCCCTTTATATCTGAGATTAATATACAATGTATCTGACGTACTCATCTTTAATCTTCGATGTGCAAGCGTGATAGTGCATAGTCCCTCTTAAGGTACTCAAAATTGCATAGAAGCGATTTTCATAGTGATTAAACTACAAAGAAGGGTTTCGTTTGAATCAACTTTTATGAAAATGGTTTTATAATGAGATGATGTGACACGTTAGTTACGAGAATAATTTTATTAGGTTTTGGTTTTGATTCTTGAATTAACCAACACTTTTGATATCACAATAACAAGTATTTTGAAGAAGAATATTGATTTAGAAATTATTATTATTACAGAAACGAAGACGATTTAATTTCAAAATTTGCTCTCCATTTCTGCATTTCAGTAAACGGAATTTAATTAGTGTTATTTAGGCATCCTCCTTTGGTCACGATAGTAAACACTAGAGTTCACTAGACTACGCCAAGCTCTACCTTATTATGCAAATTGCTTATACACAGACTGTGTATTTTAATAGCCTCTGAAAAAGGTCCCATTTCCATTAACTCACCGCGATATTTCTTGCAAAAAGATTTTTATTGGAAATTTATTCAAAATAATAAATTCCTAGATGAGGGGTCCGGCTGGTTATCTGCATACATCAAAAGAATATATTTGGACGGCCATTCCGCCCGAGAATCATGAGGCGATCTTTCATATTGCCCACCTACCATCCGTCAATAACTTCCAAGGATGCTCACTGTTTTATGAATATAAATAAACCTATTTTGAGAGTAAAGAAGCGTGGACAGAAAATACTAATGCTTTGTGGTAATAAGTTCACTTCAGACTTTTTTGGTGACGTAAGATGACGTCATATTTCTATTAAAACTTTATTTTAATTATAAATATTTTATAGTAATGTTAAAATGTTAAATATCTCTACAGGTATAATATTCTACCACAACCTTTGGGATAGGTATTAGAATATACTTTCGTATAATGATAAACTTCTAGACAGTGCCTAGCTATTACCTAACTATCAATTATTAGTTTCGAACTTGAGCTGACTTACCTTTTTTCAAGCAATGGATGGAAGCAGTCTGAAGAATAAACTGTTTCATAAACAGCACTCCCTTCTGCTTAAGATTTGAGTAAGTCCAAAAACATGGTAATGTTTTAAGAAAACTTAAAATAATACGTACCTACATCCGAAGAACCTCCTACCTGGACTAAGGTGATCATAGTAGCACCCGATGAAAGCCTATCAGGTCCTGTCTCTAGTTTCAGGTGTTTACTCAATGAACGGATGACAGAGTTTGGGTGGCGAAAGCTACTGATCGAATAACCCAGAATCTCCTATCGCGCTATGGTCTACTGACTCCTAAATAACTCCTTAAGACCATGTTTAGCTTCGACCTAAAAACTATTCTAACCTTCAGCGACACCTAAACTTCCTCTGGTGGTAGTTTTTAGCCTGGCTTTTTTTCCTGATGTGTGAAGGTAAGATAGGGAAACCTATCATCGGTTGAACTATACATCCTGGTTCCACTCTTGTAACTGCAGCGGTGGAAATGAGAGATGAGGAACCAACCAACCCTAGACTCTGAGACTTTGGCGCGGTTACACTATACGGGAAATTGACCTAGAAGAAGCGCGAGCACGCACGTCGAAGTGTGGGCGATATACGACGAAATTAACTGAAGTGCGTGTTTACACATGTCTCGATTAATAACCCGCATAGTGTAGCTTCGCCATTAATTCGATGCTGCAAACATACCTCGGTCTAGCAGCTTGAGTGTAGTAGCGGTCGAGTTCCTGGAGCATACGGAGGGCGTCGGCCATGTCGTGAGGACCCTCCTCCCTGGCTTCAGCCAAGCAGATCACGGCCAGGACCACGGCGATGGCGACGGCAATTCTCTTGCTCATCATCTTGGATGCTGTGAAAGAAATCATAGATAAGTCGATTAATTTTGTACAGTCAACATTATTAGCGTTAGTGAACAATTTAATCCGTACGTCTTTAGCTATTGTAGGTACATTGTTTTTTTGTATTCTTAAACCTTAGAATGAACATTTTTGTTTAAGGGCTGATTTTCCAATCGTCAGATAACTGTTATCTGAAGAATAAAATTGTCATTTTGACATATTTCCCATACTGAAACTGGCAATGTAAAGTTATTCTTCAGGTAAAAGTTATCCGATAATTGAAAAATCAGCTTTTAGGAAGATTGTGTAAAAACCGACAATATCCCAATAATGTGTATGCCTGGCCGAATCGAGCTCCAAGAAACGTGAGTTCGAACCCCGTTGCTGCTTGTGGTAAACCCACGCGAAACACAAGCATATTTAGTTTACCACGAGGGGTTAACGAGACTATCAGGTAGCCAAAATCGCACTTATTATTAAAAGGATAGTGCCAGGGTCTGGACCAAGTGTTGCCCAGAATCAACCCATAGTGCATTTTGTTCCTCAGGCCTATACTAATGTGTAATGCATTGTAACTTTGTTCATAATTGTTATTTTTGAGTGTACATGTTGTAATGTAACAATGTTGGTAGACCTAATAAATAAATAAATAAATAAATGTGTAAATCGAAGCGCACTGAAATCTATTCCTGGAGTTAAAAGAAAAAAAGAGTTTTGTTTTGAATTATTTACATACAAAATATCATCGATGTATACGTACTCCGCATAAGATTTCGCGATTGTGGCATTAAATAACACTCGCTATGTTGAACTTAACCATACTGTATCCGTACACGTTACTTTAGTGCGATTTACATTCTTTATAACGATCTAGCGCTGTTTTAATTGTTTGGTAAGTTGACAGAAATTCATTATTTCCAAAATGAAGCAAGAAGTTTTAGCTTATAAGTATATGTATATACTTTGAATTAAAAAAAAAACTCTTTTTTTCTCTTAACTCCAGGGATAGATTTCAGTGCGCTTCGGTTAACAAATTAGTATTGGCCTGAGTTACAAAATGCACTATGGTTTCATTCTGGGCTAAGGTCCAACTTCCATACATGGATTGGCACTGTCCTTTATAGGGAAGACCGGGGCAAAACGGGAAATGCTCTAGTATACGTGACTCGTACACCTAACAGTGCTACCTACGCTTCATTAGAAAGACCTCAAGTCGGCTCACGTCAGCTGGACACAAACTTGAGGCTGCGTGTCTTGGCTACATCATGAAACATTTTGTTTGTTTAGCTTTATTAAAATTAGTATGAAATTTTGAAGCGCCATGAGGTGAATAAACGAGTTTTCAAACAATAATCGTAGCTGTGTGTTATTTTAAAAGAATGTGTGTTGGAAAAAACAATTAAATACTGGTGAAAAATGTTAGTCATGTACTAAACAAAACTCGAGGTTTATACAAAGGTTAATTTAAAAAGTCAAATCAAAATCAGCATTTCGTTTTGATTTCCATTTCCTTATCTCTTATCTTTTCTTTGAAAGCTTTCTTCTACATTGAATAAATAAACAACTTTGATTTTTGTCAGCAGTTAGTTCACATTAAGGCGCTATTTTCGTGTTAATTATACGATACGCAAAGTTTTAATAGCTTAGTTATTAAAATTTCTTAGCGATAAGTAGATTTCCCGCCTTAGGCAGTTCGAGTTTTGCAAGTTGTTTCACACTCGAAAAACATAACCCTCCTTCTGGCGCAGTCAGGTAAAAATAGCTTAGTTGTTTAACCTTTTAATAACGACCCACAAAACTATAATAATATTGTTACGTCACTATTATGTCACACATAACTTGTTCAAATAAACTCATAATCAATTTTCCAGGACAATGGGCAAGTCCCGTCCTGCCCGATTTGCATCACAATATTCACATGTCGGTTTGGATGAGCAAAATTTGCCACGCTATGACGTTTTGTGGGTTGTAATTGTCTCCATGTGTAGTCGACAGAAAATCAAGCTATACTTTTTTGTTGTAAAAATCACTTATAACAGCTAAATAAGTGGCTGCAGTGTATAGGTAGACAGACGTCTAGTCAACTCATGATGACATGTTAATTTATTACTTTTTTTTAATGACTGTTAAGTCTATTTTAGGGCACTAACAAAGTTCAAAGTTCGTAAAATATTGAGCTATAGTTTTCTATTCAACCCAAATAAGAAAGTATTAAGTGACATCCGTCTATCTATAAAAATAGAATTTAGTTCAGCACCATCAATTTTGATAGATATTTTCACTGTTGTCACTTCACACTACAAAGATATAAACTCAGACCCTCTGGGAGGCTTTAGACGGGCATGCCCTTATATTGTGTGACCTCTGACTTCCCACATTTCCGAACCACATGGGAAATAGTTTCATCAGCTTATCTAAGGAAATAATACAACAATTTCCTCGTACTCTTATATCATTTTACGTTAAAAGGATTTCACGGTATCTATATTATTTATGGCATAAAGAAAAAAATACTAGAATTTTTCTTTTTTCAAGTTATTAGGTAAGTAGTAACACACACGAATGATTCTAAAAGGAGTACTCTGTAACCTGCAATTGAAACATTACTATACTTAGTTAGGTACTTTCAATCATCTCAAAATAGAATAAAATGATTTTCTTTTTCTACTTTTTACACACACATTTTAAATAATATTATACAGAAATTCTGACTGTGCTAAATAATAATATAGAAATCCTTGTTATTCGTCATTAAAACACTTTTTGTGAATACAAAACCATAAGTCCTATTCTGTGAAATCTTTATTTTAATTAGACCTGTATTATGATCCAGACACAAATAGAATTTAATGAATAATCCTATTACTCATTTAAACGTGGTTTCAAATTGATATTACCCTTCTGCTTATCCTATTACATAGTACAAACGTGGGCAGGCCTAGTAAGTACTGAGCAACATGTGTATTATATTTAAGACAAAGCATACGTGTCGTGAATGGGCCACTAAACTAAGCCTTAACGTAATGCTATTATAGTTCAGGTATATTAGGACGTTACTACCTGCCTGTAACTACATAACAAGTAGTGTAAGCCCCTTATAAGATGTAGAAGCATCCTTGCTATAAGGAAATACGATAAAAACTAACGGACACGTGTCTTGTGGCTATGAAAATTGTGTTACGAATAAATTAGCATGAAATTGTCAAATAAGGGAGGGCTTTGTTATTCGTTATACCAAAAAATATCCAAGACTTTATAAATGGATAGAATAATGATATTTTGGCCATTTGTAAGTGCTTGTGGCTAGGATGATATAATTTTATAGCTTAAAAAGCTTAATACTAGTTATTATGAATCCTTCACAAAACTAAAGACTCATATTATTTTCCTCTTCTTCTCACTTATATGCTAACTAGCATTCCGCCCGCGGCTTCGCCCGCGTGGAATTTTGTCTGTCACAGAAAAACATTAACGCGCGCGTTCCTGTTTCAAAAACCGGGATAAAGACTATCCTATGTCCTTTCCCGGAACTCAAACTATCTCTATGCCAAATTTCATCAAAATTGGTTCAGTGGTTTAGGCGTGAAAGCAAGACAGACAGACAGAGTTACTCTAGCTGGAAACATTGAATTTTCGGATAGTTCTAGTTTATTCTGTAACCTCTTATTGGTACCGTTTGAAAGAGCTTGTGAAGTACTTTCAGGATCAATAAACAGTTTTTCGATATCTTGCATAGTTTAGAAATAATCGAGTGAGATCACTTATCGTTTCCACCCTGTAGACTAGTATAGATTCTTTTTCAGGTCCATTAAGTATGTTTACTAACAAGTAAACGTGGTAACTTCAAGTTAATTTGGCTCGCACTGTACGCGAAAGCTTAAAAAGAAGTAAAAGTAGTGGGAACAAAATTTCGTTGTTTGCCCAAAGCTTCGGCGATCGAGTCCACACAATGTCCCGCTGTTTGAGTTCTGGATCGGCCAGTTTGTCCCCGGGATTGTGGGGAAACTTCTATAATTCCCCATTTATTAGTTGTGCAAGTAGTAAGTCATACAGTTGATGGAAAACCGTCAATTTCCCTTTTTGAAAGAAGTAATTCGGTGTATGAACAAATTAACAAGTTAATTTGGCGCCGGTATCACAAAGCATCCCCATACAATTTTACCCTAAGCGCACGCATTAAGGTGTGAGGCGGATTCCCGTTTGGGAATTCCGTTTTTTCATTATTTTACCTACGCGTATAATTATCTTTTCTATCAAAAATATCATCGTTATCTTTTAAATCATCAACATAGATAATATTGTCTTATAAATCTAACTGCAAATTATGTACCTATAAGATAAAGTGGCCTAAAAGTGTGACATACAATAAACTTTTGTTGAATTTTTTCCTCAACTCGTGTTGAAAGTTTGTGCTTCTTACCAAATTTCATGATTTTAGATCCCACCACATAAGTTTTTGATTCCCCAGCGAGTGTCAAAAGTTTTGTTCATAGATCGATTTGTCTGTCACGGGAAAAGGTTACGATAAAATATATTATTATGAAGTAGTACGTCTAAAGCATTTTTTCACTATGAATGATTTGGCGCCAAGAGGTGGATTCGATTTTTTCTTCTTACTTAAATTTTCCATAAAATCAATTTCAAGTATCACAATCAAAGTCGTTTCAACAAACAATTTGAAGATTTTTCAAAAGCACCCATTACCTTGTATCTTTTTCTTATTAACAAGACAAAAGCAGGTTTTTTAATTGAATAGACGACGTTTTGCGTTGCAGGTTTCCATTTTTCTTATTACATTACTTAAAAAGAGACTAGCCTTTTGCCGCTGCTCCGTCCACAAGTTTGACAATATTCGTTTTAAAAGCAAAAATATATGTATAATTAAATGAGTTGGTATAATCATGACTAGTTAAAAAGATTGTGTGGAAAAAAAAATGATTCTACAAAGAATCGTACGTTGTTCCCACGGAGGCAACCCGTTTTTTGCAGGATCGTGTACATAGTAGTACACGTGTCGTGTTTTAGTACTAACTTTCACACTAACATCCCGTTTGTAGTGTCCCGCAAAAAACTGATCCGATTGAATTTGTAATTCAATTTCAAACACACATACCTACGTGTGTTCACACGACAGTCCAGTTTTGCCGGACCCTGCCTTACTGGATCCCACAAAACTGGATAGCCGTGAACTGTTTCGAAATAAGAACTCATGGAACCATTTAACGACTTTTGACGCAACCGTAGACAAACAAAGACTATCCATTTCCTACGCCATAAGCAAAACAAACACGGACCTCGTCAAAGTAAAATACAATGTTTTCCCCCGGGACGCACATGACTCCAAGATTATTCTAGATAGAAACTTGTATAGTAATGTAATCCTACGCCAGACTAACATTATAAATGCGATTGTAATGGAGTCTGTCTGCTTTTCACGCCTACCGTACTTTGAAAATTTGAGACAGGTTAAAAAGAAATGGACACCTTATATTTTCATCAAGGAAACTGTATTTCTCTGAAACTTCATATTACACAAATAAGTATCATCTTCAAAAACATCAACATTTCTTTTTATTATAATGCCTTTAAATATTTTTTCTCCAGCATTATTTTATTGGTATTAGACAGAAGACTTCACTTGCTGTTAAAATTCTATAAAAATAAAACTTTACACATCTACTCGAAAAAAATCTCGGAGTAATATCGTTGCAACCTACGCTTTTCAATTCTTTGTAATTCTATGGAAAAACAAATTTAGTCTGAAAATAAATAAGAGTATTTCATAGAAATAAATATGAGGAAAATGTGAAAAGTTTTTAGGAATATCTTTTTTCCGTTAACGCGATTATCAGCTCAATTTACTTTTTGATAATATGAGGCGATAACTTTATGTATCGAAAGGTCTGGTTTATCATTTAATTAAATAATTAATTTTGCTGTTGAGTATTAAGAAAGGATTGATATAGATAGGACTGATTTTATTATAATTTTCTACTGTAGGTACATGTTCACCTAAAACATTTAAAAAAAGTACATAAAACATTAAAAAAAATACTAATTTGAAAATCTACTTTACAAAGAAAATCTCAAGGCATATTTGGCTAAAACCTAATTCCTAAATAACTTAAGCACATCATACGATATTTCCCTAGAGCACCTAAGTAAGTAAGTAGTTCGGACATAAGTAGGTACATTTGGCTGTATTATTATATTGCGAGTATCAGTAAATTTTAACCGCTACTCTTTAAACTACTTCTTAAAATTACAAATTATTTCGACAGGTGAATGCAATGCTACTTAGGTGCTAAATATTATGTCACCAGATACCTCAGATCATAGAAGGGAATAGATGTGAAACGGGGGCGTGGCGCGTGTCTCCGCGATATGCCCAGAAACGAACATCAGCCGCGTAGCTAGGTTAGTCGCGATTCAGTCGTACTAAGGAAATTTTCTCCGATATTTTGGATAATGCGTCGTTACGTGCAATAAAACAAGTGAAACGAAGAACTACAGGAACAATGGAGTCATTTACTACATGTAAGTATTGCAAATCCATTGGTATTTTGCTTATAAATAAAAAAAACTAAACATTTTTACGAACGAATTCAGTGCCGTAACAGTTACTGCGTTATCGAAATCAGTGGTGATAAAAATTGTAACACACTTGTACATTGACGATTTAGTTAGCAACCACTTTATGTCATGCTCAACTACTGCGCAATGTATTTAATTTCTTCCGATATCCACTGTCGTGTGAAAATACACAGTACGGCCGCATGTGCCGGTCGTAACATAGTGCCGTGCTCGTGTTCTAATGCGATTTCCTATTATCGATAAATAGAAGTAAATTATAATTTTATATTTTGTAATTTTAAATAAAAAAATGATGTGTTACTTGCGATTATAAGATTTTACAAAAAAAATAATAACAGTAGAAGTAATTAGTAACTGTCAACTATGTAATTACTATAAGAGCTAGTTGAAAGCCTTATAATAATATAGGCATTATTTTTGATAAACATATTATGCGGTACGCAGATCGCCATAATTAAAAAGTAAATGCGTGATAGTAGTTAATAATAACGTATAATAATAAAAAGGTTTTCATACATAAGCATTTTGTGAAATCAGTTTCGAGCCTTGCCCCTAGATTTAAAGTATCGATATCTTGTCGACTCCATTTTATCTTTGTTCTCTCACTAGTGTTTTCAAAGTGTGCGTCACGTCACGCGGCCATTGATTGGCCATAAGGCATGCCTTCTGGCCAATCACAGCACTTTTAAGCCGGTTGCACATGTTGTCGTAGACTCTCAGTCGCTTTGTTTTTACACAGTTGAATGTGTGTGTGGGAGCTGTGGTGGGGGAAATGTGGCGACACTGGTTCTCGTTGTAGTTACGCGCGACTTCATATCTATTCTCTTTCTATGATCTGAGCTAGATACCTACTTGTTGTTTGTATTTCGTCGTATTTCTATAATAGCGCAAATTTTGGTAGCTAGTGACTGCTAATATTTGGTTACGCATAAATTGGCAACATGGAAGCGCACTCAAATCATACGAGTAGTGCGAAAAGCCTGTCCCACTGCTGTCAAAAACAAACATGATATTTTGTTACAAATGATACTTAAGTGTGCGTGTAACTGACGCCCGTATTCACAAAAATTACTAATGAGGTCTCACAGTGCGCGTGTACGCACAGGGTGACACACGAACCAATCACAGAGCTCTATTCAACGCTGTGCGTTCGATTAGCTGTTTCACATAAGCAAGCATCGTTTGTGAATACGGGCGTGAGTCTGTTAATATGAGTTTCACTTTTTTTAAAAGAAGACTCATGGACTGCAAGGTATGAAAATGGCTGAAAAAGAAATGAATTCTTCGTGGATGTTTACAACTGAAATCCCAGGCTAGGACTGATTAGGCTCGATATATGATCCATGAAATGCTCTCCACAGAAACGGCCTTTCTTCGCAGAAAGTAGGTGACGATTAAGTAATTAAAACAAGAGTATACTAAGTCCTGAAAACTGAAAAATCTTTACCTTTGTGACTGCAAAGTAATAATTTAATATTTGTATACCTGTTTAAAAAGAAACATCAATTTAAAACTGACCCAGCATCGAAATTTCACGGAAGCACACCGATTGAAATCAAAAACAAGTCCGAAAGAGATCACAGTCGTGGAATTGATTAATTTCACCGTGAAAAAATACAAACGAATGACAAAAAATAATATCGCTCGGGGTGAATTTGTTGGTATTCAGGGATGTTATGGATATGAAGTTTCGGTTATGGATACGGTTACGGATATTAGAATAATATTATAACGGTTACGGTTATGAAATCATTACGGATTATCCGAAAGTTTCGGATAATTTCGGTTACGAATATTAAAATTTAAAAAATGTAAAATTCAAATATCAAGATGCTGTGCGACCCATATAGCCATTTTATGTACTATGGCGGCACCTATGATAATGGTAAAACAGGCGGGGATATCAGATTTTGCCACGGAATGCCAGACAAGTAGGTACTCCGCCTTTATCCGAAACTGTCTGAAACTTTTGAATCGGTTTCGGTTACGGTTACGGATATTTTTTTATTTCGGATATCCGATAGTTTCGGTTACGGTTACGGATATCCATAACATCCCTGGTATTAATTCCCGTTGTTGTGATTCACTCTGGTCCGAGATGGTATTAAAATTGGGAACATTGTTAAATGTGAACGCTAGGTCGAATTCCAATAAACAGATTTCACGTTTCAGTGCAAACAGGTAAATTTGATTTAGATGTAGGCCATTTACGTGCCTGTAAAGTAGAGCATGAATGTTCGAGTAATGAATACAAACCAGTAAAGTCAAAGTCAAAATTTCTTTATTTGTTTAGACTAATAAATAGTTCTTACAAATCGTCATTTTGCTCTTAAGGAGCCTCTACATCTCTCATAATCTTTTTACCCTACCAGCGCTTCGAGACCAACATTTGGCATTTGGCAACATCTTAATACACAATAATAGTGCAAAAAATTACTGAGGACATCCTTGGCTTTACTACGAGCATTTACTACGGACTACGAGATTCGTAGCTTCTCGTAGTATGTAGTCTGGACGCGTCTTCTACGGTAGTATAACATTATTTTTCAATTAAGAAGTTATTTTTTAGGGTAAATCGCACCCCTCCTGGAATAAGATGCAAGTTGGCTTGAGCGATTTTTTTTATTGCACTAAAAATCAAGAAGAAGGATTATCTAGCAAGTAATACCTACATATTGACAATATTTTTTATAAAATATTAATGTAACAACTCCGTAGCAAAACAGTTGAGCTTTTAAATATTAAAATCTCAAGTTCTGGGTTTAGTCCGACGTTGAATACGTAGCAAAGAAATACTTTCGATCTATATTTTAAATGAATGTATAAGGTTTTTTTTTTCGTGATTTTCAAAATATGAAACGTTTTATTCGTTGCTTCAAAGTATCTGCCGTGTTATCCTTACACCCTAACTTAAATAGAAACGTAACTTTGTTAAATTACTTTAACACAATGTAATTTTCTTTTTGAGATATTCTTTTTTTGAAGTATATTACAAAATATGGAAAATAATTTAGGTTGTGTTTGTTTTACCCGGTGTCAATCATTTTCTATGTAGCAACTTTCATGTATTTGTGTAACTGGAGTTGATGTTAACATTTTTTCAAGTCACAGAACCCTAAAAAATAACTCTTTTATTGAATCCTGACCCAAATACTTTTGACCTTTCTGTAGAATTAGTTTTTCATTGTCATTTGTTTTAAATAAACATTTGTATTTAGGCAAAACGTTGATGGTTTTAACTGTTCGACTTTTTAGAAGATTGGTACCAAAGTATCAATTCCTAATTTTGCATTTTGCTAAACAGAACTTTTTTGTAAACGTAGCCTCATCTCTCGAAAGGTTGATAAAATCGATGAATTCTCGATTGTTTATTCGATTATTAATTACTCGATGATTGCTCAAATACAATAACAATATTCGAGTAAATAATCTCTAAGTGAGTATTGAAGTACGATTCCGGGTAATAACAATGATTGTTTTCGTAATTTTGAAACGTTTTGTATCGAATATTTGTGGAACATTATATCTGAAGTGACTTTAAAAAGGAAAACCATAGATAGAAGATATTTATAGTTCGCTTTATTAGAGTTGAATTCTATGAACAAAACCATTGTTTGGGACTTTTAAGAAGTTAATGTCATAAATAACGAGAATACCTACGGTGTATTTTAATATTAAGAATCACTTATTATCTTTTTTTAAAATTGGCATGTGGCAAGTGCATGTCGTGCCACGGGCAGTGTAGCGTTCCATAGTTGTCCGTCGTTACCACAATCTATTTCAGAAGTAAGCAATTACTTCATCTAAAGTCCCTTTTAATATTTTCGTAGTTTTCCTTTAAAGTTCATAAAAAAACACTATTATCATGAATTTTTCCAGATTTTTCAAGCCAACAGTTAATGAAGCCGTACTCGGACAAAAATTGGCACTTTAAACTTAACATTTTGCAAGCGGATCCCTAAATCAAAAAATGGTCTTAGAAACCCCTAAGCCATTTTAATAAAGCTATCCAACGTTAACCCACACGTTGGCGATGGGATAGAAAATGACAAAAAAAAATCATCTCCACTTACATGTAGGGAACTACACTAAAAAATTTTTTTTTCAAAATTTTATTCTACCGTTTTGTCGGCATGATTAATATACATACCTCTACAAAATTACAGCTCCCTATTGCCAACAGTTTCCAAGCAAAACCTCGGACAGACATACAGACATATCGAAACTATAAGGGACTACGGAACCCTAAAAACGATTCAAGTTTAAATCTCATTGAAGTAATGAATCCTGGCTTTTTTCTTCTTTCCTTTTCGTCATGAGCCCACTTATGGCTTTTCCTATTCCCTCCACCTACCCTGACGGCTAATAAGTATTTTCGAAAAAACGTTTTACATAAAATGAAAAATAAAGACCAAGAAAGTTTCGTTTAAATTCAAGCCCGTAGGAAGAATACTGTCATGAATAAGATAAATACTTAAGTAAGTATATTCGTATTAAGAAAGCTCTAAGCTTTCACGGCTTATTTTACTTTGATGTAGCGTTAAGTCTATTTTCTTTTTATGATCATTTATCCATTTATCCAGCTCTTTGATACCAAAAATAAAAATAAAATTAGGTAGAATCCTGCATAAGAAAGTAGTAAAATATTTATTTTTATTTCTTAGCTACTAAGTGCTAAGCTACTTACTATTAATTTATGTATTAAGGATATTTTATTTGGTTTACTTTAGATAGCTACCTAGTTAATTCAAACGTAATACTTTAAATTAAAATCAAAAGTAAACGTGCGATTTAAAGGTACATTCTTAATACTTGTTGCAAGATTATGACATATCTACTAGCAATAAATTAATGTTATTTCCCTAAGATGTACCTACCTCATCGCAACCTCCTTTTTTATGTTGATAATAAAAAAATTAAATAAAAAAAGGGATTTTTCTCAATGAGAAAAATCACTTTTTTTTCAGGAAACATTTGTTTCTATTATACCTACCCATAGTCATACATAAGATATAAATCAAATAATATAGGTACCTTATTGCCCTCACTTACGAGATTCGAGAAGGTAACATAAGGTAGGATATGTGAATATCACATTAACAAAATAATATGACAAGAAAGCATATTGCAAGTCCAACATTGACCACGTATTAAAAACATTATGAAAATTTCAACAGCTCTTCAGAAAGGTCTCTAGAGAATGCCGATCAGCAGAACAAAAATCGGAATGAAATATTTTAATTCCCGCATTGAAAAGGTCGACCAATTGCATATTGCAGTAAAAAGGTACCCAATTAATTTTAATCAGGTTTTACAGGTGCATGATCAGTATGAATTTAAAAAAGTTTTCATGAAAGAACAAATTGAATTAATTACATCCCTACGGATAGGTACTCGAATATATATTTTATGTTTTATGTGACAGGAGGCAAACGAGCAGACGGATCACCTGATGATAAGTGATTACCGTCGCCCATAGACACCCGCAGACCCAGGGGCGTTACAGGTGCGTTGCCGGCCTTTAAGGTAAAGATACGCTCTTCTCTTGAAAGCTTGCAGGTCGTATCCGTCCGGAAACACCGCAGACGACAGTCCATTCCACAGTTTGGTTGTACGGGGCAGGAAGTTTCTAGAGAAACGTACTGTTGTGGACTGCCAACCATCTAAGTGATGGGGGTGGAAGTGCTGTCGGGTAGATCGGTGACGAAAAGTGGCGGCAGGAATAAGTCCGGATAATTCTTCGGAGCACTCCCCGTGATACATGCAATAGAAGATGCACAGTGAGGATACATCTGTCATATTTGTCACGTTTCTTTGTTTTTTAAAAAAATGTATAATTAATTCAAGTGTTTTTCTTCTTTATGAATATGCTAGTTGTAAGTACATGGATAGACATCATGTACAAATAAAATATACTTAGTACAAATTTTGTTGTCTTTTAAATAAAACGGAATTCAATGTACAGCGGTTGATTGAATGATAGTATTAGATTACAAAATAAGTGATTATTAGGTAACTTATTAAGAAGTAGTTCGAGCAGAAAATAGAATCTATACTAATATTATAAAGCTAAAGAGTTTGTTTGTTTGTTTGTTTGGTTGGTTGAACGCGCTAATTTAGTAAAGAGCGAGTGTTCGCGCCTTGCAGACGCGATGGAATTTTATAAATAAAACTCGGAAACTGCTTATTTCGTTGTATTCTTGAGACGTTACAATTTTGATGTTGTTCGATCGGAATCCAAAAGAGAAGTGATTTTATACAATGGTTCTCAACATAAAGTATTGACTGACAAAAGTTATGTGACATTTACATTAGAAGTAGATTTTGCTATAAGAATATGACGAGGCGCGAGTAGGGCCGCAACATACTCCCCCCGGTTGAAGGCTCCAGCTCTTCAACTCTCGAAGTCTTCATCGCTGAGCAGCGGGCAGAGCCGCACTAAGGGCCGTCGGTAGCTGCCGGAGGTGGTCTTCACGTCAGCAACACGGACAATTCCATCAGGGCCGGGATGCAATTTGTTTACTCGCCCAGCACGTCAACAAAGAGGTGGGAGAGATTTCTCGTGAAGTAGAATCTCCTGTAGAGTCTCCTATCTTTATCTTGCTCTTGCTTTGTCTCCATTTTGTTCTGACTTGCAATTTGGTTAAAATTTCTAACTTCTTCTCCAAAAATATTGTAGTTTCTCCAACAGAGCGTAGCGCTGGAGTCGTTTTTCATCATCAGCCTCCAGAGATGGTGACGGCAGCGCATTCAGTGGTCTTTCTGGTTAAGAAGTGCCCTGGGGAAAGGAAAAGGGAATTGTCAAGGGATGAAGTTAAAGGACACAAGGGAAGGCCATTTAGTATAGCTTCCACTTGTGCAAAGTGTTGATAGAAATTTTCTAAAAAGTTAAATGAAACGTGTCTATTACACGTCTTAAATGATATTTGGCCGATTTGACACCAGCTTCCCAGATGCCACCAAAGTGAGGGGCGTGAGATGTATGTAGGTAAATAAAAATTTTGTGCTTTCTTGAGCAGCAAAATCAGAAAAAAAAAATATTTAAATAGGAATGTAATAAAATGTAAAATTATGTAATTTTTATCATTTAAGTAAGAATATTTCGGCTGGCTGACCTCAGCGGGGAATAAAATATTGTGAGTTAACTCAATTACAGCTGCCAAATGAATACACTTGTATCTAAAATAAATATGAATAAACAAAAGTAACATTTCGACAAGCGAGCATCGCGTCCCCTACGATTTGCAACACTCACTTTAGATATGAATGTTGTACCTTGCACGCGTCGGCACCGAACGCACTGGCGCACAGTGCTCCGGGAGACAAGTCTGCCTTTTGTTGGCCAGATCGTTATCTCACTGCCACTAGGAGAATGTGTGAGCCAGCATGCACAATATTACGAATGCTCTCAAATGTAAAATTAGATAAATAATGTGATTAATTAATTTAATTTAATTGAATTTTGATAAGCAACATGATAAATTAATAATAGAGTTATTTTTATAGATTAAAGATTGATTGCAATGTAGTTGATTGCCTATGCATAAATTAATAGAACCGCCAATTAACCAGCCAAACTTAGAGTTTTGAAGTTTCGGTTTATTTTTTCCTAATGATTTTTGTTGACATATTAGAACATCCCAAAATAGATCTGCGCCTATTAAAAGATCGATAGGGCCTGGCTGATTAAAATCAGGGTCTGCCAATTTAATATTTTTAGGTAATTTTAATTGATTTATATTAATTGGAGACTTTGGAAGAACTCCTGTGAGCTCATCAAGAACAAAGCAATTTAGATTTGTTTGGTAATTATGACGAGTGGATTTTAGTTGAACAACACAGCTTTTATTGACTGAGCTTGAGTTGTTTCCAATTCCAATGACATTTATGGAAGTTGGATTAGAATTTAATGATAGCAGGCCTGTTCATCTCCGCGAGTTTACATCGAAAACAAAACACGCACGATTGCCCCCTACAAGAGTACTATTCGACAAGGCCTCACATACGAGCGAACATTGACTCACGCACGCGTATTCTTGTGTATGATGGAAAAAAATAAAGAAAATGGTGTACTAAATACTGTGCAGTATTTAACTGCCTAAATAATAATAAAAACACAGAATGTACTTTTTTAGGTTGCCTCAAGACACTGAGAGGTAAATAAGTAGTTAATATTATTCATGATAATTCATGCTAAATCATGTATTTCCTCCGCCATTTTCTGCAGATTGGCACCTCACGTCACATCATTTTACCGAAGTCAGCCCTATAGCTTCGGCGCAGTACCGATCACTGACGTTTGTCAACAAAACTTCTGACAAACTTGCTTGACTCTTGAGACAAGCTAAATTACACCATATTGTTAATGACATTGAGCATACATTTTTTTAAATACCTTTGCGAAGTAAAACTTCTGTACGTAGTACTTATTATTATTCTGTGATGATAGTTTTTGTTGCAATGATTTTGTAATGAAAGATGACTGACTGCCTGAATCCAATAAGGCTCGAACTAAAGTTGCCTTTTTAGTTATTGGATTCGCGACTTCTATTAGGGCAGTAGTCAAAATGACATGTGTATTTTCTTCTTTAGAGAAGTTGACAATGGATTCCGATGGTTGTATTTGAGCATTGTTGGCTTTAGTGGCATCAACTGAATGCAGTAGTGTATTATGTCGCTCGTTACACTGCCTACATGGACCCATACGACACTCGCGGGCCGGGTGTCCTTGACGTAAGCAGTTCGAACATAACTTATATTTAGAAACGTCTGTTAACCTATCCTGTGTTGATTTTGATTTAAAAATTGAACATTCGTATATTTTATGACTTTTGTTGCAAATAATACAGACGTGTGAATTATTATTATTGGAATTTAAAGTTGCATTATGTGAATTTGTTTGAAAAGTTGATTTATTGCTATTAAAATTTGAATTTTGATTTGATTTTACGTAATTATTAGTGTTATTAGAATTATTATTACATTGATTACGACTAGTAGATTCTAATATGTGTGCCCGGTCAATTAAAAACTGCTTAAATTGTTCTAAGGTGGGAACATCTCCTAAATTGCTACGTTGTTCTTCCCACTTTATGAGAGTATGGTTATGAAGTTTAGAGCAAATGAAAAATATAATTAATGTGTCCCAGTGCTCTGTGGGCTGACCTAAGTTGGCTAGGGCACGCAAGTTTTTGGTGATATGATCTACTACAAATCGTAGGGAGCTTTCAGTTTCGCGTGTCGACTGTTGCAAGTTATACAATGATTTAAGGTGATGATTAATGAGTAGTCTTCTGTCATTATAACGCTGGTAAATTAATTGCCAAGCATCATTATAATTGGCAGAAGACACCTCAATATTTGAAATGACACGAGCTGCATCTCCCTCTAGATAGGAAATCAAATAGTGAAACTTTTGAATAGATGACAAGCGTTCATTGCTGTGAATTAAATTAGTGAAAGTGTCGCGGAACTCTAACCAGCGGAAATATGATCCGTCAAATTTGGCTATTTGGATTTGAGGTAGGCGAACACTAGAATCTGCGTCAAAAGATTGAGCCTCTAAAAATAAAGATTCGCGGCGTTTTTTGTCTTGACTTATTAATTTCGATTCATTTTGTTCATCTAAGAAACTCTTTGCCATAGCTATGCACAAAATGAAGTCTTGCTCAATGCGTTCACGCTCGTCCATCTCAAAATCCAAATTTTCAGAATTTATTAATTCGATCTGAGTTTGCAGCTCGTCGTATTTGGCTAACTGACCCTCGAACTTGCTGAGTTTAAGTGACAACTCAGCAATCTCAATGGTCGTCAGCGAGGGCTGCTTTGTAATTTTATTTAAGTAGTTTTTAAATCTAGTAATTTGCCCTTTGATTGAACTACGTTTCACTAATAAATCTTTCGACATCGAATGCCTCGATACCAAATGCGGTGATAAAGTGGCTGGATCAGTCATTATTTCCTATTAATTTGTCAAATTACTAATAAAATACTGTTTTGAAATGTAAATTGTAGTATTGAAATGCGTTTAATTAATAAATTATAGAATGTTTAAAGAATTTACACGATAAAAAATATGCGAGGTAGTTCCAATCAAAATTACAAAGCCGCGCCCCAGAAAGACACAAATTTATAATAAAAAGAATACGTATCTCACGCCCTCAGCCCCGACGGCAGCTAGGAAGCCGGTGTTGACGCGTTGAATCAGCTGATGTCCCGTTAGCCGGCTCGTTGAGGTCGGCCGCTGGCACAACTGAAATATTCGGCAAAAAATACTAAAAACCGGGAAACTACTGGCGCGATACGTTATTGTGATTAGGATTTGGCTTTAATTACTTGAAAAAGAGATAAATTACAATGATTTGATGATATTTTGAACAATGAATAAAAATTATGGGGTAGACACAATTTGCACAAGTGAAAGTTTTTACTAAATTGGATAGGATTTCGGGAATAAAAAAGGTTTAGGTGTGGTTTAATAGTGTTGGGATGATGTAAGGAAGGAATAATCAGGGCACTTATCTGAAATCCAGGCTGCGAGGTGAAGCTTTTGCTGCGTCACTGCTCGGCTGACTCCAGGTGTCCTTGGCTTAATCTTCCAGAATTGTCCGAAATTGCAGTCCTGTCACGGTCGCCAATGTTCGCGCCTTGCAGACGCGATGGAATTTTATAAATAAAACTCGGAAACTGCTTATTTCGTTGTATTCTTGAGACGTTACAATTTTGATGTTGTTCGATCGGAATCCAAAAGAGAAGTGATTTTATACAATGGTTCTCAACATAAAGTATTGACTGACAAAAGTTATGTGACATTTACATTAGAAGTAGATTTTGCTATAAGAATATGACGAGGCGCGAGTAGGGCCGCAACAGCGAGAAAACAGAATTATTTTTAAATACAGTACATTATTTTCGTGATAATTTATTGCGATTATAAAATTTTAAGTTTATAGAACCAAAAACCTTACCTAAAACATAAAGGTAAACTAACTTTATGACATTAAATAACAAAAGTCTCTACTATTCATGTCATTATGGGATAGTTAGAAACTAAGCCTACCTACTTTAATAAGAGATTAAAATCGTTTAACAAAGACATGATTTTATTTGCTGTCTCAATATTTAACAGTATTCTGTTAGATAAAATACAGTAACTAAATACAGTTAGGTACTTACATGATGCTCGTTAGCAATGAACATTTATTGAGTCCATGTTTTGAGCTAGTAACAGTTTATTGACTCTTGTTATTAGCGAATATAAAAGACTAGCTTTTGCCCGCGGCTCCACCCACGTGAAATTTAGTTTGTCACATATCGTCATAAATTATAGCCTATGTGCTATTTTGGGTTATAAACAATAATACTGTAAAGTTTCATCAAAATCCGTTCAGTAGTTTTTGCGTGAAAGAGTAACAAACATCCAGACATCCAGACATCCAGATAACCAAACTTCCGCATTTATAATATTAGTAAGATAAATAAACTTGTAAGTAACAATAATACTTGTAAGTAAATTATTTATTTTTTATCTTGGAATGTAACATTAACAGACTCTACGGACTTAATTCAGAAAGATAATAATTTGCTATAAAAGGATGTATAATAAGCTCCATTCTGAACTTAATAAAAACTTAAACTTAACTCTCTCTCTCTCTCTCATTTGTATTTTTGTAAAGTTATAAAATATTTCAGAGCTTTAATTAACATTTTAATGGATAATAATTAGTTATAATATTGTTTTAATAAAAAAGTCTAAGCTCTATTGTTAGGACGGGAGCGAAGGCGAGAAAAAGCTTTGTCGTAAAAAGGTATTTTAACATTAAAACTTATATTATGAAGATCATTTTAAAATAAAAGCAACATTTATTCTCAGTAGTTAAAAGAGCTTTTTAAAAGCTCTGTTACACGTCCCACCATAACTTTTCAACATAAAACCTGCCTCGATTTATGAGGAATAGTGCCATGTAAGAAAGTCAGTCACTATTTTAGCATATTTTCCAATAATTCTAAGCATTTTCAAGTAGTAATTAAAATTCCTATTTTAATTTTTAATTTGAAGTCAACTTTAGTTTTTGTGACAATGTCTTATTTTCCCTTTCAAGTAATATTAATTTGTTTTATTTCTAGATTATATTCGTTCGTACATTTTTAATAAGGTGATTTAAAACAGTCTCTAAGCTATGAAACAAAATTTAAAATCAGAACTCTCACTTACCGGATAGATGTGCGGAACGCGCGGCGAACTTTTCAAACTTGGTAGGTCGAGTTGCACGGATGAGCAACAAGTTGAGTGGACTTCGAGCACGGAGGTTCCAGCATTTATAGGGCTAGGGCGGGCTGTAGGCGGGGCCACGCACGCGTGGGCGCCAGCACCCAGCACCGACCTCCTTGATGACGCTGGAGTAGCTGGCCAGTTACACTTATCGAATACTATTTTTAAACATGTGTTTTTTAGAAAACTTTTTCCTTTGTTTCAGAAGAAAAAAATGACGTTCCATCTTCTGGAGCTGAAGTAGCTGGCCAGTTACACTTATCGAATACTATTAATTTTAAACATGTGTTTTTTAGAAAACTTTTTCCTTTGTTTCAGAAAAAAAAATTGACGTTCGATCTTCTGGAGCTGAAGTAGCTGGCCAGTAACACGTCTTATCGAATACTATGAACTATGAATATTAATAACCGTGCTGAAAACATTATTTTACTATGTTTTTTATTCTGAAAAGGCGTTTAACCTTCTTGTCTGATCATCTGATACGATAGTAGGTGGCCAGTAAGATTTATAAAAGGTACTACATATTTGTAATTACCTTCGCATTTGGTTTAATAACAAGTTACGTTTGTTTCTAAAATAAAAAAGCAACACTACGGCGTGTGATTTTCTGATGCTAAAGTAGCCTGTAACAGTCATTTTAATACTGAACTAATAAAAAAACTTTAATTCTATAACATAACTGCGAAAGAGAATTGTATTACCTACTGCTTTATATTTAAATAACAAAAATATTAATTCGCTCCTAACAGTTGACATTAATTGTGGTCATTATTTCACAATTATGTCTTTCTGTTCACTTATTTTAATATCCTTTTGTCACAATACATTTTTTTTATCATTTCTTGCAAAACGTTCTTCACCTAGAAAAGTTGAATCACATCGGATCCTAAATACAGCTTATCTATTTAACCTGCTCAAGTACCTACTTCATCATAACATTGCTAATTTTAGACTAGTCTTTTTTCAGTTAAATAATTATTTGAATTAATTCATAATACCTACGATAACGAATAAAAATTAACATAAAAGAGGAATACATTATCTACCTGGCCAGGCAATCAGATTTTTTCAAAGTCAAATAGTTTTTTCGTACCACCGTTGCAAAGTTAGCCAAAGTGCAAAAAGTGTAGAGTATTGGGTATTTTACCTTATAATAATATCTGTGCTTGTTAAATGAAAGGCAGAATAGTCGGAATAAGTATTACATACTTTTTTCAGCATGATTTTCGTTCTGTTTCAGAAACACTTTATCGTGCGCGTGTTCTCCTTTGAAAGAGCAAAATAAAAACTTTCTGTATTTCCTGGGTCTGAAAGTATCTCACAATCTCTATACTAAATTTCATTCAATAGTTTTTGCATGAAAAAGTAACAAACATCCATCTATCCTCAAGATCTTTCACATTTATAATACAACTAGCTATCTACCCGCGCATTTATAATATTAGTAGCATACAATAACTTTTTCCAAGCGTTACAGGATTTTCATTATAGGGTTGACATTGGCAATTTAAACTCGTTATAGTGCATTTGGCTAGCACAAGTTAAAAGCCCTTATCTCCATAAATAAGTCTTAATGAAAATCATAGTAGCAATAACCATTTACTAACAAAGTTCCTTCGAATACTTACATTTCAGAAAGCTGACCAAAAACAATGAAACGAAGTTTCTTATTGTCACTGATGAAATCACTCATTAAATCACTTTAATACAAGAATCAGCAACAGAAACTTGTTAAGTTCTTCTAATTTGGGCCTAGTGAGAAAATCAGAAGAGAAGAATATGGAATTCTTCATTCGTCAAAAAGTAAAAGTTTCTAGAGAAGTCTGTTCTGTCCTTAGCTAAGGTATCTAGTTAAATTAATCCCCTTTTGATTCTTTAATCTCTTCTTAAAATCGTTGCAACTAACTGATAATAGATAAGTTTTGGTAAAGTAACTCATTTTCATTATAGAGTATAGGATATTTATGTAACTAATATTAAGATGCCAGTGTTCAGCTTGTGATTTGCCATTGTTTGTACTTAGGATCGGTTCACATAGACCCACACAAAGATGGTAGAGCAATCACAATGTCAAACACTCGCCAGTTAAGGACATTACTGGCTAAAATCAATAAGATTTTCCTATGTTTAATACGATTCCACTGACCAGTAAAGTTAGCATCGAAGTCTTAGGGTATATAGAGGCATTTAACGAGACATGCATATGATGGCACTTAAGTAGCATTAATTTAATGCTTTTTAACTCCTTCATCATTCAAAGGAGAAATTTAATACTGTTGCTACTTTCAAACATTTCAATCATCATCATCATTTCAGCTATAGGACGTCCACTGCTGAACATTGGCCTCCCCCAATGCTTTCCATGTTGATCGATTGGTAGCGGCCTGCGTCCAGCGCTTCCCTGCTACCTTTATGAACTTTTCAATACTTACTGGCAAAACAAGTAGAAGTCAACATTGTCTTGCATTTTCTGCAATTTTGCATAAACAAACCTAGTAAATATGGCTCAGAAAGACAATATTCATTAGGATAATCATCCCATATCACTGTTCCTATAACTATTAAGTATGTTAGGTACGACCTTACCGTCAAAATCAATTTGTTAATGAAATAAAAAAGAATTGCAGCCAAAATGACACGTGAAACGTCCAATTGTTTTTATTAGAAACAAACTCGAGGTGCAAACCAATAAGGGCTAACTGCTATCGAATCCTCTTAGCCTGATTGAAGGTAGGTACTATGTACTTACTTTTTATTAGTTGCCACTGCTCTTCATCTACTTTGTTTAACCTTTTTGCTTACACCAACAGAAATGTTAGTCTAATGATTATTGAATACTGTTACAATCCAGCCAGATTAATGACAGACGAGATTAGCGATGAGAATTAGTTTCTGAAAGCAATCGTTCCATTCTAAGAGAAAGCATACAAAGTGGTAGAAAAGACGAGTAATTTCGTAATTTTCAGGTATTTTTAATACTTATTAAAAATATATTTTCTTTTCTAAACTAACGATATTTTTTTTATTAGGTGCAACATGAAATGCCTTTCAGGCCTATAAAAGGTGTTGCGCTGCTTCTTATCAGCACTAGCCCATTTATTAATAATATGTCTGACAAAAAAGTTTTGTTTTACCAAGAACACACTCTACTATTTGATAGGGAAGGAAAACCTGTTATTTGCCATGATTTTGGATATGTTTCAGCCATAATTTAATATCAGAAAAACTCTGTTGGTTTTCTAAGAAAATAAATAAATAAAAATAAATAAAGCCCGATTGAACTGTCAATTTATCTATTGAATTGAGGAAACCAATCTTTGATTGCTGTTGAAATTTGATTTCAGCTGTGTAGTTCCGCTACTTCCGGTAGAGTGATAGTCGTGTCTTTGTGTGTCTCCATCAGAGTTGAATAGGACCACTCCCACATGTGGATGTCGTAAAAGGAGACTAAGGGACATGTGGACATCCGGTTGTCAATTTGCCTAACCTGAGGGCCATAGCTGGGCATTAACTCGTTAATCCGTTAATCGTTAATTAACGAAGTTAACATTTCTATTAACGGATTAACTTTTAAGTTAACTTTAAAAAATGTTAACGGACTCGTTAACTTCCGTTAAATTATCCTAAGTCCGTTAATCGTTAATCCAGTACCTACTATTTACCAAAAAGATAAAGCAGTCATGCTGAAAAACACTAGAAAAACGCGTTCTGACAAGTACGTTCGGGCTTCCAGAACCCAAAACAACAGTTTTTGTAACCAGAAAGAAACGATATAGAAAATGCTATTTTTTTATTTATTTACAAGCTTATATCAATATTGACTTCACTTGTTAGTATGGTGGGACAAATCTTGCAACTGAATTTAAGACCAGTTATCCTCAACCGATTGAGCTGCAATTTGGTATACTTATGTAAGTACGATGAAAGTGGAATGTTGTGGTACCATTGAGCTGGTCTAATGATGGAGTCAGGAGGCGGCCATAGGAACTCCTAAATGAAACGGCGGAATCGCATCGAATTTGGGTTCGTTGGATTTGTCTTTTCGAGCACTTTAGTACTAGATGATGTCCAGGGTCCTGATGATGGAGTCCGGAGGTGGCCATAGGAATTCCTAAACGTAACGGTGGAATCTTACCGAGTTTGGATTTGTTAGATTTGTCTTTTCGAGCACATTGGTGCTAAATTGTATCCTCCTGAGACCCCCGGTGTCACTCGTGACACTTGAGTATATAATTTTTTTTTACAGCGCCATTTATTGGTATTTATGAAAATTAATAAAAGTGTGTGAAACATTGGAATATGTCACATATCCAAAAAATTGCTATGCCTCGCACGAAAGGGTTTTTAATTTTGAAAACATTAATTGAAATTTTGAATTCGCGTGACCTCCGACATGACACATTCCAAGAAAAGAAAATATTATTTAAAACAAGTTTTTTGGTATTGTTTTGTGTTTTCTGTGTGCTACGGTAATATATCTCTCAGATTGTGCGATAAAACTATTAAAATGTTTCTATTGTAATAAGTATTTTCGTCAATTAATTCGAGTGTCACTGGTGACACTTTGGGCACTCGTGCGTGACTTGAAATATGGTCCTTTTTAGGATTGTCTGATGGTAACGTCAAGTCAATGTTATGCAACTTTGATGAGACAATGATGATGATGAAAAAATTGATGCTCCATCCTCAGATCAGACCCTCGATATCATCCAAGACCAGAGTACTTGACAATACCAATCAAATGAGTCAAAACTCGACAGAGTTACATCGTTTAGTCACAGAGTTTCTATGGCTACCTTCCGTCTCCATCATCAGATCAGCTCCATGACCTCATTAAATTGAAGTTTCATCTGAGTTACATTTCTATGCAAAATTTCAGCTCAATCAGGCAGGAAGCAGTAGCTCTAATTCAGCTTCCAAGATTTTACTCAAACATACAAGTAAATCTTATATGATTCTAAACAATTGCAGATCAATTTGAAACTAAAAACACCTATTTTACCATACCTGAAGTAATTAAAATATTAATTAATTCAAGCCCGTTTTAATGTCTTTGAAACCCGTAGTGACACCCCCCATTTTGACGTATGTAGGTGGCTAGATTTTTTTTCGCATTTTTTGTTTGTTGTACATATGTAACTTAGCCTGCCTTCCAAAATTCAAGACAATCCGACAATTTTTAGGTGTCTGGGTCTCAGGAGGGTATTGTAATTGAACCAAGGAAGGCTCTGAGATTGAGATACTATAATATAGAATAAGAGCTGGTGAACGCCAGACCAACGTCATTTTATAAAAACTGAAAGTTTGTCAGCGTATGCTCCCAATATAGGTTAATATAGGTTAGAATGTTGTGAATTATGAAGTTTGGGTCACCGTGGCTTTGGCAGCTATCCACAGATGCAGCTATCCTAAAAAAACTGTCTGGCAAGGAGTTGGAACTGTCAAAACTGTCTGGCTAAAAAGAGGAATAAAGTCCATGCGCGATACAAGCTTTCGAAACTATTTGAACCTTGCATACAATTATTTTTTTCGTTTTATTATAATGTGTTAACGGATTAACGATTAACGTTAACTTGCGTTAAATCTTGCTAAATGTAACGTTTCAACGTTTAACGAAGTTAATTTTTTTATTAACGGTTTAACGATTAACGAAGTTAACTATTTGATTAACGGTGCCCAGCTATGCTGAGGGCTTAGTGTGAGTTACATCAAACGTCGTCAATAGCAAGCGCGTTAAAAAATATAAGATTTCAGTTCTTGGAAGTTTCCGCTAGGGGCGCTGTACAATCCGTCATACATTAAATGTAATTTTTTTACGTAAGTAGTCGACAGTGAATGCGTTATACGTAAACTCACACTACGCCCCCTGTATGGGGAAAATAGAGTCAGAGGGTCATGTTCCTGTTTGATGATGATGAATTGCAGCGTCTAGAAACATAAGTACGATTTATAATTATGCTTAAACAATACCTTTTATATGGCTAGATGAAAATCGCCAAAAAACAGTCATACTTACTGGTACCAAAATGTAATGTGTGTAGTTAAGTAGTTGTAACTTTTCTGATAAAGATTATTGCAATTTTAAAGACAACTTTTGACTGAAAGTCAGACCTGGTCAGACCCTGCCAATTACACCATTGAGGAAAACCTTGATTGATTAAAATTACTCAGATGAAAGAAACGTTAACCTACACGATTGCTCGAGTGCCCCAAAACTTGCACGTCCGTCCATAAGTGCCAAAATATTGGTCAAAATTTAATTTAAAAAAATTATTGATTGTTTTCAGATTACGGTTCTACACCGTTACCTACTCACGGGACCCAAACAGTATTTTGTTACTATCACTCGATCGTCACACTTTGATACTCATTTCAAAGCCTATCCACTCAACTACCCGCGTAATTGATAGGGTACCCACGCGGCGGCAAGCTGATCTGAAAGAATGCTAAACCAAGGATTAGTTATGGTAAAATGATATATGATGATACCGTTGTTGTTTTGAAAGCCAAGCACCATTGGCATGTCGAGTTATTTTCGCATAGCTGGGAGATTGGAAAAACAATATAGGGTGTTTCGAGAAAACCGAGGAGAGCTGCGTAAAATTGCAAAAGATTAGTCATAAAATTAAAAGAAGTTTGCATGATGTTTGCATGGGTACATCTGGATTCTGGAGATGAAAGAAGAGAGAGTAGTAAAAGAGACTTCTCGATTAAGAAAATTGATTTCATAGCTTGATTATTATTGTGGTTAGGGCTATTTAATTTTCACACCATCCACAACTTCCACAAGAGCCTATATCAGTCAGATTAACTAAAACTAAACTGAATTTTACAGGTCTCGGGAACCGTCAACTTTTCACAAGTGACTGGAATAGGCATTTTTACAAAATTATTATTTTGTCCTTTCAACGATATCTCTTTAACAGAAACATTAGTAACAATAATTTTACTTCGGTGGCATTATAAACCTCATTCTTTGAAAATCACCGGACTCCCAAAAATGCTCCAAACAAAACGTCATGTTTTTATGACATCACGACGTGGTGAGCCAAAAACAGGGTGGAATTTTGTAATGCCACCTAAAGGGAAAGTAATCTAAACTCTTATTAGGTAGGTACTGTAAGATAGATACTTTTACCAGAGTTTTTTCTATGCTTTTACTCAAAGAAAAACAATCCTTTATTTTTGAAAAGAAAGTGAACTTAAAAATTTCCAAAAATTTTGCTTCGAACCCGCGAATCGAATCGACTAAAATCTACCTACTTATCTCTGACTTTTCAAAATTATAGGAATGTTTTTTTTTAAGGAAAATTTCTATACAGTATTCTGTAGGTATTGAGAGTAGTTACCTACTTACTTTATCCCTTCAGGTAGCACTGAACTGCACTGACTGGAACTAGACCCGCCATACAGTGGCGGCGTAGCATGGATTGGCACCCGGGGCGAGTTCAAAGTAAGAGCGCTTTCAAAGTAATGAAAATTTAAAAAGATTTAAGCGCGCCAAAGTTCAAAAGAAGAGCTCCGTGACATCAAGGAGTGCTTCATAAAAGTGTAACACTTTGTGACGTCATGCGGAACTTCAACTCATCATAACTTAGTAATTAGTTATTACCTACCTAGTACCTACATATTTGTTTGATTGGCAAATTAAAAAATAGGTACTTACGTGTCCAATATTTTTTGATAATTTATGAATAACGGACTAAAAGTTTTTTTTAGGAAACTAGCCTACTTAACGAGGTTCTGGAGTGGAGGCCGCGCACCGGAAAACGCAGCATGGGACGTCCAGTCGTCCACCAACAAGGTGGACCGACGACATCATAAAGGTAGCAGGAAGGCGTTGGACGCAGGCCGCTGCCTACCAATAGATCAACATGGAAATCATTTGGGGAGGCCTATGTTCATTGTTCAGCAGTGGACGTCCTATGGCCAGTGCCGGATTAGCCACGTAGCAAGAGTAGCAAATGCTACGGGCCCCGCGAATTTGGGGGCCCCGCGCTCCAACGCCTGTCTGACCGAAATAAAAAAAGATTAATTTAGATAGGAGCGTAAAATATCTTGCATGCCTTAAACGCGAAGCGCTTAGGCTATGCTTTACTTTCACTTGAAAATCTAAAACTCGATTTCATCACGTTAAATCATAAAAATAAGTAGGTAGGTATTTAACGTGAATGTTCTAATGTTTAATTATAATCGATAAAAATCATTTATTTCTGTAAATAGGCTTTAAAAAAGCACTTTTACACGTCCCAGTATTAACCCTACCACTGCTTCAGGACAATACTTAAATGGGCCAGTGCTGAGAAGAAGCAGCGCAAGAAACAGTCACTATTGTCAGCCTATTTTTCAAAGGTTTACAGGCTTTAAAATGTACAAAGTTATAAATATTTATGCGAGCTATAGTCCTTTTCACCTAAGATGATTCGTATGACGTTTCGAGTTTGAAAGTTATAGAGATGTCACTTAACTAAACCATAGCGATTTATCTATCGATTTTTTTCTAAGAGTTAGTAAAACCTACTTTTAGAGAAATGTTTTGTACAGGTGTTATTTAACAAAAAACATGTTTTTTTAATTACTAATATTATTTTAACAATTTTTTATTGTTAATATTCAAATTCCATGGACTTCGTGTTCATAAAAATGATTCCTAAAAAGTACTGGTTCTGTTTCTTTAAATTAAAAACTATTAATTTATTTTCAATGCGTTTATTAAAGTCAACAATGGAAAAATATAGTTGATTTTTGTGATGTTTTTAATAACTAAATATTCACTGCAATCGATTAATGAACCGCGGAAATAATCGATTTTGTTATGCAACAAATACCCCAGCACTAAATCTATTCCGTTTCACACATTGCGTACATTAAATAAATTTTTTTTTTATATTATTTAATGAAAATATAATCAATAAACTCAGATTTTACTATATTATTTCAAGACAAGTAGTTATTTTTTTTTTTATTATATTGCTAATAAAATACAAATATTTTTTCAAAAATATTCTGCATATGTAGTATGCGTAATATGGATAACCTTGAAGTGTCATACGGATCATCTTACGTGAAAAAGACTATAGCTAGGCAGTAACGCATCCCAAACATTTTTATCTTTTAAATAATTATCGACTTTATAGTAGCCCTTTTTCATTAAGGTAGGTACTTTTAATATGTGCTTTGAATTTATGAATGGGTAGTTCTACAACAGTTTGTGGTAATTTATTAAAGAATTTAATACATTTTCCCATACATGAATTACCAATCTTATGCAGTCTGAAATTTGGAACGGCAAGTTTATTTTTGTTTCTTGTATTAAAGTTATGCAAATCGCTCTTTTTCGTGAATTGCTCTATATTTTTGCGAACATATAAAAGGTTTTCATAAATGAACTGTGAAACTACTGTCAGTATGTTAATTGATTTGGAGAACAACCTAGGTGGCGAATTAGTGCAGTTTGCAGAGCTTCTGAAAACAGATGTGGCTACTCTTATTGACAGCAAGAAACCGGAGCCTCTGGAGCAGCAATTTTATAAACTTTTAACCGCTTGAGTCCCAGACGGCATTCATTAATGACTTAATGTCATAACAATTGATTATCTATTGTGTCTAGATTCGCGGGCCTTGAAGGATTAATAAATAATTCTTTAGAATCGTGTTTTCTAAACTTAGAAATTGCCTTGCGCATTTACATGACGTCTCTCATGATCACTAACTGCAGTGGCAAACGTTCTTTTTCAACATTAAAACGTATTAAAAATGAATTATGGAACACGATGGGACAAGAACGTCTTAATCATCTTACTTTGTTGAATATACCTACTCGTAGAGCATGATTTGCTTAAAGAAGTTGATATTGAAAGTGTTATCTCTAAATTTGCCCACATTAAATCAAGAAAAGTTCATTTGTAACAGTTTTGTTTCATTTAATACCCTAAACTTGAGAACCTAAAGCAAACCAAGGGCCCCTTGATAGTTTGCTACAGGCCCCGCGCTGGCTTAATCCGGCACTGCCTATGGCTAATTGATGATGATGATGAGCCTACTTATTCCCATGTAAGTAGAGGAGGTCGTATGCGAAAAGGTAGAAGCAATTCAGTGTAGGTATTAGAGGTATTAGTCCGGCACTGAATAATAATATTGTGTTATTTAAAATGGTGCTTAAAGGCTATGAAATAAATTATACTGTACTATTTTAATGGTTTTTTTTAATTGTGTTTTTTTTTTTAAATTGCTTTCCTCGCAGAACTTTTGCGTACAATTTCTAATAAATTCTATTTTCGGCCAAACGCCCCCATTTAACGCCCCAATCAAGAAAAGAGAGGCATTGTACATTAGAATCAGAACAGAAACTTAATAATACTACGTATGTTCTTGTACTAAAATCAACTTAAAGATTAATAATAAGTATACGCCGTTTTTCGTTTCTAAATTGTCCCGAGTTAATTTGAGATTACCTAAGTTGAAGTCTCAAAGTTTATTTACATTCGATTCAGAAATGAACATTTTAAGTTCATTCTAAAAATTTCAATTAACACATCACGGGATAGTCGATAATTAAATCCTTATAGAAAACACTATTTCATACCACTCAAGAAAAAAAAAAGAAATGTACAAAAGGCTGCATTTTATAGTGAACTAGCTTTCCGCCCGCGGCTTCGCCCGCGTGGAATTTTGTCTGTCACAGAAAAACTTTATCGCGCGCGTCCCTGTTTCAAAAACCGGGATAAAAACTATCCTATGTTCTTTCCCGGGACTCAAACTATCTCTATGCCAAATTTCATCAAAATCGGTTGCGAGGTTTAAGCGGGAAAGCGTAACAGACAGACAGACAGACAGACAGACAGACAGAGTTACTTTCGCATTTATAATATTAAGTTGGGATAAAAAACCCAACAATGATAAATGAGTTCTTTCTTCTTCTTTTTTGATGATGTTGGCAATACAGGTCGAGGTCGACTTGATTTGTGCCATTTTCAAGTTTAAAGGTGTTGGTGGTAGTTACAAAATGAGATCAAGTAATGATGATAATGGATGTTAGATGATGATACCCCTTCCCACCCTTTGAGTCTCAGTAAAGTTGTGGTGCTTTACTGAGACCTCCTAATGGACAACTTGATATAACCAGAAGAATCACGATGCACTGTTTTGCTTCACTTGCCCACACTCATGCACGTTCACGAACACTTAATGGTTAATAATCCACCATTATTACACACTAATAATCGCCCAAACACGAATTTGAGGAAATACAACAAAACCGCTAATATGACGCTTCAGATTCCCGCCAAGAAGAATGATAAATAAGTTAGTTGCTAATAACGATAATAGAGTGCGCTGCTTTATCAAGAAAAGTAGGAACTCTTTGTAGATTTACACACTGACGTCCTATCCTATTTTTGACATTGACATTTGTCAGGCATTCTGTTGTCTACTTTTTGTGCATTTCAAACAAAACCGGTAACGGAATTAAAAAAATAGAAAATCGTGTTTTTGTTTCAGTTAAGTTTAATTGAAAATATGGAAAATATTTTAAAGCTAGTTCAAGAGAGTTATCCCAAATTCTTCGTGCAGAAACAAAAAAGTCCTAGCTATGTTCAAATGTATACTAAAAACAACAATGATATTGCGATCGTTTATTTCAAGGTAATTTTTAATTCTAATAAGATAATTAATATGCTAGAAAGCACATTAGACTATAAATATTTAATAGTGATTTCTTAGCTTGCTTGCTGCAGCTTGAAATATGAAAATATCTAACATTACTAAATATTTTTAGAACAAGCAAACCTTTACCAGTATTGGAAATAATCCTCAAAAGAACAGTGAAGTTATAGGTAAGTAATTAATTAGATGTACTATTGATTGCAACATAATTATTGTATAGTTTCTGTTTCTAACATAGTTATTTAAATGAAACTTGCGCTGTTCTAGATGAACTAGACTTGACTGGATCCCCTCTCAAGCTGGATTTGAGTCTTCACACAATCCTGGATGATACCCTCCTGACGGATGAACCCCAACTGTGGGCAAAGGAGGAAGCATTGCATTATCCTCTTAGTATTGAAAAAGCTAGGTAAGTTAATAATTTCTTTAGTAAAGTGTGATTAACTTGGTACTGTGTCAAAAAAGTTATTTCTTTTCTATTAAAAAATTCAGAGGTGCCTGGATACGAAACGAAACGAAAAACGCAATGTAACTTACTCTTAACTAAGTTTAACAGCATCCTGATTGAAACACTAGCCTACACTCTGACTATGTTTTATTGTTTAATATTTTGTCCTCAAAAAATATTCACTGTACTTAATAAAGAGTATCAAATTTTGTTCTTTTCTTGTCTTAATTACTTCAGATGTGATGTATACCAATATTTATAAGAATTTCTTCTGTATTTTCAGGGAAATAGCAAATCTATACAACAGCAGTCTAACTCAATGTACCAAGGAGGATTCCTTACCAATGTGGATTCTCACAAACCCATCCGAAGAAGGTCATCCTCTGCTTCTAACTATGCAGTCAGATTCCCATCACTTTGCCAGAGGTATTGTGGTGTATGATGGAGCTTTGCCATTGGAAGATGTGGAGTTTTCTAGCTTGATTGAAACATACGCTCTGCAAGAAAAAATATCTGCAGATATGGTAAGCTTTTTTGTCATGTGTGCTGTATATTTATAAGTCCCAACGTCTATGTCAGATTTCTTCTTCTTCTTCTTCTTTTCAGCCAAATGACGTCCACTGCTGGACAAAGGCCTCCCCCAAGGTTTTCCACAATGAACGGTCCTGCGCTGCCCGCATCCAGGCTCTTCCCGCGACCTTTACCAGATCGTCGGTCCACCTAGTAGGAGGCCTGCCCACGCTACGTCTTCCAGCCCGTGGTCGCCACTCGAGAACTTTCCTGCCCCAACGGCCATCGTCTCTACGAGCTATGTGCCCCGCCACTGCCACTTGATTTTAGCAATTCTGCGAGCTATGTCGGTTACTTTGGTTCTCCTGCGGATCTCCTCATTTCTGATTCGATCACGCAGAGAAACTCCGTCAGATGTCAGATTTATTTACATCATAATGTATAATGTTAATTGTTAAATTTAGTAATAAATTTTCTCTTAATAAAGGAGGCTTGAAGGCACTGGATGCAGGCTGCTACCAACCGTGCGATGTGGAAGTCATTGGGGGAGGCCTATGTTCAGCAGTGGACGCCCTGTGGCTGAAATGATGATGATGACGTTTCTATTAGACATTAAATTTTAATAATGAGATCAAATGAATAAAATCTTTGAGTTAGACTGTAGAAGCTGAGTGTTCCTTAATTTATGATAATAGTTCAAATAGTTTGAAGGCATAATGCTATCGCTATATGTTTTTGTTAAACATAATATGCAACAAAAGACAAGTCTCTATTGATTATCCACTACCTATTTCATTATCTTACAGATAAAAATATCCTTAGACTGCAAGTACCTCATCTCCGGGATCTCATACGGTTCCCACAACACCGATGAGCTGTTAAATGCTCCGCACAGCGGGCTCACAGAACTCCGCTGTGAATGGTCCGGGAAGGTGCTTAAGACACCTTTTATTAGCTGCAAAGTATACTTTGTAAGTAAATAAGTAACTTCTTGCAATACCTTATGTTATAGTTACATTGTTTATGTAATAGGTACCTTAACTCGCCTTCAACCAAGAAAATTCACTGCTGGACTCACCCAAAGATTTTCACAAATGACCTACCCTATGTCCTGTTCACTAGATCGTCAGTCTGCCAAGTAGGAGGCTCCTTGGTTGTCACACGAAAAAATCTGCACTAACAGTTTTTAGTCTACAAACTATCTACATACCTATATGTATTTACATAGATAGGCTCAAATGTTATTATTAATGATATCAAGTTACATTCTGAATAGTATGTATCAGTATTTGAAAACCTAGTAATTTTTTTAGTTTATCATAATAATATAATAGTATTTTATGTGTTTCAGGAACAAGAAGTAATAATAGGTCATCTAGCCAGTCCCTGTAATGCAATCTGGAAGTCTGTCTGTTCATTGCACAGTATGAACCAGCTATTAGTGGACATGACGGCTGCAGGATACAGCTCTGTTAACTTAGAAACAGCCACCATTAGGTAACATTAAATCAGTTCTATTGTAATTTTATTAACCACATAAGTCTGTACCTACTAAGAAACTGTAATTTATCTTTGACTGATTTTAAAGTGAAATAAATAAGTAACTGAGTTTGTTCTAGACTGACCCAGTACATCAAGCTACCATAAAATGATAAAATTCCTCAACTTAATTATTTTCGTACTACATACAGCAAGGAAAGATAAAGATAAAAAAAGAATCAAATGCAAAGTTTAGTCATTTCGTGGTAACACATGTCTCTGTCTGCCATCAACTAAACTATTCATTGATCTACAATTTTGTTGACGAATAACACCTATTGCTAGTACTACGAACATAAAACCCCACAGTGTTATCCTTGACATGCCGTCGTCTTCAGATCCAATGACAGTCTAACTTTTCCCCGGGACCAACTTGACCTTCACTGGTTGAGTTTTTATTGGCTCTCAAGCTGTAGATCCTGGCTACACAGGAGTTGTATCAGTGGGAACGAGAGGTGGGAATAGTCCCGTTTGTAACAATACTCTGTCTGCTGTCGAGCATGTGGAGAACATGCGGAGTCCATGAAACACCTACTGTGCGAATGCGACGCGCTAGCTAGAACTAGAATGGGTCTCCTGGGGTTGGCTTATCTGACACCAGAAGATTACAGGTCCTTCTCATCCAAGCACTTGATTCACTATATGGATAGGATCTTTGCGGATGAGGGGGGATAAAGGTATAGGGAAGCATAAAAGATCCCAATGGGTCGATTTGCACTGCGCCCATGCGCGGCCCTAAATAAGATAAGATACTCTGTCTACTTCCAGGCACATGGTCCCAGGATCGAAACGCCTGGACAATACCAAACGTCTCAACGACCTTCTCAATGAGACTGAGATATACGCTTATACCGCAGAGTTCCCTCCTGGAGGTTGTATATGTATCAGTGAGGACACGACCTCTTTGAAGCAATGCATGGCAGCCATGCAAGCGAGGGGTTCAAGCAATGACTTCACTTACCGCTTGTGGGATGTGCTTAGAGGTATGTAATCAATTGCTAAATTACTGTTTCGGACCATTTCGCCTAAATTAATTAAAATTTCGGAAAATCTAAATGCTGGCTCTTTCCTTGCACAATGGCTTAGTATTGCCATTCAGCGAGGAAATGCAGCCAGCATCGTCGCCTCTTTGCCTCACGGACACACTTTTATTTTTGAGTAAAATAAGTTTATATTTTTATTTTGTTTAGATTTAAGTTTGCCTTATAGTCTATCCAATATAGCTTGATTAGAATGACAGCGGCCATCAAAAGTAACGACATAACTTTGTAGTAGCGATCAATGAGAGCTAAATATTGGCGGACAAGAAATAATTCACGTCTGACCTACAAACAATATTTTCGACGACAGTGCTTCCAATAAAAATGTTAATTTCGTGTAAATGCAGCGTTAAATTACACCAATAAGTAGTAATTCGAAATTATAAAAATCAAACTAGAGTATTAACGACGTCTCTACAAGGTTATCTCGAGTTACAAAAATGTTAGTGTTGGGACATATCGACAAATGTCATATTAAATTAAAACTAATTTTTTAACATAATTAAGTCAAGTTATACGTTTTTCTAAATGTTCACTATTAAAAACCAAAAAAACATTTCATTCTTAAATAATCAAACATCGGAAATCAATCACCGGTAATTTTTTGGGTATTCATAGCACCGTTGCTCTAGAAGAGATGCCCACCGCCCTCTAGCGAGAGGAAAAAAACCACTGAAGAACACTGATGATAATGACTACGACTTAGGTTGTACACCCTTGACATTAATTTTAAATTTTACTGTCTTTAAATTTAAATCATAATTGTCATTTTTATGAATAAAGATATGAAGAAAAATTGGGTGCATTTTTTTATATCATTTTTTCGAAAACTTATCGATACATCTATGTGAACCGTACGAAATATACCCAGCACTAGTCACATTCGTTTGACAGCCGTCATTCTAATCAAGCTATATTGGATAGACTATAGTTTTAAAAAAAAATCTGTTTATTGTAAATAAAGAGGTGATTAACCAAACCTTTATCCTAAAAAAAATTAACTTTCATAATAAATCTGTGAGAAGTTGTGTTGCTTAACACAAGGTAAGAGTCCAGTCAGTAGATTGATACCTATTAAACATTATAGACATATACACAATTAAAAAAAATACATAAGTTAAAATGTCATTTCCAGCATTCAACAAGCGTGTTACTTTTTCAAGTTTTAAAATCAATATCTATAATGAAGTCTTTTACTCTTACAGATTGTGAAACGGCTGAAGAACTTATTACATTGCTAATACAAGCACTCAAATTCATATCTTCTGGAAAGATTCGACCATTCGTAAGTTCACACATTTTATTTAATTTTACTTAATTAAGCTTTTCATACTCTAGTTTGACCTATAACATAACGTTGTTGTTCTGAAGAAGTTAGAAAGAGCATCACCATTATGTCCTTCCAGGAGTATGATTAATTAGACATAATATTAATCTCGACAAGTAACTCAAATCTTATCCCCACTTACAGATCGACGCAAACAACAAGACGTACCTCTCAAAGTTGGTTCTCAAACTGTCCAGAGGGCATTCCCAAGCGGCCAAAGTGTTAAAGAACCTCCGCACTAGCCCGCCGCAAGCTCTGTCTTTAGTGGCACAAGTGGGGGTTGAGAAGACCATGTGGGAATATACCAGAGTGATGTCTTTATTGGAGCACTCTTTCTTCATTGCTGGGATCTGGACCAGCGAATCTAGGTAAGAACCTTAAGACAACGCAATAAGGTAGAATTATATTCGCTAGTCGCACAAGTGGGGGTTGAGAAGACCATGTGGGAATATACGAGGGTTATGTCGCTGTTGGAACATTCATTTTTCATCTCCGGGATTTGGACCAGCGAATCTAGGTAAGAACCTTAAGACAACGCAATAAGGTATAAAGCTAGTCGCACAAGTGGGGGTTGAGAAGACCATGTGGGAATATACCAGGGTTATGTCGCTGTTGGAACATTCATTCTTCATTGCTGGGATCTGGACCAGCGAATCTAGGTGAGAACCTTAACACAACGCAATAAGGTTGAAAACTAGTCGCACAAGTGGGGGTTGAGAAGACCATGTGGGAATATACCAGGGTGATGTATTTATTGGAGCACTCTTTCTTCATTGCTGGGATCTGGACCAGTGAATCTAGGTGAGAACCATAACACACGGCAATAAGGTTGAAAGCTAGTCGCACAAGTGGGGGTTGAGAAGACCATGTGGGAATACTCGTATACCAGAGTGATGTCTTTATTGGAGCACTCTTACTTCATCGCCGGGATCTGGACCAGCGAATCTAGGTGAGAACCTTAACACACAGCAATAAGGTATAAAGCTTAGTGGCACAAGTGGGCGTCGAGAAGACCATGTGGGAATATACCAGGGTGATGTCTTTATTGGAGCACTCTTTCTTCATTGCTGGGATCTGGACCAGCGAATCTAGGTGAGAACCTTAACACACAGCAATAAGGTATAAAGCTTAGTGGCACAAGTGGGCGTCGAGAAGACCATGTGGGAATATACCAGAGTGATGTCTTTATTGGAGCACTCTTTCTTCATTGCTGGGATTTGGACCAGCGAATCTAGGTGAGAACCTTAACACACAGCAATAAGGTATAAAGCTTAGTGGCACAAGTGGGCGTCGAGAAGACCATGTGGGAATATACCAGGGTGATGTCTTTATTGGAGCACTCTTTCTTCATTGCTGGGATCTGGACCAGCGAATCTAGGTGAGAACACACCCAGAATTCAAAATATGAAGAGACTACTCCGACCCGTGGTCGCCACTCGAGAACTTTTATGCACCAACGGTCATCAGCTCTATGAGCTATGTGCCCTGCCCACTGCTACTACTCGTACATAAAAAAACACTTTACATGGAATGCTTTTTTGTAACAAAAATGTTATGCATATTGTCTCATTTTACAAGTATTTTAGTCGGTTAAAAACTTACCTATTAATACCTTAACTATTAACCCACAGATCGCACGAGTCAATTGAGCAGATAAACCAGACGATTCAAGACATGACGATGGGCGGCGAGTTCACTCTTAACCCGTTCGACGCCCTGTCGCACGGCGAGCAGTCCATCCGGCTGGAGTGCGAGTCGTTCTGCGTGGAGGACGCCGCCGAGCTCACTGTCGACGACTTCGCCTCGCTGAAGAAGCACGGGCTGGCTGCTGAGAGGAAGGACAGTAATGAGGTTTGTGGCTCTTAGGGCTATGTCAGACATTTTACGGGGAAAATTTATTTAAATGTGGCCTATACGGAGCTCACCTCGTCGAATGGAGGAAGGACAGTAATGAGGTTTGTGACATCATCGGTCCGTGTAAGCCCTTTTCGTCATCATCAGGTCATTTAGTCTCCACTTCACGAGTCCAACCCTTTCTTATTTGTCAGAGACAAAGTAGGTATTCGGCCCACATTCTATACGCTGGCCAGGCGGGGTGGGGAAGCTGGATATATTGCATTAAATTGTATAACCGACTGGGTAGGCTTTATTGCGGAGTTTGTGAGGCTAACCTCATCGAAAGGATGAGGTAAACGCACTAAAACAGCACTAATGTACTACTACTACTTGTGAGACCGGTGGCGTCATAATCCACGTCGGTCCTTCTTTAAACAGATAAAGGACAATGACCAAAAGTGGTCCAAATGTCCACCACCAATGAGACCTACATTGGCTTATAGTCCATTAAATAGAGATTAACTTTCAGTATGGGACGAAAAAAAAATAAGCTGTCAGTAAAAAGTTATGACCGTTTAAAAATTGTAGTAGTTTACGCGCTAATCTCAAGAACTTACTGGTCCGATTTGAAAAATTCTTTTTGTTATGGATAGCCCATTTATCAAGGATGATTTTAGGATAAATAACATCATCCTACAGCCAATAGAGGCGGAGCAGTAAAGACAAATGTTGTAAAAATGGGAAATAATATTTAAACTATTTTCACGCGTACAAAGTTGTAGGCACATTATTATTTAATAAAATTCATCTATAACCCAGCGCCACATGCGACATGACATAACATGCGTAGATAAGTCCAAAATGTGCAATGGATAGAATGATATTAAGAACATTTTTCGGACGAAAAGGTAAAAAACAGACTTTTCATTCAGTCATAACTTTTTACTGACAGCATATTTTTGATTGCGGTTTGGTTATAATGAATCAGTATTTAGTAGACTATTTTACTACATAGGTCTCGTTAGTGGTGGACATTTGGACCACACTCCATACATTTTTGGTCATTGTCCTTTAGTTAATTGCATGACTTACCCTACGGGATATTAGAGGCCCGCGTCATCGAAAGAATGATGAATACGTACTATAGTCTATCCAATATAGCTTGATTAGAATGACGGCTGTCAAACGAATGTGACTAGTGCTGGGTATGTTTCGTACGGTTCACATAGATGTATCGATAAGTTTTCGAAAAAATGATATAAAAAAATGCAATCAATTTTTCTTCATATCTTTATTCATAAAAATTACAATTATGATTTAAATTGAAAGACAGTAAAATTTAAAATTCATGTCAAGGGTGTACAACCTAAGTCGTAGTCATTATCATCAGTGTTCTTCAGTGGTTTTTTCCTCTCGCTAGAGGGCGCGGTGGGCATCTCTTCTAGAGCAACGGTGCTATGAATACCCAAAAAATTACCGGTGATTGATTTCCGATGTTTGATTATTTAAGAATGAAATGTTTTTTGGTTTTTAATAGTGAACATTTAGAAAAACGTATAACTTGACTTAAATATGTTAAAAAATTAGTTAGAAAATTTTTTTGTTAAATATGTTAAAAAATTAGTTTTAATTTAATATGACATTTGTCGATATGTCCCAACACTAACATTTTTGTAACTCGAGATAACCTTGTAGAGACGTCGTTAATACTCTAGCTTGATTTTTATAATTTCGAATTACTACTTATTGGTGTAATTTAACGCTGCATTTACACGAAATTAACATTTTTATTGGAAGCACTGTCGTCGAAAATATTGTTTGTAGGTCAGACGTGAATTATTTCTTGTCCGATAAAATTTAGCTCTCATTGATCGCTACTACAAAGTTATGTCGTTACTTTTGATGGCAGCTGTCATTCTAATCAAGCTATATTGGATAGACTATAAAATAAGATCTGACACTCACTAAATGTGAAAAATTATGTCAGCCATCTGCAAAACTTAGACTTTGCACACGCAGATAATTTTTCCTCAGCTTATTGTATTTCAACTACTGTGAGTGTAGCTCCATCATGCTAGCTGCTTTATACTGCGCTTGGCCGAATGCGGTCTCAAGTCGAAAACGGTCGGCGCCATATCTATCTAAAAGGTTATTGCAAAATGGCACCAATTACAACTACACAAGATACCAGTGTTTAGTATGATGATCTCTAATAAATTCTGTTTCATAGGTGCCGCTGATAGCCGACGAGATCGACATAAGTCCGTGGAAGAATCTATTGATGAAGTTTGCCCAAGTTCATGCCTGCTTAGAGCACTTGTATCGAGCGGAAACTTGCTTGCGAGCTGATATTGGTAATACATTTCACGAAATTGATTGTGACAAAACAAATCTTACGTAGGTACTTAGTGTCTGTCATTTAGATTGTTACCTCAAGATTTTTTTAACAAATTAGTTGTCCACAAGTTTGTAGACTTTTTTAAAAAAAAATGACTAGTTAGACACAATAGTAGAGTCAAACAGTCTCATTTACAATTTACTATAATAATATGTAGTACATAAGCTGTTAATGTGTTAACTGTATAAACTTAGCGATGGCTACAAATAGCCTCTAAGTTGTTGATGCAAAATCCATTTAATGACCAGCTCCTAAGGTTCTAATTCACTTGCAGCCGGCCTGAAGCCCATAGCGACGCGTCTCTTAGAACACTACGTGTCGGACAAGTCTCCAGTCCGAAGCGTGGGCCAGCTGATGAGCGACCCCCTACAGAGGATAGCGATGCCCATAGCCAACAACTTGGTGCAGGATCACTTGAAGTAAGTTACTAGACACGGCTGCCTATTCAGTAGCCTAATTCACGTATTTTAACACAGTCAAAATCTCGCTGACGTTCAAAAGTCGTCCCATTGAAAAACAGTTCTAAATACGTATTCACAAGGGTCATTTTGACAGAACGATTACTCGATAAGATCGCAACTCGAAGTATTGTTACGTGAATAAGGCTACTGGTCTGTTGTTTAGGTACACGGCTACAAGCTGTGGTATCGGGTTCGAATCCCACAGGGTGTCATGTGAGTTGGTGCAAAAGAAAGATATGTACTCAATATAATTTACTGCATCCATAATATACAAGAGATTAATTACTCATGCTAGAAGATACACTTGTCTTATTTACCCTGTGTAGGTGATTATTCAGGTTTCCAGTGAAAATAATATTCAGCGACCCATACGCCACCTAGCGTGACGTCGACGCCCTAATATCTCATCTAAAGTAACGACATCTACATTTTGCACCGTACCTTAGGAACGAAACGAAGTTTTGCTGTGGAGCCTTTTCGAACCCTTAGAAAAACAAAAACCATCAAGATAAGATTTTTTTTATGAATAACAAGCCAAAAACATGGTATTTGACCGCAATCGCACCTGATGTTAAGTGAGATGCAGTCTTATGTGCAAATTCGTTTGTAAACCCTTAAAAAAACGTGTTGTTATTACATATTTTAAAACCCTGGTTTTCCAAATAAATAAATACACTCTATTCACAATATTCGTTGTAAAATATACTGCAAAATATTTTTATGGTTTTAATTCTGCAGGAAAAATGCGTTCTGGTATCGAGCAGAACTGACCAAAAAAGAAAAAGATGCGGGCGTGAAACGTGATTCCAAAATGGTCTACGTTTTCTCTCAGCAACCAGTCTTCCCTCCACCTGTCTGGCAAAACCTAGGTAAGGATTTGGTATAATACTATAGACTACTCATTGGATCCTGGCTTGTTGGTATGAAATGCGATAAAATTCGACTAAAATGAAAAAAAAAATCTAAACAGGTTCAGTATTACCAGTCCATAGAATGTTTTGTGTCGATGTTAGTCTGCTCTACGTTTGCAAAATTGCCAAAGTGTATTCGTACAGATTGTATGTAGTAGCACAGGTAGTAGTAGTGATTTGAAAATACGTCTATGCGGTGCCTTGGTTACAATCCATCGTTGAAAAGCGCCGCGTATTTGTCAGAGTCCTGGGTTCGATTCCTTGTCACTCTAGAAAAAAAATTGTCTGGTGATGAATAAAGCCCGGTCTATGGTTATCATATAATTAATGTGCTGTCGGGCTCGCACACTCACTGCGGGCGCTCGTCGCACAGTCGCGACAGCAATATAATTACGCGCGAGCGATAAGAATGGGTAGCTTGGGGTCATTGGACAAAATTCTACGTGTTCGCAGACCAGACTATAGAAGATGTAACCCACGTATTATTTTCAGAACCGTCCGTTGAAGATGCAGCAGAGGTCACAACAGTGGGAGAAGACTTGAAATACCACATCACTAAATACACGTATCTAAGCAACGAAGTAGTAGCGAAAATAGACCTTAAGTGTACGTAATAGATTATAGGAAGAGCAAGTGCCATTTTATGTAAATATACTTTGTATTTTTTATATGCGAATTGTTTTAATATTCCCTTTGATTTTAGCTAACAGGAAAAGGCCTAATGGGACAAAAAGAAACTGGTTTCTTATAATTTTCTTTTTTATTAGGTTGAGTTTTGTTAATGTTTTTTAGAACCGCAATGCAACTTTAGATCTAGCGCATAACGTCGTTGACAAAAGTGAAAACCTCGTAAATCGAATGTTTGCCAAAAACACTTTTTAATAGTAAGAAAACCTCTCAACGCTCATTTCAAGATCACCTATATTCTAATGAGATGAGTATCACCTTCATCATAGAGGTGAGCTCGAAATGTGCGTTGAGAGGTTTTCGTACTTAATAGTAAGAAAAAAAAGTGTTTTTGGCAACAATTCGACTTGCGTGGTTTTCACCAACGATAACTGAGCCAGTGCCTGGGGTATGGGAGGGGCCCGGGAGGGTGTTTTTGTGAAGTCAAACGTAAGCGAAACTTAAGATGTGCTTCAAACTTGTATAGTCTGTTACATCATAAATGTCAATGAGGGCTATCGTTTTAGCGCTAACCAGTTGGCGCCACTGTAGAGTAAGGTCCTGTCACTTGCTAGTAGCGAGGACAGTGGCGCCAACTGGTGAGCGCTAAAGTGGTAGGAGGACTATCGCATTTGCACTCATCAAGATGGCGCCACTGTAGAGTAAGGTCCTGTCAATCGCCAGGGGTGCCAACTGTTAAGTATAAAAACGATAGCCCTCATTATGTCACCCTTCCCATGCCGCTCCCATAACTCGTCCACTAACTCAGTTATGAACCCAGTGCCCCGATTGCGTTATTTTTTAACGTCTCCAATTCATTGGTGCTTTTTCTCCAGTTGCGCTCCGTTTTTCATTCCAGCTGAGGTGCAAATTCGGTATCGCGGTAAAGTTCACGCGCAAAGACAAAACAACGGATTTAATCACTTTCCATTAAAAGTCCGAAAACCTTATTTTTTCACTAAAACACAGCAAATGTTCGTGAAGGCTTCGACTCGACTTGCGTTTGAGAAAAAGTAGCTTTCTTTCAGCTTTTACACATTTTACACAAAGAAGCAGTTGCGTTTTGTTTTCGTTTGAACTAGCTGTCAAAGCGACGAATTTGTGATTTTCGTTCGTCGTCTAGTCGCGTTGTAGTTGAAAATATTTATCGCAATCGGGGCAAAGACCTATAATGCCATCCATTCGATCGATTTTCCATTCATTCGATCATAAAGTACCTACCTATCATTACAAAGTAGAATCACTCCTTTCATCTCAATACGGGGTTTAAAAAACACTTCGTTCCTTCTAAAATACTTTTATATAATCACCGCCTCAGCACTCACCATTGCCGGCAAGCAATAACATATATGGCCCCACTTCATTAGTCGGCTGTACAAATACACAACCTGAGAAATGAAGCAGCGTAAATAAATATCCCGAACACATCTTTTGATCTCGGCTCGATTAACGCGTTTGGGTGCGAAATACGCTTTAATGCATCAGGCGTACCTTTTGTAAGTCTATTTTGAAATTCAATAATTTTGTGCGTTCACGGATACAACATTTCAAATCACTAAGGTTTGATACACAACTTAGTATAACGCAATCTTTGTTAGAAGTCACCTGACACTAGCTAAATCCTGAAACTTATTTGTGATCAGAACCTATTACAAAAACCATAATGTGCGGAACCCCCTGCACTTGGATATAACCAGCACTTAGCCAAGACTATCCTGAGACTTGCAGTCTAAAATCAAGTCATCTGTGTGAGGAATGAAATCTAAAAATCGTTTGGCTTTAATCTTAAGTCTCATTTAGAAGAAACCTTTCTTATTTTACCTACTTAAAAATTTTCTTCTAAATATTAAGAAGCAAACAAATTAATATAACCAAAACTTTTACGCTCTACTTTCTAACACGATCTTTAAAAGGGCCAAGGTAACATCGTGACTGATTTATTTTCGTTCACAGATATTGCCAAAGCGAACATAATAAGGTAGGTAAATCATAAAATTTTACGTTCATAAAACTCAGTTTCGATAAATTATTTGGGTAAAACATCCTCTGCCCTCTTAATCCATTTCTTCATTTATGTTTGATGGATTGTTGATTTACATTTTCTTATAAGTACAGTCGCTGACAAAATTGTTTTGAGATAATTAATTGTTGAGGCAATATTAATGAGATAAATATTGATTTATTTATCAAACTAAACTAAAAGTCGAAATAAAGAGCACCTAAGTCGGAAGGTAACAGGTACCTACTTAAAAATTCTAGAAATTTATAAAAGTTATTTAAAGGTAATTGGTACCCAGACAGCTGGCTCCTGTGGTCTGGATAGTTTTACTTGAGTCTACCGAGTCTATATACTTTCTCTTTACTACATGAGTTGTAAGCTTTTTAATTTTTTATATTGATATTTTATTTTGTTTTATTCGGAAAACAAACAGCTTACAAAATACATAAATTGCATTGCATAGATACAACGTAGTTAGTCAAAGCCTATAATTTTCACCTCTATGTACCTAAGGGGATTTTAAATATTGCAAACCTCGTTTCTTTCTCATAATAATGTATTAAAGACACTATGTTACAATACAATACAGTTTGGCAAGAATGTCCAACGAAGTTTTTCCTAAAACTTTCGATTGCGATTGTACAGATGCGCGCGCGCTGTTTACGCAGCGCCCGCCTGTTTACTGTCTACCACGTGCGCTAATTAGACCCTGATTACTCAATCTTATTGTTCCCGGTACAGATCCCAATGTGGGGAATTTGGAACACAATAAGTTCGTTCGCCTTTTCTTTACTAAATCGGTAAATCTACAGCCTGGGTATTTCATACAGGACTGGATTTGATTTGATTGTTATTGTCGATCCAAGTTGTCGTCATTTAATTATACTTAATTAGCGGATGTCTACACCCTATATGGAACCTATTTGCCAAATTTCAAGTTTGCAGTAGTTTCTGAGATTTCGTGATGAGTAAGCAAAAGTAACATTACAGTAAGCCATGTTAATGAGGGTTTTCGCGATTGAAAAATCCGCCAGATGGCAATACGGATTTTGACATATCTGTCAATGTCATGTCAAAAATAACCAATCATGCAGCATTTGGACCTCGCGTCTACGTATTGCCATCTGGCGGATTTTTCAATCGCGAAAACCCTCATTCCTTGTGCATGAGCCTACAGCTTAAATGTCTATGAAACTAGAAATGCATGAAGCTTTTTGATTTTTAATAATAATCCATTATCTAAAAGAAAGTGACAATGCAAGTGCCCTAAGTGTAGACCTACATTTTCATGAATATATTTTTTTCCTGACCCTATTCGAAAAACTGACAGATCATCCAGATATGGTTTAGCAATCGAGCGCGTGTCACTCAACGTCACTCCTGGCTGCAGTAGATAGGAGACAGACAGGTAAAAAGGTAGAAAACATTTAGGTGTTGTTTTTATTCTGTGTTTCTTTTGTGCAGTTTGTGTTGATGATTTACTTTGCTTTTAAGCTCTCGTGTCGACTAACTCTACCATAGGTACAAGACAAAATATTAATTAATTTTAATTTCATTGCATTCACTTCCTTTGTATTGAGCAAATTAAAGACCAAGTAATAATTCAAACTCTGTATAATAAATCTAATTTTAGGCATGTTAATTGGAATAACCAGTTTTGCTAATGGTTTTGATAAGGGCTACCTTTTCTTTTTTTTATTATTTTCTATAATAATATTTTGACGTTCATAAGTGCCACTTGTGGTCTAAACTGAATAAATTTGCCACAAATAGGTAGCTTAATTAAATTAAACCAAACCAACTTCATTGTCAAAGCGGTCAAATTTCGTGTTTTAAGGGATTAAAACCCGATTAAAGTTTTGTATGGCTTCGTTAGTTAACATAGCCAATTTAGTGGATCAGGGGATTTTTGTAACGACCTTCATGATGGCGTGTGTAAGTTAGGGATGTGAGGAAAATTGTCGACATTGTCCTTTTTTTTTAATTTACAAATTACTGAACTAAAATACTAAGGGCCTTCGCTTAAACTCGTCCGTGCGTGCTAATTTTCGATACCAAACTACGTACGCCCGCGAGAATTTTAGCGGAAGTCTTAATTGTCCCGTTAACCCCTCGTCGTGGTAAGCTAAATATGCCTGTGTTAGGAGTGGGTTCACCACACAATAGTAGGGACGAGGTTCGAACTACCAACGATCGCCAATTCGCAATCGGAAGTCATAAGTAGGTACACTGACACCATTGGGCTATTGGTATTATCGCTTCTTTCCGAATTCTATGAGTCTTGACATTGTTCTTGTTATTAAAATTATATGGCAAGTTTTCTTTAGAAACGGGAAATTTTAAGATGGGACCCAATCGCTCACTGTAGTAAGCAGCCCAGAAGGCCATTCAACCTACTGGAAAGTAGGGACGCCATGTCAAGGTTGTATTTAATGAATATTGTTTCGAGTTTTTCAGGGCTTCGAAACTACGTGTTGTATCTAAATCTTTGTCGGCTACTGGTGAAGTGCCACTTGTTTACAGAAAGTTAGTTAAAGACCTCGGTTTCTAGTTCTTTTTTGGCTGAAGCAAATGCGATTGGGTAGAGATGTGCGACGACAGCACATCAAGCAAAAACACCGTAACATTTATGTCGTTGTAGTGGTAAGTGATCTTGTTGAACATTCTTCATACTAATAAACGTCGTTTTAAAAAACTGTTCAACCAACGTGTAGTTTATTGATAAGGGGGTAAGTCTATAGCGTAGTACAGACAGCGTCAAATAGTTGGTGACACCCAAAGTAGCCAACAAGTTCGCAACACGTCTTTATCACTAATGGAATAAGGTTATGTTGTTGCCACCCTGCGTGTCACGAATCATTTGTCGCTGACTGTACTAAAATACGCGTCCAAAATGTTTCCTATAAAGTTTCCAATGTAAAGGGACGTGGAAAAAGTGACCACGAACCACTGGCAATAGAGTCACCAGCTAACCCCCTTATTTTTATATCCAAGGAGGCTTTCCAGCGAGTAGCGCTAGACTAACAATTCGCCTATTCAGTGCCTCGTCGGGAACGTGAAATGTATTTTAATTAGACGAAGTTGAATACGACTCGTCTGCCCCCATTCCGTAGATTGTATGCAGGCCTGATTCTGGCTGTAATGGTATTTTGCTAGACTTTCCTACAGTCTAGCTTTCTGGGTAAAACGTAAGCTGAATACCTGAGCAAAAATGTTTCATGTTTTAAACTACCGTTAGGGCATCCCGAAATAGCTCTACCTTATCGTGTTACACCTGAGTCTTAGAAATCTGAAATCATCTATTACCTTTTTTTTTTTTTAATGGCAACCAAACCTCTCTGGGAGGTTTATTTCTGCCAATGTCGAGTGAAAAATAATTGACAAAGTTATCAATAGAACGTGGGTGTTTCAGTTCTATTGATTTTTCATGGATTCCGTGGAGTTAAGTATGCCCGTAAGCAGGTTTCGAGACGCCACCGGGTCCAAAGCGGGTTGTTCATACGACAACCCACTCGACACTCGATGCGCGCTCAAATTCGAAGTATTTCAATGTTTTTTTATAATTTATCACTTCACTGCACTTTAGAACACAAAATAACACCAAATTTGTACACTAAAGTCCATTAAATAATAAATTGAAACCATTAAAACAGATCGACCATGCTTCCCGTTCAACTACCCTCCACGGAATCCATCTATTACCTTATTAGGTTAGACCAGAATACAGATTGAAGCATGAAACTACTCCCATATACCTAGATATTATAATGCAAGAATATAAGACTCGTGATCGGTTCAAATATAGAAATCGGACTTACAATATTAAAATAAACTGGACTTTAAAACATTCCTACTTATTTAATTGAAACTTAGTTTCAGTTACCGTTCCAGTGCACTCATAACAGTGCTTACGACTCGTGCTCAAGTGAAAAGACTGTATTTCTTCAGGACACTCGGCCATAACATTATTAATAAACCAGGAACTCGACTCGTTAATTTTTAGTGCACTCACGTACCAACTGTTATGAAATGCAAATTATTATGAGCTAATAAAGACGTGCCCAAGAACTCCGTCTGTATTTTAAGACGGCTAATTTAATATAATTCAATATTCTCAAGCTCTTTTCAGTCTGTTGCTCACTTCGGGAAAATGCTCTGGGAAATAGTTTGACGTGTAATGAACATTATAAATAAAGGACATCATCCACGTTTCATATACAGGGTGGAAACGATAAGTGATCTCACTCGATTATTTCTAAACCATACAAGATATCGAAAAACTGGTTCCTGATCCTGAAAGTGCTTTAAGAGCTCTTTCAAACGGCATCAATAACAGGTTACAGAATAAACTGGATCTATCCGAAAATTCAATGTTTCCGGCTTCCATACATTTGGTACAGCCTCATAATATTAAAAACTACAGAAGGTATCGTAAAACTGGTTACTGATCCTAAAAGTGCTTCACGAGCTCTATCCAACGTTATCAATATTAAGTTACAGAATAAACTGGATCTATCCAAAAATCCAATGTTTCCATCCCCCATACATTTAGTACTACCACAGTCATGGCACTCATCCCTTGATACTTGATACAACACTTTATAGCAAGTAAAGCCTAAAACTAATTTTTTCCTTGAATAATTTTAAATAAAAATGCAATTTACGAGTTTTTTTTAAGTTCATTATTTAATTTTAAAAAATTACACTTAATATTGTGTGGTTGGCATACATTTAGTATGGAAGCTGGAAACATTGAATTTTCAGATATTTCTAGTTTATTCTGTAACCTGTTATTGGTACCGTTTGAAAGAGTTCGTAAAGCACTTTCAGGGTCAGTAACCAGTTTTTCGATATCTTGTATGGTTTAGAAATTATCGAGTGAGATCACTTATCGTTTCCACCCTGTATTTTTGGTCCAAAATCAAAAGTGCCGGCCAACAAAAAAAAGTGCTGTATTCTGACAGAATACGTCTGCCTTAGCATTTGTTACTATGGCACCAAAGCCGTAGCTCCACTGTGCGTCGAGTATTTGAGATCTAAAAGTCATCGACTATTTATACATTTTTTGTTCAAAATCAAAAGTGTCGGCCAATAAAAAAAAAAGTGCTGTATTCTGACAGAATACGTCCGCCTTAGCATTTGTTACTATGGCACCAAAGCTGTAGCACCACTATGCGTCGAGTATTTGAGATCTAAAATTCATCGACGATTCATACATTTTTTGTTCAAAATCAAAAATGTCGGCCAATAAAAAAAAAAGTGCTGTATTCTGACAGAATACGTCTGCCTTAGCATTTGTTACTATGACACCAAAGCTGTAGCACCACTGTGCGTCGTAGTATTTGAGATCAAAGTCAGTCGTTTCATATATTTTTAGAACTCAAATACTACGATGCACAGTGGTGCTACAGCTTTGGTGCCATAGTAATAAATGCTAAGGCGGACGTATTCTATCAGAATACAGCACTTTTATTTTTTGGCCGGCACTTTTGATTTTTAGACCAAAATGGATGATGTCCTTTCTTATTCTTAGCTAATAAATTATTATGAACTTTTTAAAAATACATGAATTGTCGTTTATTGCCCTTGGGGAAAACCTGTACTGGACAGCTGAAAGCCTATAAGTATCTTTTATTCATAAACCGATTCATTATTTGATATTATGATGAAACTAGGTAAAGTAATAAAACTAAAACAGATTATTTTGCCCGCATTGTAAAAAGCAGTACAAAATTATTATTATTTTATTACAGGTAATAAATAGTACCTAAATAAATAACTACTTAGAAAATTAGCTCCCTAACTAAACACAGATTGCGTGGTTGATCCTTGCGTAGGTACACAGCGTTTACGTATGAAGTGCAATAAAGCAGCTCACTGATTACCCACTGGGCATGCTATATTGCTATTAGTGTTGGTACTCTACCTACAAGTCCCAGACTAATCAAGTTTCGTGTAATGCATACCGGGTACCTATATCTGTATACAGAAGCCCGAGGAGTGCGCCGTAGCGGAAGGAGGGCAGGCCGGAATTAACATGAATTTTGTAGCTGACTCAGCCCTATGCCACAGTATTTGTGTCATATTTGCTTACTTACACTCGGTGGCTAGTTCATAGTTCGAAAATACTATTGGCAGATAGTTGCTAATTGCTCATAAGATAGGCCCCCTTAATTGTTATTTATTGTCCGTGGTGCATAATCTTTTCTTAAAGGTTTTAAACCTTTTTTGTCACCTGTCATCCGCTTTGCAATGGAGGGAAGTCGAACCTTAATTTCGAACTCCTCCTATGTTCTTCTGATTAATTTCGTTGCGGGTCCAACGACAGTTTAACTTTCCCCCGGGACAACCTTCATTGGTTGGGTTTTTGTGGCGGTCAAGCTGTAGATCCTGGCTGCACAGAAGTTGCAGTGGTGGGAACGAGAGGTGGGAATAGTCCCGTTTTAGTTCATAGTTCGTAGACAACAAATTACAAGCAAAGATAAAACTAAGACACCTATGTATTACTGGCACTTATTTCAATGCTTCTAGAAAAATCGTAAGCTTGAATCTCGCCTAGCCCTTGTACAGTCAGCGTCACAGTTGACACCCAAAGTGGCCAAAAGGTGATGTGCACAACCTTATTCCAAGTGTAACAAAGACGTGTTGCGAACTTATTGGCCACTTTGGGTGTCACGAACTATTTGACGCTGACTGTATGCAATGCAGGCACGGTGTGTCTCATACGGCAAAAAACCGCTTTAATTAGGCCAAACTCTGCCAGACGCCCATGGTAATTTACCATTTACAAAGACGCCGCGACGTCTCGACAAATGCAGCTACCGAATTCATCCTTACAAGTTCGAGCGTTCGCTACTACGCTTTGAAACTACTGTAGAAGAGCTAAGTAGAGCTTCATCATCAATGAATACGTGCTTTGTATTAATTAATGATGAAGGGGCAAACGGGCTTGTAGGTAGGTTAGGTACCCCTAATGGTAAGCGATCACCAACGTCCATTGACATTCATTACGAAGAAAATGTCGAAGTAATGACCTGTAGTGACATTAAAACGATTTATTGGCCAAAACAGATCTTTCTAATTGCTTCTTCTGGTATAATAGCTATCTAGTTAAATAAACGCGAAATACCTACCACAGAAACTAAAACACCTACAAACTTAAAACTTGGCAGGTAGGTCCATTATAGGGTGTAGAGTCGACAACCGCTAAGAAAGGATTTTACAAAACTACACCTAAGGGGGTAAAACGGGGGTTGGAAGGATGGAATGGAGGATGATGAAGAGGAGGATGAAAATCCTATGTTTTCGAAGTTAAAGTAGTCAGAGCCGTGGGCAAAAGCTAGTTTTTATAGTAGAAGAATGCGTTTCAAAAACATTGCAACGTCCTAAGTTAATCTTTAAATTTCTTAGTCCAATTTCCGCCGCGGAGTCAACTGAGTCAGCGCCCCCCGACCTTTTAATTGTGGCTCAAGTGGATAATGTCCTAATGGATAGCAGGAAGGACATGAGCTCATTGATCAGCTGCAACTGTTTAACATTGCATGTGTGCATGGCGTGTGCTCTAATAGGGGAGACCGATGAGAGTTGGAACAGAGGAGAGATGTGACGTTGTTGATTTTTGGAAATCTAACTAACAGAGCGCATTTTGTTATCTCGAGACTTGAACTAAAAACGCGCACTCATGCTCGCTAGTAGTTAAAGTTCCGAAAATCGACAATGTCACAACTCTCCTCTGTTACTACTCACCTAGTCTCACCTACGTGTGGCCGCAATTTGGCTATTGTATAACCATTAAGTGACCTAAGGACAATGAACTCATAGTGTTCCATTAAACTATGATAAACTACAAAAAATAAATAGGTAACTAACTAGATTAATTTGCCTGCAAAGGGAAAATTCTAAATTAGAAATCTTTACAAAAACTAAATCACCTCTTTGAAGTTACAAAATAAGTTGGTGCAGCAGACTTGAGTTCTCTTGAAAACTACATCAGGTCTTCTTCTTCTTACGGCCATTCTCAGATGAGCTAGTTTTTGCGTGTCCGGGCTGTTAAATCGTTAAAAATGACAAATTAGAGACATGCAAGTATTTTTATATGTTACTTAACAACCCTATCCAGTTGTGCATTAACTCATAGGCCTCTATTTTAAGTATTTGTGACTTAATTAATTTCATGAACCTCTGTTCTCTAATTACCGTTACGCGTCCGCACACCGACTTAATGTTAAAACTTGGCTGTAATTTTTATGTCGTATAGATTTGGTTCACTCCATTCAACATTTTAGAGAGTACAAAAGATTGTCTTACGCATAGCAAAATATCTATTCAATAGAACCATTCTGAAAATAATTAGAATTAAAAAACTGCTTGTCCGAGCGAAAGTCCTAATTCCCGTGACGTTTTCTGTTTTTGGGCACACAAGCCTAAATAATAATATTTGACACATCATATACGCGCGCGGCGCGAGCCCTTAGTTAGTTTTAAGACCTGTTAGCAAGTAGACGTCTATTGCGTTGGCGTACCGTCGATGAATTGCGTAAGAGTATAATTACCATATCTTTGGTTTTCAATTTTTCTATTTACCATGTCCTTATTTTTATACTCGATTTTTGAAGGTAGATCCATCCACGTTGTTAATTTAAATAGATTCAGTACTTTGGCCTTCATACGTTGTAGTAAGACAATATTTGCATACACTGAAGATTTTGGAAATTTTGAAGAAAAACTATCGTTTTATAATTTCCATGTACTAATTACCGTATATTTATAATCACCGTTGTATGAAATTATTACCTACAAATTGCACTCACGATTGAATAAGTATGATGATAAAATATGAAATATACCTAGACTTTCGCATAACAACTGTACGGACTTTTCTTCCAATCTAACAATCAAAATTTAAAAAAACTTTCGTTAGAGTTACCTCGAAATAGATTCGATTTCATGACGAATGTTCAGCTTCAGTTGCTGCATGGTTGTTGGATTTAAGAGTATATTTTAACCCCTAAGGTGACCCCACAAAAAGAAGTTACCTGGAGTGAAATCGGGGCTTTCTGATGGCCAGGAGATGTCACCCATGCATGAAACATGTCTCGTACCAGATATTTATTTTCACTATTAGTATAATTGATATTAACATCTTAAATCATTAATTAATTCTAATATAATACCATTTAAATCTATCCATAATACCTTTGCCCTGAGAAGATGAGATTGTCCAACAGTAACACTTACCTGGCGTGATCACATTAAGAACAAAAGAGAACATATCAACAGACAATGGGACTTTTCAAGGCAAGAGTGTATAGGCACTTTGTACCATCCTAAACTGCATCCTACCTGCTTTGTTATGCATAGAAAAAACTTCGTGATATGCAATGGGTACTGGACGTAAGTAACGTACGTAGTAAGCGAATAGCATCAATCTGAAAACTTATTGTAAAAGAATCGAGGTGACAAATCATCAATCTCCTGATCCATTATCTTTACGTTAAATCGTTTGTACCACATTGAAATCAAATAAATGATGATTAATATTCTGATCAAATGTGACACGTAGCCCCTTCTGGCCGAAACTAAGTGTTTCTGTTATGACCTCGATTATTGCAGTATACTGAAAATATCTTGATACAATAAATAATAGAAATGAGTGTTTTCCTTTTTTCAAAGGGTTATTAAGTATACCTACAGCGTTTTTTATGACGCTATATATTTATATACAAATTTATCAATGCAAGATATTGTTTTCTTGCTATTTTACATATTTTTTCTAATTACCGTTAGATTAAGTATTAGCCTTATCTAATTACCGTGACCATAAAATTTTTGGGTCTCATTTACGCGAAAACCGCTTGGAATAATTTGACGCCTTAACGATTGTTAAATTCGTACTTTTCATGTGTTTCATATTTAAATGCGTTTAAGTCAATTAACCCAAGTTTCAAAAATGATATGGTAATTAGGCTGAGAACGCCTAATCGTGAGAATGACCGCTTATTGTGTCGACAACAAACCTATGTATACAGTATCAGCCCAAAACTCCGCTACAAGAGTGGCGCTACAAGACTATATTAGGTGTAGTCTACGATGATAGACTTAGGCTCAGTTGCACCATCAGACTTTGACCGTAACTATAACGATAACCGGTAATTTTTGTATGGAGTTTGACAGATTTTTGACGTTTGTTACAGTCAAAGTAAGATGGTGCAACCCAGCCTTAATGGATAATAAACACGTAGGTACAATGACGTATTTTTTTTAATAATTTAGTTATTATTATCTTAACGGGCATGGCACCTCTGGACTGGCACAAAACAAGTGCATAATCCAGTGCGCATTGTTGTCTGTCCACAATCGATGGTCAATCGGCTAGTCTTTTCTACGTATTCTGCTTGTGTCTGTCGCATAGAATGACGAATGTCTAGAAGTGGTGGTGTATTTTTGCCTTACTTTGTTGCATCGTTAATGAGAGATTTTTGATGAAAGCATTTTAAGTTAGATAAAAACTTTATACTTAACTAGGAACACAAAATTATGTATCGTACATAGCAGCTCCTAACCAAATTCAAGACGAAAACTGTTATCAATACTTCGTTCGTTCGTTCGTTTCAGCCAAATGACGTCCACTGCTGGACAAAGGCCTCCCCCAAGGTTTTCCACAATGAACGGTCCTGCGCTGCCCGCATCCAGTCTCTTCCCGCGACCTTTACCAGATCGTCGGTCCACCTAGTAGGAGGCCTGCCCACGCTACGTCTTCCAGCCCGTGGTCGCCACTCGAGAACTTTCCTGCCCCAACGGCCATCGTCTCTACGAGCTATGTGTCCCGCCCACTGCCACTTGATTTTAGCAATTCTGCGAGCTATGTCGGTTACTTTGGTTCTCCTGCGGATCTCCTCATTTCTGATTCGATCACGCAGGGAAACTCCGAGCATAGCCCGCTCCATCGCCCTTTGGGTGACCTTGAGCCTTCTTATGAGGCCCATAGTAAGCGACCACGTCTCAGATCCGTATACCATCACTGGCAACACGCATTGGTCAAATACTTTCGACTTGAGACACTGCGGTATTTCGGACGTGAGTATATGGCGAAGCTTCCCGAACGCTGCCCATCCGAGTTGGATTCGACGATTGACCTCTTTCTCGAAGTTGGACCTACCTAACTGGACTGTTTGTCCCAGGTAAATATAATTGTCAACAACTTCGAGTGTAGAGTCTCCAACCTTCAGAGGAGTGGATGCAACACGGACATTTGACATGATTTTTGTCTTGTCCATGTTCATTCTGAGGCCCACTTGTTGAGAGGCTCTACTGAGGCCATCGAGCATATATCAATACTTACCACAGAATAAATACCTACCTTACTTACTTTTACTTTGATTCAAGACGATATTATCAATCAACACACTCATGATTCTCAATACGCCCACTTTGATCTAACGGTGTTTAAGGCCTTAACCAGGTATGCTGTCATAGAGCTGTAAGAGGGCTGGACGAGAATAACTTTCTCCCAGCAAACTTAATGCAACATTTTGGAAAAAATGTAGAAATTCGTTTTTAATTTTAATTTTATTTAGCTATTTACCTTTCATAACTCTATGTAGCGATACTTCCGTCACATAAGTGAGGCTTCCAGCTAACTCGATTTGCGCGTTCTCGCGAACACAATCGTAAGGTTTCGTGTAAGGGGACCAGACTGGCTTAAAGTTACGTACTTATTCACATAACATGCTACAATGAATCCACTATTTCCACTGCCTACCTAGGAAATAATGCGGATTGTGTACGTAATTGTAACATTGTAAGCTGCAATAGGTATTAAAAGTATTAATAACTGTACAACTTTGTGAATACATTTAAAAAGTCTTGAATCAAACTTACGGTTCGTTATAATAGCACGATATCTTAACAATTTGTACAATGTTTCTAAACAAAGTTTGGAATAAATCTATGTAATAATGCTGATAAAAGCATGACCAACGAATAATACTGAATGTACCTAGCTACTTCTTTCCTGTTTTGTAAATCCTTATTTAATTGTATGGCCTGTTGTATGAACAAAGTATAATAGTTTTTTTGTATGTTAATCTGCTTGTCAGGTTTTTTTGCCAGACTATGCATAATATTTTGTGTTTAGGTACTTAAGTATTAGGTAATAGAGACTGTCATAGCTTCGCTGCATCCTCAAATTTTTAATAATTAGGTAGAAACAATAAAATTGGTACCTACTTTGATTCAGTGGTCTAATGTTCTGCCAAAGGATCCATTCCAAAGTCTTTTACAGCTAAGAAAAAACGTTAATGTTTAAACATAAAGGTCCCGTATTGAGTTTTAAGTCCAAAGTTTCTTTAGAAATCATTTTCCGTGAACTTAATCGCTTGAGGTTCCGCATATTTTATTACCTGAACGATGAATGGTTGTTGGAATGTATAGTTCGAGAGGGTTTATATTATGGAGCCGGAGGAGCTGTCACTCGCACTGGACTTCTTAAGGACCCTCCACACGAGTTCGGAGCTATTTTTGAAACCTACTGTGGTTCAATTTCCAATACACGTAATTCGGAAGTGCAACGATTCCATTTTGATCAAAATCGCATGGAAATCTGAACTCTATGGTTTTAATTTAATGATACTTTACTGTGTTTATTGTGCTGGGGACAAATGTTAAAGGAGTGCGTGAAAGGGTTAAAGGAACAGAAAATAAACAATTCTTAGTTTGACTTACCTATCTAAAGTGAATTGATTTTTTTTTATTAATTTCATTAATTACTTAAAGTAAACTTAAGATTTAAGGCCTAAATCAAATTAATTAAAGACCTAAAATACAATAAAAACAAACTTTATAGTATACATAACGTGGCTTGCGGTCAGGTGTACAATTTCCTTAACCCTTTCAACGCCGTTATCGGAAAACTGTCAATGTAACTTAATTCCTCTTTGTTCGCCCCTCTTCACTCTTTGTGTTACATAAATGTATAGTTTATTGACTGTTAATTTTTTACCTCAATCAGAGGTGGAATTGTGTAAAGCAATCGTTATCATTTGACAGTTCATAATGTACGATTATTCTGTCAAACGCTTTGTTAAACTGACTTTATCGTACGTTATGAACTGTCAAATTTTAATGATTACAATTGCTTTACACAATTCCACCTCTGTATACCTACTCGTATGTCTGAAGTGTACCTAATTTAGAATCGGAGTAGCAATTTATTGAGTTTTAAACTTATCCAAAATACTATTTAAAATGAATATTATGACACAGACGATGATGACAAGTCTCTTTATTACAGTAAAACTCTTCGTGAGTTATTAAAAGATCTACTACAAAACTTCAAGTAACTAGGTAATTTCTTAATCCTAAACTAATTACGCAGTGCACCTAAGATAAAGTTAATAGGTTCTTCCAATGGTAGTAGTCGCGTAGGTACAAAGACAGGTTTTGACACTTTCCTGATTTAGATATAAAATCTTTATAAATAACTTTACATGAAAGCTACTGGAATCCCTAGATATGAGCTATATTGTACAGTCGCGTAGAAAAGTGTACATAGGCTGTCTAGCCTATGTGTAAGTTTGCAACTTTTGTACCTACAGAACGTCTATTTAACTAATAATCTAAGATAAAATAAAATATGTATTTATTATCGTCTTCGTCTAGTACTAAAACCTGGATTTGTATTTTTTCTCTTGCCTATACCAAATGTGGCGGCTTGTCGCTGTAAAAATACTCGCATATTACACGACCCTTTTAATTTATTCGGGATGATGAAGCAGGCTTATGGCTAACTCCGTTTAAGCGGGCTATGAAAATATACATCAGCCCTACTTGTTTTAAAAAACGATATTCACCATATTTATAGGATTCAGTGTCAAGCAAGACCGATGACAGAATAAAAGACAACCAACAACTATCTCGCGATATGGCATGTACTCGTATGTAATATTACAGCATATTTAGCTGAATCTGCTTAAATATAAATAAATTCATAACTTTTTAGCAATTGATTTACACATAGGTGGTTTTGATCAATCAGGCGGATTCGTAATACAGACTCGCTAAGTAAAAAATCACATTTGTGGCTGAAGTTCTCTGTCAAATTAAATCGTATAAAAGAAAAAAAACCGGCCAAGTGCGAGTCGGACTCGCGCACCGAGGGTTCCGTACAAACCTGCAAGGTTTACAAAGTTCGTTCATTACGACAATCGAGTCATAACTATGTTTTTTTTTTCACGGGTTAAAGGCAATTAGATCTAAGTATTTGATATGAATTTCAACTTGATAGCTCTACGCGTTCATGAGGAAAAAAGTAATAAGTTTTTATTTATTAAAAAATATATATTTTGTAATGTAACTAAAAATTTAAGGTTTTCGGAATTTTTCCTTTATGTGTGCTATAAAACGTTGCTTCATGCCAAATTTCAAGATTCTAGGTCGACTGGAAGTACCCTTTAGGTTTTGATTCCCTTGCGAGTACTTGCGAGTTTCAAAATATGCAGCTTAAATTGCTGTTTCTTTTGATTGCGTTGACATAGAAGTTTGATTTTGTTACAGCTTAAAGGTATTATAGACCTGAGTATTTGGTATGAATTTCAATTTAATACCTCTACGCGTTTATGAGGAAATGGGTAGTAAGTTTAAAATTATTAAAAAAATATATATTATGTGATGTAACTAAAAATTTATGGTTTTCGTAATTTTTCCTTTATCTATGCTATAAGACGTTGCTTCGTACCAAATTTCAAGATTCTGAGTTCACGGGAAGCACCCTGTAGGTTTTGATTCCCTTGCAAGTGTCGAAAATTTGCGGCATAAACGGCTGTATCTTTTGATTGCGTTGGCTTAGAAGTTTGATTTTTTCACAGCTTCAAGGGACAGTAGACCTGAGTAATTGATATAAATTTCAGCTTCATACCTCCACGCGTTCCTGAGAAAAAGGGTCTTGACAGACGGACGGACAGACGGACAACAAAGTGATCCTATAAGGGTTCCGTTTTTTTCTTTTGAGGTACGGAACCCTAAAAATGTAGAGCCAGTCTATAGATTTTTTTTAGATGCGCACTTCAGTCGTTTCATATTCTACTCGTACATCTCTTTTTCGTAATATTTTTTAATTTTTCATTTTAAATACGTTTAACAAAGTTTCAGTCAAACGGAAACAATAGATATTGATAAAACAAAAATTTTAAATCAAAATGAAAGCACTTTTGAATGAACTTCCGAAAGGTGGAAGATTTTACTTGAGCACACAAAGAGTTCAAAAGAGTCTTCCCTGGATGCCGGTAGAGCTTTTACGAAACCACCAAATTCCAGTCTTCGGTTAAAGGCAATAAGGTTTACATTGCGTTAGTAGACTAACGTCCTTAATTATGATTTCCTTATTTGTTATTAGACAGCATTAATAGAGGTTGGTATAGGAATTTGAGCTTTAAAAATGAAGAACCAGGAAAATAAAAAGGCACATTATTCTGTAAGAGCCAATAAATAAAAAGAAGGCTTTTAAAACTCAATTAAGCTATAGGTAGATTTCATTTCATGATCGCTCCGAATTGAGGAACATTCTCAATCATCGCGTTACTTTATTGAATCGAAATCAAAATTTCATAAACGGAATACTACGTAGACCTTATAGCGTCTTAGCCTTCTTCATTATTACTTGAAAATCCCTGAAAAATTCTCAGTTATCAGTCTTTGATTTCGCATCCTTTGGAGCTTTTGAAAAACCTATTTTGCAACTTGACCATTTTATGAATTTTGCTCTACATGGCGGAGATAGCGAGCAGGCAAAGCTGGCAGGGAACATACATTTTCGGCAATTTATTGTAAATTTTAGGCTGCTTTTCCACTAATTGTTGGCGCACACTGGGCGACACGCCATAGCGACAGCTAAGCGTCTTGACGCCTATTCTTGTCAATTTCATAGTAGGTACGAGTATTAGCTTGTCGTCGTGATTCCGCGACTATGACGCCATGTGTGCGAAGCTTTTGAACAAAATATGAAACTGTCGACCGCAGCGTCTAGTCGCCGCGTCTGTCGCTGTCGCGTGTCGCCTAATGTGCGCCTACACTAATTATATACTCAGAAATTATGGAAAGAGGCATCGCAAGCTGTGGTTGTATCCTTTTCTAACAAAGCTAAGCGGGTTAAAGATACGTATCTCCTCGTAACGACGCTGTGAGGCTGAGCAGAACGAGGATACGTCAGCTGTTTGTTTTCAGCTCGCAACACCGCTTCGCACATATCCGATTGCTAACTCCGGTCACAGACGTGTTGCAACTTTTTTGAAAATGCTTAAAAACTATCTATGATGGTATTTTTTTTTATTTGGTCATACTTATTGAAGTTTAGAGAGAGCGCGGCGCTAACGGTTTAGCGTTGCTCTCGCCTACATGAATTTTGATTTATTTTATTTGTTGAAAAATTTTAGGCTATTTAATATGTATTCAATGTGGGTAGTAAATTTTTCGGTGGTATCTTGTTTAAGTACTTATTATTTGACGAAGATTAAATGGACCGATGCGTAGTCTTGTTAGTTTAGTATCTTGGACAGAACAGTTACACTACTAAGTACTATTGAGCGTGTTTTCACGAGCTGTACTGATCAAGATGGAGAGAGGAAGTGAGCGAGGCTTAGAAAATGGAGAAAACATGCTACATTTAAGTTTCGAAGGCAATAAATACATTTTTATTTAAAAACATTGGCAGATATTTCCTCTCGCATCATTACACAGCACAGCGTTGGTGTAGAAGCAGCATTATTCTGAAGTTTGTTTCCAAACTCTGCAGCAGGTAACATCATAATATAACAATCTTAGCGTCTTGAAAACGTATGTCTTTGAAATAATTTCGTATGTATTATGCAAACGCATTAACTTATTCCGTGAGTTTCGGATGCTGTTATTATAAACTTGAGGATGATACAATTTCATTTGAAACGTTTATGGGATTTATTGTGTTGTTGTACTACAAAGTTCAAAGTGTTTTTCGTTGAATTAAACATTCGCCATTTTCATGAATTTTTTTAAGATTTCGTTCCAAATAAACTATGTTACTTTAGAAAGAAGTACCTACTTTAAAGTTATGAATAGAGATACATTTAAAGAGCTCCTATTCTACTGCAATTCTGTGAAAATGTGAAACTCGCTTAAATGCAAAACTTTGAAGTAATACGTCATGCAGTTCTACAAGCAAGAGTTTTACAGAATATGAAATTCAAATTGCGACACGGATTTATGACACGACCAATAAGCCTAGGATGCGCGCCACGATAAGCTTTTATCGCACCATTTTATCGATTTTAGGTACCTGATAGGCCATTTGCTGTCTTAAATCGTCGATAAGATTTTATCACGACGCGCATCCTAGCCCGCCAGATATTTAAGTTATTTTTTATTAACAAAGATCTCCACTTGCAATTCGGACATGTCCGTTCGTTTCAGCCAAAAGATGTCCACTGCTGGACAAAGGCCTCCCCCAAGGATTTCCACAAAGGCCGGTCCTGCGCCGCTCGCATCCAGGCACCTCCCGCGACCTTCACCAGATCGTCGGTCCACCTAGTGGGAGGCCTACCCACGCTACGTCTTCCGGCTCGGACGTGTAGTTACATTTAATCGATAAATCAACCACTGCAAGTGAAATGCTTGCTTGTCCTATCAAAGTGGATAGAGAATGCTACGTATCCTGATTATCCCGGAGGAAGCTCTGTGAATATAAAGCAGTTACACTACCAAGTTATGCGGACAGGCGAACTATTTTGGCATCGTTCGAAATTAGAATTGATTCAATCAGGATAAATGGCCTTGATCGTGAATCAAAGCCGTTCAGGCTGTAGGCCGTGCCAAAGAAATATACATACATAATTACATACATACACTCGAAAAACATTAGGTGAGCTGAAATTCATATCGAATCATCATTTCAGCGGCGGCTTTTTCATGTGGCGGAAATGATTCGCATACATTTTAAGGTGTTTTAGTTACTCTCGCTCAAGGAAATTCTATTACTTGTAATTTTAAACAGTTTTTCACACAATCAAAACAATGGTATGTAATGATCCTGTAGTGTAGTAAGTAGCAATAAATAAAGTTTTTTTATGATTAGGAGGTCTGAAAGTCTCAGATTAACGTATTATTTCACAATTCACCCAAAACACAACCAGTTGTCGTTACATTTTTCGTGCGATTCCCTAATAAGCGCTCGGTGACGCGAACCAGCTACTTACTATCGATGCAGAAATCAGAAGTTGAATTTAATTAAAACTTCCACCTGCCGTTCTAGTTAGCGCTTGTTACTATTTCCCAACTTTGTTTCTAGTACAGAGAGCACATCAGCCTATACAGCTTCTTGCAGAAACGACTCTATTACAACTACGTAAGAGCTATGTGTAAAGCTTGATGTGCTATCGTTTGTACTTCAAACTGTTATATGGATGATAAACAGTCTTTGCAAAGCCTAATAAATGTGTTTGAAACTTTAGGAGAGAAACAAACTGAAATTTATCTAAAAGGTTTCGTCCTTCGCGGTTTGATTTCGGGATCGGAGACTCTCTGGAGTTTTTCTTCAAGTGATTACTTTTGGTAAGATAAATATTGACTATGCGATCGTGCTTTGTTTTTTTTGGCCATCTCTTATTGCAGACCAGGGATAAAAATCTATGGTTTAATTTTAAAAATTTTTGCTTGCGGTTTAACTTTACCCGTGTGAAATTCAGTTGGCCACAACTGACTGACACTTAGGGCCGATTTTTAGTCCAGTCAAATTAGACATGAACCCTGCAATAATTCGCATACAGCTGAAAATTGGTACGAATGTTCGGAGCACCATTATGAATTAACTGTGAAAAGTCCCCATCGATCCGACGTGTGCTAAAAAAAAAATTCAAGGTCAAACTTAAAAAATACGGGTTTTTGAGATTTTCAGCCAAACGGTAAGTTTTATCACAAAAATATGTATGACAAGGTTTAAGACCATACAATTATCTATCAAAATTGTCTATACACTTTCTCCTAAGAGTCAGCGTTTCTGAGATTCGATGATCCGAAGAGTCAAAAAAGTGTTTTCTTCATAACGGTCTTACACATAAATCCAATGTGATATCGCCTCGTACCACGACTCAGCATTGTATCATGATGTGTTGTCGACGTCGAATATAAAATGATTAACCTTAATGTCATTTGTCATCTTTAATTGTCGAAAAATGTTTGCAACTTAGACGAAGGACTGCACCGTGAGTTTCTAAGATACGAAGTTTTCGTGTCTATTATGTTTAAGAGCTCTTATATGCACACGTCACTACTCTACTTGTAACTCTATGGTCACTCTTTTAGCCCGGTCAAGTCAGAAAATCCAGGTTATAATAATTCGCATAGAGCTGAAAATTTGTGTGATTGTTGAGAACACCATCCTTAATGAAATGTCAAAAGTCCCCAGCGATCCGTCATTTGAAAAAAAAAATTACGAAGTCCAAGTTTTTTGCATTTTTCCGCCAAACAGTAAACTTATCATAAGAAATGATAAGAAATAGTAGTAGATCATAAAATTATCTATTAAAATTGTCTTTGCCCCTTTTTCCTAAGAGTCACCGTTTATGTGGTAACGATGCAAAAAGTTGGAGAATTCGCATTCTGTTAACTACTCCAAAAGTCCACAACTTCAACTCTATTAAAATAGTTTTGAATTGAACAGGATAACAAATACATCTTAAAAAAGGCCTACTGGGGAAACCTGGTAAAAAAAAATACGCCAAATAACCCTCATAGGTGTTGTGGAAACATGTGCATATAACGAGAACATCAAAACTAACTTTTTGAATCGTTCTACCTCATAATCGGTGACTCTTAGGAAAAAGGGGTAAAGACAATTTTAATAGATAATTTTATGATCTACTAGTTTTTATTATCTATTTTTATGATAAATTTACTACTTGGCCAAAAAATGCAAAAAACTTGGGACTTCGAAAACTTTTTTTTTAAATGACGGATCGTCGGGGACTTTTGACATTTCATTTAGGATGGTGTTCTTAACATTCATACAAATTTTCAGCTCTATGTGAATTATTATAACCTGGACTGTCTAACTTGGTCGGGCTAAAAGAGTGACCATAGAGTTACAAGTAGAGTAGTGACGTGTGCATATAAGAGCTCTTAAACATAATAGACACGAAAACTTCGTATCTTAGAAACTTACGGTGCAGTCCTTCGTCAAAGTTGCACCCATTTTTCGATAATTAAAGATGACAGACGACATTGAGGTTGATTATTTTATATTCGACGTCGACAACACATCATGATACAATGCTGAGTCGTGGCACGAGGCGATATCACATTGGATTTATGTGTAAGACCGTTATGAAGAAAACACTTTTTTGACTCTTCGGATCATCGAATCTCAGAAACGCTGACTCTTAGGAGAAAGTGTATAGACAATTTTGATAGATAATTGTATGGTCTTAAACCTTGTCATACATATTTTTGTGATAAAACTTACCGTTTGGCTGAAAATCTCAAAAACCCGTATTTTTTAAGTTTGACCTTGAATTTTTTTTTTAGCACACGTCGGATCGATGGGGACTTTTCACAGTTAATTCATAATGGTGCTCCGAACATTCGTACCAATTTTCAGCTGTATGCGAATTATTGCAGGGTTCATGTCTAATTTGACTGGACTATTTTCAATCATCTGATATCTTTTAACTGAAGAATAAACTTGTCATTTTGACATATTTTCCACACTGAAACTGTCAATGTGCCAAACTTATTCTTTAGTTAAAAGTTATCCGACGATTGAAAAATCAGCCTTTAACGTTGCAGTTTGGCTAATTACCTACTGGATATACATAGTTATAAATTACAGCCTGTTATACTGATGTATGAACATAATGATGTAAGTAATAACTTTTTTTATAACTGTAAAGTTCTACTAACATTCGTTCAGTACATTTTCTGTGAAAGAGTATCAAAATATGTTTGAGTAGGTACGATCCATCCATTTCCACAAACTTACTTATTAACCCTGATGACTTGTACTACAGGTATGCAAATACCTATTACAGGCATCAGTCTCACACAAACAACTTTGTTTTTGAATTGTAATGTGCTTGTAATGTACCCTGTTATTAATATAAGTTACACCCTCTAGGTGTAGAAATGACATTTTAATCCAGTGTTCATCCCTAGTGTAACTTTTTATTAATAAGGAGGTAAAATATTAATAGAATAGGTTAATGCTTTAACATGTTCATAGCGAATACCAAAGCGCTTATAGTTAAGTTGTTAGTGGGTACAGCATAATAAGTTATTAAGCTCAAGTGAGCGGCGAGCGAAGTGAGCGGCGTTGTATCTAGCAAACTAATCGGTGACGTAATTCCTCAGACTCATCTATCTAAACTAATAATATTATAAAGAGGAAAATTTTAATTGTTTGTTTGAATTGAATAAGCTCCGAAACTACTGGACCGATTTGAAAAATTCTTTCACCATTAGAATCCTACATTATTTCTGATGAACATAGGCGATACGAAATTTTCCATGCCAGCTAGTTCCTGATAAAATTAAAGAACCTAATTGATTTTTAGAAAACTGATATATCATAATAGGTTAAAACATAGTAATAAATTCTCTATCTTTCTGACTCTACCGGTCTACTGCCTTTATTAAGAAATGTCGTATATAATTGATTAGTTTTAACTAGAGCTAAATGTACGAGTATATAGTACGAGAGATAAATGTCGCAATAAAAATAAATTCAATTATACTCTCTTAATACAGACTCAAATAACGTTTATTTCACCCAAAAAGTACATGAATTGAGAGATCCCAAAGGAACTAATATTAGAAACAGGGTAAAATTCCAGCGACCATTATACAATTTGACATAGCATTCCACCCTAAAATTCCCATGCATGAAGTCTCCCTTTAATATTCGCCCCACAATGTTTACCCCCAAACAATGTCCTAATTAATTTGCCATTATTTATTTTATCAATGCGCAAATTGCCTTTGATAGGACAAAATGTATCGGCTACCGATAAAAAAGTCGTCTCAATAAATTGATAAATAAATTGGCAGCTAAATGAGTTTTATTTGTGTGCATTGAGTTCCAAAATCCGGTAACCCAGTTTAGAAGCTCCGAGCGAGTATCGAGTAGTTCGATGCGAGATGAGAGCGAGAGTCTTGCGAGTTGTGACGTATCGGCACTCGATTGCGCCATTCCGATGTGCTAATCGATACGGCGATTATTCGGTGATGTCATTCCGGTTTATTTGGTTTTAGTCAACGGTTGAATTATTTTTACAATTAAAATTATCAAAAAGTTCGCGAACTAACACTTACCGGTTTCAATGTAATTCATTAGTTTCTATGTGTATTCAAATATTAAAATGTGCTATGCATGCATTAATTTTACGATTAATATTTTTACGTTCAAGTCATCAAAAATCATTGCCTTTTATACTGGCTGAAAACTCAACAAAAATAAAAATTAAAACCGTTTCAAAAAAGAAAAAGTTATCGATTCGAAAGTTTCGAATCGTTCGAAATTCAAATCGCATCTCGATACGCATCGAGCACTGGCCGGGCCCGGCAAGGGCGGGGGTCGGGGGTAGTCCCGTCAGGCTCCAGGGCCGGAGCTTACATAACGCGAGAAAAGCGGATGTACCCGGCTCCGCACCGTCTCGCTCGCACTTTATTAGGACGCGTCTACGCTGGAGAAGTTTTCTTACGACGTTAACATTTTTAAAATGCAGACAGTTTTTTCCAATGCCTATTTATGAATGTTATCCGATCAAGGAAAACCGAATTTCAATCATATTTAAAAAAAAAGAAATAATTTAATCGAAAGGGATTTATCTGAATTATTCAATCAATGTAGCAAAATAAATTTGCCATTGCAATCTTAAATGTGTGTGTATCTCTCTTAAAACTTATTTTTTATTTTTATTTTATTGCTAAGAAAACAAACAGCATTCATGGAAGACATACACATAGTTACCAATTAAACTTCACTAATTAATTATTAATTCTGAAAATCCTCTTACTGCACGTTACAAAGCTGTTTTCCACCAAGGAAGCTTTTCAGTTGTTTATTGTAGTAATTGGCTTATTTAAATGAAATATTTATAACTACATTTTAATAAAAATAAAGTACGTAAATAGAACGTACAGTGTTCTGGTACCACTGCGCCTTTGACATTGACTAACCTGCAGTGTCTAGACAAAAATTTAGTTATGACTTATTTGACCTTTTACAAAATTAAATGTCTGAAAACAATTGTCTTAGTAAAAATTAGTACTATTTATAAGATTAGGTTTTAAAAGACTTCCCAACGAACGTCACGCGCAAGTTTTCTTTATCAGCATAAAAGTTGACCTGGAAAAACGTTGCCAATCAGAGCGCGGCCTTACAGCGCTCCGCACATGTGCCGATTGCGCTGACATTTACGTAGTGCGCCCCGTACCGCCGAGTGGACGTGCCTTGCTGGCGCGTAGCGCGACAAAAAAATAAACCGTTCGAATTTCAAATAATATTGAGACATTTCAGTTGTTTTTTTGAAAACAAAAATTGTGCCTGTATTTTTTTCGTTCCGAATTTGTGTGTTCCATTTTTTAATTTGATTTGCGAGTGTGCGGATTGGCGAGGGGTCGTTTTCCCCGGGAGTATTGCTATAGCAACGAATGACGTCAAGTTCACGGGCGGTTGGTGCATTTTCGTTCGATAATGAATAGTTTTCGGAAAATCGGATGCTAACAGAATAGCGACTGATTTGATTTCGAATCTTCTCGTCTCTACTATTACGAAATGTGAGTTGTAACATTTTCTTTAGATGATAATTTAGAAGTAATTAGAAACATTTAATAGTAAAGTCGTCATTGTTATTCTTTTTTTGACAAGGTAAGGTTTACATTAAGTTATTAGTAAACGGTAGTAAGTAATTAATTTAATTACCTAGGTATTCGTCTATTAAACTGGATTACTCAATTAGAACGTATTGAATTCTGAGTAAGTAGTTGGTCTCTATAAATGCACCTATTTAATGGGCATTGTTATCTAATACCAATTATAAGCAAATTAGATGAGTCATTAAGTTACTGCATGGTTGTCTTTCCTATTTTTTTGTTATTTTTATAGCTGTTTTTCCTATCTTGAGTCACAGACTTGGATAAAACCTGCTTAGATTATGTTATGCAGTACGTATTATAAGGATAAACTGGTACTTATTTTTTCAAACTATTTTTCTACTTTTTTCTAATAGAACTAAATAATTGAAAAGCTTATTACTACCACGTTATGTGTAACTCAGTCTCGCCAAGCGTAATAAAGTCGCATTGCAATGCATGGCACGAGATATTCGCAAAGAGCTCTATCCATATATGAAACTTATACTCTATCTATTGAGTTTATATTAATTGTTTACAGAAAAACATCTTAACATCTTAGTAGCAAAAAAATAAAGCCTCAAACACAAGGAAAAATTGATAAAGACGTATGTGGAAAACATGGAAATAGGCGCGTCCGGGTGTTCCAATGTCCAAGTTCCAAACTTTGATGTGTTTTTGAATCAAAATGATTGGAATAAATCACATCACAGAGATAATAAACTCACATATACTGATACTGTTTGGCTTAAAGCTTTTACTTAAAAAATAACTAACTCAAGAGTTTTTCCTGAGAAAACTTATTGAATTCCACTTCCCTTTAGTCGTAAGTAAGTAAATGGAACCTCATGATCTACATTAAAAATAGTACCTACTTTATGGACATAATATTTGCATTTTAAGTTTGACGTCAAAAATACAGTATAGTTCTTTGCTGTTACGTTTTTTGGTAGGTGGTTTTTGAATAAGAAACTGTATGTTGTTTTTATGTTGTACTAGCTTTCCGCCCGCGGCTTCGCCCGCGTGGAATTTTGTCTGTCACAGAAAAACTTTATCGCGCGCGTCCCTGTTTCAAAAACCGGGATAAAAACTATCCTATGTTCTTTCCCGGGACTCAAACTATCTCTATGCCAAATTTCATCAAAATCGGTTGCGAGGTTTAAGCGGGAAAGCGTAACAGACAGACAGACAGACAGACAGACAGACAGACAGAGTTACTTTCGCATTTATAATATTAGTTGGGATTGGGATAGTACTATTACCTTGACAATTTTTTGGCAGGTATAGGTCTTTAAATAGGTAATGTTGTTTTTATGTTGTATAAAGTATTGCCTTGACTAGTAATTGCATGGCGACTTATTTGTGTGTGTGTGTGTGTGTGTGTGTGTGTGTGTGTGTGTGTGTGTGACAAATGAACAAAGACCTAGGTGTCAATCCAACCATCTATTAAGGAATTAAATCCACTTACATTGACGACGGTTAATTTGGTCATTCAAAGTCAAAGTCAAAATTTCTTTATTTGTTTAGACTAATAAATAGTTCTTACAAATCGTCATAAAATATGCTCTTAAGGAGCCTCTACATGTCTCATAATCTTTTTACCCTACCAGCGCTTCGAGACCAACATTTGGCAAGTGCTGAGAAGAAGCGCCGCAACAAACTCAGTAATATAACAAACAAACAAACTCATTATGTAGGACTGTGAGTTGAATCTGACTCATACATGCGTCAAGGCAGGCTATTATCATACATAATACATGAAATTAATACTTTGCCGTGACAAACGGACATCTTCGTGTACCAAATTATCATACTTTCGAGTTTTGTTAGTTTATTTTGGCAAATTAATTTGGGCAAATGTTGGTTGCCTACTTTTTTAACACGATCTGTTCATCACCATTATGTTTTTCGCATTTATTATAAATGCCTATTTTTGTCTATTACTTTGTACTATTGTACTATTTTGAGATTTTTCAAATAATTTAGCTTAGAACTAAGCTACTTTTTATTGTAAAAAATATGCAGGTCAAGTTAAATTTTCCGTGGAAAAAGCTCTAACTAGCAATTATTATGATGCCCTTAATATTACGAAAAAGGTCTTAATATGCAGTCAAAACAAAAACAAGAGTATACCTACTTGCAAACATTCTTGTACGAACCATAAACTAACGTGTTACGGCAACGTAGCCATGCTTATTTCGTAACGATATTAGCAGCCTCAAAAACTCGGACCCACATTATTTGTCAAAGGATATTGAACTCTGTTACTAGAGCGTTTAGTTCGAGATGAGTTCGCCGGAACAGGTTTTAGAAACGATTTTTCTGCGGAGGTCTCGTTGCGTAAGCTAAAGCAGTGTTGACATTGCGAGCTGATGGTGCATAGTAGGAGCGGCCCTGGTACTGGCAGCTAAAATCTCGCGTTCGAAGTTGGTTAAAAATAATATTTTTGAAGGAATCTTTCTTTGTGCTACGAGTGGCGGAGGATACTGGCCATATAAAAACATGCCGCATTTTGACGTTGAATAAAAAAGAAAAGTTTTGTTTTGATAATAGAGCGTAGCTCGCACGAAACAAAATTAAATGAGGTTTCACAGGTTACGCGTTTTGAGTGCGACTGTTTTTTTTTTATTTATGTTGTTGTCTCTAATTAATATTTTAGAAATTTTAATTTCATTTTCCTAAATATTTTAAAATCAAATCAAATCTAATCATTTATTTTGACGAAGCTTCACTAAATCTTAAGTAAGCAATGTTTTTACGAGATTTTCTTTAGGTGGTTTCTTTATTTAGTTATAACTTTAAAGAAAGAAAAAGTGGTTGTATAATTTAAACATAAGTTCGCTTAATAAAACCTTTCCAATAACCATTAATCAAAAAACTTGTAAGTACAATTAGTTACACTGACCCTTCACTTTTTATCAATTTGCATAGTTACGCTAAAAAAGGTTTACATTGTTTTTGAGTTAGAATTTAGATCACTTCCCACGGGCCGACTCTACTCGTACGTGAATGAGTGACGTGAGAGTTTATAGTACGTGGATTGTAATGTCGTAACAAACAATACACTACGTTTGTAGGTTAGGAGTGCATATTGTCAACCGTGGTATTAACAGGTAAGTTGTTACGTAAAGTCAATTAAGTATAAATATCGAGAAAATAATTTAATTCCAGGCTGGTTAAATCGATAACGTAGCTAAGTGGTTGTAATAAAATAAGTCCTTAGTGTAGAGTTACATCAGTTCCAAAAACAACCTTTGACAGCTTCTACGGGTAGGTACTGAAAATAGAATTACGTAAATAGAGTCTCAATGATATTCTACTTTTGGTAGAGACCAATGTCATCATAAATCAAATCCCTTTTGACGTGTTTTAAGCACATATTATCTGCAACTGTCTTCTTCAATCAAGGGCACACTGCATCTCTCCTTTTCATTTTCCGCCCAACATTTCCAAAGCTTTGAGCAAAGAATTCAGCGCAAGATTTCCGCACGCGCGCATTTTCCATTCCGGGTTCGAATTTTGAAAATGTAGCCAAATTGGTTTGTCAAACCCGGCAACTGTAGAACGAAAACCAGCGTGCACTGAATGATGGGATGTTCTACGATTTTGAAACTCAGAACGTGTAGAAAACATTTAGGCTGAGTTGCACCACCTAACTATGACCGTAACTTTATCGATAACCGGTGTATTTTGTATGGAGTTTGACCGATTTTTGACGTTTGTCGAAGTTAAAGTAAGATGGTGCAACCCAGCCTTAAATTATTATTCTTTTCAGATGTGGAACGCGAGATTTTCTTCTTTTTTTTGTCGTGGATCAAACAGTGACGTAGGACGTCCACCCACAAGGTGGCAGGCGGAAGGCGCTAGATGCAGGCTGCCACCAACCGGCCGTTGTAGTGTAGAAGTCACTGGGGGAGGCCTTTATTCAGCAGTGGACGTCCTAGGGCTAAAATGATCATGATGATGATAATGATTAAGAAAAAAAAGAAAACTAATCAAAAAGAAAATCTACGGGAAAATAATGTCCCTATGATATCTACATGATAGATGACGAATACATAATAGAATAGAGTCAAGTCAATGACTGTCCTAACTCCTAAGAATATTGAAACCGATCTCACAATCGAATCTATGCTTGAGTTTGGATCGAGTTTTGAACGTCGTTTCCTACAGGCGTTACAGAGATTATCATCCGTTTCAAAGCGATTCTAAGAAACTTTTTACTGATATTATAAACTTTGCACAATGAACATGTTATTGTGTTCGTTGTAATGCTTACCAGTTATGTCGCATACTTAGCTAGGGAAAAACCATTGTTTGTATTATAATAATAAGTGTATATAGAGTTAATTTACAAATCGTTCAAAAGTTAATTTTTATGTAATCTCTTGATCGCTTTATAGCGATAAGACCGCCTAAATTATAATACAATACAGTATTTTCTATCTACGAGTACCTCCCTATCTCTAGAAAGACTGTAATGCCAAATAGATAAAAAAATCCTACCGACTCAGAACTTTGTTATGTTCTGTGGCTTGTTTTTATCTCACCACTATGTAACTAAGGGCACATGCCGCGGCGCAAGCCTAGTATGTACAATAATAAAGTCGAAAAGAGGTCAAAACGCTTTGTAAGACAGGTGCGCGTATGTAGGTTAGGCATTACAAAATATTAGCACGTACGTGCGATATTGTTAAACCGCTATTAATCATCATAGGATTCGATGATTTACAGTCAACACATGAGGCTACGAGTATACGTTTCTGTTGCAAAACAGTACATTATGCCAATTTATCAAGGAGTTAGAGCAGTGTACTGCAAGCTTTTTGTGTTCAAGGCACATCTAGGAAAACGAAATTTATTGGAGGTACACCATAAATGACCTTTGTTAGTCTTACCCTTAACTTACTGAAGATAACCTTATTTTTTCGAGGCACACCATCTTCTAATGACCATGGTATACCAGTGTGCCGCGGAACACCCTTTGCAGAACACTGAGCTAGAGTAAAGTTTCTTGTTACATTCAAACAATCTAAGAAACTATTATTTCAAATATTTTTTATGTCAAAAATAAAATATGTACCTACATCGATAACATTTTCTAATTAAGAGGATTTTTGATAAGGAGGTATCCACGGAAGACCAGCGTCGTGGTGTCTCTCGCGTGCGACACCTCGTCATGATACTGACGCCCGTATTCACAAACGATGCTTGCTTAAGTGAAGCAGCAAATCGAACGCACAGTGTTAAATAGAGCTCTGTGATTGGTTCGTGTGTCACCCTGTGCGTCCACGCGCACTGTGAGACCTCATAGTAATGTTTGTGAATACGGGCGTTAGACACTGAGTGGATACCGTTTCGGTGACATGCACATTATTTTATTTAGTTGCATCTGATTTTTTTGATGTTGTTTTGTGTCGCTGAATTAAACTTTTTTTTAGTAAAGATTATTACAAGAAATAACAGCTATCGGTCTAATAAGACATTTTTAGAAACGCAAACGTTATGACGTGTAGTAGAGTATCTAACTCTGTGTAATTTTCCTTTATCTTGCATCTTGTTCTTACCTTAATTGTATTCACAAGAGCGAATAATACATAATTCCATCACGGCAAAATCCGATAAATGCAATTAAACCGTGATAACGTGTTCGTGATATGTAGAGTACGTACTGGAATTACTCGTTATGTATTATTTAATATATCGTGTAAATACTTCCGCATAGAGATCACGATTGTGACCAGGTACGATATTTGCTTCAACTGTTAAAATTATACACATACCTTTCGATAAACCTAAGAACTAAGAAAAATGACACTGTGATGACAATGACACACAAAAAAGTTACAGAGTAATTATGTATAGAATTAAGTAGGTATCTGTGACCCAAGTCTTTTTATTATTTTATCAAATTTTCATTTGTAGAAAATATATGTTATTATACCTGCCTAATAGTAATGTCAACAGTTTATAAAGACTGTTACTAAGGCTGGGTTGCACCATCTTACTTTAACTTTGACAAACGTCAAAAATCTGTCAAAATCCATACAAAAAGCACCGGTTATCATCAAAATTATGGTCAAAATTAAGTGGTGCAACTCAGCCTAAGTCAAGGTTTCTATTGTTTACTCGTGCCCCTTCGCCATTTATTGCCATTAATGCATTTTTTGCATAAATTATCATGACTCATTGCTTCCAACAAATACGTCCGCTATGCAGAAAATTAGCGGCGTGAGGGATTGCTATGTTATTACCGAGTATACCTAAGTATTATGTATGTCAGTGTCACTGCAAAGTACATGCTGCTGCATTCCTTGCAGTCATCTAAACGCCACATACCTTCAGACTCCTCTTTGAACGTTGTAAGTTTTTCTACAGTTTGTGTAATATGTAAAACAATTCGTGATAACACAGTTTGAAAAAAAACAGGAAATTGCAATTTTCCAAAAATTGAATTCATTATTATAGATCGTGTTTTGTTTGACGAAGGGCTGGGTTGCACAATCTTACTTTAACTTTAACAAACGTCAAAAGTCTATCAAACTCCATGCAAAAAACACCGGTTATAAACTTATGGTTATAGTTACGGTTAAAGTAACGTAGTGCAACTCAGCCTTCAATACTAATTTTTGAAGATTTCCCATAAACATTATGTTTCGATGTTTTTTTTATTTTTTTTAATGACGCGAGTAACTTAATGGGACATAATAGTGCTCTATTATTTAAATGTTTGCTAACGCGACATTACTCGTAAACTGTTTAAATTTAATTAGTGTAGATTGACTAAGTGTTGAAATTAAAGCCGTCTTGTAGAGCTCTAATTGAGTAAGCAACCAGAACAATATGCTCTATCCGTGGAAGGGTCTTATTTACGTGTTATTACTAGTATGTGTATTTAACACTACAATTTCATTTTATTAATTTAAAGGACGTTGTTCCTTGTTCAACAAAATCCTTTTATCTAATGTCATTCGTTAACATAATTTCCTATTAAAAATATGTTCTGGAATTTCGCAGACTCGAAATTATCAGTGGCAATGTAAAATGAAAAAAAAATCGATTTCCAGGGCTAAGAAGCCCACGTAAAATACTACCAAAATAAATAACTAGTTTTATTGATATTTATTTAACATTTTACACGTAGTTCAAGCTTTTTGTGCAAAAGGTAATTTTCAAACGACGTGTTTTGTAGAGTTTTTGTGCCCGTTCATGGATCAGTAGGTGCATTGACATTCGATCATTGTGTTCGGTGGCGTGGCATTTTGAGGTCAGTGCATGGAGTCATGACGTTTGTTCGGCTAATCATCTACAGGATGTTCACTATCAGTCATGGGGAATCAGAGTGTATCTAATGATTAATTTGCAACAGTTTTTGAATGATACGGGGGGAGTGGGATCGCGAAATTCTGATTTGACTGTTCAAAATGATATCAAGTTAGAGTGAGATGGTCTATCTTCTAGGGTTGCCAGGTCCAAAATCACAAAAGCCGGACTTTGTGTTTCATTTGGCCGGACATTTTAGCCCAAAAGCCGGACATGTGACGGGGGGGGGGGGGGGTGCAATTAGTGTCAGCTCATGAGTGAGTACTATCATCATCGGTTGCTAACCAACATCCAGATGCATGCGCTTCATATGATTCTGTGGCTCGACTTTCGCCTGGCGTGGCAACCAAATAAATATAACGGCAATATTTGGCCGGACAAGACCCTAAAAAGCCAAACATGTCCGGCTAAAGCCGGACGCCTGGCAACCCTACTCTCTTCTCTTCTCATCTTAGTCAGGCATTCTTGTCAGAGTGATCGTGGTTGCGCTGACGAGGTATACAATGGGGTGTTCGATGTCATCTACGAGGGTAGAGGTAACTTTAGGAAACACACCCTTCCTTTGCTATTTAACTTAATTCAGTAGGTACATACTTAGTTTTAGATTTATACTCGTTTGTAACTTAGTCCAATTTATATTTCTGCTAGTAATATCATTTATCTTTTTAAAACCTCTTACACTTAGAGTCTCAAAACACTTATATGGTTTTGATTTGATCATGACTTAAACGTCCTATACTTAAAAACACTACGTTGCAATTGTAACAAGTAGGTACTTTCCACCGGTCCAACACGTATTTCTCATTAGGGTCCAACAACTTAACAGCTTGCGTAAGCAGCTGGTGTCCATATTATCTGAGGCACGTGGCTAATCCCAGCACCTGCTCGCCACATCATTGGGGGCAATTAAGGAGGCGCCAGTGGTCATATGAGTCAAGTGAAAGCAGTGCCCCTTTTGAACTCAGATGACTTGTCCAGCAGTTTATAATGTAGGGACGGTACATTAAGAAACTAGCATCTTATCTAAATATCTAAATATACAGTGTGTCCGGGCATGTAGTGATCAAACTTTAAGGGCGTAATCTATGGACAATTTTATCGATGAAAATACTTAAAATTTGGGGCTAGACCCATTTCTCGCAAAATTACAAGGATTTAAGTTTTGAATTTTAAGTTTTCACCTCTTCCTTCAAAAACAAGTGATAGCGTGAGTATCACTAATAAGCAAAAATTTTATATCATGCGATAGCCAATAAAATTATCTATTAGCAGAAGTAGAAAACAGATACAAGTTTCATACATTTTAAGGGAGTAAGAATGGATTTAATTAGAAAAAAACATGACTTTTTTCACTTCTTTTTCAGTTATTCTCCAACACAAGAAAAACCAGGTCGTTAAGGTATGTTTTATTTGCATTGTATTATTAGTATTTGAGCTATTCTACAAAACGAATGTAAATTTATTAGTCTATGTCTATTAGTTTTGACGTAATTGTTGAACAAAGATACCCCTTCCCAGCAGTTTCCATAGTAATCGGAATAGGTTGTGTGATTCTTTCAGGCAGTGCATTTTCGCATGTCGCGTGCGCTATGGAAACCGCTGGGAAGGGGTATCTTTGTTCAACAATTACGTCAAAAGTAATAGACGTAGACTAATAAATTTACATTCGTTTTGTAGAATAGCTCAAATACTAATAATACAATGCAAATAAAACATACCTTAACGACCTGGTTTTTCTAGTGTTGGAAAATAACTGAAAAAGAAGTGAAAAAAGTCATGTTTTTTTCTAATTAAATCCATTCTTTTTTTTATTTTTTTTATTTGTGGCAACCAAACCTCTCTGGGAGGTTTATTTCTGCCAATGTCGAGTGAAAAATATTGACATAGTTATCAATAGAACGTGGGTGTTACTCCCATAAAATGTATGAAACTTGTTTCTGTTTTCTACTTCTACTAATAGATAATTTTATTGGCTATCGCATGATATAAAATATTTGCTTATTAATGTTAAGCTACCCACGCTTTCACTTGTTTTTGAAGGAAGAGGTGAAAACTAAAAATTAAAAACTTAAATCCTTATAATTTTTCGATAAATGGGTTAAGCCCCAAAGGACATTGTCAGAAACCGCCTTAGATTCCTGGGCACAGCAGTAAAGTATCAAAATTAATCTCTTACTTTTTGAATACTTAAATATTAATTAGATTGTAACGGACACTTGAGGATTAAAAAATGAAATAATAAAAGTATTTTATATGTATTCCATAATACTATGACGACATCCGGACATTTTAGGGCGTGGCCTGCTCCATATCCTATGAAGTTCCATAATTTGTGTCGATAAAATCTATGTAAAATCGGCACAAGGCAATGCCGTACTTCATTGTTAGGAATCCATGTAATAGTGATGTTGACTGCGGTCATCATAGACAATAAGATACCGATCTTGTAAATAAAATAAATCGTCCAAATTGCTACAGTATGACTAGATTTTAATTAAAAGTTAAAAATATATTGCACGATACTACAAGAAGCTATCTAACTAATGTGTCCAACTGGTCGAAGGTCATGAATAAAATAAAAAGAATTGTGATCATAACACTGATATAGACAATGACAACAATATGGGATCATCTTTAATATATCTGTTACAGTTTCAAAATTCGATGAAAAATCCAATGCCGCTTAAAGTGAGAGAAATGTCTAAAGTTCTAATAGAATTGAAAGTTTTATTCGCTCAAAATGCTTATAACAATAATTGGTAATACATTTCAAATATTAAGTACCTTTATAATGTATCGATAGAACCAAAATGATATCCTCTCAGCTTGGAAAGGGAAAACCCAGGATTGGGGGAGCGCTCCAGGCAATTTTTAGAACATTTCATAGGTGGTAGTAAATAATATTTATTTTATTATTAAAATTGAATATTTTGATATTGATAAAATTGAATATATCTTTCGATTCAAATGCCGAATATTTTTCAATCGATAATAATTATCGAGAATTGTTAATAATATTCAATTAAAAGTTGTTCAATCCCTAGTCATGCATAGACTAAGACGGTAACCATGGAGATAGTTAGTTTGGTAAGTCACGTGTTAAATGTCAAGAGTGGAAAGTAAACATAGGATTCATGTTATTTATTTACGTGCAAAATGTAAGTAAGTAAATCATAAAAGTGGAACGCCGAGCTATTTCCAAAACCCGTCCAATATTATAATACAATTTGGCTGCGACAACACCTGAATGTCTCCAACTTCCTCATTGGCCCTAGAGCAATTCCAAGTATACCATCAATAAAAGCCTAATTAGAGTCATCAAACCTCTCAGTCATTCAATTAGAGCCATTAGAACTTCATAACTATGAGTTGTTTTCTATGTGTAAGCTGAGGACACGTGTCTCCAGCTGACACATCTGTATCTTCGTAAATATTTATGCTACGATAATGTATTATACCTCAAAAATTACAGTCGAATCCAAATAGTAGGCTTTCCACTTTTCAAGACTTTAGCTCAAATACTGTTAAAACCACGATCAAAAAACTATGTGCGAGCTGGAGTACCGTGTCTCCAGCTTACACATCTGTATCTTCGTAAATATTTAAGCTACATCAATGTTTTATATCTCATAAATTAAAGTCGAATAAAAAAACCCGACTTCAATTCTTTCAAAGCTTTATTTCGAACCGTTTTCGAACTACGAACCGATACGTATGTGTAAGCTGGTGACACGTAACACACGGTGGATTATTAAAACCGTATAAGTTAGAGTTGCGTTTTAAAGATCAAATAATTCGTTATAATTAAAGTACACACGAGACATAATTTCAAATCTCTAGGCCTCTTAGTTTCAGAATTAAAAGCCAAAAACTGTTTTCCCGCCAAATAATTCAAATAATATGGGTCGACTGCGACGTTGCCGTTCCGTGCGTCCACTAGAGCAGTCGAATTTGAACCTAAAAACTAGTACTGTTTGAATCATTTTTATTTGTAGTTTAAATCATTTAATTTCGATTATAAGAATTTTAGACTAGGAGCCGGCTGATTTCTGTATTGATTACTTAATAACCTATATTTTATTAATAAGAAAAAGCTAGGTAAAACAAAATTATATTTTAATATACAAGTATAATAACGAACTTGTTTCCAAAGACTCAAATATTTGTGGCGTTTCTAAACGCAACCACTTTAATTTTTATTTAAATACCGTGAAGTCCCACGATTCTGCCACGTCAAGTGGCAAAAATGGGCAACAACTATACAGGGTGGAAACGTTAAGTGATCTCACTCGATTATTTCTTAACTATACCAGATATTAAAAAACTGGTTACTGATCCTGAAAGTGCTTAATGAGCTCTTTCAAACGGTACCAATAATAAGTTACAGAATAAACTGGATCTATCTGAAAATTCAATGTTTCCAGCTTCCATACTAAATGTATGCCAGACACACAATATTAGAAGTGTAATTTTTTTAATTTAATAATAAATACTTAAAATAAACTCGTAAATTGTATTCTTATTTTAAATTATTAATGAAAAACATTGGTTTTAGGCTTTACTTGCTATAATATTGTCAAGAGATGAGTGTCATGACTGTGGTAGTACTAAATGTATGGAAGAAGGAAACATTGAATTTTTGGTTAGATCCAGTTTATTCTGTAACCTATTATTGATACCATTGGATAGAGCTTGTGAAGCACTTTTAGAATCAGTAATCAGTTTTACGATATCATATGCAGTTTTTAAAATAATGTGACTACCAAATGTATGGAAGCTGGAAACATTGAAGTTTCGGATAGATCCAGTTTATTCTGTAACCTATTATTAATACCGTTTGATAGAGCTCATGAAGCACTTTCAGGATCAATAACTAGTTTATTGATATCTTGTATAGTTTAGAAATAATCGAGTGAGATCACTTATCGTTTCCACCCTGTATTTTGCTCTATGGTTACAAACAGATTTTGCATGACATTGACAGATATGTCAAAATCCACCAATCACGCAGCATTTGGACCTCGCGTCTACGTATTGCCATCTGGCGGATTTTCCAATCGCGAAAGCCCTCATTGAATTCTTCTTCTTTTGTTGAAAAAAAAAAAAATTAACAACATTAACATCACAAATCACAATCACTACTAAGACATCACAAAATAGACGAAACACAGCATTTGCACAGAATTGGCCGTAAGGATCTATATCCATAGCCGTAAAACTTGTATTAAAAAAAAAGATGACAGTTGACTGCAATATTGAGAAACAGTCAGTGTTGCCAGAAGGTTACTTTTGTAACCTTTTAGCTGATTTTTGAACTGCTTTGGTTTACTTTTAGGTTACACTAATGAAAAGGTTACTTTTAGGTGATTTAGTTAGTAAAATATGATTTATCTGTGGTAATTAAATAGATTAATTAGATTTACGAATCTCTGATGGATGAGTGATACCCGACCCGAGGTTTCCGCCAACTGGGACCGCAATCAACTAGGACCGCGGTCCCAATCGCCAGATCAGTAAAAATTAAATACTTTTCTGGGACCATTCATAAAGGACAATGACCAAAAATGTATGGAGTGTGGTCCAAATGTCAACCACCACCTATGTAGTAAAATAGTCTACTAAATACTGATTCATTATAACCAAACCGCAATCAAAAATATGCTGTCAGTAAAAAGTTATGACTGAATGAAAAGTCATGTTTTTACCTTTTCATCTGAAAATTAATGTTCTTGATATCATTCTATCCATCGCACATTTCGGATTAATCTATGCATATTATGTCATGTCGCTTAGTGTGCCGTGTTAGATTCTCGCTAAAAGAAAAAAAAACTCAGAAGAAAGACAACAATATTGGAATTATGGTCGGGTGGTCGCTGCTCCGCCCCTATTGGTTGTAGGGTGATGTTATATAACCTAAAACCATCCTTGATAAATGGGCTATCCATAACAAAAAGAATTTTTCAAATCGGACCAGTAGTTCCTGAGATTAGCGCGTAAACTACTACAATTTTTCATACAGTCATAACTTTTTACTGACAGTTTATTTATTTTTCGTCCCATACTGAAAGTTAATCTCTATTTAATGGACCATAAGCCAATATAGGTCTCATTAGTTGTGGACATTTGGACCACTTTTGGTCATTGTCCTTTTAGTACGATACCGATTTTGGCTTGAATAATATATTTTTTTAAGTTATCTATGAGTGAACCTAGTCGCTGGAAGAAAAATATTTAATTTTTATCGATCCAGCGACTGGGACCACTGTCCCAGTTAATTGCGGTCCCAGTAGCCGGAATCTACGGCCCGATCGCGAACGTCTTCGCTTTCGCTTCGCGAAGCCCACACTCGGCCTCGTCGGCACGCGCACCGACGATCGCCAAACGGCTAGAGTACCTTCTGTACTCGCCACTCTGCCCGGTGAAGCTGGAAAAGCTCCTCCAGCTACCAGCGCGCGTCCCTTCAAAAAAAAAAAAGCCGGAAACCTCCCCGACCCGACCGTGGATCACCAGTATTCTACTACACAGTAAAGTATAACCTAGGTTATTAAAAGTTGATCGATCTGTGATAAATAATTTACCTGATTAATTAGTTTTATGAAGTAGGAATTTTATTTCATTAGTGATACCCGACAAGAACGTAGATCATCGGATTTCTAGTATAGTGTATCTACCTTAATTATTAAAAATGTTAATTGATCTGTGATAAATGTGATAATAATCAAGCTGAATGAAATGAAACACTCTTGTAGGTTGTTTAACTTGTATTTCAGCACCACTGATTTACATAATTCCGACATTATGACGTCAACCTAATAGCACCTCTCGCTTCGAACGCTCAAATCGAACTGACTGTCCAGCGGCATGCCAGCGATAAGGTAACTTCCCCTTCCATCAGTGAAAGTCGACCGGTTCAAAACGACTTATCGACGGCATGCCCCGGAACTAGTCAAATGCAATACTTATTTCATAATTAGCTGTTTTTTAATTTTTAAAATACTAAAATGTATACAATAAAAATCTAAAATAATTAAATTAAATAATAAATGTGAAATAATTGGATGTAATACAAAATAAATTCTAAAATCATTCTAATGTCTGCAAAATGCCTAGGAAGTAATCAAATAAAGTATTTTAATTTAATAATGGCTTTTTGGGTTCTTCTAAAATACAATACAAATACTAAAATTGTTGCAATAACTATTTAAAAGTAACCAATAATCGTATAAAATACAATATAAATTCTAAAATCATTACATGAATAAAAACGTTTTTGATTGTTATTTTAGTATTTCATTCTAGCTATTATATTTCCAAGAATAACCTGGTTTTGCCATGTCTGAATACAGTTTTTTTTTCGGTTTCGGTAAAACCGGTTTTGTGACCCCCTAAATCCCACCCTTACGTTCATATAAAAAGAATGTGCGTAATCTATACGTACATAAGGCACCTAAAATAATAGAGAGGAAAGAATTGATTGTATTGAACAATGAACCGTCTCAGCTATAAAAGACCCACTAAACTGAACTGTCCCACCAAACACATTGATAGGGGGCGCCACCATTGTTCACCTGTACAAGGTTTCCCAAAAAGTACTGTCAAGCCGAAGCCCAGAGGTAGAGTATCACTAGGGCTACCCGAATACTCGATTTTTTCAAGTTATTTATAATTTTCAGATAATATGATAATGATGAAAATCTTTATCATATTTCAAAAACTGGGATAAAATCTATCCTACGTCCTTTCCCGGGACTCAACCATCTCTATGCCAAATTTCATCAAAATCGGTTCAGTGGTTTAGGCGTGAAAGCAAGACAAAGTTACTTTCACATTTATAATATTAGTATAGATGCAATGTTTTTGCCTCGATTAAATAAAACATTGTGATCAAAATAAAAACTTATTATCAAAATATTTTATAGGTTATTAGGTACTCAATACAGAAATCAGCCGGCTCCTAGTCTAAAATTCTTATAATCGAAATTAAATGATTTAAACTACAAATAAAAATGATTCAAACAGTACTAGTTTTTAGGTTCAAATTCGACTGCTCTAGTGGACGCACGGAACGGCAACGTCGCAGTCGACCCATATTATTTGAATTATTTGGCGGGAAAATAGTTTTTGGCTTTTAATTCTGAAACTAAGAGGCCTAGAGATTTGAAATTATGTCTCGTGTGTACTTTAATTATAACGAATTATTTGATCTTTAAAACGCAACTCTAACTTATACGGTTTTAATAATCCACCGTGTGTTACGTGTCACCAGCTTACACATACGTATCGGTTCGTAGTTCGAAAACGGTTCGAAATAAAGCTTTGAAAGAATTGAAGTCGGGTTTTTTTATTCGACTTTAATTTATGAGATATAAAACATTGATGTAGCTTAAATATTTACGAAGATACAGATGTGTAAGCTGGAGACACGGTACTCCAGCTCGCACATAGTTTTTTGATCGTGGTTTTAACAGTATTTGAGCTAAAGTCTTGAAAAGTGGAAAGCCTACTATTTGGATTCGACTGTAATTTTTAAAGTATAATACATTATCGTAGCATAAATATTTACGAAGATACAGATGTGTCAGCTGGAGACACGTGTCCTCAGCTTACACATAGAAAACAACTCATAGTTATGAAGTTCTAATGGCTCTAATTGAATGACTGAGAGGTTTGATGACTCTAATTAGGCTTTTATTGATGGTATACTTGGAATTGCTCTAGGGCCAATGAGGAAGTTGGAGACATTCAGGTGCGACAACTACAATACAGAACATCTCCCAAATCGATGTGCATAAAATAATATAATACAATACTAGTAAGTAAGAGGTTATGATAACAATATTGCTATCAATAAGTTTATAGAATGGGTCCGCCAGGAATAATTGTTCTTACATAAAGATTTGTGTCATTTAGAACCTAGAAAGTATTATTTCGGCACTGTTGATCTAACGGCGAACAATGTATGGAGAACGAACATTGTCCTTTGAAGTATTTTTATCGATAAAATTGTCCCTAGATTTCGCCCTTAAAGTTTGATCACTACATGCCCGGACACACTGTATATAACTCAAAGGTGACTAACTGACTGACTGACATAGTGGTCTATCAACGCACAACCCAAACCACTGGACGGATCGGGCTGAAATTTGGCATGCATGTAGATGTTATGACGTAGACATCCGCTAAGAAAGGATTTTACGAAACTCCATGCCTAAGTATGTGTTATAATTATGTTATTTTGTAAAAACAATTGATGGCTTGAAGAGTCCTGATAATCACACATTATTTGCCTCAGTCGCCTCTTAGGACCTCCGTACCGTTCCAGCTGAGTAGAACAGGTCACAGGTAGTATTAATCTCAGTTAAAGACAAATCAAATAACCTGTCATAATTTCCTACCTAATGTAGTACCTACTTTATTTTAAAATGATGCTATAAATATTTAAATTAAACTTGAGTTCAGTGAACAGATTGCTTCTTAGCAAAAGCGAATTCCCACAATAAAATGGAATAAAAATCTCTTTGACAATAAAAACGTTCATAGTTATATTTCTAAGCTGAGTGAGCTACATTGTTTTAATTCCAAGTTAAAAAGCAATTTTCTGCCATCAAAACTTATTACGTACATAATTCGTTTCGCGAACGAGTTTTTCTTTTCAAAGAAATGTTATTAAATGTTGAAGAGAGAGAGAGAGAGAGATAAATACATGAAATATGCCATCCTCTTTGACCTTTTCATAATCTAAATTGATCATTAAATTATTTTAAATTGAACAGGTTTTATGTCACTACCAGCCTAATCAACCAACATCAAAGTATCAATAAAAGAGGAATTTCATTTATTTTCTAAAAGGTTTATTTTGCCTGGTATTTACCTTAAATTTTACTTTCCTCATGAACTTAAATGTCTAATAATAACAAAAACACAAAGGGAAAGTCTGATAATAATACTCTCAACAAATCATCAACATCCAACAATTTATCAGGGGCTTTATTTTGCTTTCAGTTTCAATTTTATTTCCGTAGTAAAAGTTTTATTATGATAACCGAAAAAATAATACCATATTCGTGATGCCTTGCTTCTAGAGATCATACATAAATGGATTCACTATTACATCAAGAGCTTTCAGATAAAATGATATCAAACCATCTATTGTTTTACAATAAAACAATTCAAAAACATTTCAAAACAAAAAGTAGAGTCCGATTCTCACATTCGGAAAGAGCATGTTTTATTCAATACTTACGTAATGACTTTCTCCTCTTAATTTGAATGCGTTTACACAAGTGACTAGACATCGTTTGTATGCCATTCGCGTTGGTGTGCGTGCGGTGCGCGTGATTGTGCGTATGACCTAATAAGATTTCATTGATAGATTTTTTACGAGCAAAATTGGTTTTAATTGACAGTAATAAATTGGCAACGTTGGGTTAAATGAAGTTATAAATAGTATTAAAAATGGGCAAAAATAGGAAAGATTCAACGAATCCGAATACTTTGAGCAATGTAGACGAACGACGACGAATGTGGTCAACGCATGTAGTCAACGCTCATACTTTTCCTCTCCATTAAAAACATTAGGAAAAACAAATATTTAATTTATCATATTTGATTCATTCAATTCTTATTATGACAGGTGCCTTAACTACCATGTGTATTTTTACTTAATGAATGACTAATCATAATAGGTACACGTTAAATATATATTTTATTAAATTACAACTTAAAAGTATAAACAGGACCTACATAATCTTGATGTAGTAATTTATTGACTAATATTCAATATTGTAGTTTGATGTAGAAACTACTTATGTATCTCAGCCAACCCAATAAGCTTTACAACCTTTAGTTATTTTATGTAGAGTCACTCACTTTTTTTGTTGCAAGTCGCACAGATCACGCCGCACATACTAAGCATAAGACGCCACAGCGTTAAACTTGATATGCCACCTTCTGTTCTTAGGAGGTAAAAAACGTAAAAAGTCTTCAATATTCTGCGTAATCACCAAACGAAACCAGTTTACGAGCACCTTTAAAGAACCATTAGGTTGTCTAACGAAAGTGAAAACAAAACAATAGAGCAGTGTTTTTCAACCTGTTGGTTTTCCAAGCCTTTGTAGGGGGGTCGCGAGAGGTCATAAAAACTACCTCAGTAAAAAAAACAGTAAAGTTTTAAAGATATATTATCAGAAATCTAATTATGAAAATGCGTAAATGTTGTATGGATTGAAGTATTCGGTCCCTACAACATCTTTGGAACATTATAAAATGCATGAAAAAAAAAGTGAGTGGTCGGGGGGTCGCGAAATATTTTTTCATGCTAGGTCGTGTCATGAAAAAGGTTGAAAACCACTGCAATAGAGCATCTAACATTCCGTGACCTTGTACGGCAGCAAAAACACGTTTGTAACCCTGCTATGTGACATTTGAAGCAGGGATGTTATGGATATGAAGTTTCGGTTATGGATACGGTTACGGATATTACTATAATATTATACCGGTTTCAGTTACGGTTACGGATATGAAATCATTTCGGATTATCCGAAACTTTCGGATAATTTCGGTAACGGATATTAGAACTTTCAAAATGTAAAATTCAAATAGCAAGATGCTGTGCGACCCATATAGCCACTTTATGTACTATGACGACACCTATGATAAAGGTAAAACAGGCGGGGATATTAGAGACAAGTGACAAATAATAAAAAATATTGAGATTTAGACTCCGCCTTTATCCGAAACTATCCGAAATTTTTGAATTGGTTTCGGTTACGGTTACGGATATTTTTTTATTTCGGATTTCCGATAGTTTCGGTTACGGTAACGGATATCCATAACATCCCTGATTTGAAGCACAAGTTGGCATCATACTCGGCCAGAATGCACCGCCAAAACATCATAGTCCCCGTATTACGGACCATTAGGTATTACGTAACTAAGGTCGACCGGATCTCGAGGTGGAAAAGATAATTTTCCCGTCCTTATTCCAACGATATACAGCTTATAGTCCCATAACGTTGTCGGCACAAATAAAAGTGCTTAGCTAAGCTCTAAGCCAAGGGAGTAAAGTTCATAATTGCACCGTATATTATTGTTTGCGTGAGTCAGTATGTAGGTTACGAATGCCATGGGTCTTTGTGTGTCATAATAAGTAATAGGTAAGTATGTGGTTTTGATTCTAGTATTGTCACGTGCGGTTTGGTTACTAAATTGTGATGCACCTTCGCTTGCTATTGTTTTATACTTACCTGTTATGAATGTCACGAATCACGATGCGCGTATTGTAGGTATATTCAATAATATTTACAGATTTCATTCTCATTGGGATCGGGAAAAAATATCAACTTCAAAAACGAACAAACGTTGAAGGTATTATTGTGTTACTTAAGACGTATATTTAAAGTAGGTACTTTTATTATAAGTATGCACAATTTTTTATAGTATTCACCCTTCGATACACCTTTAATCCACTGAAACAGTTATTAATTACTTTTGTGAAATGTAGACCTCTGAATTAAAATATCTCAATGTTTTTTTTGGTAAAAAATAGGGTGTTTGTGATCGTGAATTACCATAGTCTTGTAACTGACTAAGTCTACCCTAAGAAACCTTCGTCAGAAGCATTAATAGTATTTTTATAATTCTCAACTTATGCGACAAACTCTAAAAGGGCAAAAGTCGAGCCCACTATTACCTAGAAAATCAATCGGAAACATCACAATATGCTTGAAAAAACACAACCAAAGAGTTCATTCAAGCAATATTTCCAAGAAACACCTTCACAAAATAAACAACCTATCTCTATCGTCTCTTTTTTATTAACAAAACGGACGAATTCAACCGAATTATCCAAAATAAATGTAGAATTTCTTTCTAAGAATACCCGACACAAAACAAACAATACATAAGCTTTTTCGTCCAATTTCAGCCTCAATACAAAATGGTCATGTTACAAAACTGAAACGTGTGCCTGAATATCAATAAGCCCTAACTAAACTAACTCTTACAAAATAAACAGCCTTGCCTTGTTTGTAAATTCCAAAAAATATTCAGGCTTTAGGCCTAATATCCTACTATTCTGAATACCTAAATAAACTTATGTATAATAAACAACAAATATCATCGCTTGAGTAACCGCGTTTATGGTAATAAATTGACTGTGAAGATATACTCTTTCATTAGATGGAATTTCAATGAAATATCACCATAATTTATTGTTTGTGAACTATACGAGTAGACGAACAAGATTAGACTATGGACAAATTGACATTCGATTCATATAAAAAACTAAAACAATAGAAACTGATGAAACTGACGAAACAAAGTAAATCTGTAAAATTACTCAATTTAATTATAAATTTTAAGTATGATTTAATAGGCAGCTAACCTACGTAGAAAAAGGTCAGGGCTTGTTGATGGAAAATTTGATTTTTGTCAAAGACTAGCAAATGAAACAGCTAGCCTTTGGATGGTAGAGATTGGAGATGAAATGACATGTCAGTCTCGATATCTGGCACACTCAAAATTGGAACTGACAGACAGCGAGCCACAGTTTTCAAAATATTTTGTCATCAACATTGATAAGCTGACTATCAATATTGATCAATATCATCATCATCACCTCAATTGTTTTCCATGGTGCCCGGTTGGTAGCGGCCTGCATTCAGCGCCTTCCTGCTACCTTTGTGATGTCGTCGGTCCATCGTGTGTGTGGACGTCCCACACTGCGTTTTCCGATACGCGGCCTCCACTCCAGAACCTTGCTGCCCCATCGGCCGTTAGTTTTGCCTACTATGTACCCTGCCCATTGCCACTTCAGGCTTACTAGTCCGTCGGGCTATGTCAGCGACTTGATTAATAACGAAGGAAAAAAACTTCTATAAGGTACTGTATTGTCAGTCAGTCTCACTTGGAATCAATGGTGATGGTGAGATTATACTTAGGTACTACCTTTTTTACATGGTATAATATTTCTTGTAAATAAAGTCGGCTAACCGTCAAAGCTGCCCAAATGAACTGAACTTAATAAGCCCCTGTAGTACGTCATCAGTAAATACAAATACAAGTAATACGCAATTTAACCGTACCCACCTTCAACCCTCACACTTTCGCGACATAAATTGACCTTAATTCCAGCTGAGCGGTTAAATGAAGCCATTTCATCGACACAACTGTAATTCAGTCGACATTCGTTCCGATCGTTCCTTTTGAATTCCATTTTATTTTGGGAATAATGTACCCATGCTATAAAAGGGTTAAGAATTTCATTATTTGTGTACCTGTGTATGATTTTCTTTGTGATATGTGAACTGAGTGTTTTTATTTGTAACAATTCAATATGACCTTGACCATTGTATTGTAACAAGGTCATACTAGTATACTTTGATGCTAAGTATCAGGTCACAAAATGAGAATAATAGTACTAACTATAAGGTCAGTATCTAAACCTATAATAGTTATTAGTATTATCGTGTATAAGTTACAAGAAATTTTGAAATTAACACGATATGATAATTTCGTTTCAACGTATTATTTATGACTTGTTTTACTAACTTTTGACCGTTGAGTCTCTAAACCAGATAACATGTATCTAAACTTCGGGGAATTTGACATACTTATACTCATAAACATTGTGATGTTTGCGTTTTTATTTATTTACTAGCGGCCGCCCGCGACTTCGTACGCGTGGATCCCGTTTTACCTCCTTCATCTATCTTACGCGGTTTAGATTTTTTCATACAAATGTTTTTTCCCGCTAACTCCCGTTCCCGTTGGAATTTTGCAATATCCTGTTGTAACTAAGCTTTAAGTTTACTAAGGGACCTGCATGCCAAATTTCAAGCGTCTAACTTAAGCGGTTTAGATTTTTCATACAAAAGGATTTTCCCGCTAATGCCCGTTCCCGTGGGAATACCTAAGTATCCTATAACCTGCCCAGGAGTATGAAGAATAATTGTACCAAGTTTCGTTAAAATCCGTCGAGTAGTTTTTGTTTCTATAAGGAACATACAGACAGACAGACAGACAGACAGACAGACAGACAGACAGACAAAAATTTTACTGATTGCATTTTTGGCATCAGTATCGATCACTAATCACCCCCTGATAGTTATTTTGAAAATATATTTCATGTACAGAATTGACCTCTCTACAGTATTTATTATAAGTATAGATTTTATTAGGCTATCAACATTTTAAAATTAGACCCTTTTTATCATTTTGCTACGGGGATTACCAGGGATCGAAATAATAGAAAACGTTTATTTGGCATACAATTAATTGATGTAAACACCCTCTCTGTAAGTAATAAATAAAACCTTTTTGTGGCTCATAAACTCAACTATCCTACTTGTAACCAAGATTGATGGCCTCTCTCTATTTCTACAGTTTTGAAAGGGACGTGTACAAAGGTCCGGGTACACACTGAACGAAACTGAAAACCCTTCGTAGCATTGAATGAAGGCCGAATGTATCTAGTACCTACACTTGTCCTTAGATTCCATTATCTATACTTATAATAAATCTGTAGAAAGGTCAATTCTGTACATCAAATATATTTCCAAAATAACTATCAAGGGGTAATTAGTGATCGATACTGATGATAAAAATGCAATCAGTAAAATTTTTGTCTGTCTGTCTGTCTGTCTGTCTGTCTGTATGTTCCTTATAGAAACAAAAACTACTCGATGGATTTTAACGAAACTTGGTACAATTATTCTTCATACTCCTGGGCAGGTTATAGCATACTTATGAATTCCCACGGGAACGGGAATTAGCGGGAAAATCCTTTTGTATGGAAAACCTAAACCGCTTAAGTTAGACGCTTGAAATTTGGAATGCAGGTACCTTAGTAAACTTAAAGCTTAGTTACAACAGGATATTGCAAAATTCCCACGGGAACGGGAGTAAGCGGGAAAAAACATTTGTATGAAAAAATCTAAACCGCGTAAGATAGATGAAGGGGGTAAAACGGGATCCACGCGTACGAAGTCGCAGGCGGCCGCTAGTTGTGTAAATAAGTATATAAATAAATAATAAATAAATAAATATCCTTGGACATTTTACACTGCGCTTCTAGTCCCAAACTAAGCAAAGCTTGTACTATGGGTACTAGACAACAGATATAATATACACACTTAATTTTTTTTTTGTAAATACATACTTATTATACATAGAAAACACCCAGTCCAATACAAACAAATGTGTTCCTGCACACAAATGTTTGTACTGTGCGGGAATCGAACCCGCTACCTCCGGAATAGTAGTCCGTTTCGAACCACTACACCAAAGGGCCGACAAATATGATTACGTGTATGTGTTGTTGCCACATTTTTTAAATTATAGTCATGTGTTAGTACTATACTTAGGGTTAGACCGTGAACTAAGTATCAATCTGGACTTACCAATACTATACAAATTGGTCCCATTACTAAAATTTTACTAATCATATACCTACTTGGTGGAATTTTGTAGAGTCGTTTTAGAATACGAGTCTAATGCCCGTTTTCACCATCAATCTCTATTTTTTAAGTGACCCCTATAGTAACACATAACAGGAATTTTGTTTTCAAACGGTTCACTTAAAACTTAGGGATTGATGGAGAAAACGAGCATAAGTATTTTCTTTTGGGCTTCTATATGGTTAAGAATGTCATTAGAAAGTGTAATTTTACGGTGAAACTGTGACAAGGGACATCAAAAAACATTTAGAAATACCCGCAAAAGAAAAAGTACCGTCCGCGTCGTTATCATTGAAAACACAAGTGTGTTTGGGTCAATGCAATCTTAAATGTTTTGTAATTTATGTGTTTGGGAATTGGGATTCTATCGGTCTCTAATTACCGTGGTAATTTGCATAACTGATTTGAGTTTCGTGTCTTACTACTAGAATATTATTCATTAATTGAATAACTGAGACGTTTGTTTACTATTATAAATAAATCTGGATAAAGATAAGGATTTTAACCGACTTTTATAAAGTACTAGCTTTTTCCCGCGGCTTCACCCGCGTGAAATTTAGTTTGTCACATATCGTCATAAATGCCTATATGTTATTCTGGGTTATAAACAATATTACTGTAAAGTGTCATCAAAATCTATTTAGTAGTTTTTGCGTGAAAGAGTAACAAACGTCCAGACATCCACACAAACTTTCGCATTTAATAATATTATATTAGTAACAAGATGTGAATAAGACTCATTACTTCTACCTCCGTCTTATCCCTAAAAAGTTTTCTTTCTCACGATCTTCAGGGATGATTATTGAAAAAGAAAGAATACTTCGACCTCGCGAAATGAAACGTCGACGTCGCAAAGAAAGAAACCAAGTAATTGTGCATTATGTTCTAATGGAAGTAAAAGAAGTAGTCTCATCTTTATTATTTGTTATCTTTTGTTGTGACGATAAATTAATAGGTATGAGAAAATTTTACTACATCTTTTTTGTAAATTTGTTCCTATTGCATCTTTTTTAAGCTTTCCATTTTCATTTTAAGTTGCAACTAGGGGTTTAGACAAAAACAAAAGTTAGTTACAAAAATGAGAATGTACTTAATAGGAATGATTATGATTAATTTATTTCAAACTGAAAGTAGCAAAAATAGTACTGTAGGTATATTGATTGTTAAGATAAGAGCTTCTAAGGGACACAAGGGGGTTAATATACCTAGTTAAAAACAATCCTACATAATTATAAAGGAAAGAACTTACTCATTCTATTTCTATTGTAACTTTACGGCACACCGTAGGCGCGGGTATTGTCGTGTGTGGAAATTAACCTCGTAAATTTCATACGGGAGCGAACCACATTACGGGAGAAGTAATTTTCGATTAGAAGTGCTTGCGGTAGAAAGTATGGGTTTTATGCCGAATGTTATGGACTTTCAGGATTGAACGCCTCAATATAGCTCCGTAAGCTTAGTAATTGTTTGATGGTGGGCTTGGTGATTTGATAAAGTGATTTGATTTGATTTTGATTTGATTTGGAAACCGGCCTTACGACTGACTGCCGAGAACACAAGACACAATAGAAATTTTATTATTCGTGGCTCACCGGTGAGCCGCGTGGCGTACAACGTGTAAAAGTAAAGCTGTGCGAGATAATCCCTTCTTTCTTGGTCTTCACCTACGTTATAAGAATCCTATGGAGTATGGGATTGATGTATGCTCTATGTCAGTCAGTTTTCTTCTTATAAATAAGTATAGATTGTTTGACGTCTCCTTGACTATGTTATTAAAATAACTCTGTAAGTCACTAATTTGTGCCTGAATGCGGGCCACGCAGGACCGGTCGTTGTGGAAACCCATGGGTTCATTCAACGATAAAGTACTGAATTTCAGTAATTTCAAAGAGAGATCTACCTACCTTTAAAACAAGAGCAAAATAAGTATCGTTAGCATTTCTACTTCAGAGTTTATTGTGGCTGCGCTAATTACACCCTTATAAATCACTTTTATCACTGCCCTTTAGTCGTTAGGGACTTTTCGAGAGTTCTTTTGTAGAAGTCATTTATTGCAATTTGGTATGTATTACCATTGTGTTAAATGTTAATGTCGCAAAATGATAATACCTAGGTATGTACTACCTATTCAATTATTATAAGAAATTATTTACTTGCTGGGTGATTAATAGTTACTAGCCTTCTTTGTAGCTTCACATTTGTGAATATATTTAGGTCATGTGCATTACATTGTGCAACTTTGATAATACTTAAACTTTACAATATTTAAAAAGATCATCAAAATTATTTTTATGGAGTTCTAATGTTTTGTAATGTACTTAATGTTTTAGGACCTGGATCTGTGTAATTAAAAAATACAAATAAAAAGTATGTATAATAATAGGTGTACCTATGTATTATAAAATTCTTTCCTTATCTAATATGAAGAAAATGTTGTCGCGGACCAACCGCCGAATGTAAATGAGTAGAAACCGGCTCTACCGGCAAACAACAAGTTTTCAATCAAATGCATGAGTCAGTATAGAATACTATGAATGACGTAAACGAGTATCCGTACAAATATTCCGAAGTTTAACCGCATTCATCTCAAAACTTCCTTAACCGATAAGCGTGACTAATACAAACAATCAAAAAAGCGTCAATATAAACGAGAAACTATGAAATAATAACGGCAAAATCCAAATCAATACTTCAAAATGGCCGTGAACATTTAAAGCATCCATTCCTGTATCAAATACTTACAGCATTATTCATTGAAGTTTGTAAAGCCTTAGATACTTGACACCCAGATCAGTTTGGGCCTCTGTCTAACTGTCTACTAACTATGAAGCTTATAGGTAGGTAGGTAGGGCAAGAATTAAAAATACTGTTCTTGAGTAATATGAATCTCAGGCTTTAATCGTCGTTTTACTCAAACTCTACCTAGTTTTATATTTATTAAGTTAATTGGGCACTAAAATACTTTAACCGCAACTTAAAACAATAAACCGGTGCTTTTTCTATGCAGTTTGACAGATTTTTGACCTTTGTTAAAGTCAATTAGTGCAACTCAGTTCAAGGATAATAAACCAATATTCATAAATGCAAATGTTTTTGTCATAGTAACAAAAATGCACATCCAAATAAAACGAATTAGATAGTTTTTATCACTTTGTTTTCCATCTGTAAATACGTACCTACTAACATTGTTTTCATCGTGAATTGAAACTAATATGAGCATAAGCAGTATTTACAAAAGGCCTGTATCTACTATTTTTTTTAGCAGAAAGCAGTGACAATGGTTACATAATGTCTCGCAAAAAGCAACACTGATTTATTTGAACTGACCCAATTCAGTGCTGAATAAATTGAGTATTGATTAGACTCAATGCCAAAAAATCGGCCAAAGTCAATGTCTAGTCTAGATACACGCTCGACAAACATCAATAATAAGAGTTAAAAGAAATGACCTCTCCAATCAAAGCTCTTTGCATTTTTCTATAAGCAAATTGGGACTAACAGGATAAAGTTGAAACTTATTATTACAAAGGAGAGTGCAAAGTCTACTTATAGGTACAAAGATATGAAATAAATTGTTCAAATAAATTACTACAATAAAACATAATACCTACCTAATATTTGCTTTCACGTTCGTTTCAGCCAAATGACGTCCACTGCTGGACAAAGGCCTCCCCCAAGGTTTTCCACAATGAACGGTCCTGCGCTGCCCGCATCCAGGCTCTTCCCGGGACCTTTACCAGATCGTCGGTCCACCTAGCAGGAGGCCTGCCCACGCTACGTCTTCCAGCCCGTGGTCGCCACTCGAGAACTTTACTGCCCCAACGACCATCGTCTCTACGAGCTATGTGCCCCGCCCACTGCCACTTGATTTTAGCAATTCTGCGAGCTATGTCGGTTACTTTGGTTCTCCTGCGGATCTCCTCATTTATGATTCGATCACGCAGGGAAACTCCGAGCATAGCCCGCTCCATCGCCCTTTGCGTGACCTTGAGCCTTCTTATGAGGCCCATAGTAAGCGACCACACGCTTACCATTGCTTTCACACGGTGACAGAATAGTTAAGAAATTATAAGAAGCACCTAGATGTGGACAGTAAGGGACCGGTCGTTTTGGGAATCCTTTTAGGAGGTTTTTGTCCATGTTTGGTTAAATTTACTTATATTTGCAAAAGAACATTCAAATAAAATTATATTTTCTTCCCACATCTGATATCGATTTTTAAATTATTTTTCATATCTATCGCTGCATTGTAACTTATTTGCTGTTCCTTTACATAAAAAACATTTCTTCGATTGCAAAATTCTGTTACAATTATTTTAACAGGAACACCATTGTTGTACCGATAATAATACAGACGACGGCACATCAAGCTGGACACTGGTTCTTAAAGAAGTTGTAATATGGGTGACTTTGCAACAAAAATAAAGTCTAATGTACTGTCGTACCATGATTATCTTCCATCGCTTATAAACTGCGCCCGATTGCTTCTGAACAAACGGTCTAATGTGAAATTTAATTGCTTGCCGTTCCTCGACGAAACGCATTTTCCCTAACAATTACACGCCCATATAATCTGCCCTTCAATTTTCGCGTGCTAAGGAAACGCGCCCGTTTCATATTTTCAGGAGAAACGTAGGGTCGGCTGACATGGTGAAACAATGTAGGAGTATTAAGGAAATTTATTAAAATAAATACTTAGAAAGAGCTGAACGGTTGCAACCGCTCAACATGGAAATCATTAGGGAGGCCTATGTTCAGCATTGGACGTCCTATGGCTGAAATGACGATATTGATGATGATGATGATTAAATACTTAGATACAGTAAAAAAAAATATAGGACGTTTTGTATTGGCTGTTTAACTTAATTTCTGGTTCCATTTCATTTTGAATGAATACACTTGAAAACCGCGAGCTTTCACATTGCACTCACGCGACAACATTTGCCACTCTAGAGTGGCAACACGTCTGAAAAATGTTGGACTATTTTTTGCAAATAATATAATAATGGGATAATAAAATTATGAGGCGTGTAGTAAAGTGTCTGTCTCGTTAGAAAGTTAAATTCATAAACTTATAATACACTCGGCATCAAATAAATCGCACCTCCCGCGACAAGCACTTATCAAACGTATGCATCCCCACTTCCCACCAACGTTGATACCATTTGAAAGCCTATTTCTAAACTTCATTTCATTAAAGGAAAGGTTTTTACCCCAAAAATGTGTCTTTACAAGGATCCAGAGTCACTTCTTCAAAAAATAGGTAGTTACGCTATGGCCATTTTTTATGACTATAAAACTGTTAAGTTGGGATTAATCGCTATCCATCTGTTAAAAAGGACACGTGAGATCTTTATTTGGTTTTATAACCATAAAAATTGGTCTAATTGATCCCAGAGGTGTGCCCAAAGTGAGGTCTATTTTCAAGTCACATTTATGGTATATGGTGTATTAGGCTTTCAAATAACACCAATATTGTTGGGGTACCATAATTGTGTCAGAAGAAAGTCTTTAAAGTTCGCGTCGCGGAAGGTGCGGTTTATTTGATGTTGAGTGTAGTATAATCATAGAAAGGGATTTTTTTCCTCAATGGTTAATGGCTTCCTTCCACCTTCAGCTTGATGATTACTTTCAATCAGGTGAAGTGCAGACCAAAAGCCTCCATTGTGAGTGAAAAAACCTGGTACTTCCTAGCTTCCTCATAATTATTGGGGTCTCTCTATATGCGCTGTGAAAATTCACGCCCGCCTTGAAACTTGTAGGTCACGGTCAGGACGTGGGAACGGGTAATCACCGTCTTACAACGATGACCTGATGCGTTGGGTGTCAGATTCGATTCTCAATTGAGTCAGAAAAAAACTTTTCTTAATATGCTGAATTTTGTATGTGACTATAATCTGTTGCTTAGGCAAAGTCCCCTTGTTTAATACATCCTAAATAATAATATTAAAATGGGTTCGTGTGAACAAAATTGGAGACAAACTAAAGCTTTCTAGGTAACTTAATAACTCATTTGAATTGATTAAAGATTAATACATTAGATACATTAGATGCGCAAAACTACACCACGCACAAAACTTTACAATAATTTTACAAAAATTAGAATAAGTTTTAATAATAGCTGGTGTTAACAACTGAGTCTTATTGGCAAACCCACCTCACAAGTTTATCAAAGTTTGTAAGTATGCAATGCAGAATGCAGCAAAACCAATTTATTGCTTCCAAACAGTTCAAGGGTCTTATAACAACTTTATAAGGAAACGACATTCGTGGTTAAGTTTGTAGGTTAGCTAAAAGTTGACGTCTAGGTAAAGTCGACAGAAGATTAAAGTACATTTTTATTGCAAACTCGCCTGTATTACAACTGATTAAGACCCCGCAGTTTTTAGCTTGATGTGCTGCCGTCTGTACCTACATTCAATAGTTAGGTAGATAAAATATATAGCGCAAAGACATGAAGAGATGTTTGTGAAGTGAAGGAGAGTATTATGCCAATCCAAATAAAAAAAAAATCCGAAAATTTTAAGAAAACTTGGAGGCTAATTCAAATGCTTTCTTATTTTACTTGTCATTCTAGCTATTCAATTAATATTAAACTTTGGGTAGTATTAAAACGAGTGACTGTAAATTAAAGTTTTAAGTGTCAAAAATAATTAATTTAGGTTATAGTATTACTAACTGAGCGACTGACTGCGAAACATGAGAAATCAACAGAACAGCAACTAACAAACATTAATTTGAGGTACTTAAAATACACAATGAGATGCTTCTTAATATTTGAGCGACCTAATATTTGTTTGAGCGCCAACGTTACGTCCTGCATTATTTTCAATATTTGGCAAATGTTTTTTTTATATTGAGCGGCATTTTATCTTAAATGAAGTGTTTCAAATACAAAAACCACTGAAAAATACTACAATGAACAAAGTATTATGAGCTCACATTAAAAATGATATTTGAAGAAACACTATTATATTAGCCAAGTAATTATTAAAATTTAAGGGTGATGAAATGAAACAAGTAGTAATAATATGCATTTACATAAATCGAAATAACAAAACAAAATAAGTCACTTCAGTCGACTACAAAAAGTAATATCATTAATTGTATGGAACATTGATAGGCATGAGGAGCCCTACTATTATACTCATCGTCATTGGCAAATAAGTGCTGGCTTGGACTTAGCAGGCCGACCTTGTTTTCTTTTTTGTCCAACGGGAATCATTTTTGCTTCTAAAGCCTGGTCCGTGAGCACGTAGAATCCCGTCCAATGACCCCAAGCTGCCCATCCTTGTCGCTCGCACGTAATTATGTTGCTGTCGCGCTCGCACACTCACTGCGGGCACGCGTCGCACAGTCGCGACAGCAATATAATTACGCGCGAGCGATAAGGATGGGTAGCTTGGGGTCATTGGACGGGATTCTACGTGCTCACGGACCAGGCTTTAGTGGTAGTGTTGTTAATTTCAGCCGAATTGCTAGATCCAAAATCCATTGTCCAAGCTCAATATTAGGTGCCTCAGGTAACGTAGAGGATTCTAATGACTATTGGGCTACCATATAGGTAGCAACAGACAGAAATCGCGACAGAGGAATTCTCTTATGAAGTTACTTCATTAGAAAACATATCAAAATAAAGAACATAAGACCTCACATAGAATATCAGTAACCAATAATCATTAATAATGCAGCTAACAAAACTTTGCTGGAAGTGAACTTTTTAGTTGTTCGTTGGAAATAACTTCAATTGGAAAAAATCGAATCTTTCTTAATATTGAAGTTGCCCTCTTTGTATTTCTAGTCGCTCACTTAGTAATGTAATCGCACGGACAGAATTTTAATATCTAAAATGGATTAAACATAACCCACTTTTTGTAAGCTCGTTCTGCATTTGATTATTAATCAATATTCGTCGTTAGTTAAGTTAATTTTTCGCTTACTCAAATTCATACCGCTCAATTTATTAAAACAGTATGCCATCATCAGTCGCTAAGTTATTTTTTAGTCGATCGTTTTATAATTCCCCTTAAACTTTTAGGCAAATACCAGCAAACACCTACTTATATTTTGTTACCATGTCATGTTACTGATTGTTGCTAATAGGATAATTTGAGTTAAAATAATTAACGTGTAATATTCCCCTTTAGTAATTTCTTCTAATTTTAATATTCTATTTCAGCAGGTAATTCACAACTACACATATTTATTTCAACTTACAAAATTGGCAAGCGTTTACGTAAAATCCCGTATATTTTAAGGAGTCTATTACCAGTTCACGGTAATTATGTAATTAGCCCGAGCGTACTTTAGCAGGTGGCTGAGTAGTTCACTCCACGAGGACGTCTAGCCTTTTACTAACACTGATATCACTGCAGGCTTTAACGCGGTGAAGGACAGGCGGTGGAGGATGTTTATGTGAAAATTTTATTTTACTGTGTCGCGTTTGTAAAACACTAGCTGTGCTCGCGACTTCGTAAGTGAAAATAGTTTGAATAATATTTCCCGTTTTTGCAACATTTTTCTATACTTCTCTACCCCTATTGGCTGTAGGGTGATGTCATATGTATAGCTTAAAGCCTTCCTCGATAAATAAGTTATCCGATGGCATTGAGGAGGTGTAATTGGAATCAGTTCCGATTAATTCTAGGTACTAAAATGACTGATTATGACACAATGGGAACAAAAGCTTTAAATGCAATCCGTATTTCGTAAATAAAATGTGTAATTTTAGACAAACAGGTTGATTCAAGTCTGCAATAAATATTCTGATGGCTACAATATTTATGTCACTCTAAGTCCATGGGTGTCATAGATACTGGAAAGAGTAAACTCCTTCACTTTACCTGATATTGTACTAGGCGTACAAAGAAATACCAACAGACGCTCATGATTTGGGTAATGAACACATTCCTTTTATTTTATGACTTTTTATTGCTGCAATGTAGTATTGTAGAAGTGCTAGCAGTTAGTATAATTTTCTCACAAAGCCAAACAAAAGAAAACGCTGTGCTAGTGCTAAGTGTTTTATTTCAAAGAGTGCCTCTTGGGACACTACTATTATTGTTGCTATACAAAGAGAAGGTCGAGTTAGGACTTCTAATAATGCGACTACAATGCATGTAAAATTATTATTGTTCTGGTCTTAATAGTCTCTACCAGTTTCTTTCTACGGGACTATTATCACCTTTCGTTCCCACCGCTGCAACTCCTGTGTAACCGGGATCTACAGCTTGACCGCCAATAAAAACCCAACCAGTGAAGGTCAAGTTATCCAGTGCCTTGTGGGAAGACTATTACGTATGTACAGTCAGCGTGAAATAGTTGGTAACACCCAAAGTAGGCAAAAAGTTCGCAGCACGTCTTTGTTACAATTGAAATAAGGTTGTATTAGCAACTTTTTTGGCCACTTTGGGTGTCACGAACTACTTGACTGACTGTACTATAAAAACTTTTTGTGGCAGGTAGAGCTACATTCATAATAGTGAATAGTGTCACTCGTATCCCCAAGTGGTTAGCCAGCAATTATCTGTTGATCCGCGTGAGCCCGCGTGGGGAGTCGCGTGTCCTCTTCACTGGCCCAGTTTTATTTGTATGGATTTATACATCTACACTTGCAATATAAAGAGTGATTTGGATCAAAAACACCCATCTAATCCTCAAAAATTATCACACCATAATGTTTTTGTGACCTTTGCCAATATCAAATTCAAGGAAATTGGCTAAGGTGCATACTTTTCTCCAAGATGATATATTCGTTAAAAATATGAAAACTATGCGCTCTATTTCTCTAGCTATTGAATGCTTTGTCAAACCTTGATTTTGCTACGAGGCCAACAGTGTTTGCACTTCTTAATATTGTGTGGTAAAGTCAATATTTTTATGCTGAAACCCATTATTTGTCGCACCATGAGCTCACCGACGTAATTTCCAATGTAAAAAGACGGTCCTGAAAATGTGGGGCTATTTTCAACAGTCTGAGTCAAGCCCTCGTAACGCTTTTAATGATCTATTGCCATAACTAGAGTTGCCTAGAAAGTACATTTGGTAAAAAGTACCTACATAAATCTTTTATGTACCTACCATTTACTTCCAGACGGTAAATAGTAAGATGCAAGGCGTATTTCGTCGTGCGTGAACGCTGGTGCAATAGAAACTCATTTGTCTCGCCAAAGTCTCATGCAAAAGATGCCAAGGTCATTACTGATCACAAGGTTAAATACACGTTAGTTTGATGGTGGACATACGCATGCTACAAGCACGATCCGCAATTGGCGCTAGAAACTGTGAGAATCGACGCTTCATTTTGCTGACGAGCGCTCCAAGCTTCGGCTTCTATAAAAGATAACAACTTCTTCACCTCACTAGTAATCTTTTCTATAGCTATAACTAACCCATTAACACTTCAGTTACCTTATTTCTTGCACATACATATTGCTATTTGACTTTACAGTATGAATTTTAAAGTTGTGATTTTAAAAAAATTTTTGGTCTTGTAAATACGACGTCCCAAACAAATCGGGACAACTGGCAGCGCGTACATAACAAAGAGCTATGAAGTTAAAACACAAAAGCACTTTGCACTAAGTGGGACTGTGCTGAATGCTTTTGTACTTCGTATTTTGCTGAATAATTATTTTCAGTGTTCTGTGACGTGCAATATTTAAGTTTAGTGACGTCTGTTGTGCGGATTCTGTGATCCATAAACGCGGTTGTCCTCCTCTCTGGTCCTCAAAGTTATGAGTCTCCCCATCGCTTTTTTACGTCTATCCGAGTGTTTGGACATTACACGGGTAGTTAGCTAGATCTGTTGCTACAGATATATCGTTCATTGACATTATAATTAAGTAGTCAAAAAATTCGCAACACGTCTTTGTTACAAAATGGGAATAAGGTAGTGTTGTCAACTTTTTGGTCACTCAGGGTGTCACGAAGTATTTGACGCTGACTGTACATACATATAAAACAAAAATATAATACGAGATATTTGCTGCAGAATTTTCTAAATATATGTATGTTTATTAATAAAATTGTTACGCATGAAATGTATGACCCATAACTGAAAATATCCTGGGACGAATCTTCTCACCACTAGACTCCACTTTACATCTTCTATACCTAGATAGATACTTATGAGGATTCGCACTATTCAACTTTCTCGCTTAGCTTTGGAAGAAAAGCCAAATCGCTACACCGCTGCGCCGTTTTCCACTGAAAAATTCCCCGCACGTTTTCAGGGAACAAGTAACCTTAGTGCTTTCCTGACCCAATTTACTTAGCCTTCTCACCCATATTTAGCCATTATCGAGTACCTACCTATCAACAATCGAGTAATAATTAATCGGATCTTAATCACTGAATCAATACTGATATATTATGTTCTATGAATAGATTTAAATGGATTCGTCTAATTCACCTGAATACGGTTGACCTAGTTGAAATATTAATTTAACCTGACAGATACCGGGAATTAATTGACATCGATACTGTGTAGTAGGTATAAAGTGGTCAGATTATAGTGGATAGTTAATAAACTGCTGAAAGTTTTTCCAACTTTCCTAAAATTTAATTTGTTGTTGAAAAATTAGCTTTTGTTGTTTTAATTAGTGGATAAAATTATAAAGTTTTGTTATACAGCAATTGTACGACTATTATGAATTCTTGTTTTTCGGGGTATGCAACTATGCACATATAGAGGCTTCCAAATAAACAGAAAAACATAAAATACGGGTAGTTAACATTTTCTGTTGTATAAAATGGCTTTTAAGCCCGCTGGATTAAATTCAGTTCACCTCAAGCACTTACTGTAACAAAAGTGGTTGTAGTCTGTAAAAGATTTCACCCTTTATTAAAATTTTACCCAATCTGTATTTACCATAATCTCCTTGGCCGGATTTTAGTGAACTTCAACCCTACACCTAAGGGTTAAGATTTTCTTTGGTTTTAAGTAGCTCTATCCTGGAAGAATTTATAATCCGGTGTGCTTTATACCTTTGTAATAGAATATACATTTGCATACTCCAGATCTTCTACAGTTCAGCCTGATCTTGCTCCTTCATAGTATCCTCGGGTGTGATCCCACTTAATCCAGGGTGTTTAAAGGCCCGTTCTTAGGAACTTTATTTAACGGAGGTGCCTATAAAATTCGTTTTAGAGCCGCGTAAAAGTTTGTATCACAAACAAGGCAATTTGTTTTAAAGCTATGACGGTTTTATCGGTTTTTTGTAGGCGGCAGGTGTGTTAATTGAAAATAGATGTAAGAAATAGTCGGAATAAAGAAGATAATATCTTACATTAATTTCATTGATAATGTTTTAATGGAACTATAAACGCCTCCCTCATCCTTTTCGCCAGAGCGTGGGCAGTATAGACCAAAACTTCAATTTTTGCCTCTAATAAATTCTCAATGACCTGATGATGAAGATAATTATTGTTCCTACTTATTTTTGCAGTAATTTGGGATAGTGAATGGTGAAATATTTTAAGAGACAATGTAAAGCACTTTCGGAATTGGAATCGAACCTATACCCTGTATACTTTCACCCAACATTCTTCTATTGAAGCAGACTTCAGTTCGTTCGAGTTAAGAAGTCACAGGGCAGTACCCTACGGGCTCGTCTATATTCATAGCGGACGCTAATTTGTGTATCTGTCTGTACAAACTGGTAAACTTGACGCTGATTGCCTTTGAAGTTGAAGGTATGCCTTTGGCATTTACCACCGAGCTATTCAGTAGTGAAGAACTTTTGACACGCTTGACCTTTTACAAGTTGGAATTACTTCTACCTGTGAAATTGGCGATCTCTATGAAGATTTTCAAGAAGTTCTTGTGAATGAGACGACGTGACCTGATGGTTCATTTACTGAACTACGTCACAGGGGTTAAATCTTGTTGAACACAAATATTGAAGTGATTTGATGAAAAACCTGAATTCGATAGTCATGGATGCTTACTTTAGTATAGGTAACTTATGTTTCGTAGGTAAGCATCTAATGAAAAGGTTTCATGTCGTCACATTTAAAGGTTTCTGACATTTTGAAAGTTCAAAGACTAGATTGGACACTAGTAGCTTGTTAACTTATCAATCACTTTGAACGTCTATTAACTAGTCTGTCTTCAAGGTTGAAGCCCTTTGATATTAAGACATTTCCTCGAATTCCTGTACACCATTCAATCAGACTTCAGCCATAGTTCAATACTCTCTGGCACCTAACACAGGATTTTAAAGGTCAAGAAATCAATTTATACTGATAGTGGCCCGAAGGAATAAGGCGCTGGCTACACTCTACTTTCATGTTACTTAAGAGGTTACACTAGCTCAACGATTCAAACATTCGATCCGAGAGGAAGATTTTTTTTTGTGTCAGGAAAATGGGGAGCGGCAGGTTATGTGAGACTCGAACCCACTAAAATCTGGGGTGTTCCCTCTGCCGCATAGTGGTCGGCGCCTTGGGTACTAGAAACGACCAAGACACCTTCCGCGGACGTAGTTCGACCCCTGACAACCGTAAGACTATTGAAACTCTCCAAAAAGGGGCACATTAGCTTCATGAGTAATATTAGCAGCGTGACAAGTAATATTTTATTTACACAAAAACATTCACAAACGCGATGTTTACCACCAAACATTACGTAGCAACAGAACTACAAATATTAACATAAGCCCCGATATCGCGTTTTTGCGCATATTTCATTACGAACGCCTGTTTTATCTCGCCAACTGCGAATGTAATATGAAACGGTTTTATTTGGCTTAAAAATGGGGAGGATATCGACATTTTTAGTTTGTTTTTAGCCAGTATAGTGATAAAGTGAATATTTGCAAACGTAGTCCAGGACTACGCCCAAAAAACGCGATATCGGGGCTTATGTTAATATTATACCTGCTTACTAATCTTGTAGGAACAATGTCAGCTAACTAAAACAGATGGCCCAAAAATACGTACCTACTTATCTTACATATATACCTATTTCGAATATTCTTTATATTTTTCAGTCATTAGGGGTTCAGAGAAATAATGAAAAATTAAGTTCTGAATTGATGTAGGTATTAGGTATCTAATTCACATGGACAATAAGGTGTTCATAATATTATGTGACTGAAAAAAGAAAGTACTGAAAAAATACTGTAACAAACTCATTACTTCATGTATATCCCGTCATATATTCCATTTGTCGGGACCAGAAGCTACCCTCGGCACACTTAAAATCCGCGCACGTCATAAAATATGATATCACATGTCTACGGTCCGAAAATGAAAACGACTACAAAAGGACCCCGATTCGTATCCATCATTTTTGCATTAAAGGCATTCAGCACTGTGAGTGTAGTAAAATAATAAATAAAGTATTGTAGTCAAACTAATAACTAATTATTAATAGTTTGTGCTAATACTTGACATTTAAAAGTGGACATAATTAGGAATATCTCCATCGCCGTTAATAAACCTACTAAGGATGACTCGTCGATTAAACGATCTTTGCACAGTCACGATCACCGAGTAAAGTCCTTCAGTAAACACTTGTCTTTTAAAATAAATAACGCAATTTTAGCGCAAAATAGCAATACATACTTAATACTATTTACCTACAGGGTATTAGGGGGTTGCGTTAAAAAAATTGAATTAATAAAAAAAGGGACGGATTTTCGATACATAATTTAAGTGACGTTTATTTCTAGTACACACTTTTCTGTTTGACAGCTATCATACCTTAACATTGTGCCACCTACCTTCCATTTATTCTTAATAAGAGTTATACGGTGTACTCCGACCCATTGAGATCTTTTGTGCCTCGTCAGTCTCCCCCTTCCGTCATTCCTCAGCAAACAAAACGAAATCCCTCATACTCGTATAATAATTAATCCTAAACAGACCTACGTGTACATATGCGAAGATCCTTGAACAAGATCAGCCGCTTTACATATAATTATTATGTAAGTATGCAAAATTTAAGCCGAAAGCTTTGGAATGGGTAGTGCTCTACTGTTTTGATCACCACAAACTAGGGTCGGGACTATTCCGATCTACAGCTTGACCGCCAATAAAAAACTAGGGTCAGTGTGCTTACCATGAGTTTACATTAGGTGTGCTCGCTAGTGACTGCATAAAAAAATATATTAAATGTATGACATATAGCGCCCCTATCTACCGGCTACTTTCAAGAGCGAAAAACTTCATAGATTTTTCTCTCATATAAGCACATAGGTAGGTGGTTGTTGCAATTCACGAAGGCGAGTGAGCTTTAGATGTGTGGTGGCTCGCTACTGTCGGTTTTTACTTTTACACACACAAGTAAAGCTCACTCGCCTTCGTGAGTTGCAAGAACTTACTTAGATTTTGAACTTTCTCACATGGCTGCAGAGTATGGCATATGACGTCATCACGATGGGAGGTCCCACGTGAAAAATACTTTTAATAAGCTGCTAAAAGAGTTACAAGGAAAACGCGAGTCTTTCGTCTCACCTCAAGATATATGAGGAGTGTTATATCGGCCATTTCCACACCATTGCACTTTATTAGGCCTTAACGAGACGAAATAAGTTTACTCGCGTAATCACGTACGTCGTCTATCATATTTAATGTCGGCATGTACTACGCTGTTATAAAGGTTCAATAATGCATTAAGAATCCTCATCAAATTGCCAATCCTCATCATATAAAACATCGTTTATTATTTTCACTGGCTGGGTTGTTCCATCTTACTTTAACTTTGACAAACGTCAAAAATATGTCAAACTCCATACAAAAAACACCGGTTATCGTTAAAGTTGCGGTCAAAGTAAGGTGGTGCAATTCAGCCTTGTTAGCTTGCAAAAAGGTTAACTAGTACAAAGTTAAAAGCATAAATCCGAGGACTCTATCTTGATCCTCGTCGACCGCTGGCTTGTGGTAAGGTACACTCGTAACAAAAGCAAAATCTAAACCTTACCTGAATGGGTTAGCGGGCATATGAGTAATTTGTTTGACCACAAATTACTAGCTTATTCTTTGTAATATTTCGTGAAACGTAAATAATATTTTGGATATTGCCGTGTTTGTGATACCTACCTTTATCAATAGCTGAAACACTATCCCGTGCGTATAGTAGTGAGAGCTACGGGCGAGCGCGGACGTGTCGCCAGCGCAAACTGTGTGTTGTAGAACAAGTGAGACTTAGGATAAGGGAGTACTTCTAGTAGTATACCTAAGATTACCTACTAATAAGTTACCGTAGTACTATACTAGAAGTACTATAGGTACTAACGCCCGTATTCAGAAAAGATGTTTGCTTAAGTGAAGCAGCAAATCGAACGCACAGCGTTGAATAGCTCTGTGATTGGTTCGTGTGTCATCCTGTGCATCCACGCGCACCCATAGTAATGTTTGTGAATACAGGCGTTAGTACTGGGAGTACTATACTAGGAATGCTATGAAAGGAGTACTATACTTACTAGGAATACTATACACATCACAAGTTCTATCATCGTTTGACGTCACATCCCCAACAAGGTAACATCGTTACACTAACGATGTGAGCCACGTCAGCGCGTTATAGTAGCGAGATTACGCTTCATATAATTATCTTAATTATATAATCAATCTTCGCGTTAATTGGGAGTAAAATAGATTAAATTATAGTTTGATATTATTATCACGCACGCACGAGGTTCAAGCATTTAATATTTGGCTCTCTCTGCGTCTCTCGATTAGTATCAAGGCTTGTAAAGCTATTATATTGTAACAAGAAACGATTTATTTCTTGATGAACAGGTGACAATACGTCAAATCATAACAGTACTAGCGTGATAGCAAAATTGGTCTTATTAAAACGACATTCAAATGCTACGTTATTTATCTCACTTCTGGGATAGTAGGTACACCATTTTCTTCTATACCCACCTCTGTGTAGCCAGGATCTAAACATGACAGCTTATAAAACTTGACCAGTGAAGGTCCATCTCATGATAAAGTTAAACTGTCTGTAGAACATCGAAATTAATCAGAAGAAAATAGGAAAAGTTTGAAATTCGGGATCTAAAAAAAAATATAGTACAGACTTTTGTACTTTTCTTCGTATTACATGCATTGGTTTTGAAGGAAAAAAAGACAATGTGCGTACTATTGGACGATATTCAAAATTGGGTTGAATTATGTACAATGAATTTGCATAACCCTCAATTGTCTTCCGTTCTGGCTCGCCCGGATAAAAAGACCCGTTCTCGCATTTATGAAAGTCGGCTTTGTTGCAAGGTTTTATTTTATGTCGTGTTTGGGTGGGATATAATTTTACGAGTTACAATAGATTGTAGAAATGTAGAACTAAGTCCCGCTTATCGGCTCTGTTCAAGGCAGTTTTAGCTATCTCCAGCTATTTGAAAATCTTATCAACTTGAGTATGCCAATCGGCATTGCTCTAATTCAGATCTTACTTACTTCCCAAACTAAAAACATTAGTTTGAAACCTTCTATGTTCAAGAATCGCAATCATAATCCCCAGATTGATAAGATATCCTCATTTAAACTTTTACTCAAAATGATGTTGAGAGATGGAGTAGGTAATTCTGATTTTTCCTGAATAATTTTTTTATCAGCTGCTGCGCTGTTTTTTGTCAACTAAAATAATGAAAGTGGAGCCATGTGCAAAAGCTAGTAGACGATTGCAATACAATCCAAACCAGGTCATGATATGGATGTGCAAAGTTGTCAATAGTTGTAATAGTTGAATGCGTAGCGGGTTACAATGGGTGTTGTAAAACATACATGCCCAATGCCCATGTGTAAAGCGCTACCGCAGGAAATATGCGCGACAAGTTTCAACTATTGTGCACAAACATTACACGAAGTGGTACCTAGGTTAATTTTCAAATTCAGACAAACTTAATTTAATATTTAACACCTTACATGATTCGCTGATTGACTTGACATATTACTTATTTTATCACGTAGTATATTTTTATCAGGGTCTTTAAAAATAGACAAAGAATATTGCGTTTTATTTTTATTATCTTTATATACCACGTTGCTTAAAGTGGCTTTTAACGTGCTCTATCTTTTTTTATAAGTTTTAGATACCTAATTACCTAATTGCGTCTAGCTGTAAAGATTGATACAGAGCCTTTTTGCGAATCATTTCAAAATGAGATAGGTCAGCGCTGCGCTAGAATATCCGATCGCGACTATCCTTAAATCAAACATCATACTAAAATCGGATTATCTTTGCAGATAGTGGGAAGCTGAGTGGTCGGATGACCCCAATGTGGTCAGGCAGCGGCGAGCACTCCACACCGACACCATGGTGAGTTGATGGCCGGATAACTATGTGTTGAAAGCTACACTTTGGAGTAGGGTAACCATGCTATGAAAAATTAACTAAATGATTAGTAGAAAACAATGTTACTGTGCCTAAACTGTTGCGAATCAACTAGGACAACCTTGTTGATTCATTTAAAAATAACAGTGATTTTTTTTTGTGTCAGCACAATTTTACGAAAAGTTTAAAGAGAAAATATTATTTTATTAGGCACCTACATACGTATTTTTTCCATAACTGCTCCGATTATGTTCCTGGGTAATTGACCGATGCATATTAAGAAATATTGGAGGTTTTTTTTAAAGAACCTAATAGGTAGAGACTTGACACACGATTGTTAAAATCACTTACCATCAGGTGATCCGTCTGCTCGTTTGCCTCCTGTCACATAACAAAAAAAAAATACTTTGATTAAAACTTATCTATTTAGATATTTAATTTAACTACACATTTTGTGATTTTTAATCCCTGTAATGTTTTACATAGTAGAGTAGGACAATAATAATATAATAAACATTATTCTTCCTCTTTGACTACTCCAACAGTCGAGCAAAATAGGTTAGCATTTCGTTCGTTAAGATGACCGACTCCTCATTTGGCGACCGCCCAAAACAACGGTTAACTTAATCAAGGGGGAAAATTCAGAAAACAATGTTGTTCTGTGTCTTCCAAATCGTTAATCCATTTTACAATCATCTCAAATCTTATCGTTGTATAATTGTATTTTTGTCTGCAATCGTTTATTCGTTGGATTTAATAGAAGACTTACATTTTTCGTAGTATTCAGAGACAAACTTTTTTCAGACAACTATTATTTTTTTTATATTTTATGACAAGACCTCAATGGACAAGACAAGTTCAAATTCAAATTCTTTATTTATAGGTATAGGCTTATTTCAGGGTTCTTATATACACGTCCCAAATATAACTTGCACTACCGGCTGCTACTGAGAAGTGCCAAAAGAAACTCAGTCACAAGTATCTCTTAAATAAACCTAAAAATTGCTTTTAATTATGTTTAGCGAAAAACGTGTCAGGACGGCTTTTCGAAGAAACTCTCCTACACAAAGGCTCTTGGAAGTATACAAAATGTTTGTCAATATACGAGTAAACAATGACTGACAAGTACCATCCAGTTGTCAGCTATTAATAAGTGCGTACAAAATAAATACATCGTAATACAAAAAGCCTCATTTTCCATACATCAAAGGATTCCCAGGGGACATTAAATCGCAATTGAAAATAAACCGCGAGAAGCCGCGTGTAAAAGATACGAAGAAATATTTTATCGCAGACATCTTTCTCTCTAAATGTGGAGATAAATCGGGGCGGTTGACGTGAAAGTTCAATTGGAAATAATAGCAGCTGTGATAGTAAGGCTGGGTTGCACCATCTTACTTTAACTTTGACAAACGTCAAAAATCTGTCAATCTCCATACAATAAGCACCGGTTATCGTCATAGTTACCGTCAAAGTTAGGTGGTGCAACTCAGCGTTAGTTGTGTAGTTTAGCGAAAAGAATGACGTCATCAACCCACATTTTGTCAACGGCTGGACTTAGGCGTAACTCAAGACATACCTATTCAGACCACTGAGTTCAATCATTATATTAGTTTAAGTTGGTGAAAATAAATAAATAATAACATTTACAAACATTTATTTGGGCATAAAACGTCTTTTTCAAATTCTTTGGCTGTTCGGTAAGTAAAGGCGAGGGGATTATTTTCCCCAAATTTTGGTTACCCCACAAAAGCGTCCTATTTTTAATAGAATCGATTCAAAGGCCCATTTCAATGATGAGCGAATTCTGCGAAATAAATAAAATTGATTTTACGACTCTATCTATGTAGCTTCAAATAAAACTGAAAACGAATGAATGTACAGTTCGAAACATTTTCTTACCTTGTTTTTGTTAGTTGGCATAAGTAAGTGTAGGTACAATTCTTCCACAATAGGTACATTTAACTAGTCTATGTATTTATGATTCCCAGTTTTAAAATCAGTTATGTGTAGGTATTTAATCAAATATATCTATAGAGCGTGGGCTTAGCTATATCAAATCTAACTAAGCCCACGCTCCGAAAACAAAAAAAAAAGTTTTTTTACAAAGGTTATTTGGCTTCGTGAATACAAAAATGGATTAACTTTAAATGCCTACTTTCCTCTTTTCTTATCTAGACCTCTGTCTCTCTCGTTAAATGTCGCTTAGTTGCCAACGTATCGTAACATTAAAGATAACTTTATTGCAAAACAAGGCATAAACGGTGGCATCACTGTAACAATACACATAAACAGGCTAAGTAAGTATAAATCAGCGCCTTTATTTCCATCCACAAACTCATATGGGTCGCTGGGGACGACGGCATTCCTGTAAACACGCCGATCAAGGGTATAAATAAAGTCGGTTGAAGAACAGAACGAAGGCCAAACGGTTAGAGTACCTTCTGTACTCGCCACTCTGTCGGTGAAGCTGGAAAAGCCCTTCAAGGAACCAGCGCGCGTCCCTTCAAAAAAAACGAACGTCATTTTGAATGCAAATATCTCAATGATAAAATACTTACATAGGTGTAACTAGAATTTTGACAGATTAATGACTCAGTTTGGTCAGTGCAAACCAGCTGGGCTTGGAAGCGCGCCGTGACAAAATCTTGCCGATGATTTGTGTTGACAAATGTATACATGGGTTGACGCTTAAAATGGTGCGATAAAAGCTTATTATGGGTATATTCCCATTTGAAGTGATCTATTTTTGCAAGTTTTAAACCATAATGAAGCTAACTTGATATATGGTTAGAGTTACTACGGGAAACTACTTACATACGAGCGTCTACTACTTACTTTTTATTTATTTAGTTCAGTATATTATTTGCTTAGCTTTAGCGAAGCTTAGCTCTATGTTTGCATCCAGCATAAAGGCGAGTTGCTTTGGGCTAAAATTTGTTCAAAGGCAAGGAACAATGGTAGTAAGTATCATTAATTTTGTAGTAAATTAATAGACACTTGAGCAATTTTGGACTAAATTAATTATGATTGACCCACGGCTCTTGCAGCGCTCAAAAGACTATTAAGAAAGGTATTTTAAGCTGAAGCTGACCTGCTTTAGTTTCATTAAGGTCTAAAAATATCATTTTAGTTATTGATTTCAAATCTTCTGCTTAATTACAACGTCATTTGTTTTAAAAAAAGAATGATAAGTACCTAACATCTATCATAACGGCACAGGCAAGACAATAATTTAAGGCCGGGTAGCAGAGAAAATGGCGAAAATGAGGTTTTCATTTTTCATTTTTGAGGTACTAAACAGTAAAATTAAAGGCTAAGATTTTTATTGGGCATAGTTGAGGATATTTTCTAGGGCTATTAACGGATGGAAACACGATTTGATGAAGTTGACTCGATAGAATATATTCCCAAAGTTACCTCTATTCGTTTTCTATTTATGGTTTTATTTTTAAAATAATCGATTTGAGATTCTAAATCTTTTACTAAACTAAAGTTCAGAAATAACTTGAGGGCTTTTAACGGATGAAATTTTTATATTGCGTCTTATTTAGTTACTATGTTAAAAAATGTGGAAAAAATCGTCCATGACGGCTTGGACAATCTCAATCAGTCGCGCGGTGGCGCTTACGGAGGACGGACGCGTGTCAGTTTTTTGGCCGTGACAGTTCGCGATTTGTCAATATTTTTGACAATGATGACTTTGATGAGTCACAGTATAATAATATCAGTGTTACTGGAGAAAGCTTAAATTTTTGATAACTAAGAATATAATTATCAATTTTGTCTACCTATTGAAATTTAAATCGTTCGCATCCTTTTAAACGAAGACTCTACTCATGATACATAGTACATTCCTCAAATATGAGACAAAACCAATGAGTTAAAATTACATTTTAATAGTACCTACATACAATCGTCTTACACTCTTTAGAAGAGCACACTGACACAAATAAATAATAAAAAATACTGTATAAGGTCTGTAGCTAAAGGTCTAAGCTGTAAGATAGAAGAATCTTCTAGCCAAAAAGATGGCAGATGCAGCAGATGTTAACGGATTTAAAACTGGAGTTCATATGACTCCTTGTAGACTTGAGTCTCTAGAGCGTCCCTTCCTCCACCATGCGTAAGAATGTTTCAAAAATACTGTCTAAGGTCTGTAGCAAGGTCTAAGCTGCAAGATGGAAGAATCTTCTACCCAAAAAGATGGCAGATGCAGCAGATGTCAACGGATTTAAAACTGGAGTTCATATGACTCCTTGTAGACTTGAGTGTCTAGAGCGTCCCTTCCTCCACCATGCGTAAGAATTTTCAAAAAAATACTGTCTAAGGTCTGTAGCTAAAGGTCTACGCTGCAAGATGGAAGAATCTTCTACCTAAAAAGATGGCAGATGCAGCAGATGTCAACGGATTTAAAACTGGAGTTGATGTGACTCCTTGTAGACTTGAGTGTCTAGAGCGTCCCTTCCTCCACCATGCGTAAGAATTTTCACAAAAATACTGTCTAAGGTCTGTAGCTAAAGGTCTAAGCCGTAAGATAGAAGAATCTTATAGCCAAAAACATGGCAGATGCAGCAGATATCAACGGATTTAAAACTGGAGTTCATGTGTATCCTTGTAGTTTTGAGTCTCTAGAGCAGTGGTTCTTAACCTTTAAGTCATGAGGGACCATTTTACCAAATTTCTGTCTTGTCAGGGACCACCTCATAATCGGTCAAAACCAGTTTGACTGCAAAAATCAGTTAAAAGTGGTTTTGACCAAGGTGTGCAAGTGCACATCGTGGACCACTTGGAATGCCTCCAGGGACCACCAGTGGTCCGCGGACCACCGGTTAAGAACCACTGCTCTAGAGCGTCCCTTCCTCCACCATGCGTAAGAATGTTTCAAAAATACTGTCTAAGGTCTGTAGCAAGGTCTAAGCTGCAAGATGGAAGAATCTTCTACCCAAAAAGATGGCAGATGCAGCAGATGTCAACGGATTTAAAACTGGAGTTCATATGACTCCTTGTAGACTTGAGTGTCTAGAGCGTCCCTTCCTCCACCATGCGTAAGAGTTTTCAAAAAAATACTGTCTAAGGTCTGTAGCTAAAGGTCTACGCTGCAAGATGGAAGAATCTTCTACCTAAAAAGATGGCAGATGCAGCAGATGTCAACGGATTTAAAACTGGAGTTGATGTGACTCCTTGTAGACTTGAGTGTCTAGAGCGTCCCTTCCTCCACCATGCGTAAGAATTTTCACAAAAATACTGTCTAAGGTCTGTAGCTAAAGGTCTAAGCCGTAAGATAGAAGAATCTTATAGCCAAAAACATGGCAGATGCAGCAGATATCAACGGATTTAAAACTGGAGTTCATGTGTATCCTTGTAGTTTTGAGTCTCTAGAGCAGTGGTTCTTAACCTTTAAGTCATGAGGGACCATTTTACCAAATTTCTGTCTTGTCAGGGACCACCTCATAATCGGTCAAAACCAGTTTGACTGCAAAAATCAGTTAAAAGTGGTTTTGACCAAGGTGTGCAAGTGCACATCGTGGACCACTTGGAATGCCTCCAGGGACCACCAGTGGTCCGCGGACCACCGGTTAAGAACCACTGCTCTAGAGCGTCCCTTCCTCCACCATGCGTAAGAATGTTTCAAAAATACTGTCTAAGATCTGTAGCTAAAGGTCTAAGCTGCAAGATAAAAGAATCTTCTAGCCAATAACTTTAAAACTATAATTTGAACGAATTTTGCTATTAGTGGACAAATTTCTGCTCACGATGGACTAATTATCTGCTATACTCTCGACTCTTTAAAGCACAACATTTATAAAAATTTTGCTGCGGTAATGCACTCCAGGTAACAGTGTGTGATGCTCATTGCTCATAGTGATTTTCGATACAGAGCCCCGTACATACGTTATACATAAATTATGGAAAGAAAACACCCAGACCAATACAAACAAATATGATTGTATGCAATTTTAGTATGATATTTTTATTTATTAATAAACAAAAAGACTGAACAAAATTGATGCGTGTACTGATTAATGTAATTAACCACATGCAAAGCTTTGTGAATTGCAACAACTATAATTTATTATCCAAGCTCTAAATAATCACTACTACGAGTAACTGATATAAAATGTTTTTCCAATCGCTCAAGCTCCCGAGGATCTACCGATAGGTCGGGTGACGTAAGCTTGAAATTCTTTTAGCCGGCGCGGAACTTCCGGAAGGTTGGGTGACGCCACGCCTCTTTGAACCGTGTTTACTTTAGCAGTTATATTCTATATTTATTCGATTCTAAAATATATTCCCAAAAATTTTAAAAGTTGTTTTAATTTGTATCACTTGGATATGATTTGTATTAGAAAGTGCTGTGAGTGTGACGCTTGAACGGAAGGAAGTCAACCTAACCTAACCAACTTCGTATTTCTATACTGTGTAGCCGCGAGAGCTCTTTGGCGCGCTGTCTTCGGCGAAGAATTGCGCGCGCAGATTTTGACAGCGCGAAATACCTACTTTAGCAGAAATACCAAGCCTTAAGAGATCGAAGCTAAGGTTTTCGGCAAATGGTAATGAATTAATAAATGATTTGATTTGATATGGCGAATGAATGGTGAAAATTCTTTAAAAAACTTCTGTATACAATATATTCTTAACAGATCGCGTTTAATGCATCATGTTGGTACATTCACAGAGTAATACTTACCACAGAATTAAAGGAAAAGTAATAAAAAAAGTAGGCATTCCTTAAAAAAATATTTCAGCGTCATACTTAGTCTTAACTAACTCAAGGCTCGCCGGCACAGTAAATTGTCAGATTATGTGGCGCGGGGAATCTGGTCCCATTGTTAGTGATAACACTAACTCAAGTCTGGACCCAAAAAGTAATTTATCGTACTGAAACTAGGTAATGTAGGGGTGAAATGGCGAAAATGATATAGAAAAAGTGGATTAAAATGTTATTTATGCTATTTGCGCTTGTTTTCATTGTGATTTCATAACGTTGGTGTATGTAAAACAATGAATGATTCTTATAGGATAAGAAAAAATAGGTCAACCTTCGTTTACCTTTATGGCATGGACACACAGAACATTCATAAATAAATAGGAACAGATTTCTTGAAACAAACAATATTCGTAACTTACCATTTCGATAATATCTTGGTTTACGTAGGTAGATCTTTTATGTAGATTATTCAAACATTTTTATAATAAAATATAGCTATTTTTCCGCCCATATAGTATTTCTAGTAAATGGGCATAATAATACACAGACATAACAGCATAATATAACAGGAAATACTCTTTTACTTCATATTTGCTGAGGTAATTCCCCTAAAGGTGGTATTTTCGTAGCGTTTTCCTCCTTTCCTGCGACTAATCGAGCCTCCGTTTATTTGATACTGATATCAGATTGTGGACAGTTTACGAAAAGAAACGTCAAGAAAATTGACAATGTTTATTTTGGTTGGACAATGATCTTATTTTTCTCAGTCGTGGCACTCTTGATAGAGTGGTCGTGGTCGTGGTCGTCAGGAGTTTGTATTGTTGTGGGCAGATGTTGCTCGCCTTACGATTTTTGCCTGTTGGTTAGACCCAGAACAGACGGTGAAACGCAACTGCAACGAAACTGCAACTGCTAGTTACTTTTGAGTTGCATCTAAGTTTCTGCCATAGCGTCCGTTGAGAGACCACACATGACGCGACCAGTTTGAAACTTTCAAAACTTAGATGCAACTCAAAAATAACTAGCATTTGCAGTTTCCTTGCAGTCGCGTTTCACCGTCTGTTCTGGGCCTGTTCTTAAATAACTCAGAAACTTTGTTTTATAAATAATAGGCTTAAAAATTTAGCAATTTATAAAACAAATCAGCTGCTAATATTCTGTAATAATTGGTAACTCAAATCACCCTCTAAATAAGCTTAATAGAGCAATAATTACTCAGCTACGTACGGAATTTTAACGTATAATATAGAAGAATAATGGTTACATTACGGTTGAACTAATATGGATGACATTTATGGTGATTTATTAACTAATTGACATTAATAATTTCGTAGAAAAATCTCATATCCATTTGTTTTATCTGCTAGAGTCGAATGTTTTTATCTTCTTAATTTTTATCATGAAAAGTTCCTACGACCATTTTTGAAGCAAAACTGGTATATTGTTATGATGTCATCCTTTAATCCTTGTCTAAGAATAAAACATTATACTTAAATATACCTTCATACAAAATCGTGCCAAACATGAAAAGGTACATATTATCAATAACACCCATAATAATTAATTCTAATCCAAGGGATGAAGGTTCCTTCCTAACGACCTATTTTCGTCAAATCAATAATCTCGTTCCTTTCAATAAATCGCTTTTATTTGCGGATTGACAACTTGTACAGGCAATTATAATTGATGGTGACGTATTTAGGTCAAATCGGATTTTAATGGTAAAAATAAATTACAAGTAGTCTGTCCAAATTATGATAGTGATGATACACTTATTTACATGCTAACTGTACTTGAATGTTTACAAATCGGTGATGAGAAAGGTAATAAGCTGAATGTGAAAAAATAAAAAGTTTGGTAGATAATTATTGGAATTTATTAGCCAAAAATTATTTTAGGCCGACTACGACGGAAAGGACTTTTCAATATGCTTTTTAATTGATTTAACCTAACTGCTGCAATGCTAAGCAAAGCAGGCTATTATTTTAGTTAAACGACGCCCATAAAAATTATATTGACTCTACATTGACTGACATTAAACGATTTCGACGTAAACCATTACAGTGCGCTGTTTCTCTTTACTAAACTAACACAATGTTGAAAGGTCACTAACCCAAATTACTATTTAGACTAGTTTTTTCCCGCGACTTTGCATGTGCTAATTATTTGTATAACAGACAATTAATGCAGTACAGAAAAAAAACTAAAACAAATAATTAAACTAAATGATCATGAAGACGCAAATCATATCGTGTTAAATAGAATGTTAATGTTATTTTCGTTCTCTCAAAGAAAATCACATCATAAAGTAGTAAACAAAACTAAACGAAACTGAAAGCCCTATCTTTTCGTCTCCATTATAACATTTTTCATCCCTATCGCACCCTCTTCAAGTTTTATTGTGACAAAAGGTGGACCTACATCCGTCTTTATGGATCAATCAAAAGTGTTTAGGCCTACACACAGACAGTAGAACCTATATTGTATTAGACATTCTTATGTATAACTAGCGGCCTGTGGAGTTTCGTAAAATCCTTTCTTAGCTCATGCCTACGTCATAACATCTACCTGCATGCCAAATTTCAGCCCGATCCGTCCAGTGGTTTGGGCTGTGCGTTGATAGATCACTATGTCAGTCAGTCAATCAGTCAGTCACCTTTGAGTAATATTTAGATTGCCTTTTAGTCAGAGTCCAGAGAGTTTTAATTTTATCCTTATTTATACTATAAGAGTTTAAGCTGTCATGTTCCATTTCAATTAAAATAATAAATAAATATCCTTGGACATTTTAAACTGCGCTTCTAGTCCCAAACTAAGCAAAGCTAGTACTATGGGTACTAGACAACGGATATAAACATACTTTTTTTTTTGTAAATACATAGGTACTTATTATTCATAGAAAACACCCAGTCCAATACAAACAAATATGTTCATGCACACAAATGTTTGTACTGTGCAAAATAGAGAAACACAGGTCTCAACTTATTTATACTTATGATAAAGAACATCGAACACCTATGATATTATTATGTGATAGGTAGGTAGCTACGCCAGAAATCGATATAAAAATTACATTCACGAGTATGACTTTCGATTCTACTTCGAATAAAAATCAGAGCACACCTTTACTACCTCTACGATCGGATATTGCGGCGAACCATAAAACGGTGTTATATTATCTGTGTACTGAAATACTTATTTGTTTTCAGTAGATGCCCCAGGGAAGGAGAAATTATTGCGACCGCAGTCTGAATTTTCCATATACTACATTCATCTCGTGTAGAAATACCGTTGCGGATTGATTTTGGGTTTAACGCTGTGGAGTTAAAGTTGGGTTTGGTCTAATGGGGGTTTTCATGTGAATTTCCGTTGACGGAAATAACGGTGCAAATGCAGCGAAATAGCGTACAATTAAAATCGGTGATGAAAGTGAGTAATGTGTATTTCAGTCGAACGATCTTCAGAAGTGGAGCGTAATCTTTCAGCTTGTCAGAAACGATGATCTAGTTTAGAGATCTCTTGATAGCGTATGAACATGATAACTTTTTATGCTTTTGATAATTTGACCAATGGTTAGTCAAAAGTTCTAAGTTCGATTCCGAATATACCATGACTATACACTTTATTGGTCAGTATTTGGCAGTTTTTCCTTTATCGTATACTAGCTTTTGCCCGCGGCTTCACCCGCGTGAAATTTCGTTTCTCACAGATCGTCATAAATTATAGCCTATATGTTATTCTGGGTTATAAACAATAATACTGTAAAGTTTCATCAAAATCCGTTCAGTAGTTTTTGCGTGAAAGAGTAACAGACATCCAGACATCCAAACTTTCGCATTTATAATATTAAGTAGGAAACAGATTCTGATTATGACCTCAATGTCAAATTTTATGAGCCATCATAAGCGTCTGACATAGCTTAATGGATGGATGACATGTTAGATCAAGTTAGGCTATCCTTTAGCGGTTTCTAATGTTCCAATCGTAATCGTTTGGACATCAATCGATTACACTAATCACTAAGGCTGGATTGCACCATCTTACTTTAACCTAGGCGCAGACCATCGAATTTTAGTTGGCCGATAGTTGGATCGGGCTGTTAATCAGTATGGAGATGTATGAAAGTGCGCACATTACACCGATTTGATATCGGCCGATTCTTCATACAAATTAAAATCGGGCCCAATTATCGGCCAACTAAAAGTCGGTGGTCTGCGTCTCTATACAAAAAACATCGGTTAAGGTCATAGTTACCGTTAAATTAAGGTGATGTAACTCAGCTTAACAATATAGAGCTTTATCTAGTTCTAGGTAAACATTTCATGTACAAACGATACTAAACAATTGTTTCTTTTGATTAGACTATTTCGAATTTTACTTTGTATTATTTGCCTGAGGCTTTTTAGCTAACGGTTTGTAGTCGTTCAGAGGCAACGCAGTCCCATTAAGCTTAATAGCGACATTGTACGGTTAATGTTGTATAAAAGTCCACCTTGTGGGTTAGATGGCACAAATACAATGCTTATTCGTTTTGGACTGTGCAGTGTCCATACAACTGGAAATGTTTTGAAATAATAGAGAAATACTACTCAATGTTGCGGAAAACTAACTGCAAAAAAAGAGAAAATAAATATGTACAATATGACTCTAGAACTTTTCTAGATATATTGAATACAATAAATGATCGTTAAAAACTCAAATCACATTTTTAAGAATTTCCAATCCAGATTGAGTTAACAGTAATTCTTTTTAATTCCACATTGTGTTACCACTGGGAAGTGAACCAAACGCCATTCTTGAGCCGAAAGAGGCCAAATACCACTTTAATTGTTCTGTTTCCAGACGGGATTTTATGGGAAAATCAGTTTTTTGTCCTTCATCAAAAGTTAAACTCATAGGATTACTAGGAACTGGGACACCATTGCGACGATATTATGAGAATTAGAATTGTTTTATTTTTAGGTTACCTAATAGTCTAATAAAGTTCTAGCACAAAGCCAATGAAAATCCATAAACTCTTAAATAGGTGACCTGTACTGCATTTTTAACGACTATCTGGGCTTCTTAATTTCGGTGTGCATTTTATACTGGATTCACTGCAAAATACACCGCATATCCATGAGATAAAAACTTTATTTGCTTGTATTTTGTAGCTTCAATGTCCTTGTTTCTCTTTTCTTTAGGGGTGACCCCGATGTGTGACTCATTCCTCTAATCGCTTGCGGTGACTGCTCAGTGGCATAGAAAAGACGTTCCCCGATACTTTCCGACGTCCCCCACTTTCCTCTAAAAATAGATGCTGATACCATCTCGGGAAATTAAATATCACACTTGCTTCAATGCACTTGACTTCGTAGAAATTAGTTTCATGTTTAAAGTAAGTTATAGGTATTGAAAAGGCCTTCATGGTTCACGATACGAAGTAAATAATACGATGAAATGGAAAAATTGAAGATGTAGGTTTGAAGAGCTTTTCGTAGAGCTTGAAGAGATTTTATCCAACATTGACTGTCATGTCATAAATATCAGCTTATTTTCTTGACTTTAATCTTATGTAGCAGTAAGCACGGGGATTAGATTTGTATGTTCAATTAAGAAGTGATCCATCAACTCAATGTTGTTATTATAATGTTCAGTTCGCACACAAAAATGTGACTTTATTCTCTAACAGCGACAAAATAACAAGTACCTAATAGATAGTTAATCAAAGCTTTTATTAGTGAAGACATTAACGCCTGTATCCACAAACATTACTATGAAGTCTCACAGTGTGCATGAACGCACAGGATGACATGAACCAATCACAGAGCTCTATTCAACGCCGTGCGTTCGATTTGCTGCGTCACATGAAAACATCGTTTGTGAATACGGACGTAAAATTACTTCAAAAGTTTTCAAAGCTTTGAAGCTCCAATGTTTTTACTTAAATATATTGTGTTAACGTGTTTATTGTTTTGTTTCAGAGTTTAATGTCGTTCATCAAGTTCGGCTACGCGCTAGTCGTGGTGACGCTCCTGCTCATGATATGGGCCTCCCTGTCGAGAGCTCTCGAAGTGAGTACCCAAATAATATAACCATTACTCATCATCATCATCATCATCTCAGCCATAGGACGTCCACTGCTGAACATGGGCCACCCCCAATGCTTTCCATGCTGCCCGGTTGGTAGCGGCCTGCGTCCAGCGCCTTCCTGCTACGTTTATGATGTCGTCGGTCCACCTTGTGGGTGGACGTCTCACGCTGCGTTTTCCGGTACGCGGCCTCCACTCCAGAACCTTGCTGCCCCATCGGCCGTACTATGTGCCCTGCTCATTGCCACTTTAGCTTGCTAATCCGTCCACCATTACTATCATTATGATAAGTTTAATCATAATGCAGCCATTTAAAACACTTGCCGTTTTCAGCGGTGATTCTTCAATATCCCGTGATATATTTTTTCAATACCAGAGATGTTAGTTCCGAGAACCGTTGTGACGAAAATAAAAGTATAATCAATCATAATTAACACTTTCTTAGTTAGCAATTATTTCCGTGAAATCGCAACGATGTTATTTTTAAAGACTTTACACCTAATCCTACATACGGATAATGTTTAAAGAAATCGGTCTTCGCTACTTGTTCGCCATTTTATTCAAAAATGTAGTCCAAGATCACATCGGTCTACATTTTTGCTGCAAAATAACACGTATTTTATCTACAAAAGACACAATGCTTGGCTGAAATGTCGTCTGTATACGTAGGTATTTCCAGACAGTAAATGCTTATTGATTGTTCACATACATTCATGAAGATTGGCATAAATATACTTCTCAGAATCATACTGCGAAGTTAATAAAGCGAAGGTCATACATCGTCACGTACACGGTCAGTGACACGTGACATTTCTGCGTGATAAACCTAATTATTTCATTTTCATGTAGGCTTATAAAGTTAAGCTTGAAGCGTAGGCCTAAAGCCACGTTTCACGCTCAAGTGGGCTTACCTACTCCTGTTTACCTCATAGAGGTGAAGTTTATTTACAAAGGCACAAAGATAAACAGAACGTAGTTGTTTAATTTATTCAGTAGTAATTAAGCGTAAACTAATCGAAATAACACGCTGAATCTTCAGCTATCACAATGAGAAAAGTGTAGTAGTACCGATGCCAGCATTTGAAGCTAAACACTGTGAAACTGGTTTTTATGTAGTTGTAATAGGGTTGAGATTGCAACAAAAAAAGTCTGGTATGCTATCGAATGTACCTACTGTAAGTAACTAGGTAACTATAGAATAAACTACCTACTACGTTACGCTTACGCAATCCGTAAAAGGATTTGGGGTTCTTTTCAGACGCACTGAAACGCTCTCGATTTCAGTTACGTGCTACGGCACTCCAATATAAGAGTACGTAAACTTACACACAGTTGGGGAAACTACTCGTATTAAGTTAAGTACACACAAGTTTCGCTTTCAGGAATGTTTGTTATCTTTAAAAACAAAAGTTGGGTCTTTTAAGTAACTCTTTCACATCGGATGAAAAAAGAAGGTTGTTTTACCTGCAAAGCCTTCAAAGGACGGTTTCTTTACTTTTTTTACTAGATAGTTTGAGGGTAAAAATAATTTCAATAGCTATCTGTTTAAAATATGTCTACGTCATAATATCTTTTAATTTAGTTTGAATAGAATAGAAAAGCAATTATGGACCTACCATAATAATATTATCATTATTATAAAAATAGAAAGAAAGAATTTGAACCTACTTATTTTACAGGTTAAAAAGTGGCCTAATGTAGACCAACTGTTCAAGTATCGTTAGTTAGTTAGGTAAGTTAATTACCAATTTAGGTACGCGTTTGCTATAGGTACGAGAATGAATATAAAAGTAAATGTTGAGAACCCGTGTTATTTCTGTCCTTTATTCTGTTAATTGTCTAATAAAATGACAACATTTAATATTAACCTGATGGGGAAGTCGTTGTATTTGCGCAGTACAATACAAAGGGGAATAGAGCTAACTAATAAACCATTAACTCGAATGTCGAAACGATTTCTAATAGGTATGCGTTACACACAATGGGTAACCAATTAATATTACCTGTTATGTAACCAATGAGTGTTGGCACGCTTCCAAATATAACCATATATCTACTATACCAATATTATAAAGCTGAAGAGTTTGTTTGTTTGCTTGAACGCGCTAATCTCAGGAACTACTGGTCCAACTTGAAAAATACAGGGTGTTAGGTAAATGGGTATATGAGCCGACACTAGCCCATGTTAACATGGGCATATAAATGGTATGGTGAAGTCAGAAAATTGATATCTCCATTTTAGTTATTTCTATTTTCATACAAATCGGATTTTATAAAAAATATTTTGTATGAAAATTAAAAAAAATAAAATGATGATATCAAATTTCTGACTTCATCATACCATTTATATGCCCATGTTAACATGGGCTAGTGTCGGCTCATATACCCATTTACCTAACACCCTGTATATGTTTGTGCTGGATAGCCTATTTATTGAGAAAAAGTTTAAGCTACGAGTATATAACAACCCTAGAGCCAATAGGCGCAGAGCAGTAAAGAAAAATGGGCTTATTCCTAAAGTTCCACGACTCTATAGTTCTTATTTTCCCACCGAGTCCATAAAATATTAAAATATACTAAGATAAATACTTTTTTTAATGTCGTCTAACTCGTGAACCCATTGGGAATTAAAGTATGAACTTGAAATTTATGAAAGCAATAGAGCTGTGGACCTATAGGAATAAGCCGAAAGATGTTGCAAAAACGGGAGATAATATTCAAACTATTTTCACGCGTACGAACTCGTGGGCACAGCTAGTTACCGAAAGCGGGAGCTCATAACGAAAGCCAGGCACGCACTTCATAACTCAATACATTATAAATTTACCGTTTGTGGATCGCACGCATACTTTATGCCACGTGTGAGGCAATTACACGCATATTTCATATATACGACCCTTGTTTCCGCGTGGACTTGTTTCACGTTTTACATTATCTGACAGGCTCCATTCATCAACAGATTGTTAAAAAAGTCGGATAAGTACTGTCGGTTGAACAAGATCTATTAATTAATTTGTGGATGGATATGTAGTTAGAAAGTAGGATATTATCCGCAGTTTGGTTAGGAGATTAAGGCTTGGATCATCCTGATTACCAGAAAAAAATATGATTCCGCATTTTGGCTACATCTTAAAATTGAGCTAAGTCTGAAACACCTCTGATGGCTTACATACGAGTAGACTGATAGATTGATAGCCCACACGATTTAAGATTTGACAACGAAAACATTTCATGACAGTGTTGTCCGTTTAACAGTAGGTAAACTCTGTTACCTATCCAATAAAATGACCTACCCCTTATCTACAAAATTTTCAAAACAACTTAATAGCCCGTTTTATTATCTTTTCAGCTCCACGTAGACACCGGTCACCCATCATGCCTCTTCCAAGCGCTGTGTACCTGCTCCAAGCCAGCGGGCGATCTGGGCATAGTGACCTGCCGTCATGTACCCCTGCTGAGGGTGCCTGCTACCCTGAACAGCTCCAAGGTCTTCACTCTTCAGCTCACGGGGAACAGGATAAGGGAATTGGAACCGAAGTTCTTTCAAGCTACAGGTTGGTAGTTTGCTTTTGGATTTCTAAATAGAATAACAGCGTCGTGTCATGTCGTAATATATTTGACTACGAGCTTCGGACTCCATGCTGATCACACTACTTTTTATGGCGACTTTGGCAGCCTTCATTGCAGTGGATACCTACATCCTAATAATGCTTTACAAAACAGCGTAAAGCGGAACATTCTCCTAAAATTTGAGCTCTACCCTAGTATTTTGGCTCTACTATAGTATTGGCAGTAAACTAGGTGAACCTAAGTAGTTGGGCACTAGCCCAAAGGCATCTGACATGACTCTACATTTACTTGACAACTAATCTCCTATACTTAGATACGAAGATATATTTCAAGAAACTATCTAATGCTCTAATATTTTCCAGGAATGTACAGGCTAGCAATAAACCAGAACCCCCTGGAGACGATCCACGAGGACGCCTTCTACGGGCTGGAGACGACGCTGTGGGAGCTGGAGCTGAGGTACGACGGGCTCACGACGGTGCCCAGCAAGTCGCTCAGGAACCTCGGGAAGCTCAGGCTTTTGGATTTAACTGGTTCGTCACATATAATATTATCTTTAAAATGCACTTAAGCAGTTGTGTTTTATTTCTTTCAGGGCTGATTTTTTATCGTCTTACGCGCGAGCGATAAGGATGGGTAGCTTGCGTTCATTGGACAAAATTCTACGGTCTCACAAACCGGGCTTTAGAAGAATAAACATGTCATTGTGACATATTTAGTTATCTGATGATTGAAATATCAGCCCTCAGTCTGGTAGTTTGATACCAGAGTGCTACGGTTGTGTGGCAGATGTGTGAGAATGTAGGCACCTTTCCGCTTGAGTAACTGGATACTTATTTTAACCATCTCTACTGGTATAGGGAAAAACTAGATGTTATGAAGAACCGGAGATATCGTAACTGGTTTTTATGACTTACACATTCCATACAGATGCTCACCTATCACGATGAGCGTTATGATGTGAGTGATGAGTGTCCTAACAGAAATGCTGTTTTACATGTTTTGTAAAAGATTTTTATAAAAAAAATATGGTTGTTACGAAAACTACACTGTCGCTCACAGATTCATAATTATTTTACCCTATTTAAAAAAATACTAACTACAATAGTTTGCTAACAGAAAATATTTACTACATTCCAGGTAACGAAATAACAGACATATCTAGCAACGACTGGAGCCTGGGCACGCTACAGACCCTGATCCTAGCAGACAATTCGATAGCCAACCTGCCCATCGATGCGTTCTCCAGTCTTCTCATGCTGGAAACGCTCGACCTTCGAGGGAACCACCTGGCGTCAGTCGACGGAGGCGTGTTTAGAGACGGCATGAACAGGCTCAACAAGGTTAGTATTTGGGTGTTATATTTGTAAAATTTATCAACATAAAGTTTGTTTTAGTTGTCTCATCAAGGGAAGTATTTTGCGGTAACTGGATGAACTAATTAGGTAATTAGTAGGTACTTAAAATCCCTGCGTTTCAAAGCAAAAGTAACGCAATTCAATTCTTTATTGCTAGATAAATTGTTAGTTTAGAAGTGTTATGAAAATCTCTCACAACAATTGGAGATTATCTTACAGTAAAAATAATTGCTATGTCGGTTACCAGTAACCGACATAGCTCGCAGAATTGCTAAAATCAAGTGGCAGTGGGCGGGGCACATAGCTCGTAGAGACGATGGCCGTTGGGGCAGGAAAGTTCTCGAGTGGCGACCACGGGCTGGAAAACGTAGCGTGGGCAGGCCTCCTACTAGGTGGACCGACGATCTGGTGAGGGTCGCGGGAGGAGCCTGGATGCGGGCAGCGCGGGACCGTTCATTGTGGAAAACCTTGGGGGAGGCCTTTGTCCAGCAGTGGACGTCATTTGGCTGAAACGACAAAAATAATTATCAAATTTCATTTTCTTAAATAAAAATTGTAGGATTCCTATTTACTAACAGCATAAGAATCTCAAAACAAAATTACACTATTAAAACTAATAATAAAATATTAAAACTTTTTTTTTTCAGTTGCTACTTGGCGACAATCAGCTGACCTTCATTCCCTACGAGGAAGTATCGCCTCTAAGGCAACTTCGAGTGCTGGACCTGTCAAACAACGTGATCAAACAAGTGCCTCCAGTGCACGAGACTCCCACCAGGCTGTCTCTGGATATACTGAAGTAAGTAGCATCATCATGTCTCTGTGTGTCTCCGGTATAAACCGCGTTGAAGAACTTGAATACTATCTAGTTACTAAGTTAAAGCAAACCGAACTTTCTTCTTTTAGATTATAGTTAAGTAGTTACACTTTTCAAGATAAAGTTGTGTGTAAGAAGTGTGCGTATGTGGAAAAATAAAGCTTAATTTAATTACACCAAAACAGAGTCTGTAATTTACCAATTGATCATTAAAAAAAAGTTTCACTCTCTTTCGAGTTTTCGACAGCGCGCACTGGCCGCTAAGAATCCTTTTAAAAAAAAATTAAAAGACTTTAGCGAACGTCTTTTGTTTTCGCATATTTATTTTTTCACGTAGCAATTTCCATGCCACATTAATTTTCATTACCACTTTCCACAGTGATAACTAACCGAAAATGTAATTTATTTTACCCAAGATGATACATTTATTGTTCTTTTTAATTTTTTCAGGTTGGACAACAATGTCATTACAGAACTTCACCCAGGATCTTTCAAAAACTTTCAAGTATTAAATTCCACTTCTTTGGATGGGAATCCAATTCATGTTCTAAGGGTAAGGAATAGTTTTATGTGATTAAATAAATGTGAAGATAAATTATGTACTATTTTGTTATATTATCATTATCATTAAAAATTTAACTGTCGGAAAATTATCAGCAACTGGTGATTTTCCGTGACGCAAAAACAGCATCTAAGTTTGTTAACAATCAAGGAATTTTTTAGTACACGACATTATAATATGCCTTATTACCAAAACGTTAAACATGCGATCAACACGGTTTATAATTATATTTTAAATGGTGATCAACGCGAGTTTAATTTTTGTGATAAGGGGGTAAGTAGGTGTTTAATAATTTGTACCTTAATTGAAAATAAGCTTTATACTCTTCACAGGAAGATGCATTTCGCAATGCCAAAATCAAGATCCTCTCTCTCCGCGACTGTGGCATCTGGGACCTGTCTCCCGCAGCGTTCGCTGGCCTGGAGAACAGTCTGCAGAGCCTGGACTTGTCCGAGAACAACCTGACAATGATATCCAAGTTCATGCTGAACAAACTCGACTCGTTGAGGTTCTTGAACCTGAGAGAGAACAAGGTAAAGTTTTATAGACGACGGTACATCAAGCTTTGTAATGTTAGGTACTGTGACATCTTTTAGGACTCTATATTTATTTTATTTTATTGTTAGGAAAACAAACAGCATTCTATAACACACATAGAGTTACCAATTAAACTTCACATTTGCCAAAAGAGTTTTCAGAAATAGTTCTTACATACTCGTTGGTATTACATATATAAAATATTGCGACTGCAAAAGGTGCTATTTTGTAACAAGCATAATAATCGAATGTGCTATTGTTGTACATAGGTACGTGTAACTTCTTTTAGTGTAAAGTGTGTGTCGATTTGAGGATTTTGATACTTAGGTATTTGACTTTGGAATATTATTAAGTAGAGAACTTATGATTTAAACTCTGATTTTCATGTTTGAACTAATAGTTTGCAGCGTTTAGGCTAATACCTCTAATTTAAACACTGTAAGTAGTACTAACTAATGAAACTGTTCTTCTTACAGGTTGATATCAACACCTTGGCGACTAATACCCCCACCGAGTACGAAGTGACGTCATACAACAACTTCCAACACAAGCTGTTCTCTTTGGACGTCAGTGGCGCCTCCTCGATAGAGATGAGCTTACAAGATGTGAGAAGGTAAGCAAAGCATTCTGTTAAAAAATATCTCCTTCATGGCTTTTGTACACCGAGAGAGCTCTATTGTTCTTATCAGGTAATAAATTGTTATAACGATTTAGGCATGCCTTTAAACTTTGAAATTGAACTTAAGGCTTCTAACTATTAATCACGCCAAGCTGGATGCTAATGAATTTCACTTGAAAACTTCGATTGCTCACTTTACTCACCTATTCCTTTATCTCCTGTATCAAATTACTTTTACATCACCTAATTTAGATATTACTATTATATTAACTAACTTAAAGAAAGGTTCTCAATACGGTGGCATGTTTTTCTTTAGATTATCTCATCTTTCAAATTTTTTTTACATTACCTAATAATATTGGATGTTACTATTCTATTACCTGACTTTAAAAGAGGAGGAAGTTCTCAATTCGGTGGCATGTATTTTCTTCAGAATGCGCTCCCTCCGATACCTATCAGTAGGCAAGTTGATCAGAAAGAGCATACGAGCTGAAGACTTCCTCGACTTCGGTGTGGACCTGGAAGACCTGAAGGTGTACGGGAGCACCATCAACCGCATAGAGTCGAGTGCCTTCCAGCATGTCCGGACTATCAAGACCTTGGACTTGTCGGAGAACGAGATTGACTTCATTGATCCGTTCGCTTTTGCTGAGGTGAGTGTGCGTAGATCAGAAGGAGAATAATAATCAAAAATCAAAAATATTTATTCAGTTTAGAGCACAAGTAGCACTTATGAACGTCAAAATGTAAATAATAAAAAAAGAAGGGCTACCTTGCCCTTATGGGGCACTTTACATGTCTCCTTATCGTAATTCCAAGCCGCCAATAAGTGGTCCTGAATGCCAAACAATGCATAAAGGCTTTCTTATTAGATACGTGAACAGAATGATATTTTAATAATGATCATTTAGGATCATGCGAGTGGTAGGTACTTAATTTCAAAGTCGCGCAAAAATTTATATTTTTGTCTATGAAATATACTTTTCCTTGCCACTTTTCTTTTCCATCCTCCACTTTTCAACGATGTTACGATTTAATGTTGCAATGTTACAATATTTGATGCCTTCTTTTTGCAGCTACACAGCCTCACAACTTTAAAATTGGCTAACGGTCTAGCGGAAACAGTAAAGATTCTACCTTTCGAGCCTTTAAAAGCTCTCATAGAGCTACAACATTTGGACCTCAGCAACAACAAGCTAAAGAACGTTCCTGACACCTCCTTCCACTTCTTGTACAAGTTGAAGTCTCTGAACCTTCAGGACAATGCTATTGACCACTTTTCCAAAGGAACACTTCAGGTAAAATCTAAGTTAAATACTAACTGCTTTAAGATAAACTGTGAAACTGTTACTTCCATTAAGGTAAGTGCCCCCTACTTCGGTATATTAAGGCTCTTACGACTTTAACATTTTATTTAAAAATAACCAAGCATGATATCAGTATGAAAGCTTTTGTATGCTAAAGTTTGGTCTTTTGACAGTAACTTAATACATAAATTATAGTTATATTGTTTGAACTTTTTTTAATATTAATTGTTCTGCGGACCTCTTGTTTGGATCCTGTTTCGTGATAAAATTTTGCTCTGTTTCTAAGTTCGTGAACTCATGTCCCCTATTTCGGGATAAGGTTTTATGCATCCAGTTAGGATATTTTAATAATGACTAAGGGTGTAATAAATTTAAAAACGATAATATAAATTTAGAATAAAATAATTATGTGAAATTGACGTTATTACATACCTGAAATATTCATAAGAAATAATGTGAGTCTAGCTAGGTACGTATCTACATATAATATTTTGATTTGTTAATTCTAACATTATGTGAAAATATTTATATAACCATTAGAAATGTGGGGGGGGGAACTTACCCCCCCCCCTTTCGTACCCATAAAATTTTGATTTGTTATTTGTAACGATAAGTATGTGAAAATACACACAAGCCATTAGATGCCAGGCGTGGGATTATGGGGAGGAGGGGGGGGGGGGCTCCCCATAATCCTACCCCTGAAACTGTTTTAAGTGTAGCCCCCCCCCCCTGAAAATAACCCCAGATACGCCAGTGACTCATAATAAAAAGTAAGTAATTAAGTAATTTCTTATGTAGGTAAGTATTAAAAACTAAAAAATATGTCGATTTCTTTGATGGTATGTGTCATAAAAATACCTAACACCATACATTTATATATCACGAACTTGGAAAAAGTAACAATAATGCGGTTCCTTGTTTCGTGATACTGATTATCCCAAATTCCCCAAGTAAAATTCATGGATTTTTGTCAAAATGTGTCAATTAACTATTATCTATCCCATATACAATACGAATAAACAAAGATAAATAAAACAAATCGAAATAAAACCAAAATTATGCTGATACTACTTATGCTAATTTATCTTAAAATTGGTCATTTATGTGAACTTCAAACTCGTGTCATATAAATTCTAGTGAACGAAACATATACCGAATTTAGGTCATGAGAAACTTAAATAAATGCATTATTTGTTTCAGAACTTACATTTAAATTATCATAAATAATTATTTAAAAACCAAGCATCAAAATGTTATCCATTATATCCTTGATTCGGTAGTGTCACGAAATAGGGGACACCCGAAAAATAATATGTACGCTATTTCGTGAGTCAATTAATCGCAATTTTAAAGGAATTCTACGTTTTCTTAAAACTTTTTTCTAAGCCAAATCAATTGTCAAGGAACACATGAAACCACTATTACAAGTTTTATTTAAATGGACGTTCCTTCGCCTTTTTATAAGCTTAAGAAGTTGGAGCGCTAACCTTACGGTGAGAGCAACCTTTGCAAGCCGCACGGATGTTTTTGGCTCTCTGAGAGTTTGAAGCTTCGTATTGCTCTCATTTTTGGCACCACAATGTTGGTACTTGGTTTTTTGGATAGCTTAAATAATAGAGTTTTTGTAGTAATGAAGAATTTTTATAAATAATATTCCATTTGCTTATTATTTGAGCTAGAAAAAAAACTTACGAACTTACGTACTATCACGAACTAGTAGCCGTTTACCTTATCTGAGTTTTACATTAAAATGTACTCGTTACTAAATTATATTTTTCTTTTTTTAAAGGGTGACATTCACCACCAGCTACAAAGCATTTGTTTATCCCTGAACCAAATGAACCAAATAGTTCAACACACGTTTGTGGAGCTGAAAGAACTACAAGAAATCCTAATAGAAGACAACTTGATAGAATCGATTCAGAGGCGAGCATTTACCAGCTTGGACAATGTGAAAGTGATCAAACTGAAAGGGAACAGAATTTACGAGATCTTTGATGAAGCCTTCCAGAATATTCCGGCTTTAAATGAGTACGTATAGCAAATTTTATTGGACCTTCGAGCCGGATAATTTGGCAATATTTTTTTTCTCAAAACCACTGAATGGTGCTTTAACTTCCTTAAGCACTTAAAATTCCAAAGTTTAGCGCTCTTATCCTCATTTCAGATAATAATAACTATGTATCTCTTAATTTTTCTTTTTTCAGATTGGACATCTCGTTCAACCAACTGAACACATTTAGATTCTCAATCTTCGACCAAGTCGGTTCGGCTGCTGCTCTCAAAGTAAACGTTTCCCATAACAGAATGGTTTCCCTGAGGGACTCTAATGCACACAGTTTCCTATACAGCTCTGAGTTTTACCAACCGAAAGTGCAAAGTGAGTATAAAAATATTTAGTAACCAGTACTTAGTCTATGTGGAAGAAAATTGTGCTTTATTAATATTTTCTTCGTCTGCTTTTTTGCTTCTGCTTTAGCAGGATTAGTCACTGAAGAAACACCTCTTGAGCCAGAAGGTGATAAAGATTAGGCTTTTGTTTTGTTTTTATGTTTTTTAATGATTTCGTTAATTTCTTAATATTTTATCTGTTTATTTCTTTCTGCTTCTTCTAATCAGGATTAGTATCTGAGGATGAACCTCACGTAACTGAAGGTGACATCATCTTTTTATTTCTTCTTCTTCAGTTTCTTATTTTGTTTGATTTATTTATTCATTGTTGATTCTTTTTTGTTTTGCTACACGCGCAGGCCTAATATCTGACGAAGATATTTCTATGGCAGAAGGTGACTTTGTTATTTATTTTGTCCGTCCTGTTTTTTAACGATCGTCGTCTATCTGTATTCTGTACGTATAAATATTTTCAATACTTTTGAAAAACTAAATAACAATATCTTGTTTCAGGTCTCGGGATAGTATCTGTAAACATCAGAGTGATGGATTTCTCTCACAACAATATATCTGAAATCGCTCCTTATTACTTCAGGTGATTTTTAATGCATATTATTATAATGGTCTTCAATTGTTCTCTATCTATTTTCCCTTTCTACATAACCAAAGATTACATATTTTTATCGTGTAAATTAATTGATTGACACGGTTTTTCTTTCTTACAGACATGCAGATTTTACTCTGGCCGAATTGTACCTCTCTCACAACCTGTTAAGAAATATTACAAGGGATGTGTTCGGTTCTTTGGCAGCCCTACAGTATTTGGACCTTTCGCATAATCAGATCTATCACATGGAATACGATTGCTTTGCTCGAGCCAAAGCATTACAGGTAACTTTGAAACTGTTAAATTCAAATTGATTAGAAAATTTATTCTGGGCTTCACGAATTTAAAGTCAAAATTGTGTTTCAGATAATAGATTTATCCCACAACTACTTGACTGAACTACCCGTGCAAGTTTTCCACGAGATGCCATCTTTGATTTCTTTGGACCTCTCAAACAACCGCATTAGAAATTTGGCAGATAATCTGATTGTTTCGCCCCTTTTGGAGAGGTAAGTCTTACGTCTTTTAACTCATAGTTTTACAGATCATACAAAGGCAGGAAGGTGTTTAGTATTCTCATATTTTTCGTGAAACAATGTTTCATAGGATACCTTACTGTCTTGATTACCCAATCGTGTTGGATTGAGCTGATATCAAAAGGTCATGGATCGGATTTAGTGTTTGTTGGTTTCTTTCTTTTTCTGAGCCAATACTGAAATAATTATCTGGGTCTAGCTCAGCCTTTAAACCAACTTTATGAAGCGACTTTAATATCAAATTTTAACCATTTCTAGACTTGATCTCTCCAACAACTACCTATCGCGGGTGCCCACCAACTGCTTATCCCCGTCCACCGCAGCTAACCTCGTGGAGCTAGACTTGAGTGGTAACACCATCCCAGCCATCTCCATGGCTGACTTCGTCCAAAGATACCGGGTAAGTCATTACCTAAGACTAAGGCCACACTACAGCAAATGGGTGTCAAAGTTTAGCAAAACTGAAATAATTGCTGTATTAAATTTGAAATACCAGCTCAATTTTTATGCCTACATCCAAATAATTGTGACTATGGCCACCTGTTATTTCGCAAAATACACAAGCACCCAGCTTAGTAGTGTGGCGTTACAATGAAGGCTTCTACATAATGACAAAAATATTCTTCAAGGAGAGTTCCTATGTACAGGCCTTGTTTTACTACACGGCTTTGAGTGAAGCTTTCACCAGGGTAACCCTGAGTTTGATACTAACTGCTTGACTTGTGACGTGTTTTTTCAGTGTAAATAGGTACCTGATTTAAAGTGATATTGAAGTGTCCTTACCCTAATATTTTGTTATAGACTAAGTCAGGGCTTCCCACACTGGGTATCGCGACGCCCTGGGGCGTCGCGGCATTATCCCAAGGGCGCCGTGATGCGATTGAAAATAAATGTAGATAAAGAGATGAAAGTGGATTTCCGTTCTTGATCCCCGTTTTATCATAAAAATATGTACATAATCGAACAATAAATTGATTAGCTAACCTTGTCCTCATCCAAACCACTTAGTCTATGACCCCGTGTGCCAACTAACCGTAGTGCCAGCGTAGTAGCTAATTGTGCATGTCCGTCAGACTGACCAGAGCGACTGGCAGGAGGAGCCGGACTACAGCGAGGAGTACATGTACCATACTGCACGACGGGACCACACGAGGGTGTACCACCAAAAAAAACAGTACCACCAGAACTCGCTGTATAAGGTAGGTTGTGGACGGTGTAGACGCTGGTTTAGTATAGAGACAGCGTCATACTTAGAGAATGGAAGCGTGATTTATAATTTACATAAATTTGAAACTCTAGTTCACGTATTTCTGTTTTTTTTTCTTTTACCAAATTGAAATATCAGAGGCTAATCTCGATGCCCAAATGAGGAATGTTGGCAACTTTCTGAAAAATTATAATTTCCTTGAACTGGCGTCTACATTCAAATTTGTCATCCTGTAGATTTCCTTCGAGTTTTACTGTAGCTAGCTGCATTTTTGTTGTTTTATATTGCATCCGTTTTGTTTGTTGTTTTTTGATTTGACACTAACATTTAAGCATTAAGCAACTTTTATGATTTATAGATTTCTCAAAATTCTGAATGAATGATTTTCTCTATTAGGTACTTTAAGACCACCTACTTATCATTTTTAATCATGTAACTTACTCTATGTAGGTTCTTCATTTTGAGTACAAAACGTTAGGTAAGTTTAATTTTGATTTTGGACTCAAGATCTCAATCTATTTCAGTCTTTATTGAGCCTGGACCTCTCCGACAACCATTTGGTCCGAATCGAAGGCAACACTTTCTCGGTGCTGCCCAAGCTGCGCTGGTTGGACCTCAGCAACAACTCGCCTTTCAACAGTGGGGAGCGAGGAGTGAGCGTCTTCAAGGGTCTGGAGAGGAGACTCTTCCATTTGGGACTGAAGAACGTCAGCCTTACCACTGTAAGTTATTTATCAGAACTAGCTGCTTTAAAGGTAATGTTTTACTGGTGACTATGACCAGCAGTGGATATTGGTAAATTTGTATTTGGCCAAATCTGGAAGAATACTAAATTTTGCAATTGCAAAAGAAACATTAATTTGCTTCTTTCAAAATCAGCTTTATTCACTGTGCCTTTTGTCTTTTAAGAGCTGTTTCACACAATGTGATCTTCATTTTCAGGTGCCATCCATGCTTCTAACAAAATTGAAGAGCTTGGATCTGTCTTACAACAATCTTCCAACGATCCCGTTGGATACCACAGCCAACCTAACCGGTTTGAGGAAAATTGATCTGTCATACAACGACCTAACCACAGTGCCAGTGGTAAGTAATGGAAACATTTTAGAATGAGTTTTCATAGCTCAAAAGTTATTGATGCCAATGGTTATGATGATCCTCATATTACTATTATTTTAGGCTGTACAATCTCTCAACGACTTACGATGGCTATCACTATCTGGCAATCCCGTCACGGCTCTCATGAACAACAGCCTCTATGGAGTATCATCACGGCTGGAATACCTCGACGTGACCAAGCTGAAGTTAAGAATTCTGGAGGTGAGTAACATCTTTGCATTTTTCAAGAATTTTTCAATTGTGACTGCATTTCTAAAAATGCAAATTATTATAGATCCTCTAGCTCGCGATCAATCAGCCTAAACCTTATTGTTCTCATTCAAATTTCAGCATGGAGTATTCGGCAAGATGTACGCTCTACGAACCCTAAAGATTTCAACCTCCCCCGATTTAAGAGAATTCAACGTCCCCCGAATGCTGGCTTATAACGCGGCGTTGGAAAACTTATACGTAGACGTGGAGTACAGTCCAGAGTTTGGACAGCAGATGAGCGCGGCGTTACCTTGCAAGCTCAACAACATCACCATTACTGGACGATCTTTGGTGTCGCTAGCTCCTTATCTGTTGTTTGTAAGTATTCCATCCTATCTTTCTACGATTTCATTAACAACATTGTCATCATCATCTTTTCTATTTGTTACTACTATCTTTAATTTTTTCCCAGGGTGTTCACTCTAAAGTGCTACGGCTTACGGTCTTCAACACGAGTATAGAAGAAATCGAGAGTCAGACCTTCTGGAAGCCAGGTCGCATCAGAAACTTGACCCTGGACCTTCGCTCCAACTACATAACGAAGGTCTCTAACCCCGCCCAGAAAGACTGGCCTGGGGTGCCCAACAATATGTTCCTCCATGACATATTAATATCAGGGAACCCCCTGATTTGTGATTGTGGAATTGGGTAAGAAGACAGACAGGCACTTTTTGAATTGACATTGAAGACTTGAGCTTATACTCAAATCATTGATGTATTTTCAGATGGATAGAAGCATGGGACAGGAAACGAAGACAGTACTTATGTAACAGTCCATTTAACTGCGTCGCAACTAGAGACGACGTCAGGTTTGCGTCATGCCCGCTAAATGATAACAGAACTCTCGTTGATGTAAGTATTGTCATTTTTAAGGATAGAGTCAGTTACGCGACCAACGACATCAGGTAATCGTAGGAAGGCATTGATATAATTTTTCCATTTGGTTTCAGGTTATGCAAAGAGACCTGGACTGCAGTTATAACAAAGGATTTTTCAGTTCACCCAACTTGTACATTATTATAGGAATGTCGTTTTTAACGTACCTGTACATTTGAGGGTTGTTTTGGATGCTTGGGGTTTACGAAGAGTTCTACCGAATTTTAGCAAGAGTGTACCAATTTTAGACGATTTTCGAGGATTTATGATCCTATTGGGTTTATGAATTGAAAATTGGTGCCATCTTGTTCATACATGTATACTGATGTGTACAGGTGTAAATAGACCAGTCAAAAATAGAGTATCATCTGATAAATAACGCCAAGTAAGGAGTGAGATTATCGGAATGGAATATTAAGTATTGTACCTGTTTAAGTGGCCTAAACTGCATTCAAAAATCTCTTGAGGTATACCTTAAAGCCAAGTCATAGTGGTAGTGATGGACAAAGTTGCCCAAAGGCATCAAGTGAGGATATGCAAGAATCAGTGACTTTTATATTAAGTGGTTGAGTAATCTAGTGAAGCCTACTAAATTGTGATTTACCGTTTAAATGGAGGAGAGTGATCTCAAGGGATTGATTCTAGAAACGTTTTAAATATTTTAATAATTTTATTCCGTAATGTTTGTTATTGGTTTCGCGTGTGTAGATTTAAGGTTTATTTTATACGCGTTTCGTGCACAGCCTTTTGTGTTTTTTCTTATTTATGAAAAATAAAGTCCAAAGGTGCGTCGATCGATCATCATTAGTGTGGAAGTGCACTTAAATGTGTCTTAGGTGTTGCATTTACGTCAGTGTTAAGATAAGTTCACATGAAAGCAATGACTTAATTACGATAAAAGTCTATTTAGTTAGACTGTCGCTCGAATGATGTGTTCGTCCATTTAAGGTTAATAATGTTATTTATAGGATATTTGTTTGTCTTATAGAAATCTAGATGTAAATTTACAACATCATCTTAACGATTCTGTATTTTTATCCTTACTTTCTTCGTCTTTTCTCGTCGCCTTTATTAGTAATCATTAATAGAACCTATTTAGAGTCACACATTGTCCGATTTTGTCAGGTAATCAGGTCTAATGGCCACGCCCATATCTTATGGCTCTCTAAAGTTCGCAGTTGGAAAAGGACCGGCTTTTTGACTGAAGTTCAACGTCAATTCGAACGAAAACTGAATATTATCATCAAAAATCTAACAATGTGTTGGTATACAAAATTAGTATCAAAAAATGTACAAAAAAGTTTTCCATTCCAGATATCACACTAATAATGGTTAACTTTATGACGCTTGATCCTATTTACTAATTAGGCTCTAATATTTTCATTGTTTAGCTGTTTACAAATTCTATCTGGTTAACTCGTTGAAAACATATTTTATTACATATATCTATTGATGTGTCAGTAGCTGTTTCTATCTACAAAGCATGCTGTATCATATACATTGTCATTGTACGTATAAATTAGGAATTTATTGACTGAATTTAAGTATTTCAGAGCTATTTCGCTGGTATACTTATTATAAGAGTTGTTTGTATTGTATGGTATCCGAAGTGGCTTATTTAAATTATATTTTATTGAGTGCTTCTGCAATAGTTTTTTCTGTTTTTTATTTTTGCGAACGGACAACTACAATCTCACCTTTTGGTGTTCAAATAAAAATGACTGTTACTTTGTGAACATTAAGGTTTTTTTAAGCAATATTATGTAGTCGTACGATGTGGTTCGCAAGATCTTTTAACACTTTTGCACGCTAGCTGTTTTTATATTTTAATCGTTTTGTTTCGGAACAATATGCATGTTGTAGCTTGAAGTTATTATCTAATGAGTAAATTCAATTACCTCTTCTTCAGTGGTCCAGTTCGATTGTGGTAGCAGGCCTACAAGTTCACTTTTGTTTTCAATGTCATAGGTATGATGCAATCCACTTATATCGGCTACAGTTACTATATTACAAGTTCCAAGTTTGACATTGAAAACGAAAGGATGTCGTTGAAACAATGAATATATTTTGTGATATAATATTACTCTAATCCTTCTATTTTTGATAAAGCCTACAATGAGTATTGCTGACCTGAACGGGAATTGTATAGCAAATTATCACTAAACTAATACAGCTTCTATAACGTAGCTTACAGTATCGCAGTCAATTGAACGATCATAAATAGAATTTAACTAAACCGTTGTATAAAATAACTGTTACGCAGATTTTCCATTTCTATAGCTATTTCAAGTTATAGGTCTATAGATTTAATAGATGCTTGTTAATGTTTCATAATAAGAAAGTCTCATTAAATTTACCTTCTTTAATACCTTCAAGAATATCTGTATTTTTGGTAAGATACACAAGAGTAGTGACTTGCCTTTCTACTTACAATATTTCAGTGAGTGTAAGTATTCAAGAATCAGTTACTTGCATAGGTTAAAGGGATGTTCCTAAATTGGTTAAAGGTGTACCGTGTTAACGACGAATATTTACAGGTTTCTTATCAACTGTTTGTTAGTTTTGAGTCTAGTTTAGCAATACTTTTTTGGGTTAGTTGGTGATTGATTACTTGAGAACCTACGCTCATTATTTGTCTACTGTCTCAGTAATGTATAGTTCTTGTACGACCTATAAATTGAATCTTAAGATAGACTAACTCCTCAGCAAGGTCCTATTGTGATAGACATAGCAAGTGCCAATGAATGGATTATTTACATAACCAATATCCATATTAAATATCTATACAAATACATTTAAAAATATTTTACTTTGCAACTGCTTTCGATATTTAAAATTTGTTTAAAATTAAAATAAATCAATATCATGTTTGAAATTAAATTGTTTATCGTTGTTGTCATAATTTATGTTGTCATGTTAAATTACGATTAAAATAACATTCGGTCCAAATATAATGATTATGATTTCTTTGAAACATCCTTTCAAACTTTGTTTTTAAACATAAATATTAAATAATATTTATTTTTGTTATAAAAGAGTGCCGCTTCACGTAGTCTACGGGATTAGTAACTGTATTGATCAGTATTTTCTACTATCTATTGCTATAGAACGTCTGAACTTCGGTATGAGCAAAAGGGATAGGTACCTATATCGATTTGAAAATACGGATAATTGTAAGTTTCAATCCCGTTGTTCCTGATACAAATGCATCTTGCGAAGAGTGTGCCATATGACCAAAGGTATCCTCTAATGAAAACGGTTGGTTACCTACTTATACCATGTGGCAAACCCTACGCTTGCTGTTTTTTATAATTATTAGATCGTAAAGCGGCACTAATATAAAGAAGTATATTTTTGGCAAAGTTTGAAGGGGTAAATTAATCGTGATAAAGCTGTAAATAATATTTATTGAAGCGAACAATGCAAGTAAGCGAATTTGTGGAGTAATTCTTTGAGGGATGGGGACAAGGAACGATTTTGTCTTCACTACTTTAACAAATCTACTAAATAGTGTGGAATAAATAGGTAATCATTGAATTATTAGCGTATCAATAAATTATTACGTAAATTGAAATTTGTTTCATTGCATAAATAATACAGTAAATGACTCTACAATTTAGTATCTTAGCTACCCCTACCTACATTTGTAGCATTTCAGACTTGGTAATGCAATAAACAACCTCTTGAAACATAGCTTATTATTAAACATTATTATTTAACACATCTTGAAATATACCTTAACTTTCTTTTAAACTCATAAACATCTCCAGCAATAGACTTAGCAAATTACATTTTTGCACTATCAAGACTTTTCCTTTGAAGTCAATTTTCTTTCCAAAGATCCTTACGATTTCCCAATCAACCTGGTACCAACTTATAAATACAAAGGTACCTATTTATTTTAATGTTACTCTTATTATATCTGAGAGTCCAATTCTCTATCCGACTACGACGTTTCTTCAACAATATCAGCGTTCGAAAAGACATAGTATTGTATTAACTACGAGTACATTTATCAAATTAGAAAAACCTATAATAGAGGAAAGCGCTTGTAAGTAATCGGCGACCTCGGCCTGTGATCATGTCTAATACAAGTGTAATTGAATGAGACGCCCCGCAGGGCGGGGAATTGGACGACTTGCGCCAAACAATGTCGTTCTCTTTGACGCGTATTGCTTTGCGAGATTAAATATAGATTATAGTTCTTGCAACTTACGAAGGCGAGTGAGCTTTAATTATGTGTGTACGTGTAGGACATAACGATAGTGTAGTTTTAACGTAACGTAAGACAAAACTTTTGAAAAATGAACACTAATGAACAATAGCGAGCCACCACACATGTAAAGCTTACTCGCCTTCGTGAATTGCAACAACTATACCTACACTAAAGGTCAAACAATAATCATCCATAAGTTCTTAGACGCTTTACACCCGTATTCACAATCGATGCTTGCTTAAGTGAAGCAACCAATCGAACGCACAGCGTTGAATAGACCTCTGTGATTGGTTCGTGTGTAGCCCTGTGTGTCCACGCGCACTGTGAGACCTCATAGACTGTCCTCAATGTCTGTGAATACGAGCGTTAGAATTTTGTCAAATTAGATAAATTTTCAGTTGTCAGTAACTTATAGCTACTAAAATACGAGAGTCGAGGGTTCAAAACTTGTACCACAAGGTAGGTAAGAGGGTAAGAGCTTATTTAAAGTTAGTACCTAATAAACATTCATTTAGAAAACTAAGTCACTTCTAACTATTTCCTGGCAAAAAAAAACTCAGAATTCAAATGTGGATATTACGCCTTAAGCTTTTTTTTCTTAAGCCTTAAATAAAGCTTTTTTTTCTTAAGCTTTAAATAAAGCTTTTTTCAACGTATTCACGAATTAACTAATTTTCATTTCTCCTCTAATTGTGGAGAGCGAAAGAATCGGTAAGCCCACAGAGGGTCGTATTGTTACTCCGTGGCCATTGTCGGACGGATCAATTCCCAGATTAATTAACAGAATTAACTTCACATCATATCAGCTTGACCATCAGACATACAAAAGTAGAGACACTCCCTAAAGAACTTTAAACTCTAACAACCAATCACTTAAGTAGTACTGGTAGTACCTGTTAGGTACTAGGTAAGTAATTTGTCACAAAACTTTGTTTCAGAAAAGCAATGAAATTATTCACAGCAAGAATCGAGGGGTTAATGATTCAGATTTTGTTAAGAACAAGAGTGTGAAAAACAAAATATGTAGGTAAAGGCCTTTCCCAAAAACTCGTTTTACCTCAATGTTTTACCTCTCTTCGTTTAATCAAGCCTCGCTGACAATTTCAGTTCGATTCTCTTGAATGAATCTCGTTTTATCATTCTTTTCTCTAACCGCATGTACGAATTTCAAACATTTATTGCTTATGTGGCCTTCTCATAAAAAGAGAATAAATATCGATTCAATTTGCTTCAAATCATTTAAGGATTCGTTCAAGTTTTTTCTACATCTTTACATTACCAACTTACTATGTATTTTATCAAAATAACTAACATCGTTATATTTTTAACTTCATTGTTATCTAGCTGTGTTATAACACAAACTACATATCAATTAAGAAAGAAATCGGGTCACATTCAACATTACTACTGGGTACTTAAGACACAAACACTTTATGCGTTTCCCCCAAGTAATGGATTTTCCGTGTCTTATCAACGTTAACGTAAATACCAGAGATAAAGGGTGTAACAATGAAAGAAAAACAAACATAAAATGTCAATAGCTACTCGTAAGTTATATAATGTTATTTTATTGAAGAAATTCCTATTCAAATTCAATAAACAGTGCTTATTCAAGAGTACACTTTACTTAAAAAATGTTCATTCGAACAAAATAAAATATGTAGAGTAGAGCCGACAAAATTATTGAAAATTCAGTTTTTATTTGACCATTCATAGAAATGATGATTGATTTCTATCATTAGACAATTTATGTACCTATGATCACTGACTCTTGGTCGGTCGTCAGTCGTCACATTATCCTATTAACATAAGAAGCACTTCCTAATGAAACAAAATTTTAAGAGCTGACTAAGCGACATCTGGTGGGCTGAAAATGGTTTGCTTACATCGCGTTAACTATAGTCTGATCACGAATGCTCGTTAAACTACTTGAAATAGAACCGAGTTTCCAACCCCATTTTACAGGCCGTTAATTTTTAATGTGGCACACCAGTCATTACATTGTTACTACTTTTAAAGCATAATAAAATGAACCATTTACATTTATTGACCATTTCTGTTTTGCAAATTGAATTCAACATCCTTCTTCTGAACGAAAATCTATTTTAAAATAAAATCAAAGTAGGTAATTTACAGAACACTTTCATTAAAAACAACTTTCAATAACCTATTTTCTAATATCACTACTTCTCAAATGTGTTTTGTTCTGCTCTTGTTCAACGTATAAGACAAACTCCACAGACGATGGGCCGTGTTCATGCCAAAGCTTGCATTCTACGGCCAAGGAGACCCCATGTTCTACATTCAATATCTGCACAGCAACCAGTGGAGGATCATTCCGGACATCCAGGGGAAATAAAGCTGGATCAAACCCTGGAGGATACGGGAAGTAACGTATACTGCCAATGTGCTCTCTATCGTACGGGTGATAACCTCTACAATGCAACCACATCATCCGCTTTTCGGATTTCAGCCAATCCTGAACTTCTTTCGGAGCATTTGCAGCTAGAGTTGAGTTGGGATTCAAAGCCTTCCCAGTCCATTTCAATTGTTTATTAATTCTTACTATAACACACGGTGCACTGCCATACCCGTAGGGCGATTGACCGCATTGACCTAAACTTGACTGCACGTCCCTCGTTTTTCTACTTAAAAATAACTTATCTATCGACTTAACGTACTTCTCATAGTCTCCACTTTCGTGACTTCTGTACCATATCAAGGGATAACTGCTCTCTGAAGTGGGAGTAGCAGTCAATCCAATCCCATATTCAGAGTAAGTCAGAAGATTAATTTTGTCCACGTTCTTGAAGTCAGTGTGTTTTAGAATCATGAGGGTGGCGTATAGGAATACCAGCATGTAGGTTGTCAGGAATATAAGGTACATTATGGAGTAGGCAACGATATAGATCCAGCTTTTGCAAGTTCTGTCACAAAACGTCTGTTTCTCTCGGTTGTAGAGGTATTTGAGGCATCGACTTCCGCAGGATTCTTCCTGTGGTTCGATTTTGGCTAGGAGTTGTGGTGGCGGTTGTGGTGGTGCTAGGTCTTTGGACGTTGTCGGTGCCGGTACTGCGACAGGCACCGTCGGGTCGCGGGTGGCAGGCGCATTGGGAGCGTCCGATTGTTTCTTCTGAGCAAACTTCTTGTTACGTTTTGGTGCCATTTGTTTTAATCAATAATCTCCCTGGTATTTTATACACTATTTTGTAAACGCTGAAAAGCAATCTTTGTAATGTCAGCATACTGTCAACATGGCAGTTTTAACGTTTCGCTATGGTCATGGTTCTATAGTTCCAAAATACTGAACTGTCCTATCGATGACATTGACAGCGGGGCGCCACCGTCAATACCGAATCGCTGGTTCCGATTTTTGCCATATTGGAAACCATTAAGTTGAACGATGGTAGCGCCCCCCTGTCATTGAGTTTGGCGGGACAGTTCAGCGTGGGTCATCTATACAAAAACTAGGTATAGACTCAATCTTCGGTGTAACTTAGTAATGAAAAAGTTTTTAAATCGCAATTCATTTGATTTTATACGATAGTTATTGAAAAGGAATTATAATATTTTTCCCCAAAAATCTTTAAAATTTTAGTTTCATCACAAACTATGGTATTCTTTAGAGCTTTAAAATTTTGCAACTTTTATTACTGTTAACTATCTTGCTCCCTATATTCCGACTAAAATATAGATACCTACCACATCGCTGTAACGAATTACTTTTTATAGATTCGTCAGTGGGTGGAAGTAAATGGCTATCAGACTGTACACTGTACACATGATTGGCTTTGTTCTCTTTTGAATAATTATAGCCTGGTGTGTTCACGTACCTTTGCCTTGATCTAAGCCAGTGAAACATTTATGTAAGCTTCGAACAATCAACGATCGACTTTAAATTACCTAAGTAAAAAAACGTAAAAGAGAAATCTGTTTCAAAAATCACGTAACTGTATTCCTAAATGAAAATACATAAATATTTCAGGCATATACCCATAGTACCTATACTAAATTACAAGAACCCTACGGTTTTTAGCTAATTCCAACCCAAACACTAACTAGGTACACAATTTACCGCCGGTCGATCATAATTTTGCTCGTGACTGCACTCCCTATGCAATAGCCTCACCCACGTAAACACTAAAGTACATAAGTAATTATGTACACAAACAGCATGTGAAGGTGCTTTCCATTGCACTTGTCCTATGTATGTTTGATTGACGTTAACGCTTTGTGAGTCCGATTAAAAAGTCATGTACCGGCAAAAGCATGAGCATCGAATGTTACACCGAATGCGAGCAATATCCTTAAACTCTTTTTTGTTGTGCTTTTGTAGGTATCAAGCTAAGAGTCTTACGCCCGTCACACGCTGTGCGTTCGAAGCAAGCATCGTTTGTGAATATCTACAGACGCAAAAATACTTTCTGATTATAATTTTATTCAGTTGATTGATTGAATCATATGTAGAAACTAGCGGCCGCCCGCGACTTAGTACGCGTGGATCCCGTTTTACTCCCTTAGGGGTGGAGTTTCGTATAATCCTTTCTTAGCGGATGCCTACGTCATAACATCTACCTGCATGCTAAATTTCAGTCCGATCCGTCCAGTGGTTTGGGCTGTGCATTGATAGATCACTATGTCAGTCAGTCAGTCAGTCAGTCAGTCAGTCAGTCAGTCTGTCAGTCCGTCAGTCAGTCGATCAATCAGTCAGTCAGTCAGTCTCCTTTGAGTTATATTTAGATTGTTACGAATACGAACTATTTCTTATCTCAGGGGATTTGTTCAGCGACCAGTAACCAAATACACTCAAAGGCAGCCATTGTCTCAACTCGTTGTGATTGCGGACGACCATTTGCCGGGTTCGCGTCCCGGGAGATTTACATTTCTGATAAACGGGTATTTACACGTAAAGATTTTTAGGAATAGTTATTTAGTATTAAGCAGTCCATTGTTCATGATGATGAAGTCAATAATCTACGTAACTCCGCGTTTTCATATTTTTGTATTTTCAATCTATTTCATCCGGGGTAACCAGAACAAATAGATAAGATAGAAAGCGCAAGATAGAGCACCGTGCTCTTTAATCCGTAATCTTTACTGAAAAGTCGTGCTCTGAACACGACTTTGCAGTAAAGATTTGGCTGGGTCAGCCAGCCAGCTGTTTACAAATCCTTAGTCTAAATCATCTTTACCCTGTAAATCGTTTCGCAAGCTGTAAACCCCCGATCGAACATAGCAAAAGTGAGTCGCTTGATAGCCGGCCACGCCTGCAAGGCCCGAGCACTGCACAGATATCCTCTAAAACTTTATTATTGAACAGATCTTGGACCAATGTTTTCTCTGCCCTGGTCTGTCGACCGGAATAGTAAATGGCTGTTTACTTCAATGCAATCAATATTTGGGTTAGCATTTTCTTCGGGACACCCATTAGCCTATTTTGTAATGAAGGCTATACTGATGTTCAATTTGTTTTTGTCCTTGATAGGCTTACACTATACACTTCCACAATCTTTTATTTTTATTTTTTATTTTATTTTATTCAGAAAACCAACTGCATAATTAAAAAATTTACACGGATGGTACTTATAACTATGAGTAAAGCTAATTACAGGTTTCCCTTAAATAATATTCTTAGCATAGAACGTGAAACAAAAACAAAAATACTACATAATATGCAATCTTACCAATTTATATACCCTACACAATATATAAATAAATAAATAAATACCACGCAATATATAAATACATATAACACAATATATAAATACATACAACACAATAATTAAATACATATACACCTACATAATAAACCTACATACAAATCTAATCTAAAATATTTAGAATAGGTTACTTATTTAATTCAAAAAGTACACCCAACACAGTGCAGTTCACGGCCCATTGAAATTTCACCACTTTTTCCACCAGATTTGAAACTTCCCCATCGATAAAATAGACACTTTACAATCGTCAGTAAAAAAGAATTCAACTCTTTGTGCAAAGCAATCACGAAGCCGCATCAACAGCGTTTCCAATTTTTCACATAGTTGCTTATTTCACGAGTCACTGCTTCAGTGATTGATAAACTTTACAATGTAAAACATTCGTTTTCAGAATAAAGTACCCATAAAAGGGTCGTGGCCCCACGTGTCGGACAATCGCATCAGACAGACAAATCGCTCCGGGACTCCGTTTCTAAAAGGATGCAACATTTCGATCTAAGAAATGGATACCATAAGTTAAAGCCATCTTGAGCTAGAGAATGAACTCGGAATGTTTATTGAATTGATGTATACATACGACTATTCGAGTCGAGTTTGATAAAAGAACATTCTAACTTTGTAGGTAGGTATGTGCTTTAATTGTATTTATGAAAAATAATAAGTTACAATAATTCTCAGTGTAGAAATGTGAGGTAATTAGTTTGTCGCGAGCTAAATAAAGCCCTCAGGACAAACACCGGTTTGTCAGAATATTCAGTTAGCTGTAAATATACTTTAGGATTCGGACTAACCATTGACTGTGACCATTAACCATTGTTTCAATCCGAATCCGGCTCACTGAATACGCGATTTATACAATAAACTAGCTTTCCGCCCGCGGCTTCGCCCGTGTGGACTACATTATATAGCCTATAGTGGACCCGCCTATTTTTTTCCAATATAAAATTTAGCCTATGTTACTCGTGGATAATGTAGCTTTCGACTGGTGAAAGATTTTTTAAAAACGGTCGTGTAGTTTTTGAGCCTATTCATTACAACCAAACAAACAAAGTTTTCCTCTTTTTAATATTAGTGTAGTATATATTATGCATGTGAAAGGGAGTTCAGGAATAATATTACGAGTGAAACAACTACGGTGTAAACAATAAGTATTTATTAATAAAAACGCCAATGATTACAAAATCGATCAATATATTTTTCTAATAAAAACGTAAATGACACGAAAATCTACCAGGCACTAATATTACTTATTTTATATTAATATACATGAAAAAAAATAACTAACCTGGGTCTGCTCGAACAGTATTTCACCACTTAAACACTTTTCACAACACTTCACTTGCTCTCCTTAAAACGTCCGTTCACCACGGTAGTTGGATAGCGACTGACTGTCCGGTGCTCGAATTACAATAAAGTGAACGACCAAGTGAGTAATAGAACTTGAATGAATGAGTGAATCGACGAAGCGAGCTGCCGGATCTGACGTCAGTCGATATTCAATACTTATAAAAGTTTTAATTAATTTATTATTGTTTGAAATTATTCATTAATTATTATTAAATACAAGCAATTTTATAAATTATCCTAACAGCTCGGCCATCCTGCTAGAGCAAGTCCCTTGCTCCTAAACATCATGAGTGTTGTCATTCTTACAAATCATAATATGAGTACATCTGTTCTTAGTATACATATATATTTATATATATATATATAAAAGCGCATTTACATTATACATAATATAAACATTTCATAAATCATCTATTAGGTATTGATTACCTTTACCAAAGAAATTATTTCATTTTATTAAAAGAAAATAATAAAACAATAATTTGTAAAATAAAACTAATTTTACATTACGTTTTAATAATATAATTAATAACGCAACGTGAGAATTTTAATACGGACGACGGCACACCAAGTGTAATATTCTCATAAGTAAATGATGTTATAATTTTACGACAGAACGAATAATGCCGTTGTGCTGGCGACCGTACTATAAGCTATATTATATTATTACATTACAATAATAAATATACTATATATGAATATTACATAATCAATCATGCAATTATGGGTACAGGACTTAATCTAGGGTTCGTCTGGACTGCCATTATCAGAATCAGAATCTGAACTTTCAAAATTCTTATCAAAGTTAAGCCACGGTTTCATTTTGTCAACCGCTATGACGTTTTCATAACGGCGACCCTTTTTACGCGAGATGGGTGTGTCTTCCACTAGATAGCGGTCATTAGGCAGAACTTTTATGACCTTATAAGGGCCTTGGTATTTAGCGACTAATTTTTTTGATTTACCATCGCTCGGTATTTCCCTTTTTATGCTAACTAAGTCTCCGACAGAGAAGGATACACTGGTAATACGATGAGTATCGTAATTACGTTTATCTTTTATTTGTTGATTGGATATTAGAGCTCCGGCTTCGCGCCTAACTTCGTCAAGACTTTCAGGTGCTATAGAGTCGAGCGTTTCATCAATGACTTCGCTTAATAAGTTTTCGGTATTACTTTTTAGCCGGATACCAAATAAAAGCTCAGATGGGCTTTTTCCCGTAGTCTTATGAACGGTGGTATTTAAACCGATTTGCACGTCCGGTATGTATTCGTCCCAATTTCTATCGTCCTGACCATGACACTTTGTGGAGAGTGCATCTAAAATGGTTCGATTAAACCTCTCCACCTGACCATTGGCTCGGGGAGTAGCCACTGCGTTAAGAACGTGTTTTATTCCGAACGATTTTGTGAAAGAGCGAAAACTGTTACTCGTGAATGAAGTCCCCTGATCCGTGATTAATCTGACCGGGGTGCCAAAGATACTAATGTGTTGTTTGAATACTCTCAATGTCGTTGAGGTTTTAGTGTCTCTTACAGCGGTAATGTTTATAAACTTAGTAAAACCGTCTATGATGACTAGTAAATAAACATTTCCTCTTTTACTGCGCACGAAGGGCCCCAAATGGTCCGCATGGATCGTATGAAAAGGGATTTCTGTTTTTTGAATAGGGTGGAGCTCTCCTTGCTGTTTTCCTGAGGTGCCTTTATGGTGAGCGCACTCTAAACAAGAGCGAACGTATTTTTTAACAAAACGCCGCATTTTTGGGAACCAAAATGTTTGTTTAATTCTTTGAAGCGTTTTTTCAAACCCGAAATGCCCGATGTCATCGTGGTTCATTTTGGTAACTTGCCATCGAACGCCCTTCGGCACAACCCAACGCATGCTTTCGTCTCCCTCGGATCCTATTAATCGATAAACCTTTCCGTTTTTGATTTTGTAGTTTTTAACGATATCTACTACCTGTTCAGTGTTATTATCGGTAAGAATTTGTTTGATACGAGCTATTTCTTGATCACCAGATTGCACGGTGGCAATCCAATCTTCTGTTTCAGTCGTTAATACGTCTAAAATGTGATCTTCTGAGACGGCTTCGTTTACCGGATTTCTACTTAATGCGTCAGCGTGCAACATACTAGAACCTGGACGGTATTCGATTTCACAGTCATACTCAGTAAGTTGTATCCACCAGCGTGCAATCCGGGGGATCAAATCGCGTTTAGTCATAGTCGTTCGCAAGGCATTGCAGTCAGTTATGATTTTAAACGGGATTCCGAGAAGGTAAACGCGGAATTTACTCAACGAAGCTACAACGGCAAGAGTTTCCAGCTCAAAAGAATGAAGACGTTGCTCTTCAGGGGTAGTTTTTCGACTAAAATAGGAAACTGGTTTGAATAAGCCTTCATCACCCTTCTGAAGCAAGATTCCCGCGACACCGTGCTTTGACGCGTCCGTGTGCAATTGCGTTTCGCGTTTCGGGTCGTAGAGAGCTAAGATCGGTCTGGAAACTAAAGTCTTTTTTATGGAATTGAAGGCATTTTCCTGTTCACTTGACCATGTCCATGGACAATCCTTTTTCAAGAGATCCGTTAAAGGTTTACAGATGATTGCGAAGCCACGAACAAATCTTCTAAAAAAACTCGCGAGACCTATGAACTGTCTCAGTTCATGTTGATTATTTGGAGTCGGAAATTTGGCTACAGCGTCGGTTTTCCTTATGCCGGGTTTGATGCCCTGAGAACTTACTTCAAAGCCTAGGAATTCTATTTCCTTAAAGAAAAAATTACATTTTGCAAGATTCAAAGTTAGCCCACCACTTCTAAGGAGACCCAACACCTCCTCTAATCTATTGAGTCCTTCTTCAAACGAGCTAGCTGGAATCAGGACATCGTCCATATAGATAAGAGCGTATTTGATCTTAGCTTCAGAAAGGATTTTGTTCATTGTCCTTTGAAACACAGACGGCGCATTTACTAACCCGAAAGGCATACGTGTATATTCATACTGTCCATCAGGTGTTATAAACGCGGTTTTATCCTGGGATGACTCTGCTATTGGGATTTGGTAATATCCTGACGCTAAATCCAGAGATATGAATAAATTGTTGCCGGCAAGTTGATCTAATTGATCTTCGACACGTGGTAATGGATAGTGGTCTTTCTTAGTGCGTTTATTAAGAGCGCGATAGTCCACACATAGCCTTTTTTCACCGGTCTTTTTCTTTACTAATACAATGGGACTTGCATATGGGGAAGAAGATTCCCGTACAATGCCTGCATCTAGCATTTCATCTACCATATCCCGTACAAGATTCCTTTCCGGTAATGACATTCGATACGGCCTATAAACAACTGGGTCAGCATTTTCGAGTTCTATCACCATTTCACTCGCCGTAGTTAGTCCTAGGTCTTTTAATCCGGATGAAAAACAATCATTATATTTGGATAATAAATTGAATAATTGTTGACGTTGTTCAACGGTTACATCCGCCCCGCAATGTATATTACTATCTGAATCGGTATTATCAAATCTCACGGCGAACGAGTCTTTACGACCTAATACAGGAACAGCCCTAGTCAGTAACACATCTTTATTAAAAGTTAAATCCTGATCACCCATGTTTAATACCATTATTTGTCCTAACCCATTTTTGATTGTATATTCGCCCGGCAGCAAATAATACTCGTGGTTAGCAAATCCCCTGATTGATCCGCTAACGTAAACACTCCCTTCAAAATTATCGCACGATGCTACTGGAATAGCTTTAAATTCGCGCGATTTTAACGTAGCTTCTTCGCATACTCTCAAAAATAACTTGACGCAATCATTTTTCTCAAAAATTAATCGGCTAGGTGTTTTCGTGATGGTAATTCTTGGCAACTCCGTAAAAGTGTGTCCTAATAGTACTGGGTACTTCAAAACATGATTTTCAACTATCAATACTTCGACGCTTTCTTTGATGCCTTGTATAGTAATATCAACCCTCGATCTACCTAGTGGTTTTACATGATGACCCCCTAAGGCTTTCATTAGCGGCAAGTTATCAGTATAAATCAGCAAATTTAATGTTTTGGCCTCATTTTCTCTGATAAGGGTGCACTGACTACCTAAGTCAACATGACAAAGGAAAGTGGCGTTATTGACCAAAATATCAAAAACATATTTGTCGTTCGACTTTTCCGATGAGTCTAATTCGCATACTTGTTTTTCGTCTTTAGTGTTATTATGAGTTTTTTGAGTTTCGTCCTGCGTATTATTTTTAACCGACCTACAGAAATCGCTATGATGTCCCGGTTTCCCACACGTGGAGCATTTGACTGGAGGTTTTTGACATCTGAAACTCTTATGTCCAATCTCGCGGCAGTTATGACATACAATTTTACTATTGAAATCAGAACGCCTGGCGTTTGAAATCGCCGCTACAGAATCCTTTCTATCTCGCCTTTGCTTATCACCTAAGTCTCTACTAGACCCAGCTTTAACCGTCTTTAGATACATTAGCGCTTGCTCAGGTTCACGAAATTGCGCGGCCTGTGCACCTACTCTAACAGCACGATCCTCTATACCGTTAAGAATACAATCGACCGCTTTTCGACCTTTGATATCACATCTATTTAGGAGATTCATTTTTTCATAATAATAGCTTTCCAGAGATTCACCGTATCGCGCCCGCTTAGCTAACATGATTGTTAAAAGTTCCGCGTAATCTTCCCGACAAGGAAACGACTCCAACAGCTTTTTCTTCCATTCACTCCATGAGTAGAGGACTGTGCTTAGGCCCTGGTACCATGATTTCGCAACACCCATGAGTTTTGGTAGAGCAAAATGTATGATTTCCTTTTCCTCCCAACCATAGATCTCAGCACACTCCTCCACTTTTGTAAGCCAAGTTAATATAGTTTGATCCTTTGATATTGGATCGAATTCAGGGATGACGTTGTTGTGCGAAAGCTTAGAAACTGATTGAGATTTCACATCCTTTAAGATGTCTAAAAATTTATCCAACATACGAGTTGCCGCGGTATCATCATCGGTATTATGAGATGACTTAATTTTGCGTCGAATGCTATCGAGATTAGGGGAACGAGTAAACAGCCTACTTCGTTTCCTTATCGGGGAGCGAACGTCATCGGAGTCACTGCTACTGGTACTACGACGTTTACGCGATCTGCGAGTTCTCCGCATTTCGTCATCGGTTGAACTTTCGTCGTGTACTTGTCCTTTGGACTTACTAAACACACGACGCTCGTACTTATTACTCCCGTACGCTTTACGTTGCTTACGTCGCGAAGCCCCAATATGAGATTGACTTCGATCACGCGACTCCCGTACAGGTTTAGGATTTAATATTAATGATCTACTTCTTGAGCGTTGCCGCCGAGACTCCCCGCCATTATGGCGTTGCCTCGTCGACTCCCCGCTCGAGCTTCGAGATCTACGTACTCTTAAGCGTGATGGTCTCTCATTAGTAGACCCCCGAGGGATGTTATCCTCTTTATGAGTTAAAGCGCGGCTTTGCCTACTATAACGGCGCCCTTCCGCTAGCTTACTTGTTAAATGACGCTGCACAGGCTGATCCTGGTCTTCGTCAGTGGCTGCGTAGTCACCACCAGCAAGGTTAACTCTCTCAGCACTGCCACCTCCGTCTCGACCAGCAGTAGACAGCCTTTCACCCGAGCGCTCCATTACTGAAACTCGCAAACAGGACAATGGTTAATTTCTGAAATTGTAACCCCAGCTGCTCCTGGTCTCATATTTTCTCATATAATTATAATCAAAGTAAAATATTATGTGGTTGTATGTATTTATGTAAAATCAATGCAGTGAATATAACTTTAACGATCATTTTTGAACGGTCGTATGATACCGGGATTCTATACGACGACGCAAAAGTTATTGCGTTTCATCCTGATCAGAGCTTAGTTAGACAAACGAAAGTTTAACAGTGAACTAATTCCAAGTGTTAGAATATACTATAGGTACCGAACGCCTTTTTAAATTCTATAATATTATTGACGAAGATTTACTTACACTTTAAAATGTAGAAGGAATTCGATACTTACTCAGTTTAAAAAAAATATCCTCATAAACAGAGTCGATTTGCAAGCATAAGTTTATACTTATTTAACAAAAAAAAAATGTTTTAAAAAAATATATTGATCGAATTCCTCGTAATGGCTCGCTTAGAATCAATTTAGCATACTTATATTATTTATTTATGAGTATTTTAAACAAAATGCAAGTAACAATTAGAAAATAATATATATTTTATCGATTGTATATAAAATATTGATGTGGGCAGGATAAGCGAATAGTTTGGTGTATACTCGCCTATCCCACTTCTGAACTGAAAGGGAGTTCAGGAATAATATTACGAGTGAAACAACTACGGTGTAAACAATAAGTATTTATTAATAAAAACGCCAATGATTACAAAATCGATCAATATATTTTTCTAATAAAAACGTAAATGACACGAAAATCTACCAGGCACTAATATTACTTATTTTATATTAATATACATGAAAAAAAATAACTAACCTGGGTCTGCTCGAACAGTATTTCACCACTTAAACACTTTTCACAACACTTCACTTGCTCTCCTTAAAACGTCCGTTCACCACGGTAGTTGGATAGCGACTGACTGTCCGGTGCTCGAATTACAATAAAGTGAACGACCAAGTGAGTAATAGAACTTGAATGAATGAGTGAATCGACGAAGCGAGCTGCCGGATCTGACGTCAGTCGATATTCAATACTTATAAAAGTTTTAATTAATTTATTATTGTTTGAAATTATTCATTAATTATTATTAAATACAAGCAATTTTATAAATTATCCTAACACATGAAATTAAATTTAATGAGGATTTATTTGTTCTCGAAAATTACACGCAAAATGTTTCACTCAATTTATATAGGTAAGTCTATCTACTCGTTTATGTTAAGTACTTGCAGATTAATTAATTAATTTACATCAGCTCTGAACAGCGTAAACTGGTCTGGAGCGTTAATTAAACAGGCCATAAGTGTTTTCCCAACAGACTGTAAATACCTATTTTAGTTTTTCATTACTCATATTATAAACACCGTTTTAATCAACCTTGAGTTTGGAAAATTAAGTAGTAGATACATACTAGGTAATGTCAATGAACTCGAGGGGTATAGTTAATGAGTCCCCATTAGGCTTCCTTTCCAATACTTTGCGAAGGCTTATTCCCGAAGCTCTACTGTTTAAGCATATTTATGAAAATTTTAAAATTTCATGGACCCGGTAAGAAAAGAACAATAGAGTCGTGGACCTTTGGGAATAATAATCCTTTACTGAATTTTTAAACTGTATCTACCAGCTCCATATTTTCATTAAAGCGAAATCATTGGGAGAGCAATAACGCCGTGTTCGGATGTCGTGTATTCAGGCCCTGACAGATTAAGAGATTTACGCTTCTGCTTGGTTTCATCGACGATATTGAAATTTTGGGACATAGGTTGAAGATACACTTGATTGCGTATGTGCAAATTGAGTTATTATATAATTTGCAGCAGTAGTTTTACATTAACTTTATTTACTTAACGACGCATATTGTATGCACAACTTTTTGAGACGAATTTTTGTAAAAAAATTCACAAAAAGGTTTTGATGAATGTTAGCGAAACATTCGAATCTAGATCAAATTGTATGTCACATTGTCAACGACCACTGAACAGAATACAATAAATTAAATACCTAACATTATCCTCGACATCAAATCCAACTAAAAAAATCAAAATCCGCAGTAACTATTCACAGCATTTGAACTGTGCCAAACAGTCTTTAAGTAATCGGAAAGAAAAATCTTATCTTTAACGGACCTACCTTATCTTTATATTAGGGCAGGTATATCTGCGAAACAAGCCTATCACAAAGTCTCTACTAGTCAACTATAATAATAACTTACCGAATTAATATCGATACTACCTACACTCTGAATCCAGCAGCCAATTCAAGTAATATGTTCACTCTACTCTCGTGGGGCCATTCGCCGTTCCGATAATGTTGATGGTTAACGTTAACCCTTACAGGCGGTGAGGAAAATGCCGCTTATTGCACAGTGCCCGGGAATTAGGTCACGTGTACTCGAAAATAAAGATTATTAACTTTTTATATGCTTTTTATTCTGTTTTTAAATAGGACTGATAATTTTAATATTTGCATAGAGAGTTCCATTACATTGTGCTTTAAATTTTCAATCTGTTTTTACGTAAAACTGATAATTTTCTATTCTACTAATAATGCGACAGAAATTTTAGATGACTGTTTCTGTGTGAAATGAAAGTTGAGTTAATACTTTCCTTAAAAAAATATTTAGAAATCGATCTACTTCCATAATAATTTGAGGGCCGCAGTTTGTAGTCGTCTGGCATTGGAGTTAACAATGAATACTTAATAGAAGCAAAATATTTATGAATCAGCCTTAGTCAATAAATCATATTCAAGGCCTTCACTTCTTTACTTTGATAGTAGGTACCTATATGGTTGGCAATTGAACCTAGGTTCAACTTTGTAACCGCTGGAGATTGTTTATTCTAAATTAATAATTATCATCAAATTCGTTTAGAAAGCAATTGAGTGGAGAATGAAAGCATTAATTTTAATAAAGGGTAGCGGCGGTAATCCTCATCAAGTTTTCAGCGACCTTTTGCGGGTTTCATTTTTGTGTAAATTACGTGAAATTGCTTTTACTTCAAAAAAGGGTCGTTAAAAGTCGATGTGTGGGACCTAAGGATACTTTTACGTGCAAATGGAACACTATGCATTTTTGTTGCAAATTCGCCCGTATGCCAACTAAAATAAGATCCAGTGGTATTTACCTTGATGAGCCGCCGTCTGTACTCACCGCATTTAACCGTCAAACAAACACTTTGAGCGACAACATTGTTTATCCCACTGGACAACATCGCAGCAGCGCGGGAATTATTCACATTCAGCCTTCAGTGCCACTCTACCAACGAACCGAAGCGCGCGTTCCTTTCTGTCTCTCCCAAGTTTACGAAGCACACAGCGTTTCTTTTGTTTTAAATAGAATTCGAACGTTTAGTTTTTTTTTATTTGATGGTTTTGTGCCAGTTATGAAAATTAAAAAGTGGAAGTTATAAAAAAAGTTTGTAATAAGTGAATGATGTAGTGATTTATAAAGAACTTTTCTTTCGATGCCTGGTAAGTTTTGGTGTAATCTTAAGATTTTTAAACTTAATTGTTACCTACTGAATACAACAAGGTACCTGCATACGATTTTTGCTGAGCCGGCGCATTTTCAGCATGCTTCAATAAAGTTAAATAATGTATGCATCTAAATTTTATATGCTGAATAAAGTAATTCCATTCTATTCTATAATTCTATACCAAACGTTTAATAAAGTACACATTGTAACGCTTAAAATAAAGTACCTAATGTGACAAAATTAAAATATTTTTCTGTAATTCATAATCTGCTTGCCTAATCTAGACAATAAAAACATACAGGGTGTCCCGAAAACAATGGATAACTCTGTAACCATCGATAGGCCTTGCCATGGTCCTAACGTCCAATTTTGACCCCAGTAACATATAATATAAATTAATCTAATAAAATGCCCTTTCATAAAAATAATAAATTAAGGTAAGATAACTTATACCAGTGAAATTTATTTTAGGAGTAGTCTAAGCAATAATATAATAAATTAAGCAGGAATGTAAATATTTGGCAATAACGAACACTCCGCACCTCATAAATGAAATAATACAGGCTTATGTACACATATAGACTCATTTATCAAGCCAAGGCAGTCAATTACGGCTGGCATGTTGGTGGATAAATCATGTAATTGATACTGCTGGAAATTCGCGGGATTTACAATGTTTTCAGCTAGGAAAACTTCATAGATACATACGCCATACAATATGATATATACGTGTATGAAGTAAATACACGTAAGCCTAATAACAAGAGAACCGAGTGAAATAATGCGTAATATTGTATCCAGAATCGGTCAAGCAATATAATCATGTAATTGCTCTACTTTCTTTTTTCCTACTTGAAAAAATCAGTTTACAAAATTGCAAAACAATTAATTGAAGCAAACAGTTAATCAAATTTTAATGCTTAAAATAGTTACTTATTTATTTTAAGTTTTTCCTAAAACTATAACACAACAGCTGATATAAAATGTAAACAACGCTTCAACTGTGGTTTCAACTTAAAACACAACCTTATTGATTATCACGTTATACATACGTCATAAAAGGTTGCTTGGTTTTTTCCTAAAATGACTTGTTCGCCCACACAGTGTATTTAATTTTAGAAAAGGTCATCTCACACTGTTCAGATATAACGTAAAGTGTATTCTGTGTAATAAACGGTCTATATAAAATTATTATTTAAAAAATACTTTCTTATTCAAATAATTACGTTAATTTACATTATGTTAATGTACGGTTTAATAAATCATAGAGGCATTTAAATTTAATGTGAGATTATACCCAACTTGATAAAGGCATCCATGTTTTATGCCTATTTCACATCATGCCCTTTTATTTTTGGGACCTTAGGTTCCCCTTGTGAATTCTCTGAGGGAAAATCTATCTTTTACCGATATTGCAAGTAAGTGAAATATAGGAATAATTTTGTAATAAAGTGTGTGACTATCGCTCGTATTCACAAACATTACTATGAGGTCTCACAGTGCGCGTGGACGCAAAGGGTGACAAACGAACCAATCACAGAACTCTATTCGCTGTGCGTTCGATTTGTTGCTTCACTTAAGTAAGCATCGTTTGTGAATACGGGCGTATGTGTAGATTTCTATCAATCGAAGGTATAAAACTAAAATCGTTTTATTTAAAAGCGTAGTCACGAATTACTTATTATATCGTGTGACATTGTTTAGTGAGTAAATTAATACTTCGCGCCTACGCAGCTTCACGTCAAAATGCGATTTCCTCTAATTTTGGTTTTGTATGGTACATACTTAAGTAGATGCCTATGTAATACAAGATTACGACGTCATTTTGTTCTTACTAACTTTTTATTGCATAATAGCAACCATTTCAATAATCCAATTTAACAGTTACCTAGTTAATTAAAAACTGAGATTAAAAAATAACAAATAAGTTTATTATAGAGCTAAAGATAAAAGGTTCAGTATGTCTTGTTTTTATTAGAAACTATTGTCAATGTGCAAAATAATGTTGCCAAAATACCTACTATTATATTCACGATTACCAAGATATATGTATAGCATTGTATTACGAATATTTACTCAAACCATTTTTACGTCATTTTATTGTGATGCATTTTTAAAACCTTGAACCACGTCTAAAAAGGGTAGGTACTAATGAGTTCCTAAGCTCAGTCTAGAGTATTTTTCTGGCTGACTAGACAAAAAAGACTTGCTCAAACTTGCAATGTTAATTATTAATCTGAAAAACTCGTCTCACCGTCGCCTTTAGTTCTTGCGCTTCTTTTGTACATATTTTTTCTCGCTTTTACGTTTAGGAAAAGTTAAATAAAGTTTCGCTAACGTCTGCTTTTTGGAGGAAGGTTTTACACTTAGAAATACTTTTTCATAATAATAATGTAACCTTGATTCATATTTTTCATACATTAAACAGAACAAAAATAAGTTTTTCACTAAGACAAACTTAAAGTCTGCTGGGGTGATTCGTCGTGTAAAGTAAATTTAAAAGTGTGGATTCTAGTAACGAAGTGCCAAGTTCCAAAACTGAATACTACAGTGTAGACTCTACACGCAAAACATCTAAACGCTCAACGTCGATAATCACTAAACAGGAGAGGTGTAAACAAATGTTTGGAAATGTTTTGTTAGTAAACACGCAAAGGCAGTTAAAGACACGTATAAGACGTATATTCTATTTGCGTACGAATACTTACAAACACCTTTGACAGTAAGCTCTATATTTTAAGAAACAAGGTTTCTATTAAATGTGTATTTTATCTACTAAATGTTGATGGAAATAAAACCCAGAACTTTTAAACTAAAATATTCGATTTTTTTTCAAACCATGTAAGTTTTAAGTAAAACGTTTATCTCTACAAGATATATTAGATCTATTCTCTTCTCTTTTTAGCATATCTGCATTTATTACGTCATTCTTTAACATCACATCACAAACATGGCTTCTCGCCTCTCACTTGGAGTTTTATCTTTAGTACAACATCGTTATTTAAAATAGCCAAGTAAATTGTTTCACTTTGCATTTTGCTGCAACCGAGGCGAAATTTAAATATGAATTTGTAAGATTTGAATTTTATGGCGAAAATTCATTCTCTTGTTAAAATTGCTTCAAATTATTTACAAAAATACAGACTTTCAGCAATGTTTAGCTCTACAATAAAGTTGAAATGGCCACTTTTAGATAACATTAACCAAAGTGCCAGCAGATTTAATGAAGAACGAATAAAAGCTTAAACCACATTTTCAAAAATTACTACCAATTTACTGTTAGTTTCTGAAGTGAGCAATAAAATTTCTCTAAAGCTTAATGTTTCATCTACTACTGCAATAAATAAACTAGATGCTCTAACAAAGAAATCAATCTTTATGTACACTAGCTCAACGAAAAGCATATTGACAATGACTTACGTTTTAACCGTACTGTTATTCATAGTTTCCACAAATAGGCAAGGCTTAATCACAGATCACTAATAGCTGATCCTCCTATGGATACCTATGTGACGTCCGCACTGCACACTGCACAGATCTCATAAATATGGATCAGTGGCCAGCAGTCTGTAATTCGATGGCTTCCAACGCGCATTCTGTCCGAGTCGAAATATTGAAATGAAATTTCACTGTAACACGTTTGATGCGGTTGATGTTGTTGCCGAAATTTGCTTGATATTTAAATGTTAAAAAAAGTATTTTATATACCTGATGTTGAAGTATGGATGTATGGGAAGTGAGGAAATATCTTAACTACACAGTTCCATGTTGTTTGACACCACATTAGACAACATCACATATTATTACTTCAATAAAATTTAGTAATGGCAACTTATCTTGGTTGCCTAGTCAAAGATTTTCATGCATACTTAGTTTTTCAGGCGTAGCGATAGATATACAACTTTAGAAAGTAAAAATATAGAAGTGAAATTGATCATGGCCGTGCATATTTGATGATTTAGCGTTCTTGAAACTATGAGCTTTATTTACAGCTTTATTAAATCTTTGGGGACCGTATACGACTGCAGTAAAAGCTCTTGCTCTGAGTAAAAGCTTTGAAACATACGACAGAGCAATTTTATGGCGGTATGGCTTTTTGACATCGTAAATCGTATTGTCCTAGGAGTCTTAAAGTTTATCATAAACTATACTGATAGGTACTTTTCTTAGGAATACAACCTGCTCAAAGTTTTAGGGTATTGTCAATTTAAGGTCAATTTAATCGAAACTCCCCTCAATGATTTCCATTATGACCGGTTAGTTTGGTTGTTCAGAAGTGGACGTCCTATGGCTGAAATCATGATGATGATGAATTGAAACTAGTCAAAATATCAATTAAATAATAAGTCTTACCGACACCAAAACATTGACTGGATCTTCAGTTCTTTACATCTTCACACCTGATACGTTTGAAACGATTTTCGTACTATCTCTAGTCCGTTTATCACGAAAATTGCAAAGGAACGGCATTATCTTCCAACGTTTGTCTTCACACACTCCGATAACCTCCCGGGAAAATAGGTAATTTACTCAGATAACGTCTGTATTCTGAAATGATGCTCAAAACAGGCATATAACACTGCGATTACTTATCTATACTAATATTATAAAGCTAAAGAGTTTGTTTGTTTACTTGAACCCGCTAATCTCCGGAACTACTGGTTTGATTTGAAAAATTCTTTCAGAGTTAGATAGTCCATTTATCGAGGAAGGCTATAGGCTATACATTATCACGCTACGATCAATAGGAGCAGATCAACAATGAAAAATGTAGCAAAAACGGTTTTTCACGCGTACGAAGTCGCGGGCACAGCTAGTACATGAATAAAAGTGAATAACAACAATAATATTTTATCCAACAGCTTGCCTTTTACCCTTATGTTGGGTTACACAATCTTATTTTAACTTTGACAAACGTCAAAAATCTGTCAAACTCCGTGCAAAAAGCACCGGTTTTCGTTATAGTTATCGTTAAAGTTAGGTGGTGCAACTCAGCGCTTTTACCTGTGGATAGTTTAAGAACTTTGGCCCATAATTCCCAGACAATAAGTTGTTTAACTGGTTCTCTAATACTAGTTTATATTAAGAGTGTAGTGAACCAAATATAGGTACAGTACGGCTAGTACGAAAAACTTTCGAGTTCGAATCGTTTCCGTATTCGAATCGCTATCAAAAGATTTAGTAAGAAAACTACAACATCGCCCTTGTGAACATGTCGTGAAGTGAACTTAGTATGAGAAATGGTTGCACAAAACTTATTTTGAGAATCAAAATTGTCACTTATCGTATAATTCGAAGTTTGAGTATCGAATTTTGTCGAATACACAAACGATTCGAAGACGAAAGTTGTTCATGCTAAAGGTACAGTGTAGATTACAATAACGGCCCTCACACGTGTATTGGATTTGCCACTGAATAGAGAGGTATCCTTTGGGATCCTTGTGTACCTATCCCGAGATTAGAGCAACTCTAGGCACATAGTATACCTAAGTACATAATGGGGACATTAACAAAACATAGTGAACAATGTCCCGAATTAGATACCATTAGTATTTTGTCCCAGAACAGAAAGCCGAACGTTTTATTGTTCATTTCTTTTTACGATTCATTGTTACTATTATATTTTGTGTCATTGTCCTTTTAATGACGAATTTTCCGAATGGACTTTGACCATAAGAAAAAGTTATCTACATGAAAAAGACTTACATGTTTTTATCTGTCAGACAGTGTTACTTTTGCATTTAGTACTAAATTGTATAAGTTCCATCAAAAATATAAGTACCTACTTAAACTAAAGCCCTTGTATGTTACTATTAATGTCTAAATAATTTTACTCTACCTATTATGACTTTCATTTAACATTTTCATATGTAGAGATGTTAGCGCATATTACCCGTTTGCACATTAATTAAAACGATAAAAGCTTTTTACAGATAAGATATCAAAGCATTACAAGGAAGATTGTGAGATTAACAAAATGCATTCGATAAAAATGGTTTTTGTTTTGTAAACCCTAAAATCGATAGAAAAGTTTGTTTACCTGTGTGAAATTACTACACAAAATTAATAATCACATTATATCTTTACTGACTGATGAGTTTTAATAACTTTAATTTCTACCAGTACTTTTACGTTTACGTCAATCAGTAAGTAGGCACTTATAAATATTACATAAAATTTTGCTAATATTTTAAATGGGTACTTACTTACAGACTTATGGGCCGATTCATAGCTTTTATCAAGCTTTCGACAGAGATTGATTATAAGCTGCCAAAATGAACGCCATAAATTTTCACTTAATATCTACAATCTACATTCAAATCAGTTTTTACGATGGTTTGATAAAGCAACAAATGGTTGTAAATCTATATTTGTCCTACATTTATCGTGTAAGTAACTAATGTACGCATTCAAACACGTGATGCTTTTTTTATTTTATTTTATTTATTAGGACAACTATAACTAAAAGTGCTTAGAACTAAGTGTTGTCTTAATTAAAGGCTGCCACGGCATGCAATGATTTTGTAAGTTATGTATTTGATTTTGTTTGGAGACGTTAGTTTGTCAATTTCAGACACATAGGTATATGATTCTCATGGTTTTACTCGTACTTTATTCACGCTTAATTATATTGAGTATCAATTTCGTACACACTATTTAGGGCTTACACCGAACTCGCACATTATCGGGATACCTACCTGACCCATTTATGACTTGGCTACGAAATCAAGTCTCAAATGGAAACGTGATCAATCAACGAATCTCGAGATACGAATCTAGAAGCCGAACCTTGCAAAACTGTTTAGATCATCGCTCATCTTGATAGGGATGGAGCCAATATAATAATTTAATTTTGCCGCCGTGTAACATAGAAAGTAGGTAGGTATACAATTTAGAAAACATCAGATTAAAAGAGTGGGTCTATTGTCGATAAAATAACGCTTTTCATGAGAACATATTTTTTATAATGCCACAGTGTTTACAAAATATGAAACCACTGATACCCACGAGAAAACAGTTAGGCTGAGTTGCACCACCTACCTTTGACCGAAACTATAACGATAACCGGTGTATTTTGTATGGATTTTGACAGATTTTTGACGTTTGTCAAAGTTAAAGTGCAAGGTGCAACCCAGCCTTAAGCCTTAGATACTGCTTAAATGCATTAAACGCTTGGACACTGAGTCGTGATATTTATAAGCGCGTACGCATTACATCTCTCTTATAAGAGAATACTTACCTGTCAGAGAATGAGGACACTCATCACTATACTACAATAAGTACTTACACTGTAAGTACAAAGGAAAAGGGTCGGTTCTAATCTTCCATATCTTCAAAAGTACCTGACCTAGCTTTGTGAAACAAAGCATACGTGATAAAACTACGATTTTTTATTTCTCTATCTAATAATATAAAAATTAATCGCAAAATGTGTTGGTAAGCGCATAACTCAACAACGCCTGGACTAATTTTACCAATTATTATTTTTTCGTTGATGTCCAAAGATGGTTTCTACGGCGCGAAAAATTTGAATGATTTCCAGGAAATCCCCGGGCGATGCCGCGGGCGGAAAGCTAATTTTACATAAAAATAAAAAGCTTTAATTAATTTAGTCTTTATTTTATAAAGCTAAAGATACTTTTGACCCTTTTTCTTTGCGGTCCAGTGTAGTTATACTTTAACAGCCTAATATTTGCTACAGTTCTCCACGCAAGGACGATGTGGTCCCGCAAGCAGTCGGTGTGCAGCGCAGTCAGCGGCGCGTCCAAAGGCGACGATGCGGAAGCCTTCGCAAGCGGCCTGCAGATATACCCCTTCGCTATAGCTCTTAGAGTTAGAGTGCTACAGGTAAGAGAATTCTATAGCCTAAAGTGATATTCACGTTATAACAAGGTCGACTGTTAGTAATGCGAGAGCTTTGCCAATAGATAACGTCACCATACGTCCCGGTTTAGGCGGGACAGTCCCGGTTTCGGGCAGTCTGTCCCGGTGTCCTCAGCGAAGCCAACCTAGTCCCGGTTGCAAGCCGACCCAACGATAGTTTAAAATTATTTTTTCCACTCGACAATAAATACAAAAATACGACTCAGGAGTCACGCCACTACTGGAGGCTTTGTTAGTAAGTCATACCAACTATTTTGTGTTTGGAGCTTTGATTATTTTGTGTTGTAAAACACTAAAACCTTTTTTTTGTTATATTATTTCCACAGATGTGTCTCGCTCTCACATAAATAAATGGTCACGTTACCAATACATCAAGGCAAGTTGTAATTGGAACATGTAATGTGCCCTGAATGGGACCTACAAGACCTACATACTTATACATTATATGAATTTGAATATGAACCGCGACTCGACTGATATAAGAGTAGTACTGTTTTCAGTCTAATATGAAAGAAAAGTACTACCAATCTACAATTTAATTTTGCTGGAAGCGAACAATTAATTAATGTTATATCTAGTACAATTGTAGAGATAAACAATATATAAACGATCTCTACATTTGTTACCATCATATTGGAGATTGATTTCTAAATCCCCGGATAAGTAAAAGTATACAAAAGCTTATAAACAACTATGTACTTTAATTTATGGAATAACAATCACTACGTGGAAATTTTCGAACCGATCAAAATTACATTTACTTCATGAAATAAACATTCCCTAATCTGCTTAAGCGAGGGCTGAGCAGAAATTAATCAATATAACCAATCAACCAAGCTGACTAGCGATTACATTTTAATCCAGTTTGCCTGGGATTAACCCCCAGTGGCAGCGGTCTACCGACAAAAAACGGTTGCTTAGATTTTGGCTAACTTCCCTATAGATTAGTAACTGAAAGCTTTTTTATGAAACAGAAATTAATTAAAATGTACAGTGAGAGATTAGTGCGTCTGCTTTTTATTTTGAAGACATAAATTTTTAGGGTTCCGTAGCCAAATGGCAAAAAACGGAACCCTTATAGATTCGTCATGTCTGTCTGTCCGTCCGTCCGTCTGTCCGTCCGTATGTCACAGCCATTTTTTTCCGAAACTATAAGAGCTATACTGTTGAAACTTGGTAAGTAGATTTATTCTGTGAACCGCATTAAGATTTTGATGCAAAAAAAAAAATAAAAAAAAATATTGGGGGCTCCTACTTAGTAGAACTGAAACTCAAAAAATTTTTTTTCATCAAACACATACGTGTGGGGTGTCTATGGATAGGTCTTTAAAAATGATATCGAGGTTTCTAAAATACTTTTTTTCTAAACCAAATAGTTTGCGTGACAGACGCTTCCAAAGTAGAAAAAAGTTGGTCCCCGCCCCCCCCCTCTAACTTCTAAAATAAGAAAATGAAAAATCTAAAAATAACATATGATGTAGTTAAATTACTATAAAAACTACCAACGAAAATTGTTTTGAACGAGATCTAGTAAGTAGTTTTTTTTAATACCTCGTAAATCGTAAATTCATACAAATAACTTAAATTAAAAAAAAATATATTTCATAAATCAATGGTACGGAACCCTTTGTGCGTGAGTCCGACACGTACTTGGCCGGTTTTTAAGCTTCTTAGTTCTAGTTCCTTTCAACGATTTAATAAAGCAACGCTTTTACTTTTGTATTAATTGAAAATATATTACATAATTTAATACCTACCTATTTGGGTTATTACTTAGTATTTCAAATCCAAACTCGGGCAAAGTAACTAACTATTATATCAAGCTACAAATCTTAATTTTATTGTATGCTAACGACTTCAAATTGAAACTTTACTTCAAAGTTTGCTTAAGCTTTAATAACATTCAGTAAAGTTGTTATCAATGCCAGACTAATTTGACTAAAACTGATAATGTCTTACAAAGTTATAGATTTATATTTTACTTAGAGTAAAGAGTTTACGAAAACTTTATGTTACAATTATTTCTGTATTTTACTTAAGAATCTGTTTGGATGGGATAGTTTTTATATATGGATAATAAATAAATAAATAGTGTTATTGCAAAATGATATTATTCTAAATCAAGAATGATGTTTAACTCACCACCCTGGATTCGACCAAACAAGAGTAAATATTAATCTCAGAATAAATCGTCAGTTTTACATAATTTCCCGTACTGAAACTGTCAATGTGCCAGTTATACCAGGAGTTATTCTCGGATAAAAATTTGGTCGAATCGGGCCTAAGTGATGAACCTTGGTGTTTTGTGACAGATAGTCTGCGGTATCGGCGGGCTGGTGGTGGGTGCAGTAGGCTGGCTGGAGGAGCGGCAGAAACCGATGCTGGGGCTCGGAGTACCAGCCGGGGCCGTTACTGTATTGGCTGCAGGTTTGTATGACGAAAGACCCAATAGTTAAGCATAAAACGCATACTTACGCCCGTATCCACAAAAGATACTTGCTTAAGTGAAGCAGAAAATCTAACGCACAGCGTTCAATAGAGCTCTGTGATTGGTGTGTCACCCTGTACGTCGACTCGCACTGTGAGTCCTCATATTGTTTGTGAATACGGGCGATTGTCATGTGGGAGTACGCGTACGTTACTTACTTATGTGTAGGAGAAGCACAGGCCTCACCCCAACCTATGCACCATCGTCACTGCAGTACAACATACAAAATGCCTTTGGCTTAAGTTCAGCAGTGGAAGTCCTATGGCTGATAAGTATTATTCCGTTGCTTAAAACTTTTGCGCTGCATGAATCACAGTGAATTGCCTTACGCGCCTTTTGTAGCACGAATTTAATTGTCGTTTTACCCATGCAATCATACACTGAAATATTTATCAAAGTGGAACCCACCCAATTAGTGAGTTCAACTCCGTATAGCATTAATATTCTGATATATTGCACAAAATAAACTAATGCAGCACGGATCAACAAAGTTAGCCGGAGCGAAACTCTGCCCTCACAAAGCGATTGCGGTTTAATCCCGTTTAATCAAGCCAATGTTGACACTGCCGTCTGTCACGACCAGGCAAAGTGAAATTTTAAATGCTACCATTACAAATCATCTGAGCGCAATTTGGTCTAATGCTAAATTTCTCAAGAATATAGGGTTAACATTTAGAGAAGAGTTTGACATTATGAAAGAGTTGGGATTACTTTTTGCATTAAAGTAGCGTCTATTTTTGTTGATTTTTGTAAATAGAAAAGAATAGAATATATTTATTTGTTTCAAAAAAGTTACAATTACATAACAATACAGACCATAATGACGACCGGTCCAAATCTTTGGGAGAGGCCTTTGTCCAGCTGTGGACGTCTTTTTTCGCAGAAACAAACGAACAGTGTATAATAGTGGTATCAGGCAAAACGATCTAATGACTGTTTAAACATGAATGTGTTTGTAGTGGAGATATCAAAGGCTAAAAAACGTCAGGATAAGAAGCCAAAAGCTTTCACATAATCTGACGAATCCAGACGATGGTAACCCTGTACAAATTGCTATTTCCAACTCCGCATAGAAATAATTAGAATAATATCATGTTCCCTGGGTATTTGAATATGGACTTTGACAACTAATTTGAGTTAGTGACTGTCCCGGACGGCGCTATGTTGTGGATTTGGTTGTGAAATAGATATTAAAACTGATTTGCACCACCGTACTGTGACCGTAACTATAACTATAACAAGTGCTTTTTGTATGGAGTTGGACAAATTTTTGACGTTTGTCAAACTTAAAGTAAGATGGTGCAACCCAGCCTTAGATTGTTTGTGGTTAAATTTTAATTTGAATAATCCTATTTGTCCTTCCTTTTATGAATTTTTTGTATACCTATACCCCTTTATTAATAAAAAGTTACAATAGGATGAACCTTGGATTAAAATGACATTTCCACACTTAATGACAATTTAAACCAGAGTTCAACTAGGGTGTAACTTTTATTAAAAGAAGGACTCTGTATAAGACAGGGTCCTCGAATGGATACCATTAGCAAATGCAGTAGCGAGATTTAGATACACTTACCATAGGATCGGGAAGCGGTATTGTCTATCATCTATTTGATATGAGGAAGCATACCTTGATTCTGCTTTGGACATAATATTTTTACTTTGATAGTGAACTGGCGACTGGTTGATGATGACATATTTGATTGCGCTACACAAATAAAAATTTGAATTCGTGTAAGCTTGTAAAATTATGTGCCCTTCGTTCGTTCGTTCGTTTCAGCCAAATGACGTCCATGGCTGAACAAATGCCCCCCCCCCCCCTCCTCCTCCGGGCTGGAAGACGTAGCGTGGGCAGGCCTCCTACTAAGTGGACCGACGACCTAGTAAAGGTCGCGGGAAGAACCTAGATGCGGGCAGCGCAGGACCGTTCATTGTGGATATTTGATGTGCCTTATTTTTATTTTAAAAAGTATTTTCTCTATTTCTAGTTGCAAGGCTACCACAGTGTTTCTGTCTGCAGTCTCAAGGGAACACGTCAGTCCTAATCCAGAGAGGTCGTATTTGATTCCTAGCTCGTATAAACCTCAGTTATAACGAAACGTGTGCAGTATTTTGCAAAGGTATCCCTAGAATTGCAATGAAAACTTTTAACATAATAAAGACACGTGTTAAAATAACATTGACTTGTGGTTAGTTGATGGCACATCATCAGACTATACATTTTATTGTAATATAGCTCTTGTTACATAAGCCTCAGAATTTAATTTGACGTGTCGTCGTCTAAACGAAGTTCAAAGTTTCATTATTAGAATGCTACATTATCCCTTGGTAGCTTTTGCCCGCGGCTTTACCCGCGTGATATTTAGTTTGTCACAGATCGTCATAAATTATAGCCTGCGAGTATATGTTATTCTGGGTTATAAAGAATAATACTGTAAAGTTTCATCAAAATCCGTTTAGTAGTTTTTGCGTGAAAGAGTAACAAACATCCATCCAGACATCCAAACTTTCGCATTTATAGGATAACGTAGGCTATTACGCCGATACACGCAGGGGAAGCCGCAAAGAAAAGCTAGTGATTAATATTACTACGAAATAAGTTATTAAATGATTCACGGAAATTTTTCTAAAGTAAACCACTAAACCACCCACAGAATCAAGGAGTATTCGGTGGGAAGCTTCTGAGAATATAACTAAGTAGGGTTTCTAGCCGACTCAAAGACTACTTAAAATCTTTACTCGTAATTTCAGCACTTACTCGTACAGGAATCACTATACAAATAACTAACGCCCGTATTCACAAACGATGCTTGTTTAAGTGAAGCAATAAATCGAACACTGTTCGTGTGTGACACTGTGCGTCCACGCGCACTGTGAGACCTCAAAGTAATGTTTGTGAATGCGGGCTTAAGAGAATATACGAGTATGGATATCATATTATTGCAGCTTCATACGTTCGTCATAACGTTACTCTGCAATATACTTGTAGCTTTATCCGGCGTCGTTATTATATGAAAATATCGCAGAAAATACGCATAATATACAAAACAGAATACAGTAAGCCCAACTCAGAGATACTTATAGTTACATGAAAATTAATACCGAAATAGGTATACCTACAGAAGGTTTCTGAAGGGACATGAAAGATTAAAGAATAAAACTGAATCCTAACCGACTACAAAGAGTGACATTCGATTTCACAGTCACTTCACGGAGCTAAGTAAAAAAATGAGCGATAAAAATCTAGGCATATCAGTGAACCCACTGGTCTATCTTGCAGTATCATTTTATCATCTGTATGCAAGCATAAACATAAAATTACACTTTAGTCCAGTCATTTAAGCTTAAATTAGGTAAGAATCTCGGAATTCGAGATACCCAGCTGTAAGTCTGTAAATACTTGTATATTGACACCCTAAAAGTGGTCTCAAAACCTACATTATGGTAGGGTGTAAGCAACTATTAAATTTTAAGGTCAAAGGTCACAAAAATCACTTTTTTTTTGGAAATATCTCATTTCCTATGGGTTTTTTGCTATTTGTAGGTATTTATTATCAATATTGTAGAATACTAAATTCTCTACAAATTTTGTTTAAAAAAATTTTTTATACGGTGAACCGTTTTCGAGGTAGAGGGCGGCCGCTAGTACTTATAATAAATCTGTAGAGGTCAATTCTGTACATGAAATATATTTTCAAAATAACTATCAGGGGGTGATTAGTGATCGATACTGATGCCAAAAATGCAATCAGTAAAATTTTTGTCTGTCTGTCTGTCCGTCTGTATGTTCCTTATAGAAACAAAAACTACTCGACGGATTTTAACGAAACTTGGTACAATTATTCTTCATACTCCTGGGCAGGTTATAGTATAATTAGGAATTCCCACGGGAACAGGAATTAGCGGGAAAATCCTTTTGTATGAAAAATCTAAACGCTTAATGGAAGTTAGACGCTTGAAATTTGGCATGTAGGTACCTTAGTAAAAGTAAACAGCAAGGAATTCCCGAAATTCCCACGGGAATTAGCGGAAAATCCTTTTGTATGAAAAATCTAAACCGCTTAAGTTGACCTGAAGTGATGCAGTGACCGCGCGCTCTCCGCCCTCTATCTCGAAAACGGTTCACCGTATAAAAAAATTTTTTAAACAAAATTTGTAGAGAATTTAGTATTCTACAATATTGATAATAAATACAAATAGCAAAAAACCCATAGGAAATGAGATATTTCTAAAAAAAGCGCAAAAAACCGATTTTTGTGACCGTTGACATTGAAATTTAATAGTTGCTTACACCCTACCATATGTAGGTTCTGAGACAACTTTTAGGGTGTCAATATACACGTATTTACAGACTTACAGCTGGGTATCTCGAATTCCGAGGTGAACTTACTATAATGACTGGACTACTTGCGTTTGAGATAGTAGTGATCTGCATAGTTTGAACGATCTTTGAAGATGGATAGTTACAAATAGGTTATTGATTTATTTATACGAGTAATAGGTAGGTACTGTTGTTTTTTAAATTTGCACAAGCTGAAACTAAAACAAGGAGCTTCTCTGTTCCATACACCAATTAGGAAGAAAAAGTTTGATTATTGCTATTTTATGTCAAGACGTTAAATCATTTAGACAGCCAGTCAAAGTTTCAGTTGACGATTAAATATGTATAGATGACCCACGCTGAACTGTCCCGCCAAACTCAATGACAGGGGGGCGCTACCATCGTTCAACTTTATGGTTTCCAACATGGCAAAAATCGGAACCAGCGATTCGGTATTGACGGTGGCGCCCCGCTGTCAATGTCATCGATAGGACAGTTCAGTATTTTGGAACTATAGGTACTTTCACAACGCAGCAAAAGTAAAATGTTTTATCAAAAGTATAAAAAACAATAATCATTAATGATTATATCAAACTATCAAGTTACTTACCTAGTAAAAATGTGTAATCATAAACGTATTTCACTCCAACGTTAAGGTTTTCTTTCTTTTCATGATATTCTATAGAAGACCTCGTCTTCAATATTATTCTATTACATTCAATACTGAAATGTAAGGGCACCTTAACAAATGCGCGAGCTCATTTTCATATTAAGAGAATATTTAGATGAGATGTCTATTCACGCGTAATTGATCGCCGACGTATTATACTTTACACTTTACGCGTACTTACTTAGTATAGTAGTTGTACGACTATAATGTAGTGATACTCAATATTACGTACTCAATCATTTCTTATGAAGAAAGGGTTTTTGCGCTACATTTGCGATCAGATTTATTTAACAGGTAGGTAACTACTTAGTTCTTGCCAAAAAATATCAATATCTATTCCACACTTAGAAACTTCTTTGGTAAGCATAACTTTCGGGCTTACGTTTGATTCATGAACGACCCCTCATCACTGCTGAACTAGAAACTAAGGGTTTTATTTTTAGGCTACCAGTGTTGGTCCTATCGAAAAAGTTTCCAAATTCTTCTCTTTGGAATGTGAATAGTTTAACATAGTAGGCACCTTAACCAAAAAATTCATAAATTCTGAGGCGAAATTCTTGAATGCCTCTAAAATTTAATAAAATATGTCAGTGCAGAAGTGTAATATCACCCTCGCCAAGTTTTCGCTCTAAATTACCTGGATTAAAACTTGAGGTGACATTTCCACTTAATGGCTTGAAAACATGATTAAGACGGTAGACTGAAGAAGAAGCTTTACAAATGATATAATGAAGACATCAGTATTCTTTGTTATGCGCAAAGACGAGTATTATCCTGGAATCACAATGTAAATGGAACGAACAAAAGGAAGCAATGCTAAAAGCAAACCCAAATTCCATTAACAGAAAAATTAATACTTTTTGCGGATAATCCTAGAAACCTACATTCCTCTTCGGATAAAATCTGCATGCACTGACGTGTAACCCGAAAATATCACTGGAATTTCTCTCGAAAGCCGACACCACGAGTTTCACATGCTACGCCTGAAAATATTGTAGCTAGGTTTACACTAGCATGTTCGTGTAGGATGGTTCAGAAATTGTTGCGTGCACTGTAATTTTAGAATACATAGATTCCATAATGTGTTACGTAATTAATTTAAGCAGGTTAATTCTAATTTTGGAGATAGTTTGCCATGAACATATTATTATCAGTAACTAATTACTTACTAATTATTGAAATTTTATAAACGTAAAACATGACGTTTGTGTTCTTCTGAAAATGTTAGAGTTATCTTAATGGAATCAGAAATTTTATTTCATTACTCATACAAAGGTTTCTGTATAAGTTCAATTCTTCCTTTTGAATTTGACGAGCCTTTTCATGCTATACCAATAAGTTATTCAACAATGAAGCTTTCAAACGCGGCCCATGTTACACATTCACGAAGTGTTGTTACGCGGCGGAATTGCTGCCTCCATTATAAATCTTTATGCTACGTCACGCAGAATACATTTACCCAAACATTTTATACAGGTAGCGATGTTATATCCTAAAAGTACGTACAAAAAGCGAAAAAAGCTTTTTTTTATGGATTCTGTTCTTTAAATACGAAAAGTGACTAAATCGCTTTAATGATAAAACTTTAAATATTGAGCACAAAAACCGTCACCTTTTAAAATAACCTAGACAAATACATACATTTCTTCCGTGCCTTCCTCTCAAATCGTTTTCATACCTATACAGGTATAGGTACCTACTTTAAAGAGATCGTCGAAGGGTAGTGTGCATATAGAGTATCTTTCTCACCATTTTACACTAACGTTTATGTAACTTTTTCATCATTTAAAATCTGGAAATATGTACTCTTTTAACCCTTGTTTGTACACTTTATTTATGTGCTACAACCCGTACACTATATTCTATGTTCATGTTTATTTCAGACAGGTAAATTGTAACCAAGACGGATCGCTACACACATTATTTTCCAGGATAAGAAGAAGATAGATTTGAATAACAAAGTTCTCCAGAATAAACCAGATTGTATCTGAAGGCGTCGCTTGACCCGCTTATATAGAATGCGTTTCCCTTGTAGGGAAAGTGGGAAAACATCAAAGATGTAGGTCAAACGCTCGTAACGTGAAAGACTACGTCTTTTTGTTGCTGTTAGTACGATTCGCTTACGACTTTTTTGTCAATTCGTTTGTTCTTTACCAAAGTTCTAGTATCTCTAATAGAGCGTTATGTTTGAACTTTATTCTTTCGAAGCAGAATGAATAAAACGAACAACTTATTTAATTTTCCTAAATACTTTTTTCGGTTTGTTTGAAAAGTTTATTTAAAAAGCTTTTGTATAATAAGGTTCTTAGGTTATTATGATTTCTGCTCGAGATTTTTCATGATAGGATATTATGTACTACAATTTACGTTTCAATAATTTGTTATTTTATTGAAAAATCTCAAATACATGGATGCATTGCAGAATCGGTCTTTATGGAAATCCTTCGAGGAGGCCTTTGCCCAGCAGTTGACGCCATTTGGCTGAAACGAACGAACGAACTCGAGTTAAAATATAGACACGTAAATTAAAATAACTGACGCTGGCCGCTACCAACATGGAAAGCATTGAGGGAGGCCTATGTATATGATGATGATGATGAAGTAAAATTATTAAAATACCAATGAAAAGGGCTATTGTGTGCCAAATTTAATACGAGCTTCAGCGCTATCTCGTTATCTTCGCGATCCAAAATAATCAATTAGCGATAATTACTATAGCAACGTCGGTGTACTACAGCCGAGGGTTTGGCGGCTGGGCGTCGGCGCGGGCGCGGTCGAGCCGGCGGTGGGGCGCCCCCTGGCGGGCCCTGGGGCCCTCGCCGTGCGCCGCGGTGCCCCTGACCACGCTATGGACGGCGGCCCTGGCTGCGCATGTGGCTATGCTGGTTTTTTGCATCAGATCCTTGATGAATATTGGGTGAGTTTAAATTTTTGACTCTATTCTTTCTTATTCAAGCCACGATAGCCGAACGGTAAAGGGGTCGGACTGGCTGACTCGTGATTCGGGGAACGCGGGTTCGTCCCGCCGCCGCTCGACTCCAATGCTCCAAGCATATTTAGCTTAGTACGAGAGGCTAACGGGACATTAAAAACCTAATTTCAATTAGAAGCTTTGCTTGCTGGTCTCATATTGCCCTCAATGGTTGCATTTCACATAACGTTTTGGTACAAACTCTTAGGCTGAGTTTTTTTTTTTTTTTTTTTTTTAATTTATTTAGGAAAACAAACAACTGAACAATACATATTTTTTCTTAAGATAGTTCAATAAATATACAGACTAATTGGACAGTCAACACCGTTATCCTAGTTTAATAAAATGAACATGCAATGTACGTACCCTACAGATACTTAATAAATTACCACTACTAATAACATAAATGAGAAAGTGTCAACAAAACGCAAAGGCCACATGGAACTTCATGATACCTTACAGAACCAACTGTAAACGATCTGCGGCAAACAAGAGAGTACCAACACTGAATCGGACAACAACAATGAAACCCCACGCATTCAAGTGTCTAATCTGTTTCTCTAGTTTTCAAATTCTAGTCACATGAGTTGCATCATAATAGGTAGCAGTTTAAGTAAAAGTTTGTGTCAAAGGCAGTAACAGTAACACTGACTATAACGGTTACAGGTCCACACACCATCCAAAATTGAGCTCGAGCTGTTACTGTTACTGCTAAAGTTATGATGTCATCTTACCTTTTGTCAACTGGTGCAACTCAATTTTTGCCTTACCAATACTTTAGCAGAAATTACGATCTCTGTTACTGTCAAAGTAAGATGGTGCAACCCAGCCTTAATATTGTTTACCAAGGTTATTTCAATGTATTATGGTTATGCTCAGTTCTTATTTATAAATGATTAGCATTTCGCGTGGCGATAATGGTCTGTCGTTTGTCCCTTAAAGTTCGCTGGGCTATCAAATTCTGTTTTAATAAGATATTAGGTATATCTCTTTAGGTAGAAAGAGGTTAAAGACTTCTTAAACATAAAAGTAGAGAATCGAGGAAAATTCCATGATTATGAAATTAAACTTTTAGGGAAATTAAATCGATATTACGCTTTTTCGTCACTTTGATAGTCTTTAATTTAAACCACACCATCAAAATCTAACTCAGCCACTAAAAAGGGATTCTAAATTCGAATGTGTCAGAATATTCGATGTGGAATCTCTGCTCTCTGCCGTTGATTAGCCGGCTGACTGGCACGCCACTCCAAAGCGCATGCCACAAATTTCCGTGGCAATCACGCAGCAGCGAGTGGAGTGTTCAATTTCAGTTTTCATTTGAAGGGAAATCTCGATGGCTCTCTTTTTTTTAATTAAATATTTTTAACTGGATTCTTCGACTGCTATTCTACCCGAGATTAACGACGATGAATTTCTTTTTTTTTTAAATTAAATGATGATCATGATAACTAGATTCTCCCCGCAATGTCACCCACGTACTTAGTTAACGCAGAGCGTTAACTATATGGGTGACTTAAGAAAACGTCTTTCTTTAATCTCCATGTGACAGATAAACAAAACAGATAATTATTAGTCTCTGTATGATTTTTTTGGAAAAAAAAACGTAAGTCCGGGTTATTAGGTCTCATCTATAAACTAAAAGTAGGTAGCTAAAACTGTTCAGTAGTTTGTTCAGTGAACGGATGGCTATATAGCCAGATAGATACAGTTACTCGTACTTCAGCAGCGTTTATACTTAACAGATAAATGAATTAATAGTTCCACAGAACTACTTGGGCATCTTTCCTATAAAATGGATTAGCCAGGATTTGGGGAGAAAAAGGTCCAGAATTAGATTACCAATCTTACCCAAATGTATAATCTAAGATCGGCTTAACTCTGCTAACAAACTGACGTAATGGGTAAGAAACGTGTTTTCGTCCGAATAAGAAATATTACGGTCCAGGAGCCTTACATTTGTACGTTTGGATGTAATTTACAACGGGCTCATAATTTTGTTTGCGGTGTTTGCCATTTTTAGCTGTATCCCCCGCTGACCTTATGAAAATTTCAAATTGTTGCAAAAAGGGACATCTAAATTTACACAGCATTTTTGTCTTGCTTATAAATATTTTCTTAAGTTTTTAAAGTTTCAAGTGTCTCCTTAAAACTCTTCAAAATTATAATGAACATAGATTTAAAAGTGTAATACAAAATAGACTTTCAAGTTTATGCTAACCAACATTATCTAAACTCTCTCTCATATCATGCCTTTCGATGTTACACTGTTTGTTTTTTCTTTCCTGTCTTCTTTTGTTTCTGGTGGTTTTAAACCATTGTTTTGTTCCAGCTGCGGCAGCACAACGTGTATAGGCGTAGCCGCGGCCCAGCTGACGGTGTCGGTGGCCACTTTAGCAGCAGCTGTCTTCATGCTACAGCTAGACCTGCGGTTCGACGCCGCTCTATCGCCGCCTCCGAGGCCATCTGATGCACAGATATGCACTGCTGTGTCTATGGTATGTTCTTGACTGACTGTGCCTAGTCGTTTCTTCATTTCTATACTTATGTCGGGCTGGCAGCAGCTGTCTTCATGCTATAGCTGGACCTGCGGTTCGACGCCGCTCTATCGCCGCCTCCGAGGCCATCTGATGCACAGATATGCACTGCTGTGTCTATGGAAAGTTCTTGACCGACGGTGCCCAAGTCATCTTTTTATCACTTAAGCCAATTTGGCAGTAGCTGTCTTCATACTGCAACTAGACCTGCGGTTCGACGCCGCCTCCGAGGCCGTCTGATGAACAGATATGCACGGCCGTGTCTATGGTAAGTTCAATAATGTAACAGTCGACCTTAGTAAGTGATTACTAGGGTCATCTGTTCCTCTCAACGCTGCACTTAGGCTTCTTTGCTACAAAGGTTCGTCAAACTGCGTTTGTATTAGTCAAGCACCAATAGATATATGTATGTATAGATAGGATTGAACAATATGTAGTGTAATATTGGAAAAAATGTTTGTCGCTCTATAATACAACGCCACAAGTAGATTCAGGAAAGTGTTAAATAAAATAATGATTGTAAAGATTTGGCACTATCTAAGCTCTACCAACCTAATCAAAAGATCCCATTTGGTCTGAGCGTTTGTGACGCAAGCACATTAACGTACCCATGGAATAGGTTATTGCGGCCGTAAATCTAGACCTATCTAATCTACCTTTTGTTCGGATTCACTCCCTAAATAATTGTTAGATGTGCGGATGAATCTGCTTACGTAACGAACATTCGCACAACGTTCGTTTTGTGGCCTGTATATTACTTAAAATAAATCAGCTTTTAGTTACAGTCTACCTGGATCTAGTTAACGATAAAGAAAAGCTTCTATAGCTTTGACTCAATTGGCTAGTCAACACCATTTTGCGACGACTTCCAAAAATAATATTCCGTCAGCCCTGAAAGCTAATCAGTACTTATTGAGCATAACTGTACTTAATAGTTGCTTTGTTGAGTAAGATATTTGATAAAAACAAATGAATTGACGAAAAGTGACGTCATACTTAATTATGGAGGAGCTTGAAAAGGCGGTGCGTCAATTGATTGGTACGTGTCAAATGTTTCAATTGCTAAACCTGTTTCTGTGAAAAAGTCAGAATATCTCCATTCCTTCAATTCAATAAGGATCTCGAATACCGGGATTCACGTTCGTTTCCCTTTATTACATTTTTGTAGCTATTAAAGGTAGGTAGGTAGAGTTCCCTCATTTCTATGGACCGTGCGTGACACCTTTAGAAATGCAGATTGTGTCTTGGCGTAGCGCTTCAATACAGCTACAGTGTATAGTACAGTAATAAATTGACTGTATACGAGTATATTACCTAAATAAGGTGCTAAATATATTAAGCAAGGGTCGCATTTGGAAGATTGATATCCTGCGACTCTACAATGTAGGAACTATTTACATTGATTAATTTATTGATATACCTACCAAACTAACGTTTATTAGGTCTACATTTACTACTGTAGTTTAGAACTCAGGCTGTATTTTCATATAGATATCACATTATTACACTAACTACAAATACGAGTAAATAAATTATGTATTTCAAGAGTAAGTGGTCTGAATTTAAATACCAACTATTCCATTCAACAACCTGTATGTACTTTTAATATTAATATTTCATTTTACATATTCAGAACGTCTATCCTCTTCACCTTGCCCCAGATAAGCTCGTATTATGACATCTCATTTCTATTTCTGAAAGATTCTCTGAAAGATCCTCTGATTATTCTCGTCCTATCAATAATGTATTAAGGTATCTTCAAAAACAAAACGTTTTTCGTTGGAAGATTCTGATATGTAAGTTGTTTGTTATATCAATCAATGTGGGTTTATTTGTTTGTTTTAGAAGTTCTTGCGAAATTCAATGCTCATTTTTTTTAATATTGGTTAGATGGAAATTAGATGTTAATTTTTAGAAATTTAAAAAGTTAAAGGTAAGTAAGCTCATTGGCTTTGTTATAGGTATAAGGTTATAGAATCACTTTTGGATTTTAGGTGCACCGACATGAAAAAGTTGTTAATTATCGATTAAATTCTATAGATTTCGTGCACGTTATTAAGGCCGAGTTGCACCACCTAACTTTTACGATAACCGGTGCTTTTTGTATGGAGTTTGACAGATTTTTGACGTTTGTAAAAGTTGAAGTAAGATAGTGCAACCCAGCCTTAGTGAGTTGATTGGCATCGTTAATTAAGTAATACAATTATTGTTATCCGTTAATTAGTTCTGAATTTGACGTCTGTCTATTAATTAATATCAAAGATTCGCAGACAGGCGTATTGATAAGAAACAACGTAAAGGGCGTTTGTAGAATGTAATTAAAACTGGGCAATCCCTTATTCCTCGACTGTGAGTGGAAATTAGCTGTCATTCGGTCTGCAACGGGAGAGAACGGAAAAATGGCTGACTGCTAGGCTTGGTTCACACGTAGGTACGTACCACAACTACACACAACACCATCGCGACAAAAAGTGATCAATCTTTGGTGGTTACGTGTGAATAATGTCGCTACGGCTTCTTGCGATTTCGTACTTGGAGTAGCCAAAAAGTTCAAAAGATCGCAAACGTCTTTGTTGCAATTGAAATAAGATTGTGTTGTCAACTTTTTGGCCACTTTGGGTGTCACAAACTATTTGACGCTGACTGTACCTACAAAAATGTGAATGTGGTTGCATTGTCGCTATGGTGTCATGTTCATGGTGATAGCATTGTTGCGAAGTGACTGCGGTGTGGTGGTTATCTATCACACACGCGGTTGAAAGTGACGACAAAATGTGGTCCTTGTGAATTTAATTATTAATTTTAATACAAATTAGTACCTGCCCACGTCTTGCAGTTGTAGTACATAGGTACGTGTGTAATAAGCCTTTAGTCTTTGCTAAAAGAGCGCCATCTGTACGAACCCTTTGGGAGGACAATCCATGCCACTGCGTCTCAAAGAAGCACGGGATTAGCACACATTTATTTTTCGCTTTTGAGGACTTTATTTACTCGTAAAAGAACATCGTTTGTTTGCAGTATGGTAGTTGGTAAACTAATTTAGCACTGGCTACTGAAATACAATTTACGCTAGTTTGTAATATACTTTAGAAAAACCAGCCATTTACTTCAATTAACATTTTTCTATTTATGTATTTAAAAGCTATCTAAAATGGTGTTCTATTTATTGGATTGGTCGTTATGGCAGGTTGTAATTACATTTCCAAAAACTTGTCCTCCACTGGCGGACTTTGGAAAAAAAAATCCTGCAGTACAATTTTTCCAGATCCCAGATTAATTCAGTTACAACGAAATTACTGTGATCGATGTGTCTTTAATACGGGTGAAATGACGCCCTTGTCTTCCACAGGTGCCCCTCACCTCAGTAGCGATCACAAGCGGCAATAGTGGAGACGGCAACAATGATCCCTCAGGCAGTCCCCTCAGTAAGGACAAGGAACCCCCGGCTGACCCGGTTACCTGATGCGGTGAGGCCGCTTAAACAGTGGCATGAAGGCACCCCGGCAACATTTCTGTGGAACCCCGAAGTGGAACTGGTCAATTTGATGATAAACCTTATGAATAACTATGTGACAAGATATAATAAAAATAAACAACTAAAATAAATTTTGAAGTGGATTACAATTCGTGGTTAGTGGATTATAAGTTTTGAGTAATATCAGCAAAAATATACTGATATCTGCGATTTAAACGAAATATAACGTAGCTTAATGAATTTTAGGTAATATTGTAAATAATATGGTATTTCTACACTTCGTTTAGTCTGTGTTACACTTCCTTGTATTTAGTTTCAATCTTAAAGAAGGGTTATCGTGTGTTGAAGTGAAAGACTCGAAGAATACTCGAGTTACCTAGGTAGGTACCTACTTAACCGCAAAACATAACAAAGGTTTACTCAAAGCCAATATTGTTTTTTTTCATATTGTTAAAAATTGGGTTCGTTTCATAGAGTTTCATTATCTTCTGCGAAAACATACATATTTTTGAGATCTCATTGTGATTGTATAGTTCCTTATTTTTATAGTATAATATTGTCTGTATAGAAAATATAGAAATAGATAAATATTATTTAGCTAATTTGTAAATATTGTAACTATTGAAATATATTATATAAATTATAAATCTCTAACTGTGTTATGTTATAATTACTATCAGTGTTATTCAATTGTATAATTTTATACTAAGGCTAAGCTAAAGCACACCATCTTTAATTTTAGCTCTACATTTATGGCGCATAAAATATACCTATTTTTGCAGACTTGTGTAAATATATCTACTTTTTTTGTGTTAATATATTTATAGAAACATATTTTATATTTTTTTCTGATACCATTATACATTAACCGTAATCTTATTATTTATTATTCAGAATCCCTAAATTGAGTTAATAAAAGACAATTTATTTATACCATGAAGGCTGATTACATACGCAGCATGAGTCGCATACACTGTATTAACTCTACCCTTCTCACACTCTGGTGAAATATATAAAAAAAACGTTGTGTGGCGGTTTTAACAAAGGCACCGCCACCTCCTAATTACCTACCGAGAGAAAGCTCTCAGCAAATGAAAAGCACACACAAAAGATGTACAAACCGTGTAGGAGGGTAGACCCACAGATTCGATTAGTACCCTCAATCCTATTCAGGTGAGCTATCTTGTTAGATTACATTATCATTAGGTCATCTGTTCTCTTCAGTAACACGGCCCTCCAATTTACCAGAGACAAAAGAAGGGATTAAGAACCTTTCCTGTAAAATGACATCTAGTAGGTAATGGTATTTGCCAACTTAAAATAAAAAACCTTGTATAGATCGTGCCATCCACGAAGACACGCCCCACCAATCTTGATCGAGGGAAGCGCGGGGTGGATAATTTAGATAGCACTCAAACATTAGCGGAAGAATGGTGGGGCGCGTCTTCTTGGATGGCACGATCTACACCTACGTCTCACGTAACCTCACCTACATGTAACTAAACTAGAACAAAACATAGCTAAGCCAATGCGTGATGTCCAGAAGAAAGGTTTTCTTTAAAGCATTTTCCTTGTACCAGATACAACACACACTAAAACAATGTGTATGTTACGTATGAGTATTAAATCCAGTCACGACTCTACGATTTTATATTAAAAAAACCCTAAAAGCTAGAAGGGTAACGGAACCCTACTAATAGTAATGCGAAAGTTATGAGGATGTTTGTTTGTTATGCTTTCACGCAAAAACTATGAACGCATTTTGACGAAACTACAGTATTATTTGTTTACAGATCAGCATAACATACGATAGGCCATAATTTATAACAATCTATGACAAACTGAATTTCATGCGGGCTTATTACTCTCAGTGTGATACAAAGATGTTATTCCCTTTAAATAATTACAGTTTATTGTAAAGTAGTAATAATCATATTCAATTCATGCGTTAATTACCCGACTATGCCAGAAGGAGGGTTATGTTTTACAATTTGTGTTAGTACGACGAGTGTGGCATAGCAGTGCGTTGACAAGATTGAGTGGCAAGTGACGCGTAAGCCTCAGCCGTAATTATTGTCTTATCTTTCCTACACAGGACGTAGGGAACTGCTTGGGATTTGGGTAGGTGAGAGTAAGACACAATCATACTTATCATAGTATGACAATCCGAACTATTCCTGCGGAAAATGTGTTTAGTTTCCAGAAGATTTTGGCAATCTTGCGATTCAATAATATCAAAGATACCACCTAGTCCTAAGACAAAAAAATGTATGTAAACCCCTTGCTTGTACTTGTATCTGTCTTGTTGGTTGTCCTAAATAAATAAAAATAGATAAGGATGACAAAACAAAATACTTGAATAACGAACTTTCTATCGCACTGGTAATTCGAGTAAAATTAATAGTCCGTAAACCAGTACCTCTAGCATGAACAACTTTCGTCTTGGAATCGTTTGCGTATTCGATAAAATTCGATACTCAGTCTTCGAATTAAACGATAACGTGACAATTTTGATTCTCAAAATAAGTTTCGTGCAACCACATCTCATACTAAATTCACTTTACGACACGTTCACAAGGGCGCTGTTGTAGTTTTCTTACTAAATCTTTTGATGGCGATTCGAGTACGCAAACGATTTGAACTCGAAAGTTTTTCGTGCTAGCCGTACCGATCCAAAATTGCGTACGTCATTTTATGTCATCACGAGAATATACATGGCACAGGGTCTGAAAAGTTATCTGAGAAAATTTCGATACATAAAACAAGTATGTATTCGCTCTATTAATCTATTATAATACATACAATACATTGTGACTGACAACAACAACAACAACAAGAGTAGGTAATGTAAGAAACTTGATAAATAAATATATTTTCGACTCAGTTCTCGCATAAACGTTTAATAGAAACTTGTAAAATAAAAGGACCAAGAAATAGATATTCCGTTCACCAAAAATTACAAAAAAAAACTGATTCTCAAGTAAATAAAATAAAAAGTCGGGCGTTCTCCCGTGAATACTAAAATCCGAGTTTATGTAACACACTGTATAATCGGGAGTTAAATCAGACTAACTTACTCGTCGCACGGTGAAAGTTTGCAAAATTTCCCTTCAGGCGTCATATCTCACGTTTGGGACAATTTAATACGTAGGTAAGTAGGAATTTAATGTGAAAATGACATAATTAAACGCATCATTTTGTTTAATTTGTAACAAAAGATTATTACATATTACGCACAGACAAAAATACTGTGTAGGAAAATATGAATACATATTTCTTGTAAACTACAAAAACTGCGAACCAAGTGATAAATCTAAGTATGTATATGTATTAAGAGCCATTTCACAAAAATATTCCGCGCGAATTTAGGTAAAAGCTGTCAACGCAACGTCAAAAGAGTAAAAAGAACGCTGAAATGGACAAAAAAATCTTGAGCCGTGACCGTATTAAGACTTGATTTAAGTTATAAATTTTAAGGTAGAATGAGGTATTCAAACTTGATAAATTAATTTAAATTTTTAATAGAGTTTATTAAGTCTTTTATATTTCGATTCATAATGAAACACGAATAGGTATAATATGTAAAATATATATTAAGTACAAAATAAAGACAGTCACATAGTGAAAAAAAAATCTGCCCCCTTACAGCTCCATCATCGGACCCTGGATACGAATAATGAAACACGAATAGGTATAATATGTAAAATATATATTAAGTACAAAATAAAGACAGTCACATAGTGAAAAAAAAATCTGCCCCCTTACAGCTCCATCATCGGACCCTGGATACGAAATATTCGTCAAGGCGAATCACACAAGCCCAAACTCCATAGGGTTCTATTGTTTTGTTACGGAGGTGGCCATTGCATCTCCTCCAGATCCATTATCAGACAGAGCTAAGAAATAAATAAATAAATATTATTATAAGTAAACAAATAACTAAAATAATTCATCTTACTATCTTACTTCTTACTAGTCTTACTAATATTATAAATACGGAAGTTTGTGTGGATGTCTGGATGTTTGTTACACTTTCACGCATAAACTACTGAACAGATTTTTATGAAACTTTACAGTACAGTACAGCAGTACTAGGCAGTCTGTGTTCAACTATCACTCGGGTCGGACGTTCCTATCGCAAGACCTTTGGTTCACTCAGTTCCGATACGACTCTAGTGCTGTGTGTAATTATTATTATTAGTGCTGTGTGTAGTGGATTTCATTTTGCCTGAGACCTACGCCATGAACCCTGAACCAGAAGACCCTGTCGCCAGCGACAGCGACGCTCATCCATCCCAGGCGCCGACCAGAATAACAATGTATAGGCTATAATTTATGACGATCTGTGACAAACTAAATTTCAAGCGGGTGAAGCCGCGGGCAATACTACATATTTCATACTAGCTTTTTGCCCGCGACTTCTTCTGCGATGAAGTGGAAAATGGTTCTAATAGAATTAAAATATTCTAAGAAAATTAATTTTGTTAAATGATTATATTTTTTGATATAAAATCTACAAATTATTATGTTTAAATATTTGAATACTTACAAAATTATGAGATCTTTCTAAAACAAAATTAAAACACTACACCTGCCGCAGATTTCTTTGTAAACAATGTTTTTTTGTTTTTCCTTCAGGTGCTAAAATCACCAGGCTATTGTGTGCGCATACTCTGGAGTATTCCACATACATTTGGTCGTCGGAGAAGCATAGATTTCCTTTAAGTCTACTCCCGCTACCATATGGAACTCCTCTAAAACTCGTGAGGGCGCCAACACTTGCTTTTGTATTGAAAATTAGTATGAGCAGCTGCGCACGCGGTTGCCCGTTGCAGGCTCTATGCAACCACACTGTTTTAAACCCTGGTCCCTAAGCATGAGATGGGAAACTGCACTCTCTTGAATTCTCTTGAATTTGATGGTGTTAGGGGAATCCTAGGAATGAATACAGACTTTCCAATGGAATCTCCTCATCAATATTGCGAAATTGGGAGTTGCAATGCAATGTTACGTTTTCAATTGTTATTTTATTGTAATCTGACCTTGATTTTTCAAACACGTGTCAAAATAAAAAAAAAATAATTTAAATCAAAAGTACTAAGGAATATTTCATTGATATCAACTCAGAAACAAGCACAGATCACAGAAACTAAAGGGAAATGTGACAAGGGACAAATTGGAACATATTGCTTGTGAAAGCAATGATGACAGTAGCGACGTCATTATGTAAACAGTTTATATTGCTTGCATAGTACTAAAGATTATTCGAACGTTGAATACTAATACCGCAGTGGATAATGAGCACATAATTTGATTTCTTTGTGTGTGTGAATTTCTAATACGACACTGAGTTTCGAACACAGCGCATTACTTAGCATCTCTCTATATTTCTATGGAACCAAGTTATCTCCAAAATAACATTCCACACCTTTTTAACCTAGTCAGGTAATAATTTTAATAAAATACGAAGCACGTCATCTATCAATAGGATATGTATATTTTAGAAGTTAATAAATTATGCATAAAATATAAACACTTTAGAAGTTTAGTTAAATCGTAAAATTTCTGAAAAACAAGTACTAAAATCGTACTGAAAAAAAAAGTATTGATAATATGTTATCTAATTTATTTATTAAACGTCGAATTTTATCAAAGATTTTGGACTAAAGTTTTTGAAAATATTTTATAGCCTACCTACATAGAAAAAAATTAGGATTCTAAATCGTGAAATAATTTTTTTTCGGAGCATATTGCCTCCAAACAAACACACAAACAATTAAATCTTTCCTCTTTTATTAGTATAGATTTAACAACAAAGCTTTCTCGAAACAAAACGCTTCTTTTTCTTCTTCACGAAACAAAACTCAAAGCGGATAAATAAATAAACAAATCTTTGGACAATTTCACAGCGCCATCTAGTCCAAAAGTAGGCAACCAATATGCTTGTGTTAAGGGTGCTAGCATAATGGATATACTTTTTTATAATTTATTTATTAAATTAAATACATGGTACCTACATATTATTATTATACATAGTTACACCCAGATCCGTCAAAGAAATTAAAATTTATCATTTCAATTTCTGCTCGGCCGGCCGACTCGAAACAGCCTCTCGGCATAGTATCAAATGTATTTGGTCGCCGTACAAATCACCGCTTCACGACACGAACGCACGTAAACGTCACGGCGGGAAAAATGACACAGGTCCTGCCTTGACGGGCGCTCGCGCCATACTAATCGATGTCGGCTTGCGCATTGTAATTTATACTGATATTCACATCAATATTTTGACAAAGTGGTTACTAATATTTAAACAATAACTGTAGAAATCAATTCTACAATGAATATTCTTTATTTTGGGATACTTTTATTGCAGTTATTGCTGTGTTTTTAAACCAAAAACCACGATCAAAATGTGACGTTAATCTTCAAATTTGCCAAATTATTTTTAGATTTTACTCAATAATGGTAATGAAATTCAAGAATCTATTTCATTAATGGACTACAAGAATATATGTCCGATGATTACTATATATTTTTAAGCTTATTATATGAGCATAAATAATAGATACAGGACTTTGAAAATGAGTCAGCGGCAATTTTTCCGTAAAATGGTTGTGGGAGATGGGGCACTGTGAATTAAGCAAAAGAGTTTTAGTAAATCCGTTTCATTAATGGTCAACACCAAGGATTGACCTATCTTTCGCAGTTATTAAATAATATCTGGGTGTTGCTTAAGATAGTAATTCATGCTTCCAAAATCTTAGAAATTCGCACGAAAATGTAAAATGGCTCTTAATAATAAGCCTTATAACACTACATTTAGTGACATTTTTATCGCTCCCCATAAACATGAAGTCAAGTATTTCATTAAGTTAAGCCATAACAATATTAAGCAAGCGCGAACGGTAACATATGGGATATGCATTTCATTAGAAGCTTTCGTATAAACGAGCGCTCCGACTAATCTTGTCACGGGTTATGATCCTGTGGGCTTAATAGAATCAGGCTGAGTATATTTTTACACACAGAAAATGCATTAACAACAGCTTAAAAGCTTCTAGCATCCCTTTCCTGTTTACTCATAGTCATAAACGAGAACCAAACCAAAATAAAAAAGTACGAGTAAGTATTTTACCTATAGACACATTTTCTCAATATACTTAGGTAAGTTCATACATTGAAATGACTCTGGAAAGCTTTCAGAGCTGAAAAAAGCTCCCACACTCAAAACAAAACCGAATTATTGCTTCATTAAGGACAAAATAAACCTAAAAATTTTTAGGTTTATTTTGTTATGTTCAAATTAATTACGCTTTGATGTTGGCGTTGGATAAATACGAAAACCAAATTTACACTGGATAATTTCAAAACAGTTGAAAGCTTAATTGTGCTACAATTAAGAAACATGACGGTGTAATTAGTGCGAATGTTAATTTCACGCTTTTGGCTGAATTGGTTAAACTTTTCAGTTTAGGGTTTCGAGTAGGGGACATCCAGATAGCTACAGGGCACAAGGCACAGGGGACAGGGCATTGAGCATTGGTAACAATACACCAGACACCAGGTTATCAGATACCGTGCACACGAACAAGGATTACCGGTTGCTAATTAGACACCCATTAGGAACGATGTCTCTTACTCTCGGAGCGGCACGTGTGTACCGGAAGTCTTATAATGAATAGGAGGGTGCACTGAAGACTTATTGAACAGATTGGCGAAAACTTTAACGTCAAACTCGAACTATGCTCTTAAGATGAAAACTACTTCTTAACTAATAAACGTCGCGTTAAGACCCATGTCTTTTTATTTTACTTCTTAACTTCTGCCACGAATATTAAAGTTTTCTAAATTGCATCGTCATTAAAGAGAAATAAATTACTAGTTTTTCATTTTCGGGCAACGATATCGAGTATAAGTACGTTTGTCGTTTTTGCAATCTATGAATCAGTGTTAAACCATCTATCCCCATTGACTCGTCCCATCAAATTATGAATGTGAACTTTTCTCCCATAGTACCCCATTCCGTTCATAGCACTGATATCAAAACAGTACTTCTACCGAAAGTGCATCCGTAATGCTGTAATATTTTCAGACAATTTACACAGGACATGAATGTCTAGAAACGAGGTCAAGTTTTATTCTATTCTAGTCCGGCGTCCCTCGGGGCCGTCAGAAAGCCGCGGTCAAAACCACTTAGGAGCCGGGCCTTAGCTGCGGTGATAGGATGTGACTGGCTGGCGTTACCTTTCTTTTGTTTTGTAGGGTACACTCGCATTAGTCATAAGATGTAGGTTTCTTTTGGGTAAAAAGGTAAGGTCTGTCACGTAAGCTGACAACAATGGTTGCGCAAATAACTATCTATTTACAAAACTGTGGAGAGCGGTGGACTGTATCTAAAATTAAGTGGGTGCGGGGGGACGCAAACAGAAAAGTAATATTTAGCAGGCGGTAACTATATCTCGTACAAAATGCTGGAAAAGGCCGGGCTGGACGGGAAAACAACAACTTTTGCTTGAACTTGGCTTGACACGCTACCGCGTCTCTAGATAAGCAGCCTGGTGAAGGAAAAATTGCACATACCTTTAGCTCCTGGATGCAGCAAGTGGAGATGCAGACTCCGTTCACCTCGACACCTCGTGGGAAGTGCACGAAAAAACACATTTCACTTTCTTTCACAATTTTGCTTCCAAGACACAACCACTTTACGAAACGTCTTTTCAATACACTGTAATCACAAGGCACATAAGTTCGATGTACTTAAACAAAAGTGGTACAAAATAACATAAGAAATATTTTTTACGAGAAGCGGTCTCTTTATCGACGCTTTCCCGACGCGCCTCTTTTGAAAAACTCAACAAAAAAAATGAAATGATGATCAATTATACACAATGCAAAACTGATACAATGAAATGTTTATAGAGCGGTCTAGTCTTTTAAATTATACTTAGATATCTAAGTCTAAATAGTTATCTACCCACAGAATTATCACTTGACAACAAATTATAAAGTAGGTCATTTTCAAGGTAAAACGATTGTAACTTCAAAAGGAGATAGGTCAAAGTTGTCCTGTTTCACGCCCATAAAAAATGGAGGGTTAAATACGAGCATTAAACGAGCAACAAGATCAGCCTTCACATAGTATATAATTGTTATTTGAATAAAAATGTAGTTCTGAAAAATAACCTATGTTTACAGTGCAAAAATTTTTGATGTACTAAAAAATTTTCATTTACATCTTAAAAGTAATCTGGAATACATTAACGACTATTTCCGAACAAATCTATGGAATTGGAGGCATTGTTATTTTGTTGTAATTCATACTATATAGGTATGTATAACTGTCTAGTTTTCCCTGTAACTGTAACAAAATTTCGAAGACCTGTTTTATCAGGTTATGTTCGACTGAATATCTCTAATATCATGATTACGACCTTTGTGAAGGGATTCTGGTGTTCAGACCACTTTAAGTATACTTTGCTTTACGACGGGGAGTTAGTGTGAAATCACTACGTTTCGGGGAAGGACCCGAAGCCTTTATAGGTCTATCAAACGAAATTACCCTTAATGTTACACTTAAATCAAGTCATATTTTGCAAGTAAGTATAATGATATAATAAGCCACTTCGATGGGTTATTAAGTCAAGGTAAAGCCAGTGTAATTTTAACTGAATGCGATTAATTTGTAAACTTAATATTTTCTATTCGGATTGTTGAGACAACTGGGAAAAAAATTCTTAATGTCACCCCGGAGGACAGTGCTAGAGGGGACCACTGGGAATTATCGGATTTTCCAACACCCTTTCTAACTTGTTTTTAATTTTTTGTTTATCAGGCTCGAAATATTTCTTTCTTTCTTTATTAAAATAGCCAAGCTTAAGCAGAATATCAACCTTATAAAGCTAAGCAAAGCAAAAGACCTATTATAACAATTGCACTCTGAAGTATTTTTTATTTTTACCAACCTTTTACTATCTTTACAGGTCAATAACCTAATGCGATTGTAAGCGAACTTCAATCAAACTACGAGAAATTAATCCCAACATCTATAAAGGAAAGCATTCTTATGTAAATAAGCTTCACCTACTTGTTAAGAGATCCAAAATGTAAATGAAAACCATTCTATTTCTCCCCTAAATGTTAAAGTCAGGCATTAATTTCGGCCATCTGTAATTAAAATTCATCCCTGGTTGAGACAAATTTTATCTCTCACAGAGACTTCCCAACTAATCTTCCTCAATTAATGGACGCAATCTGTCTAGCGGCTTCTTTGCTTTGTCTTTAAAAATAACTTTACTTTAACTTTTTGACTGTACGATTGTGGAGGTGAGAAGATATAAATAGTTCTGGAGATATTTTTTCTATCCTAAGGGAGGATTATTTTAGATAGGGGGAAGTTATTATAGCTGATTGCATGCTTAACTAATAAGACTCTGCCATTGAGTTACAACTAACCCAGTCTGAAGTTTATAAAGCTTAATAAAAATAACGTTTAAACTAGGAAGTGTATCTTAAAGAGTTCGAAAAGTGATTTGACCAAGTAGTTAATAAAAGAAAATGCCAAGAGTCAACCCGGAAAAGTAACGGTAAAGTAGTAAGCGCAGTATCGAAAATCATTCGTCTAACTACCCCAAACTTTGATCTTGTTAGAGAGCCCTAAAGGGCAAAGGGTCCACCTAACTGATATAATCAATAGTTACAAGACCATATTATAGAATATCTCATAGCTTAGCTAGCATTCGCCGTGAAGCTAACAGAGATCAAGTCCATCCAATATGCAGATCTTTATACAAAGTCTAAAATAAACGCAGAAATCCTAATACAAAAATAAACTTTTCATTGTCTTGCTAAATTGTTTATCAAAACCACTTTCCCTCAATATTTATGGATTCAGTAAAAATAAAGCATTCAAAAGTAATTTTCGGAAAGCATTATCCAAATCAAACAAGAACCAAACTGTTCGACGAAAAAATATCTCTGTTCAATCAATTGAACCAATAACACTGATCCTCGAATATGCTGATATCGTAAAACGTTTCGTACGTAGAGTTCAAACGAATAAAATGCTGTTGTGCGACAACAAATAACGAACCCTTTTAAATCCCTAAAACCAAATCTAATCCACGCATTCCGAGATCGAAGATGTAAATACTAATCTACATTCTAAAGTAGAGACTCAACTTTGTGCAGGCGTAATTTTAAAATGATACTGTAAAACCAAAAATGAGAAATTAATTTTAAAGTTACAAAAATTATAATCAAATACAATTTAATAACATAAATAAGATCAAACACACTTTTAGATTTAATTGACCACGAACATTAGAAGAAATGACTTTCCAATTACAAACAACTGCTTGCGCCTACTACCCATATCCTTCTGACTTAGGTACAGGTCATCATAGGATAGGAACATCAAGATATTCATAATATCAAGGAACATCAGACAGTGGTACCTTCTAATCAATTGTAAAGTAAAATTTCGCGACAAATTTGTACAGTCTGCACGTACATAGCAATCTTGCTTTTCTGTGCTCAGTAGTGTCTGGCAAGCCGCATAGTAGAACTGGTGGTGAGTTTTGGCGTCGTGGTCCTCCTCCTTCTCGTAAACACTCTCTTCCTCTCAATACAGTGCCTGGCCTCAAAGCAGAGGACGGTAGGCACCTCGCAGATAGCCATGCAGAGGCACCCAGTGGGACAAGGCGGTTGGTTCATGGGACAGAATGGCGGAGGAGGGGTTGATTCGCATGGAAGACTGCAAAAGCTCCTATTGCAATGATCGAAATAATCTGCAATAATGAAAGAAAGTATGATAGTTTTGTAAACTTTTGCGAACTTCTATTTTACTGTTACAGAGGTAGAGGTAAGAACTCTTCTATAACTTTATATTTTACTGTTGTAGTTGTAGAGGTAGGTAAAACAGACAATTATTCCTCTATGGTTGAAAATTCCGGGTGAAGATTGCTTCCACCTCCGTCACTTTCCATCAGGTTAGATTCAGAACAAGAGCTTTCTTTGTTGCGGATTTTGAAAAAGGCAGTTTGAAAATTGATAGAACTCAAAGCAATGTACCTACTTTCTCGAAACTACTTGATCTATAGAGCTGTAACTTACGCACAGGTAAGAGTAAACTTCTTGAAGAAGCCCTGTCTTGACAGAGCCGAAAGTAATATTTTAGGCTGGGTTGCACCATCTTACTTTAACTTTGACAAACTTCAAAAATCTGTCAAACTCCATACAAAAAGCACCGGTTATCGTCATAGTTACCGTTAAAGTTAGGTGGTGCAACTCAGCCTTAGTCTGATAAATTTATACACACAGCTGCATAGGGCTCATCATCATTATGTCAGCCATTAGCTGGCATAGGGCATAGGCTACAAAGCTTTGAAACTTACCATGTATTATTTTGGGAAAAGGGTCCCATTCTTCGGTTTCGTTTTGTGCATTACTTAATCCAAAAAATAATAAAGCAAATGAAAAAAAATTCACAATCATTTTCACTATATATTTAATAAGCTTTATAAAAATAAATTAAAAAAGTGTAAAATTAAAATGTTTTCAAAATGACAATAACTTTTTGTGTCAATTATTTCTTCATAATATTCTGCGCAAAAAAACTGCGTTTCCGCCTTCTCGACTGAGCTGAGCCAAAAAGTTTAAATGCAACGTTATTTTAAAACCTTAATTAAAATTCTTGTGATTATACTCGTACACATGACGTTTTTGTTTAATACAAAATAAGGAAAAGAAAAAGATTTACGTGCATAAATGTTACGTTTTAATTAAGGTCTAGTTTATTGGGCAGAGAAGCGTCGTCAGAATTTTCCGTTTCATTTCCAGCTCGGGTACCAAAGGAGGAAGTTCCTCAGAGAATTCGTAGTATACGTAGTAGGTACCTTTTGTACAGGTCTGTCTAATGACAGCCTAGGTAAAATGGTAGAGGTCTTAAATGTACGAACAAACTCCTTGGCCGCTCGCCTGGCTGGCGAGAAACTTCTTTTTATTTTTCGTGTTCTTTTTCGATTGTCACTTTTTTCTCTTCTCTTGACTTTTCTACTTCGAACTAAACATGTAACTTGATTTTATATTTACAATATAATTTTATTTTTACACCAAAAAGCCTTTCAATCAATAATCTCTCGTAGTGTCGGTGACGTATTTCGTTCATGGTCCTACGAGTCGGAATGGCTTTGAAGTAATGATGGTAGGAAAATTACGGTAGTCCATACTTCGGAATACCGCCCGTACGAAATTATCGGATAGCAAAAGTGCTATCTTGGAGTCCATGCAGTGGTGTCAGCGGTGACCACACGGCAGCGGAAGGGTCCGGTCTCTGGTGTAGACTGGATAAACAGTACGGGAGGAGCAGCAGAGAGTCTTTGGCAGCGGTTGGCGGCAACCGAGGAGCGCTAGGGAGCGCTACATAGAACGAGCACGGCGAGCGTGAGTGTGAGGAGTCGGAGCTGGTGTGCGTATCATCATCATAGTGTGTGTTGTGAAGTGTAAAATCGTGAGTACTTTAAACCTTACTTATTGAAACAAAAAGAAAATTTAAAACGTAACTTCGGGACATTAAATCTACATTAGTACTTTGCAATTTTTCATATTTACTTGTAATTTTGAAACTGATTGTATTTTTTCTGTTACTTTGTTTGTGTAGTTTTGTATATTTTTATTTGCTTTGTGTATTTTGTACATTGATTTGTAAATATGGAGCCGCTAGTGAAGGTTCAGGAGGCCACTAGGGCCGCAATTGTAAGGGCATTCACGAATTTCAAAAAGTCTCCAAAGGATAGACTGACTCAAGCTTATCTTGAGACCAGGCTAGAGGTTCTAGAACAACATTGGGGAGTCTTTTTTAAAACACAACAGGAGATAGTAAGCACGATTGATGAGGATGAATTGCAGGAATCTGACTATTATAGGAAAAGTGTGTTTGATGATGTTGAGGAACTTTATATGGAGTACAAGTCTCACATCAAGGATAAGTTAAATAAGTTTCATTCACTGCCTATTTTAGAATCGCACACAGAGCCAGCTCAACGCTCAACTCAGTTTAAGTTGCCTGAAATTAAAATTCCAACATTTTCGTTAAAGTACACAGAGTGGCAAACTTTTAGAGAGCTTTTTATAGGACTAGTCCACAACAACCAATCATTAGATGCAGCACAAAAGTTGTACTATTTAAAAGCTTACCTAGTAGGAGATGCTGCACAACTTTTGAATAACATTCCAGTTTCAGCTGAAAATTACTTAAGTTGTTGGGAAAAACTTGAACTTATGTACAACAATAAAAGGTATTTGGTCAAAAACATTTTAAACCGTTTATTTAATCTCAAAAGCTCAAATACAGAATCGGCTCAGAATATTAAACATCTGTTAAATACCACTTCTGATTGTTTAGAAGCTATTAAGAACTTAGGAGTGGATGTCTCCTCCTGGGACATTTTTATCATTCACCTAATCAGTGGGAAACTTGACAAGGAGACTAGGAAGGCATGGGAATTAAACATTTCATCGTACGGGACTGGTGAATTGCCGACCTACGAACAGTTTGCTCAATTTTTAACTGCACGATTCCGAGGCCTAGAAAACTTGAATGAGCGGACTAGTTCTGAGAGGGTTACATGTAAAGGCTCACAATCCTTTCATTCACGAAATGTAAATATAATTTGTACATATTGTAAAGATAGGCATAAGATTGTGAATTGTAAAAAGTTTGCCCACGAAAGTAATGAAACTCGTCGATGTTTTGCTCGGGAAAAAGGGTTGTGCTTTATTTGTTTGTACAACAATCACTCTGCCAAGGCTTGTAAAACCAAGTTCAAATGTCATATTTGTAACAAACGTCATCATACGTTATTACATCCCAGCGGTTTGAAATCTACGGGAGATAAATTAGCGAAGGGCGTTGATTCTGCCATGCGGGCGGAAGATACGAAATCTAGACTAGGCACACAAGTAGGGAAGTCTAATCAAAAGGTGGTATCATTTTCATCGACAAGTAATGAAACGGTCTTATTACCAACTGCCTTGGTTGAAGTCCAGTCGAAAAATGGTACATACCGCGGTATGCGAGCCTTGCTTGATCAGGGTTCGCAAGGATCTTTCATAACGAAAGCAATGGTTCAGCGCTTAGGGCTGAAAGAAAAACCAATTGAACACGCCGTGACAGGTGTAGGCGGGGATAGTAACTTATCCACGAAATCTACTGTGACTTTAAATATTAAGTCTAGGTTGGACCCAAATTTCAGTATGCAGGTAAACGCGTTCGTCCTGAAATCTATCACATCTGTCCTTCCATCAGTAGAGACGCGTCCAGTAGATTCGATCTACTTGTTACCACAGGACCTTGACGATCCTGAGTATTACAAGCCTCACAAAATTGACGTCTTGTTAGGCGCTGAGGTATACAGCCAGGTCACACGAGCAGGTATAAAACGTAGTGCAGATAGGCGTGTATTAGCTCAGGATACGACGTTAGGTTGAATATTTTCAGGCGTCGTAGATACAAACTGTCCACCTAAAACAGCGTCATTTTCAAACATTGCGGTAATGCATTCGCATGCAAGGAGTAAAACACTTATCTCAATGTGTAAGCGGCAATACTGTTTTTGTAAATAATCTTAAATTGTATTTTGTTAACCTATTGTGTTAAAATTGTTTCTATGTTTTATAAAGTGTGTATGTAAATATTTGTAGTAGGTATACTTACTACAATGCCTCGCTGTAGGCAAGGATGTTTCTTTACTTTATAATATATGTCATTGTATGTATTGTGTAATGTGTTACCTCTAAGGAAGAGATTTTTTTTGTTTCTTGTTTTTAAGATAATTCTAAAGGACATTTTGCAATAAATGTCCTTTGGCGGGCGGAATGTACAGGTCTGTCTAATGACAGCCTAGGTAAAATGGTAGAGGTCTTAAATGTACGAACAAACTCCTTGGCCGCTCGCCTGGCTGGCGAGAAACTTCTTTTTATTTTTCGTGTTCTTTTTCGATTGTCACTTTTTTCTCTTCTCTTGACTTTTCTACTTCGAACTAAACATGTAACTTGATTTTATATTTACAATATAATTTTATTTTTACACCAAAAAGCCTTTCAATCAATAATCTCTCGTAGTGTCGGTGACGTATTTCGTTCACCTTTCTTTCATTAAATCTTGGAAATAGGCGAGAGGAACTACAAAATCTTTTTTATCTCTTTGTGCTATCGGTCAGTGTTTAATAACTTGAAGCCATAATTAACATGAACGAAACGTTTATGCAGTGCAATTTTAGCAGTGTTTCGATGGATAAGTAGAGGATCGTGATTTGTAGAGTTCCCAGCAGTTTACCTACTGTCAATCGCAGAAAAAATTAGTCATTTACTAATTAATAAAGGATGAGGCGAAACAATCACAATCTTAAATTATTTAGAAGTAAACTTACCTTGAAACATTAAAGTTTTAAACAATTTTCCACCTATGCGAACTTACTTTTCTTCCTCCTCATTTATTGGCACGTCAGAGTTCCAAAGTTCTTTAACTGCCAGATGGTATTGGAATAATAATTACGTAGTTCATTGATCTGGGTCAACAACTACAAAATAATAGAAGCAGAATTGGACGAAAATCGGCCCCACAATAGTGGAATTTTTAAAGTTAAATTGATTTTAGATTAGTCACCTTGGTGTGACTTCAAAAAAATTTAACATTTATGAGTGAGATGCTATCGTAATAGCTTTACTTTTTACCTCTAGTAGTATAAAGAGACGTTATGCATTATTTATTACCGAATCGGATACCAAAATAAACAACCAATGATATACTAATATTGTGTTCACAGGTACAACCAAACAAGCATGAGATTGTGTGTACTGCTAGTGATGATCAAGTAATAAAACACACACAATCCCCTCCAATCCATCTACGTTTCATCAGTTCACCATGTGGTATTGATGCCCGTCAGTTAAGACAATTTAGACGAATTCGGCAATATTCCCGCAATTCTATTATGGATCAAACTTTGTTGTGGAAAAATGCCGATATAGTCAGAATATTCCGAGGTCGGTGTAAAAAGAAATCTTAAAGTGGATAACTTATTAATACGAATACAGAACTTTCTATGCCAATGATGAAGGTATCTATTTTGCTTTCAGGTGAGCATTTTGGAACCACATAAATGAAACAGGAATCGGGTTTTATCTCCCGTGCACGTTTCCGTCCGTTTAGGCTGTGTTCGCACTCAGCAGTGTTGGGAAAGTCGATAAATAAAGTACCGATATCGATAGCCATTCTTTTAAAACAGCAAGAAAAAAATTATAGATTGGTTTATCTCAAATTTAAGATACTAAACATAGTTCACTCTGCATACTGATCTAAATATTGGTATTTTTGGAAGAAATTTATCTTCTCTGTCCACTCAATAAGTTGTTTACGGAAAATTCTTGTACACAAAATGGGTATAGTTCTGTAACTGTAGTTCCTAGTAACTACAAATAGTTGTAAATAAAATTACCAGATAACACCTAACAAATCACACATTAAAGATAATAAACGACTACTTTCTTTCAGCTGAAAAAAATAAATCGCATCACAGTAGTTTATCGATAATGCGCACGTCACTAGTCCGCTCGTCTACTCGATAAATAATGGGAACTCTGAGAACGCTCGCTGTCACAGGAAATTCAATATGAAACGGAATTGGTCGCTTTTCGAATAAAATCTGTCATTTTTCGTCTGTAATTCAAATTAAATAAGATTAACAGAGCTCGTAGCTGTAGAGGTTGGTTTTCTCAAAAAAAATAAAAAGATATGGCAAATTTTAGGAATGGGAATAGGGAATAATCTATTTAATTTTTAATTAATGTGTCGCTAAGCATACCTTAATAGCGGTGGACCAATTAAGCAAATGTTTATTGAAGCAAAAAGGTTTTTTATGAATAGCAAAATTGAAAAAGTTTCCTGGAACCATTTCAGCTTCGAGAAAAGTGTCCATAATGTGGATTTCTATTGGAATATACAGTGTGAGTCACGTTAAAGTGTACATATGAAAATAGATGAAACTAGACCTATTTTTATCGACAAAAAAGAGGTCAAAAAATTTTTGAGATTTTTTTTAAATTTTTTATAGAATTTTTTTTCTACCAATTACTTATTGTAAAGAAAACGTAATAACTTTTAAACTAAGCGGTATATCCTGATAAAATAAAAACAGTAATAATGCTAAATTACAGGCGATACTAAAAAATACATAAAATACACAAAAAAATGCCAACAAATAATAAAAAATGATACTTTTTGAATAAAATTCTGCTTTAAATTCGTGTTTTTTTGGTTATTTGATAAATTTCTCCAAAAAATGCCCGTATAACAGGTAGTTTTTATTACTTTGTATTATTCTCTATCGTATTATCTTTGTAAAACCAAAAATCGCATGTCTCTATCCCTATCTCAACATTTGCTATGATCGTTTGAACAAAGGCCTGCCACAACATTATTCTCCGCTACGGGTAGAGACAATTTTAATTTTAACTAAAATGCTTATTTTACTTCGAAATCTTTTGTTTTTATTTGAAATCTAACTTGTCTTTATCAAAATTACAAATCTAGAGCCATTTTCAGTTTCGTTGTTAACGAAGCGTTGAATGGCGCGCCCGGAGAGGCTTAGTTCAAACGATCATTGCAAACGTTGTGATAGGGATAGAGACATGCGATTTTTGGTTTTACGAAGGTAATACGATAGAGAATAATACAAAGTAATAAAAACCACCGGTTATAGGGGCATTTTTTGGAGAAATTTATCAAATAACCAAAAAAACACGAATTTTAAAGCAGATTTTTTTCAAAAAGTGTCATTTTTTATTATTTGTTGGCATTTTTTGTGTATTTTATGTATTTTTTTAGTATTGCCTGTTATTTAGCATTATTACCGTTTTTATTTTATCAGGATATACCGCTTAGTTTAAAAGTTATTACGTTTTCTTTACAATAAGTAATTGGAAGAAAAAAAATTCTATAAAAAATTAAAAAAAAATCTCAAAAATTTTTTGACCTCTTTTTTGTCGATAAAAATAGGTCTAGTTTCATATATTTTCATATGTACACTTTAACGTGACTCACACTGTATATGTTGATGTTCCCTATTTAAATGGTCGGTCTGATTTTGATTGAAATTCAAACTTTCCGGAAGTATATACCTACTATAAGGAGCCGTTTTGGTAAAATTATAGCCCATCATATGTAATCACAATAATAACATACAATAGACAGGAAATAAATGTGCCTGAAGAGAGTCGGCTTTTCGTTAATGGTTATGGGGGTCGTTTGATGAGATGTATTCACGTATATTAGATATTGAGGTCAAGCAGATGACGATATTTTATGGTTTGAAATCTAGTCAAAAAACTCATTATACTCTCTCATGTATTATTGGAATAAATAAATAATATCTGTTTTACAGTCTTTACAGGGAAATAAAAACTGATGCTTAGTACGCGTAGGTCCTTACTCGTATATTTTATACTTACAGTTGATAAACTAAATGTTTTGTGAGATATAAAATTGATGTGACGAGACAAGACATATTTCTATCGCAAAAAGTAAAAATTCCAGTGTTAAATCTTACTTGGGTTTAATACATTTTCAGTTAAAATTTACAAGTAGGATTACCCTGAAAAGTGTACAAAGTTAAGTGCACCCGAGCTTTTTCACTCTCGCAGACCAATCCATTAGCAGAACTATTTACATTTTACGAGTTAATTAGCAAATATCGTTGTAAAGGTGTCGTAAACCTTTTACAATAGCCATGTAGGTACTCTACACTTTACACCAGTGCAGTGCAATCGTATGCGGTAGCAATAGGTACTATATTGTAACGAAATATATGGCCTTCTGTGCGGCCGACTGTACATTCAATCTAGGTCTACTATGTAACGCGTGAATACGTGATCAAATCGAGAACAAAGTGCATGAGAGTGTAAGTAATTATTGCTTTGAACCGATAGCTTTGTAAAGGAATCTCTCTGAACAAAGGCATGTCATAACACACTATTATTCTACATGTAAACACAAATGTCTCACAAATAAATAATTTTTATTTTAAACCTTAATCTAATATAAAAAGAACACCAACGAATAAAAAAATACACATTCTGAAACTAAAGATAGTTTCAAACATGATTAAGCAACAATACATCAATTTCGTCGCCTAATTGTGTGGCGTATTAAATCACCTAGGTGTTTGTGTATGAATTGAAAACCTTATTCCAAATATTCTATTAATTCAAAATATTTCTCTATTTCGTCCGACGAATGCATAATAAATAAACAATTTCGATGACGTTGAGTAGGGTAGCGCCGAGGAACACGCCGACCACTCCGCCGATGTCCACTGTAAAAATGGTGCTACGTTATTTACTACGCTGCCTGAGCTTTGATCTACAGACGAGGTTTGTTTTGCCCATGGACTTTTGTTTCTGGCTCGTTTACAAACAAACTATTTATGTTAGAAGTATTTTAAGAAAACACAATTTTTAGCGCTCCTGCACACGAGTAGATGGATGGATGGTGGGAGGTGCCTGGATGCGAGCGGCGCAGAACCGGTCTTTGTGGAAATCCTTGTGGGCCTTTGTCCAGCCGTGGACGTCTTTCGGCTGAAACAAACGAACGAACGTGTAGATATTTATTTGGAAATAGGAATCATTAATTGTATAGACTTTCGAGATTTCGATCAAAACTCCTGAGAAATCACTTCTAAGAATAAAATAAAAGCGCTCTGTTATTAGGGGCATTCAAATGAAAGATAGAGCATAATATAGTTTAACGTAAAGCTCAAAACCGAATTTTATCTGTCACATTACACAAGAATGCTCCTGGTGAATGGATGCTTTATCAAACCGGTTTTTAACAATTTTGTGATGTAGGTAACCTTTCCTAAAACTAATGCAGCTATGAATGTAATAATTTATTTTGGCATCATCATCATCGTAGTAAGTAGTAGTTTTAAATACAATTTCCCCTAATTCCCGCTATCCAACGGTATCTTCGATTATTTTTATCAAAACACTGCTGGTTTTGGAATACCCACCTCTTCACCTTGATGAAAAGCACCATATTATACTCAAATATTCTGTCATATCAAATTATAAGCCGTGACAATCCGGCATACTCTCGTCTCGCCTTCAACGAGCACATCTTCATGTGTTAATGAATTCGGAATGTCAATTAGGGGAATGAATCGGCACGAATTATAATCGCTCTCGGGGTTAGCTGATTAACAATGAAATTACGTAATTAGACGTAATGACTCATAACTTAGTACGACTCTAGTAAAATGCTTTAAAGGAGCTCACAGTTTTATGGAATGGTAATGCTTTCGAATTTTCCGAAATAGGTCACTGAAATTGATATGAAACTTGGAAAGTATTAGTTTTTCTTGTTTTAATAATCACACACTACATTTTTTTTTACCGACTAGGTAAAAGCTTCTTTAATCTATACTAATATTATAAAACTGAAGAGTCTGTTTGTTTGATTAAACGTGCTAATATCAGGAACTACTGGTCTTTTTTGATCTTTATCGAGGAAGGCTTTGGGCTATATAACATCACCTTACAGGAAATAGGTGTAGAGCAGTAAAGAAAAATGTTGCAAAAACTGGAAATACCTATTATTCAAACTATTTTCACGCGTACGAAATCGCGGGAACAGCTAGTATTAACTATCAACAGCTAGTATAAAAATTACTTTGAAGATGAAAATACCGGACAATTACCGACTAATCCCAAGGTGTGCCTGATGGCAGCTCGTTGCACCCTCGTGGTGGGAAGGCTGGCCAGCCTCACCAGGCCTCGAGTACCGCGCGCAGCTAGTTCTGGTGACACGTTGTCTACATGCCGTCTGAGAACAAATCCGAGGATGAAACTCTTTTTATAAGCTGTCTTTCAACTCCTTAAAACAACTTTCGCCTTTATCTGGTAGTGGCAGAATTGATGCCGATATTTTGAACATAAGTTCCAAAGCAATGAAAATAATGTTTCACCATAACTAAAGCCTTCATCATCATCATTTCAGCCATAGGACCACTGCTGAACATAGGCCTCCCCCATTGATTTCCATGTAGAAAAACACTCCTAATATTATGTGATAAATGTGAGGTGAAATCAGATCAAAAACTTCTGAAACAAAAATGTGGTAAAAAAGCTTAATTAATTAGAACAATTTAACTTATAGCATCCACAGTACTCCGAAGTCCTAATACATATTAACATTCTGAGAGCGTTGGTGTATTATCACACTTCTCATTTTCAGTTTTGGATATCTAACACTGGGTAATCCTGGATTCATTATTCTGCCAATATTGTTTTATTAGCACAAACAACAGAGCGATCCATTTTGGGATGTCTGAAAAGAAAATTATTAGTCACTTAACCTCCAGACATTCCGGAATAATGGGAACATAATGTATGTTTTCTTTCTGGATTAATGACTTTGGGAAACAAACGATTTGGGCTTAGAGTCAGAGCGCACGATGCGTAGCGGCGGCGGTGCGACGTCGGAGCGGTGTCGCTGAGTAGTAGGCATAGAAATTCTATGGCAGGAACGCGAGCGCCGCGTCGCGCGATGCGGCAAAATCTTTGTGGTGCGGCGCATCGTGTGCTTTGGCTCTTAGATATTTTCCTAGCATTCAGTAACAAGTATCACATTATCTACGTATACACCACAGTATGCTCATATACAATATACGATGTGTCAGAACAGTGAGATGAGGCAATTAATTAATTACAGTAAGACAAACGAGGCCCATAGAGACTTAGTTTGTTGAACTGCTTCTTGTCTCGGCTATCACTATAACAATTTACATTGTACAGACGAGAACAACAAGCTAACAAGTAAAATATCTTGTGTAGTTGATATGGTACAAGAATTAGCAGTTTCTTTTGCAAATCGCAACCATACTCGTAGTTACCTATTTACAATGAAACAATCTTATTAATTTCGACTTAGAAACTTTAGACTCTAGATTTTAGTTAATTGAACTAAATGTTAGTTACTTTGTGAAATTACTATTTTTAGTACTTCAAAAGAGGTCTAATAAAAAATGAAAGCTTTCTAAGTGCCGTTAAAATATGCAATGAGAATAGAGCATTGAAAATTCTTTTGAGCCAAAAGGTTATGAAACTTTTACAAAGGCCCTCGTGCAATTTAAAAGTCAATTTTGTCTTTAAACTCGGAAAGAGTTATTTCAAACTTATTTAAATTAGAATTACAACCTAGAAATAAAAACAAAGAGAGTATAATAATAGGATTGTTATCGCAGGGCTAAATAACACCTTTTCTTAATATAAATGTTAAATAGTTCTTGAATATGAAATGAGCAATATTTATTCAACGTTAAGAATGAATTTAACATTGTTATTTATTTATGTAAATTATTTGCCTTCATTTAGCATTTGATCAATGCTAAATGAAGGCAAATATTTAAATTAATCATGAAATACATAATTAATTATTGTATAGCAATTAAGACGTTATGCAAAACTAAATGCATTAACTCAAATGTAATATAATATAGCACAAATACTGTTCTTAATTTTAAGTAATTAATGTTATAAAGAAACACCAAGCATAGCCCTCTCCATAGCACGCTGTGCAACTTTGAGCTTCTGTATAAGGCCTATAGTGAGAGGCCACGTTTCCGAGCCATACGTTATCACTGGTAACACACATTGATTGTAAACTTTCGTCTTCAGGCATTGGGGTATTTTGGACGAAAAGATGTTACGTAGTTTCCCGAACGCTGCCCAGAAGGTGGACCGACGACATCGTAAAGGTAGCAGGGAAACGCTGGACGCAGGCCGCTACCAATCGATCAACGTGGAAAGCATTAGGGGAGGCCTATGTTCAGCAGTGGACGTCCTATGGCTGACATGATGATGATGATGATGAATGTTATAAACATGGTAGGTACATAGTTACAATTATTAAAGCGTACTTACTTTGTGAATACGTGTACTGGTTTGTAAGTAACCTCTTCGCAACTCATGGGGCAGTTGCAACTTGTCGCCACCAGTGTTTCTGAATAGGAATATTTAAAAAATTATATTGAACTCTACGAAATATCTATTTTATTGTTAGTATCAGGACTAACAGGAAAACGTGTCGCAATAGACAACAATTGGTTAGTGCCAGTAATAAGTCGCCAATAGTCTAGTTAACGTTATGCCGTCGAAATATTTTTGTACAGGCTCTATTCATATTTTACTCAAATCGTAATAGTGATTAATGGTTAAAAGCATCCATTTTCATCAACTCTAAAAAGGCCTTAAACAAAGATGTCAAAAGGGTAAAACTCATCTACCTACTCTGCATTGTATGCATGTATGACAGTTCCTTGATCATGTTCCATCCTGTTGCTATAATAGAGCGGTCACATTAAACATTTAAGAGCTCTATGTATGTATAACTTTCAAGTTTCTCAATGAGCGTCCGTACCAATAAAACTTTTATATTTTTATTACACTCTTTATCCCTTATCGCCCACTTTGTCCTATGCCCGATTACTTATGAGCCCTTTTAGTTACAAGAGACACTATAGAGATAGATACTATCTATTTGGACGAGGGTAGGAGCTATACATCTTTACTGAAAATGTATTTAATTTTGTCAATAGAAGTCTCTCGTACGAAGGGAAATCAAATTAAAAACTGTGTACTAACTAATTATTATAGTAATAGATGTTATTCTGCAACTAAAATGGACATTACTTATAATGTTCCTAGTCTGATGAATTGTTCTGCATTCTCCTCCAGTCGAAGAGCCAAATTGAAAATAGAGTAGGCCTAATATGTCCTTTACAACAATTATAAGCTTAAATGTAAGGACATTTATATATGCCCATTGTTATAGGTATATTGCTGACGGCTGAAATACTATTGAAACTCAACGGAAACTCATTTCCTACCTTTACTTTTCTTCATACTCAGACACGCCAAGCCTTTAATATCGCACCGAGGAATGTCGCCTGCGAACAAATACATTATTAGACAGGCATTGTCTAAGAAGAGCGAAAAAGGGACTTTATATGTATTTTTTGTTTTACTAAGACTCCATGGTGGTCTAATGGTTAGGCGCCGATCTTTCTCGACTTGGAGTTCGATTAATTCGATTTTGGATTAAGTAATCCAATATCGATTAATTCGATTTTGGATTAAGTAATCCAAAATCGAATTAATCGAACTCCAAGTACGTAAGTAAGTAAATTGAAAAATCACGTCGCAATCTTTTCTTGAATGTCCGAGAAGAAATTTAATTCTGTTTTCCAAATATTATTCCAAGTTTTCGATGTTTCAAAAGGCACTTCGGGCCTTAATTCCTTGGGTTTTAAAGGCAGAGCCTTAAAGTCTGACTCTAGGGCAGTGAACTAAGATACGATTTGGAAAATAGGTTGAATATACTTTTGTTAATTTAAATCTCATGAAGATTTTGAGAGAGAGCCTCTTGCATCATGACATCCATCCCATTGTATGAATGCTATAAATACAAAATTACATTCATGTCGTCGTTTCAGCCAAATGACGTCCACTGCTGGACAAAGGCCTCCCCCAAGGTTTTCCACAATGAACGGTCCTGCGCTGCCCGCATCCAGGCTCTTCCCGCGACCTTTACCAGATCGTCGGTCCACCTAGTAGGAGGCCTGCCCACGCTACGTTTTCCAGCCCGTGGTCGCCACTCGAGAACTTTCCTGCCCCAACGGCCATCGTCTCTACGAGCTATGTGCCCCGCCCACTGCCACTTGATTTTAGCAATTCTGCGAGCTATGTCGGTTACTTTGGTTCTCCTACGGATCTCCTCATTTCTGATTCGATCACGCAGGGAAACTCCGAGCATAGCCCGCTCCATCGCCCTTTGGGTGACCTTGAGCCTTCTTATGAGGCCCATAGTAAGCGACCACGTTTCGGATCCATATGTCAACACTGGCAACACACACTGCTCGAAGACTTTCGTCTTGAGACACTGCGGTATTTCGGACATGAGTATATGGCGAAGCTTCCCGAACGCTGCCCATCCGAGTTGGATTCGACGATTGACCTCTTTCTCGAAGTTGGACCTACCTAACTGGACTGTTTGTCCCAGGTATACATAATTGTCGACAACTTCGAGTGTAGAGTCTCCAACCTTCAGAGGAGTGGGTGCAACACGGACATTAGACATGATTTTTGTCTTGTCCATGTTCATTCTGAGGCCCACTTGTTGAGAGGCTCTACTGAGGCCATCGAGCATTGTGCCTAGATCCTCCAAGGTCTCAGCCATGACTACGATATCGTCCGCGAATCGAAGGTGGGTGATGTACTCGCCGTTGATATTTATGCCAAATCCGTTCCAGTCCAGAAGCTTGAAGACATCTTCCAGGGCGGTGGTAAACAGTTTTGGAGATATGACGTCTCCCTGTCTTACCCCTCGCTGCAACTGGATAGGTTTCGAGTCCCGATCCTGGAGGCGGACCGACATTGTGGCGTTTTTGTACAAACCCCTCAACACTTCGATATATCGATAGTCAATTTGGCACCTTTGGAGAGACTGTAGCACTGCCCAGGTCTCGACCGAATCGAAGGCTTTCTCATAATCCACAAACGCCAGGCAAAGTGGTTGATTATACTCCTCGGTCTTCTGTATAATCTGCCTTAGCGTATGTATGTGGTCTATGGTACTAAAGCCTTTTCGGAAACCGGCTTGTTCGGGAGGCTGGAAGTCGTCGAGCCTCGAGCGAGACGATTCGTAATGACTCTTGAAAACAGCTTGTAGACATGGCTCAGAAGTGAGATAGGTCTATAATTCTTCAATAAGGTTTTGTCACCTTTTTTGAAGAAGAGTACCACCACACTTCTGTGCCATGTCGTAGGCGTTTTTCCTTCGAGGATGACGGAATTGAACAGCTTCTGAAGAGCCCTCAGTACCGGCGTTCCGCCTGCCTTCAAAAGCTCAGCCGTGATTCCATCATCACCCGGTGCCTTGTTGTTCTTCAGCTGTTTGAGAGCCATTCTAATCTCGTACAGACTGACGTCCGGGATATCTTCGGTATAGTGTCGGGTCAGTCTAGCTCTTGGGTCTTCGGCTAGATTTGTGACAGGTGCACGTACACTCGTGTATAATTGTCCGTAGAACTTCTCGACCCCTTCCAATATCTCCGGCCCCGACGAAATGGCTCTGCCATCCTCTGTTTTCAGCTTGGTCAGTTGACTTTGGCCAACAGACAGATCTCTTGCGAACACTTTAGAGCCCTTGTTTCGCTCAATCGCCTCTTTAATACGGTCTGTATTAAATTGGCGTAGGTCGCGAGTCAAAGACTTGGAGATCTGTCTGTTAAGGCGCCGATACTGAGCAGCATCTTCAGAGGACTGCAGAACCAAGTTCCGTCTCTCTTCCATGAGTTGATTGGTGAGGTCAGAGATCTTTTTGGTTCCTTTTGAACGACGGGTTTTAAAGAACTTAGACCCAGTCGTTTGGACAATTTCCACGAACCTGTCATTGTATTTGTCCACATTTTCGCAGTCTCCTAGGCATTCGAAACGATTTTGCAACTCGAGCTGAAAGCTTTCGGGGTTTTGGAGTTGGATGGGCGCTGGGCGGAGCGTAGACTTCATCAGTCGACATCTCTCGAGCTTGGGTCTGATATTCAATGTGCCTCTTACCATTCGGTGATCGCTTCCTGTTTTGACCGAATTGATCACAGAGACATCATTGAATATATGCTTCTTCGTCGACAAGATGAAGTCTATCTCATTTTTTGTAGCGCCATTGGGATGCAGCCATGTCCACTTTCGCTGTTTTGGCTTTCTGAAGAAGGAGTTCATCATAAAGAGGCCCTCCCTCTCCATAAAGCCAGCCAGCAGTTGGCCACGTGCGTTCCTCTCTCCGTACCCAAATTGCCCCACTTTCGGCTCATTATCGCTTCGTTTACCTAGCTTCGCGTTGAAGTCCCCCATCACAACGGTAAAATGGGACCGGGAGCCATGTATGGCTCTGGAAATATCCTCATACATGGTCTCCACTTCGTCGTCGGGGTGTTCCGTGGTCGGTGCGTATACCTGTATGACCTTCAGCGAATACCGTTTGGTGATTCTGAGTATCAGGTACACTACCCTCGCCGAAACACTCTCGATCTGGACCACGTTGTTGACAAGGGACTTGTGGACGATAAACCCGACACCACCCTGGGACTGCTGGTCGCCCTCCCGGAAATAGAGCAGGTTTCCGGATTTAAGAATTATGGTGTCCTCCCCCTCTCTTCGGACTTCACATAATCCTACGATATCCCACCGTAACCTGCTCAACTCTTCCTCGAGTTCCATTAGCTTCACATCTGTACGCAGTGTGCGAGCGTTATAGGTTGCCAGGGCCAGAGGTCGTCGGTGTTGGTAGCCTGGCATCCCCCGGGGATTCTTCGCACCCCTTGCCCCACCGTTACCGTGACCGCTACCGTGGTCCGGGATAGTGGGGCCGCCGGGGACTAGGGGCCGTTTTTTTGTTTTTGCCACCATTTGGAGGGTTTTGCCCTAATCGCCACGCTTGGCAGGCGGGTTGGCGATCGCAGTTTTTTTGCTTGGTTTCGCACGCAGACGCTGCTGCCCGTCCGGTGCTACAGGAGTTTGTCGCCTCTTACGACACGCCTCCTGTTGGCGGTGGGGAAAAGTATTCTTTTACGGCCGTCCCCACACAGCACTCATTCATGTGCGTAAATATTATTTTTTATTAATAAGAAATATTGTAGGTAGTTATGACCCTTCTGAATTTCCTTGTTTAATCTGTATAGAGTCATCATATAGTATTAAACCCATGTGTCCGCACTTTGTGAATTCCATATGTAACTCCCAAATCAACAATGGCTCCCAACTTTGAGGATTCGAGTTGGTCAACTTAAATTAACTTGGATTTAACTAATGAAAAGTTAGTGAGTGTTTTCACAAGAATAGAAACAAAGCAATTGTTTTGTACCCTTAACGGACTAAATGGCTATTGAAACAGCAAAGATCTCAAGTTGGATTTGTTTTAAGCTGCTTAGTTCAATTTGCTATAGTTGTGGGACACATTTTGTTTTTAAAAGAACTAAATATTATTATGTTTAGTAGGTACGTAATAGTAAGTATTTATTTGTAAGAATTAAAACTAACACTGATTTGGCGCTGTATTTGATAACTCCACTGCTACCTTAGAGATCGCGTAAGAAGCGTGATAAGGGTGGTTTTACAGTCACGCTTATGCCCGCGGTTGGTCAGCGTCGCGGGCCAAGAGCTTTCCGTCTCTTGGATCGTTACATAGTTTAATTAGAATAGAATAGAAAACTTTTTATTTGCAAGAAAGGTATACCTACAAGCAGGCAAGACATAGATTAAAACAGAGAGAAATACCTAAACAAGTGGACAATTAACTGCTTGTGCCCCTCTGACAAAAAGGCACCCGCTCAGCGTACATCAAGACCGCCAGGGCTTGTCTTGAAACTGATTTCAGCGGGTGCCCTCTGTTGTCACGGCGTACCCCTGCTGACGGAGATGCAAGAGGAGAAAGGAGTCCACAAGTCCGGCAGCAGGGAGAACGCAGCAGGGGGGCGCAATAGAAAAAGAGAAAACAAACATAAAGGAAAAAAAAAGTAACCGCATTGAGTAATGTAGGTATCACTACCCGCGACGCTGACCAACCGCGCGGGCGTAAGCTTGACTATAAAACCACCCTTATTCCCCCCACATAAAAAATATATTGTACGTTATCTGACTCCAATAAAGGTCTTCTTTCCACCTGATCCAAGATATTTTTTTACTTTTAAATGCTACACGGATACTATCACCTAGGTACTTAGTTTAGGCATGAGAAGGTCAGTGCAGTTACAAAGGCTGGCCTCTGTCAGGGCCCTGCAATGTAGCATGCAGGTGCTGAACGAATAACGGGAGGAGGGCCACTCTTGAACGAAGGAGGGCCGCTCATCTTTGAGCAAGCACCCACGGATACGTGGAGGCATGAAAGTTAAGGGCAGGATTGTCACTACAGTATCTTATCTTATCTTATGCAGGTACTTAAGGAGTAGCGGGAGGAGGGCCACTCCTGCACTAAGGAGGGCCACTCGTCTTTGAGCAGGCACACGCGGACGCGCGGAAGCATTAAAATTTAGGACTGGATTGTCACTAAAGTACGTATCACTTACTTAGTTTAGGCATGAGGTGGTGAGTGCAGTTGCAAAGGCTGGCCTCTGTCAGCGCCCTACAGTGCAGCATGCAGGTGCTGAAGGAGTAGCGAGAGGAGGGCCACTCCTGTACGAAGGAGAGCCGCTCGTCTTTGAGCAGGCACCCGAGGACGCGCGGAAGCACAAAGTTTAGGACTGGATTGTCACTAAAGTACATATTACTTACTAAGTTTAGGCATGAGGTGGTGAGTGCAATTACAGAGGCTGGCTTCTGTCAGTGCCCTGCAGTGCAGCATGCAGGTGCTGAAGGAGTAACGAGAGGAGGGCCACTCCTGCACTAAGGAGAGCCGCTCGTCTTTGAGCAGGCACACGCGGACGCGCGGAAGCATAAAGTTTAGTACTGGATTGTCATTACAGTACGTATTACTTACTAAGTTTAGGCATGAGGTGGTGAGTGCAATTGCACAGGCTGGCCTCCGTCAGGGCCCTGCAGTGCAGCATGCAGGTGCTGAAGGAGTACCGGGAGGAGGGCTACTCCTGTACGAAGGAGGGCCGCTCGTCTTTGAGCAGGCACCCACGAACGCGCGGAGGCATTGACGTCACGAACTCCTCGCTTAGCGTCTCTTCTGCCTGAGACAGACAAAATTAAATTAACATCAGACTTTATATTGTTTTTTTTATTGGACAGGAGGCAAACGAGCAGACGGATCACCTGATGGTAAGTCATTACCGTCGCCCATAGACACCCGCAGACCCAGGGGCGTTACAGGTGCGTTGCCGGCCTTTAAGGTGAAGATACGCTCTCCTGTTGTTGTAAATTAGCACCTACTCCTGCATAAGATGCCACTGTTTGTGCTAGAACTTGAGGGTGTAATATAACTTTTTTGATGTACACGATTTTCTCTCAAATAAGATAGAAGTTTTAATATGCTCCATACATTTGATAGTAAGACTTGTAACACGCAATATTAGGTACTTATACGTAAAATGTGTGTAATATGACAATAATAGGCAGCCCTAAAAGTAAACTGTTGAATTTTGTTAACAACTTACATTTATATTCATGCTCATAACATAAATAAGGATCTTTCCTTGAGTCATTATCCAACTTTTCCAAATATATTGAGAAAGAAAAATGTATTTTCATTTTTACTACCAAAGTAAGGCTTTACGTAAGTACTCGTACATAAAAACAACAAGAAACGTTCCAGATAAAAGCCTCATGATGGAATAATGTCAAGACAATGAAGAAATGTTATAATTTCCAGAATGTCGCGGAATAAGCTCACGCCGTTACCAAATTAGAAATTATTTGTCAAGCCTTAGAATACAAATATTTCCGGCTTTCCCCTCGACAATGCAATGGACAGAATTTATGTTTCTTATAAAGAAATATTTCTTGGCGATTCAATTAACTTAAACAATTTAGAAACATAATAGCTTTAGCAAATTTCTGAACTTGTAAATGAAACTTCTAAACGAATGCATGTAATTATACTACACTTTTCTTCATACTCATCTTCGAACTTGTAGAGTGTAGACCATAGTAGACCACAAAGAGGTAACCAGCTAACTTCCCTTGGGGCAAGTTTAGCCTTTCCTACCAAAATCTGGATCTAAGCTATACATCGTAAGACTATAATATTACGCTCTATTGTAAATATCTTTACGAGACATACACTTACCGTTAAAATGATCTCAAAATCAGTAATCATGGGTAGATCCAAAGGCTTGCCCAGAGCATTCTCCATCCCAACGGTGCACATGTCGTCCGGAGAGTGGACCCTTATCTGAAGCAAGATTTTTTTACGGATAACAAGGCAGGTATTTGACCGCAATCGCACCTGGTGTTAAATGAGATGCAGTCTAGGATGGTACATATCTGCCCTGTAAGTGCCTATTCACTTTAAAGGGCCCGGATTATACTGTTCAGGAAAGACAGCAGCAGGCAGCGAATTCTAGTCCCTAACTGTTCACATTATAAAAGAGTTATAGAAATTAAAAGAAATCTGCTATCAAAACAAACGCGACCATTATAAATGAACTTTCTTGTATGATAATATAACTTCGGTAATATAGCGTAGGTATATTAATTTTTTGCGAGAAATTTTGAGAAATGATGCGGTTTAGCAAAAGTTTCTAATTTTTAATTACAAAACTTGTGCTTATTAAACTTCTGAACCACGCCTTACCTGATATTATTACGAGTAGATCATTATAGCCTGACCAGGAACATAAAAACCCTCGCCATGTTGCGGAAAACTAATGGTACTAATTTCTTTTAATGGCAACAGTAACTGAAAACTTCATTGACATGTCACCTTGCATGTCAGTCTATTGCTGTCAAAGTGTAAACAAACTTTATTTTAAATGTGCGCAATTGATTTTGTGAATTATATTGCTAAAATCTTTTTATAGTCGTGAAAGAAAAGTGGTTCACAATGTGTTAAAGTATTTGTCGAAGAGAAATACTAAGGGTTCGGACAATATTTTCATTGAATAATGTTTCCGACCTCAGAATACAGAACAAACCAGAAGGAGTGTTCGATAACATTTCTACGCGGCAACTTGTGTCCAAAATACTTCCCCTCCCGCGCCCCTCTACCCCCTTTAGTGTTACTAGCGCCGTGTGACACCCCCATTTTTGGGGTAAAATTATGTAATTTTTTAAAGAGATGTTAAACAAGTAAAAAATAAGTAAGTGAAATAAGTACACACGGCCAGTGTTAACTATCCATTTCCGTTTTTGCTCTCGCTCTTATCAAATGGTGATTCTTTGCGATAGAACGAGACGACATGACTGGCCATAGGCATAGATAGTACCTACCTACCTATGAATTTAATTTTTACTCCGAAGTAACTAAGTGTAAGATGATTATTTATTTCTATTAAATAGTGTAATATATGTACTATATTTTATGTAGGTATAATATGTTATTTAAAAGTCAATTACAAAAGTCGAATATAAATTTTAGAATGCCAAGTAAAACAAAAAAGAAACTTAAGGTTCTTTATTATGTAAACATATCGACAACAAAACATTTGTTTACGGCGCAGTAGTGCTTTTAGTTTAACTTTTCTTGGAGTCAAAAACAGAATCCAAATCAAAAACATCACCAATACTTAAATTTGATTGCGAGGCAACTCTGGCTGTGTATCCTGAAAAAAAATCAGAGTAAGTATGTAAGCAATAATTAATTACTTAAAATTATTATTAAATATACAAATATTGCTGCTGCTGATCTGTTGATACCAATGCCTTACTTTTGAATAAATGGGAAAGTATGAAATTCACGATAGTAATTTATTATCTCCTCATTATTAGGGAGTAATATTATAAATTAATTCAATATATTGAAATCAAATCAAAATCAAAAATATTTATTCAGTTTAGACCACAAGTGGCACTTATAATTTAATTAATCAGGTTGTCATGTCATGGATGAAATTACACTAAAAACTAATTAAAACAAAAAGGATGGGGAAAATATTCCATTATTCTGTGGTAACGCTAACAAAATTAACGCGTGAATTTTTTATAAGTAGACAAATGTAATTCAATATAAAAAAGTAGGGTAAAATATTCCGTTGACCTGTGGCAACACTTACAAAATACAACCGTGATTTTTTTTGAAAATTATTATTTAATTAAAATGAATTGGAAATGTGCTACTTACGGATAAAACATGATCCCATGCACTTTCTTCGTAATTCCAGTAGCATTCTTACATGTTGGAACGGCACAAGACGGCATAATTTAATTATAAAGTGTCAATCTGACGGATATGTAAACAATGCGCGCGCCGGCCATTGACTGATTGCTCTAAAGTCAAAGTAGTGCGATTTGGAGTACTTTATATGAATACACATTTACGCCCGTTGACGGTTTCTGGTTTGTTCCGTATTCTGAGTTTCCGACAAAGGTTGTCAAATTGACTGACATGTTTATCGTATAGTACAGTCCACTATGAAAATTAGCTGTGGTTTGTTTCAACTACCTATTTTAATTTTTTTTGTCACTTTCTAAGTGTTGAATTTTATGGAATTGGGAAAGAAGTACCGAGTTTGAAGCGTTCATGAGCAGACATTGCAGTTGAATATTCAAGTTCTGAATTTAATTATTGATGAATAATAAAATAAATCCTACTAGCTCGATTGATGGTTTCATTTAATTTATTTAAACCAGGTTACCTATAATAATATTATTTCGTTAATTTATGAAAATATCAAATTAGCCCGTAATCCTAAATCCTGATACATAAAGTTAGCCTATTAATTTAACACAGGTACGACTGTACTCAGTGTTGCACTATCAAATGCAATTGACGCGCCTCTATGCCAGGGTTTTTAAGTTCCTGGTCAGGCTATACTAATTGAGTTATCATACCAACTTTTTGTAATAAAAGTACGTACGTTCTATTTACCATATAAGTAACTAATAGGTCAAAGAACTGCTTTTTCTGAAAAAAAAAACTTTTTTTTTTATTGTTTAATTTACCGCTACGTCCTGAATCGCGGTGATGACAAGATTCGGCAGACCTATCTTGCGGTTCACGATGAGAGCCGTCTCGTTCCCTGTCAGCCTGGAGTTGAATACGAAGCATGTGCCGAACTCTGTCTCTATTGGGAGGAACCTGTCAAGATAAACAAGCAGAATAAAGTTATTAGTGTAAATAAAATTCAAGCAACCACAGGCTTGAATCCATGTTTGGTATTAGTTCTGTTGGTATTCAGGACGAGAAAGAATTAAAAACTCCTACCATTTTCAAACAGCACTCAAACTTTTCAGATCTTTTGAAGTTACCCAAATTCATAAATTACGTCTGCAATATTATTTTTCAAATAATTTATGTAGAATCCGTTTATTACGATGTAGCTGATAACGACCAACCGCTTTTAGCGACGCATATTTTTACTTTGGTTGGTTGATTTAAAAAAATAATAACCTAAAAAATACTTCTTTATTACGACGTCCGGATAATAACGTAATAGCATCGGTCCCTTGAGAGTCGTTATAATCGGATTCTACTTACTATTTCACAATAAACAGGCTGACAAAAGAACAATACAGCAAATAACTTTCTATAGACGCTTCAAAGTTTACCTTATACTTACGGCCTATAATGTAACTTGGCTAAACAAATTTACACAAGGGGGCGGAGGCCAGCCCAGGCTTAAAGTTAATTGCTAAACTTATGCCTGAGCTTTTAGCTCCACTTAGTGAACAAAGCGTCTTAAAAGCGATTGCGTGTAAGGGATATCTTTAGAAAATAATACGCACTAGAATATTAGAACAATGTACTCGTATAATAATTGACCAGCAATTTTTATGGTTATAGTGAACCTAGTTAGTAGGTACTCGAAATAATCATAACCGTGACACTGGCTTACTAGTGAAAATAAAAGCTCTTTTTAAAAATCCTACTTGCAAACAATAAATTAATTTTCGGGTTGCTCTCATACTTGGCATGAAGTATAATGAAAAAAAAAATAAGGGTAGGCTTATTTGCACTAATTGCATGAAAAAAGCGGGAGATAATTATCTTCGCACGTTGAGAAAGTTTAGCAGTGGTCTGCTAGCTGAATGATGAAGATTCATAAATGGGACTATTCCCAGCTCTTGTTCCCACCGCTGCAACTCCTGTGTAGCCAGGATCTACAGCTTGACCGCCAATAAAAACCCATCCAGTGAAGTTCATGTATGTTCCAGGGGAAAGTAAACTGTCTGTGGACCCGCAACGAATTTACTCATAAGAACATAGGGGGGAGTTCGAAGTTATTGAAGATTCATACAGCATAGTTTACCTGTCACAGCATGAAAAGTGTTCGTCAGCCCACCAGCAGTCAGTGAGGAGCTCCTTGCAGCCAGCCCGGATGGTCTTGACCATCTCTAAGAAGTCGTCAGTGCAGTAGCCAGGCCTGCAGCCGGTACAGCTGCAGACCCTCGCGCTCCAGTACGTCATGTCCTTCAGGAACAGGTTTAGGGTTCCGGGCAGTTTGTTTCTAAAACAAATTAAATTATTGCACCAATTTTTTGATCATCTTTAAGCGAAAAAACCACCATTGCCAACGAGTTCAAATCGTCTGAGAAACTATTCCTTTAAACTATTCCCTATAGTTATTTATCTAACGTAGTTAGCTATTTGTTATACCTCAGGCCGTTTTCACCCTACATTTCTGATAAGACGGACTGATGCTAAGTCATTAAGTGCCAACAAAACTACATTAACTACTTACTTATGTTGACCCATTTACTATTAACGTAAATATGATAATTTGCGACTATGCGCTGTTCTTATTTGATTTAATTACTATCAATCTGGGCAAATGGTTGCTTGATCCTAAAACTTCTGAATGTTAACTAAGTGACGCACTGAATTCACCCACCTTGGCACTAACTAAACACTATTTAACTATACGAGACTAACAAGTTCTCCCCGTCAACTTAAACTTAATTTATGAAACGTACGTACGTAACATACGTACGCACGTACAATGAGTTCATAGATGGCTTTACTTGTAATAAGTACTACGTAGATCTGTAAAAATGAGCCAAGATTAATTATTTTTTAAGTGAGGATAATGCTGACCTACAACTTAATTTATAAAAATTAAATTTATTAAATTAAAAGAATTTTAATCTTCATAAAAACGAAATTTCGTTTCCATGAAGATTCAAATTCTCAAAACGCTTCGCTGAACTTATCTCTTCCTCGTTTATTAAATTCATTTACAAAATTAATTAACAGCCTTTTAATAAATCTCATTAAATGCTGAAAAATAGGTATTCGTGAAACATAATTGAAATAGGCCACGAAAACCTTTAATAACTTGAATACAAATAAAAAGCTTTGAATGTGCTGAGTTGGGTCATTCTTTTGAAGTTCTAAATAGGTATTTTGTTCTGGCAATTTGGTGACATATTTTTTCTATCTTTATTTTCTTTAATAAACATAATATTTTCAGTTTTATTACTTAAAAATATTCTTGTAATACGAGAGGGTGTTTCTTGAATTTTGAGTAGAACATGATTATCTCGTAGCAAGAAAAGATATTCTAAACTAATCGTATACGTCGTAGCACCCTCGTAGCACCTATTAATCTTAATTTGTGGAGACTCAATAAAAATCACACATTTTTATCTTATCATCATTATCATCAAAGCTATTTAATCTCGACTGCAGGAGCATGATCCTCTCTGATCTGCCAGAGGATTTGACATTTGACCTACACTCCCGTCACTGGCCAGGTCAGGCCTAAAGTCTCATGGCATTTTTGTTTGGCTTTTTTATCACCACTATCATAATACCAGTAGGTATATCAACCTTGATATCAAACCGACGTAAAGTTGTGGTTTAAGGCCCAGAACAGACGGTGAAACGCAACTGCAACGAAACTGCAACTTTGTGATGATTCTGATGAATGAAACTGAAACTGAAAGTTTCAAACTGGTCGCGTCATGTGTGGTCTTTCAACGGACGCTATGGCAGAAACTTAGATGCAACTCAAAAGTAACTATCAGTTGCAGTTTCGTTGCAGTTGCGTTTCACCGTCTATTCTGGGCTTAACTCTCACCGTTTCGTATACGCGGCTACTCTCTCTGCATTCGCCTGCTCGCAGACCGTCACTGCTGGAAAGGTGGTGTCGAACTTCAAGTAGTTGGTGTCTACGAGATACGTCACGGCCTCTCCTGAGTACAAGCTCAGTACCTGGCGCATCACAATACCAGCGCATGCGGCGCTCGCTGACAGTATAAGCAGCCAGAATATTCTGGAAATAAAATTTCAGCCTATATTTAAGTAAAATGTTGACTTGATTACATACATACTTATGCAGTACAATATTACTTTTTCCTACAAAAACGCTACATACAACAAACACGTATTAGTTGTACACTATTTAATTTGCTTCGAACTTCAATAAAAATCCGAGAAATCTTTATAGTAAGTGGAAAAACTGCAGTTCACATTCGGTGAAACGTTCTCACGTGAATATTTTATTATCAAAGTGTTCACTAGCGCAGAGTTCCAGCAATTTTGCTCCCAGTTGAATTAATCTACTCATATGGAACAGGCTTAAAAGCTTTTAGCGAATAAATCCGTTTTTATAATAAGAACACATTCATTTTCAAACTGGAATTCGCAATGAGTAATTATTAAAATTATGAACATCACACTGGCACGATAGAATCGTCGGCTTTGAAATTAAAAAATAAAATAAAACCGACTCCAAAAAACCTACACTAAAACGTAGAAAAATAATTACTAATTACCTACTTATTTATTAGGACGAATTATTAATATTTATGTAGGTATACCATGATTGATACTTCTGGAGTCGGTGCCAAGATTATGAAACATGTAAAGTTTGCCTGCACCGACTCCAAAAGTATCAATCATGGTATACCTACATAAATATTAATAATTCGTCCTAATAAATAAGTAGGTAATTAGTAATTATTTTTCTACGTTTTAGTGTAGGTTTTTTGGAGTCGGTTTTTTTTTTTTTTATAAAATGGCAATGCCAGATTTTGTATGGAAGGTGGCGTCTTTTTTTTTTCGCGCGGCCATCGACCAAACTTTGTTTTTTGATTACAAAATAGTGTAATAAACCAAACTTACTATGACATGTATACCTCTAAACTCAGTCTGAACTGAGTTACGAGCGTTAGAAGTTTGATAATTTACATACTAGATTTGCTTTTTGCGCGCAAGTTTTGTAAGAAATTGCAACAAAATATTGCGTTAATTTTTTATTGCGCTGATTCTGCTCCACACTGATGTCTGGAGCCTTTAATGGATGGTATTGTTTGTTCACACATACAATGTCACTATTTTGTTGCAATTTCTTACAAAACTTGCGCGCAAAAAGCAAATCTAGTATGTAAATCATCAAACTTCTAATGCTCGTAACTCAGTTCAGACTGAGTTTAGAGGTATACAGTGTGAGTCACGTTAAAGTGTACATATGAAAATAGATGAAACTAGACCTATTTTTATCGACAAAAAAGAGGTCAAAAAATTTAAGAGATTTTTTTTAAATTTTTTATTGAATTTTTTTTCTTCCAATTACTTTTTGTAAACAAAACGTAATAACTTTTAAACTAAGCGGTATATCCTGATAAAATAAAAACAGTAATAATGCTAAATAACAGGCGATACTAAAAAAATACATAAAATACACAAAAAAGGCCAAAAAATAATAAAAAATGATACTTTTTGAAAAAAATTTGCTTTTAAATTCGTGTTTTTTTGGTTATTTGATAAATTTCTCCAAAAAATGCCCCCATATCCGGTGGTTTTTATTACTTTGTATTATTTTCCATCGTATTACCTTCGTAAAACCAAAAATCGCATGTCTCTATCCCTATCACAACGTTTGCAATGATCGTTTGAACTAAGCCTCTCCGGGCGCGCCATTCAACGCTTCGTTAACAACGAAACTGAAAATGGCTCTAGATTTGTAATTTTGATAAAGACAAGTTAGATTTCAAATAAAAACAAAAGATTTAGAAGTAAAATAAGCATTTTAGTTAAAATTAAAATTGTCTCTACCTGTAGCGGAGAATAATGTTGTGGCAGGCCTTTGTTCAAACGATCATAGCAAATGTTGTGATAGGGATAGAGACATGCGATTTTTGGTTTTACAAAGATAATACGATAGAGAATAATACAAAGTAATAAAAACCACCTGTTATAGGGGCATTTTTTGGAGAAATTTATCAAATAACCAAAAAAACACGAATTTAAAAGCAATTTTTTTTCCAAAAAGTATCATTTTTTATTATTTGTTGGCCTTTTTTGTGTATTTTATGTATTTTTTTAGTATCGCCTGTTATTTAGCATTATTACTGTTTTTATTTTATCAGGATATACCGCTTAGTTTAAAAGTTATTACGTTTTCTTTACAATAAGTGATTGGAAGAAAAAAAATTCTATAAAAAATTAAAAAAAAATCTCAAAAAATTTTTGACCACTTTTTTGTCGATAAAAATAGGTATAGTTTCATCTATTTTCATATGTACACTTTAACGTGACTCACACTGTATATGTCATAGTAAGTTTGGTTTATTACACTATTTTGTGTCTAAAAAACATGATTTGGACGATGGCCGCGCGAAAAAAAAAAGACGCCAATTTCCGGCATTGTCTTTTTACTTATTTCTTGCTTTTTAGTTAACTAATTATTACCTTGATGTTACCACTGAAGGTAGGCAGTACACTGAGACCAAAAAAAATTGGTTCATAATCGGCGGAGATATTGCGTATAAAAAAGTTCATCCCCAATTTTCCACCCTTGGGGGTGAAATATTTTCTTCAAATTCGCATGAAACCACCCTTTTGATAATACCTATTCAACAAAAAAATAATCGTTCAAATTGGTTTATAATCGGCGGAGATATTGCGTATAAAAAAGTTCATCCCCAATTTTCCACCCTTGGGGGTTGTTTTTTTTATTATTAAATTTAAATGGGACCACCCTTGAGATATTACCTATATGCCAAAAAAAGATTTGTTCAAATCGGTTCATAATTGGCGGAGTTATCGCGTAACAAACATAGAAAAAAAAAAAAAAAAAAAACATACGGGTCGAATTGAGAACCTCCTCCTTTTTTTGAAGTCGGTTGAAAAGAAAAGTTATGTTGTCAATGCTTACAAAACTATTATTAATACAGGCTGCGGTAATTGCAAAAGCCACAAAAAAAGAAAATGTAAAGATAGATAGACTTTAATTGTTTTTTACACAAAACAATAGAATGTTTATTTTCTCGAAACACTATAAATCGTTGTCTTCAGTGTCAAAATTTTCGCAAGAAAATGTACGAGGAAAATTACTGTGTAAACATTGACGTAGAAATATTAATTTTGCAGAAGGAATCTTACAAATTCTAATAAGGTAATTTTAATTATTACTTTCGCTATTTTAACATCTTTAAAAGGTTGGAAATTTTGATAGTAGTTCTTGGAAATTTTGATAGTAGTACCTACACGAAAAATCAATTTTGATTACATATTACCAAGAGTAGTATGGATTTAATAGAAACCTTTTGGACGCCGTTACCCTTGGGCATACTTAAGTATCCTTAATATTTAAAAAGCATTTCTTCGCCCCCACTTAACCACTAGTAACTTTGTCAGCGGTTTGTTTCAAGCTTTGTTTGTATTCAACATTTTAAGATACTTTTCCTGAAAATTTAAGAACCTTTTGTAGAGAATTCGGAAAAGGGACTCTTTAAGTTAATGTATACAGCTGAGTGAAACATCCTTGCTGTATAAATTATGGTACTTATTGGTGAATATTTACTACATAGAAATCTTGGGTGAGGCCTTTGTCCAGCAGTTGACATCACTTGGCTGAAACGACGAATATTTATGTATTCTTTAATGTTATGTATTAGCAGGCCTGTTCATCTCCGCGAGTTTACATCGAAAACAAAACACGCACGATGGCCCACCTACAGGATACTATTCGACAAGGCCTCACATACGAGCGAACATTGACTCACGCACGCGTATTCTTGTGTATGATGGAAGAAAATAAAGAAAATGGTGTACTAAATACTGTGCAGTATTTAACTGCCTAAATAATAACAAAAACACAGAATGTACTTTTTTAAGTTGCCTCAAGACACTGAGGGGTAAATAAGTAGTTATTATTATTCATGATATTTTATGCTAAATCATGTATTTCTTCCGCCATTTTCCGCAGTTTGACACCTCACGTCACATAATTTTACCGAAGTCAGCCCTATAGCTTCGGCGCAGTGCCGATCACTGACGTTTCTCAACAAAATGGTGCTTGACTCTTGAGACAGGCTAAATTACACCATATTGTTAATGACATTGAGCACACATTTTTTTAAATACCTTCGCGAAGTAAAACTTCTGTACGTAGTACTTATTATTATTCTGTGGTATTAGGTACTTTACCTACCTTTGAAATAATGGTATATACGACATGGAAACCACATATCGCACGCCATGCAAGGTAGAGTTGTCGCCAAAATAACCCAAAATCTTTTTCAGGTTCTCAAAGAGGTTACTGAAAAACGATCTTTTTTCAGAAATGTCGTACATTTTAGCTGATAAATTCAGTTCTTTATTAACCTGATGACTCCTTAGCTGATACTGGAACCGACATAATAAGTAAGCATTATAAATAATAATTTACTTATATTATTTGATAATAATCCGAGCTTTATTTGTTCGTGATGCATACTAATGGACGTAACGTGTAAATAAATGCGCTGATAACATAATTATAAACATGATGAACCGATTTACATGAAAAAACATTTATGTTTGGTAGACTACTATTTAAAATGGCACGATGATGTTAACTATATTATTGGTATCGATTGTATCTAAATAATAACATTTTAATCTTTAGGACCTGCATTAGTTTACTAAATAGGTACTTGCAATAGACAAAACTATTTAAAACTCAGTTTTTTGCACTACAAAATGGGAAGTTCTATCTTTATCTTATTTAATAAATGATGGGTGTGTTGCTATGTGATAAATATCGCGAATTTGTGATAACTGAGTAATATAATAACAACTTTATCACAATCGTTATCATTTAAAGATGTGACAACAATGTTTATCACTGCCTAACTCTTGACAATCGATAGAGGGGGGCTCAACTTAGATTTCAGTGTGTTAGGTAGGTATTATGTTAATGTCCAAGATTATAATACAGTTCATTGAGGTTTAAGTACATAAGTCTGTTTGCTAAAGCTACGTACTTTACTAATAGAACCATTGAAATTAAATAACTAAGTCAACAAAAATTAAATTAAATAACAATTTCTTAACCCACGATAGCCGAACGGTGAAGGGGTCGGACTGGCCGACTCGTGATCCGCTAGCAAGCATATTTAGCTTAGTACGAGGGGCTAACTGGAGTATTAGTAATTTGTGTAATAACAAATTAATAACCTTTAAAAAAAATCGGCGGTAAAAACTCTTTCTAGAGCCGTTCAGTTATTTGAACTTTTGAATAAGTAGGATACCTATGTGTCCTGCTAAGATTTTTAAATTTTTTACTGCAGTAGAAACTTATGATTACTATCAGCAAGACCCACATTTATGTTTTTATCAGTAGAGTCACGCACTCTACCATTGACATTGAAACATCTACACCTAATAGTTGGTAAATATCTCAATAATCATTAAACGCTGCCGAAATAATCGTTTTCTTATCAAAAATCGTTGACATAACCAATTATTACGACAATTCTTCGTAAACAAGTTATCTCTGTGCCAGTGCCGGCCCGGCTACGCGCTCGGGCACTCCTGCGCATGTTGATCTAAACGACCTTGGATGGAGCATGATTTAAATTTAGAGTGTCTACCATAATTGTGACGATGTTGAGTGTATTTAGAGTGTGCAAGAGTGATGTTGTGTTCAGGGAGAGTTGGTTTCGTCGTGTGAAGTACCATTCGGGAGTTGGAGTGTTCGGGCATCGACCGAGAAGAGCGAATGAAGCCGGTATGATTGTTCTTATTTGATCAGTGTGAAGTTGGTGTCGAGTCGTAAATGATGTTAAACTGATAGTTTGTGAATGTTTAATTATTTTTATGTTTACTTTTAACCAAAATTCCAACAATTAACCTTAATTCTAATTATTATAATTTTGCCGACTCTACATACTGTAACCGTACCGTGCATAAAGAATTCTTTGAAAACGTGAATACAAAGCATGTTTTGTTTAGTGAAACAGTAATATGTCTTTTATTTCATTTTATTGTTAGAAAAACAAACAGCATTCTACATATTATAACACACATAGAGTTACCAATTAAACTTCACATTTGCCAAAAGATTTTCACATATAGTTCTTACATATTTAATTCCTCTAAAATACTTTATACGCTTTAATGCTAAATATTTCAGATGTGCCTGCAGAAGTGCTAAAACGGAGGTACGAGAACTGCCGGGCGCAACAACTAGTCAATGCCTACCGCACTCACGGACATCTCAAAGCTGCCATAGACAATGTAGACTATAAAAATGAAAATAGGTAAATACGAAATAAATATCTTTTCAATCAAGAGCGTTACTTCTTGGTGCGTCGCGCTTCTTAAAATAACAACAAACATTACGTTACTGTAACTATTACATTAGATGTTATATAATTACATAAATATTTGTAAATAACATTGTGTATTTAATTTTATGTTTCTTCTTATCTATCAGCAAATAACAGTCAACAATTTTAAGTAGATAGGAAGTATTATTACTCGTGTTGGGTAGGAGCATAGATTTTTTTGTTCTGTGGGTAGATTATTATTATTCGATAACATTTTTTGAAAGAGTAAACAAATGAAACTCAGAATATGCCATCCATTTTTTTAACTCAAGCAGGAAACTTTCAGCCGCCTTTAGATACTCGTTGAAGATAAACCTGGCCACCTCAAGTGATTACTATAGTTTGTTCTCGTCAATTATTAAAATACTGCGTCATAAGTAAAGATTGGTCTATTCCACTTTGATCACCTGGCTTTGATGACCCAGGTGATCAAAGTCCACTTCCAGTGACAATTTGGTGTCCTTTGATCACCCACGGATTATGATGCTCTGGGTGATCAAAGTAGACTCCAGTTAGATTATTATTTTAGTGTCCTTTGATCACCTACATACAAATCACACCTCTTAAACTTAATGTACGGACAAACATTGTTTAGGTAAGTAACGCTTTAAAATATTTCATGCTGTAAAAAAAATTGTCTTCAAAGGACACTAAAATAATAATTTAACTGGAGTCCACTTTGATCACCCAGGGCATCATATCCGTGGGTGATCAAAGGACACTAAATAATTGTCGCTGGAAGTGGACTTTGCTCACCTGGGTCATCAAAGCCAGGTGATCAAAGTGGAATAGACCTAAAGATTGCCGCCTATATTATAAAATTAAATTCCAGAGACATCAAAGAGCTCAATGCAGCACGATACGGTCTCTCGCCAGAAGACCCAGTAGACGTCAGTCTTCTCTACGGTTACTTCGGCAGCCAGCCTGTCAAGAGTCTGGTGCATGAGCTAGAGAAGATCTACTGTGGTCCTATATCGTATGAATTCGCTTACTTAGAGGTAAACCATCTATCAAATTATTTCAAGTTTAGCAATATAGGATGTAAAGCTCATCATGGTCTTTGGGGCAGAAAAGTTTTCGAGTAAGTGATCACGACCTGGAAGGCATAGTATGGACATTGGACAAGCCTCCAACTTGGATGTGGAGGTCATTTGGCTAAAACACAAGAACGAACGAAGGAACGTAGATGTTTTGCCAACTTAATCTTAAATGAGGCAGTCAGTTTTTTTTTTCACCTGAAAAATCAAGTATTTCGAAAGTAAATTTTACTTTGAAGTTGCTAAACCACAAATGTTTCTTACTATAAAACAATTTTGAGTCACTTTATATTTTCAGACAGAAGCCGAGAGAGAATGGTTCGCCCAAAGGATAGAGAGTTCCACGGACTCCCTAGAAAAAGAAAGAAAGATAGAGATTGCGAAGGAGATGCTGCATTCCCAAGCGTGGGATAAGTTTCTGGGCGTGAAGTACCCTACGGTTAAACGGTATTGCGGAGAAGGAGCAGAATCCCTTCTAACATTCTTCTCGACAATGTTTCGGCTTACTACTTCAGGTTAGTTAATAACATCATGTCATTTAGTCTCTACTGCAGGATGACGGTCGACGCTCTATAATTTATTTAGGAAAAAAATTTTAGGAAAAATCTCCACGCGCTGGCCAGATTGGTTGGGGAGGCCTGATGTTTACATTTTATCCCTAAACTCTGTCTTCACCTATTTCGACATCCATAGAAAGAGTCACTTGAGATAGTCCTATTCTAAGGTGTGCCCGGCCCAGGATCCCCGCTGCTTGTTGTGTGCAGCAGGTGGTAAGGCCGTGGAGCACATGCTGGGGGCAAAAGATTGCCCTCAGCCGGCGCAAAAGCCGAAGCCGGCGCAGCGAGCCGGCACGACGGCGAGCTTCATGGAGGTAGACGCGGGGGCGTCTGCCTCCTAACATTGAGGCCCGAAGTGCGCGCGGAGTCCCCGCGCGCTTCGGAGAGAGTTGCCCTTCTAAGGGCGACAGTTTGAGTGAGGCTGCGGCCAAAGCGTGGGGGTACGCACGTGAACGACTTAACGGCGCCTTACGTGCTACTCCACTAAGCGCCACCCGAGGGACCCGTCAGGTTTTTAGTGGGTAGGCCCTGCCCTTCTGGCAGGGAGAGCCCCACATAACCCACCGGTCCGGTGGGTATGCATTTCAATACATTTTCCTGACGCAAAAAAAAAACCTATTCTACTCTGACAAAACCACACAACTAAAGCTTCAACCACACCAACGCGTGCAGATCGTGATCGTGCTGGCGATGGCGATCTGCACGCATTGGTGTGATTGAAACTTTAAATAATCGGCTCAACTATAGGCAGACTAGAGTTTAATTTAGTAATAGAATCCTTTTTAGGTAAGGAAAACATGACACAAAATAATAATATACATTACACCAAACCAAACGTTGACTTTCAAAGCACATCAGAATTTCTAACATAAACCTTCGATATCAAGATGCAATGCTCTGAAAGTTCCATAGCAGCACCTGCGAACTTATTTATTTGAGTTGAAAATACTGGGACTCGACGTCGCACCGAGTTTGTTAGGGAAAGAGTTGAGCTGGAAATGTTTTCGTTCATATTTGACGTGGAATATAACGAGGAAGCGAAATGCCGTGAGTTTTAATAAGTTCTACCCGGAACAGGTATTCTATTTAGAAAGATATAAAAATGTGATTTGGGAAAATACTAATTTAATTTGATAAAAAAATTTTACGTCCTCCTTAATCTGTTCCAATCCAGTTTCATCGAAAGTTTATTTAACTTTGGACAACTTTCAATAACAAAGTTAAACATTTTACTTGTGAGGAAGTAAACGAAGAAGTTGTACTCTAATATTAAAATGTAATAATATAAAATTCTCAATGGCTTTAAAAATGTAAAGTTATAGGAAGTTTTAAGAAAAAATAGAAATTAGAAGGATTAATCATGATTAGGTAGAAGAAGAGAACATGGCGCTTTTTGAGACGATTATTTTTGATTTCTTAAGCTTCTTGACTAGGCCTATGTTCAGCAGTGGACGTCCTATGGCTGAGCTGATGATGATGATGATTTTTTATTTTGAATGGGTTTCGTTTCATAATTTATGGACTTAGGCACGTTTTAGTACATCACACACACCAGTCTGTCTATCTATTTAACTTTTAAAAACTTTTTCTTCACCATTTACAGAGGGCGTAGAGCAAGTTATATTAGCCATGGCTCACAGAGGCAAGCTGAATGTCCTGAGTGGATTACTCCAGTGTCCTCCAGTGAAGATCTTTCACAAGTTCAGTGGCCAGCCCGAGTTCCCATTGGAAGCCAACGCTGCCTGTGATATCTCTACCCATCTTAGTAAGTGAATTTTGAGTAATCTTTATCAGGAACTCCATTGAAAGTCTGTTGAAAGTCTTAATTTTAAAAGGCCTGAGCTCAAATTGGGTCATAAGATTAAGGAAAATTAAGAATTGATAATAGTTAAAAGAATGGAGCAATAAAGAATTTAAAATTTGAAAAATTATTCAGATTTTTAAAGTTGAAGAGATTTTAAAATATTAGTGTTCGAATAGTATACCATCTGTGTATCTCACCCTAAGTATAATAAGTATAAGTACTCATTTTTTTTTTCGATAATAATCTTTGACAAAAACGGTTTATTTCCAAAAAGCTTTTATATTCCCAACGCCTTTTACCGCTTTTAATAAACGAAACCCATCGTCCCGGACAAACCGCGTTTTTACTCAGTCACAAACAGATATAAACAGATTTCCCGATGCCGTCCATTTTGCCAAATAATGTATTTCAATTTCAGGTGCGTCAGTGGATATCGCGGTAAATGGAAAATCCGTCCGGTTCTGTCTACTCAACAACCCGTCGCACTTGGAGGTAAGTTAGGGTTCCGTACTTCAAAGGAAAAAATGAACCTTTATGAGATTAGTGTGTGGCACTTATTTCAGGCTGTTAAGACCAGTACCTCTAGCATGAACAACTTTCGTCTTCGAATCGTTTGCGTATTTGACAAAACTCGATACTCAACCATTACTCAACCTTCAAATTAAACGATAACATGACAATTATTTTGATACTCAAAATACCTAAGTTTCGTGCAACCATTTCTCATACTAAGTTTTTTTTTTATCCACAACGAGGAAAATTGGCCTGTATCTCACCTGATGGTAAGTGATGATCAGGCCGAAGGTGGAAGCGAGCTTCACCCGGAATCCTCAACCACGGAGGAACTGGCTATCTTACCTCTAACTGCCGGAACACAATAATGCTGTTCACATTGTTGTTATGGCGACAGACTTAGGTAAGATGGTGGTAGCTAGCCAGGCGGACTTAGAACAAGCCCTACCACTAACCAAACCTAACAGAAAAATCTGCCCCCACTGGGAATCGAACCCGGGACCTCTGCGTCTGAAGCAGGTGGTCTTACCACTAGACCACAGAGGCGGCAGTTCACTTTACGACACGTTCACAAGGGTGCAGTTGTAGTTTTCAATCTTTTGATGGCGATTCGAATACGCAAACGATTCGAACTCGAAAGATTTTCGTGCTAGCCGTACAGTTATGACCCTTTCACTCAAGAATGCGTGGGTATATGTTTGAAGCTGTGGAAAATAGAACTTCTGAGTCATTACAACCGAAAATATGCCTAATATTTTTGTCATTCACTGTATAAATAAAACCCATCATGAGATATAGGTACCTATCCCATTGACCTGGAATCGTCAAAGTTGTGAAGACACAAGATCTTATACCACAAGTAACTTAAAATTTGAATACTTACGTACTTATGTATGGGAAACTTTCTTGTAATAATCCTGACTTTTTTCCAATTTTCTTAAAATACTGTGCCGAGTAGAGTCTATGTCAATACAAAATCATTAAACTTGTTTGATTACTTTGCCAAGTGATTGATAAACTTAGTTCTTCCCAAACAGATGATAAATGCATTGTTAGTTCAATAAAACATTATTTACTATAGTATCGTGGCTAATTTTGGTGATTGATGTACGAACTTTGTTTAAATTTTATAACTTGAATTGCCAGTTTTTCTAGTCCAATCTTCAAAGTATCTATTAGTCATGTTTATAAATTGGATTTTTTTTCCAAATTGAATATTTTTGTCTCAGGCTGCTAACCCTGTATCCATGGGGAAAGCCAGGTCCAGGCAGCTGCTACTGAAAGAGGGGGATTACTCCCCTGATGGATCCACCGTCATGGGAGACAAGGTTATAAACGTCCAGGTAAGATTTATTCATTATTGTTATTGTACAGGTCTATCTAATATAACATCATCATCATCATCTCAGCCATAGTCTAATATAACGGCCTAGTAATGAGGGCTCTCGTTTTAGCGCTCACCAGTTAGCGCCACTGTAGAGTAAGGTCCTGTCACTTGCTAGTAGCGAAGACAGTGGCACCAACTGGTGAGCGCTAAAGTGGTAGGAGGACTATCGCATTTGCACTCATCAAGATGGCGCCACTGTAGAGTAAGGTCCTGTCAATCGCCAGGGGTGCCAACTGTTAAGTATAAAAACGATAGCCCTCATTGTAAAGGTCGCTTAAGTGCGACTAAACTCCTTGGCCGCGCGCCTGGCCGGCGAGGCGTCTTTCCGTTCTATACATAGCCAGAACGCAAGGGTGTGAAACTAATCGAGTATAGTTTGGAGATGACTATTTTTACTAAGCTCCTCCAAACTATACACGACCAGAACGCATATGTTAATTGTACCACGGGGTTGATTGTACCGCTACAATTGACCCCATGGAGACTGATACAATTGTTCCAAGTAGGTAGTCAAGAGAACTTCACCTGAAATTCAGTCATTTTCACAATGAATGCCAATAATTCGCTGTCGATACAAAGTTTAGAGCCTGAATAAACTATAGACAACAATACCTTGGTAACTAATAGCATATTAGGCAACTTATGGGCTCATATATTTGACGTAAAAACTTACCGCGGCTAGGCAAAAAACAAAAATCCTTCCTGTACATCTTCATTTCTCAGCGCAAGCGCCGCCGACTGGTGAGCGGATGGAAACACAAAAAGCGCATAAGTATTCTGACGCTATGCACACAACCTAACGTCGCTTGTATGAAGAAATATCGCCGATGGTACTATTGACCCGTGGTACTATTGTACCCGGTCTACCCTACTCCAAAATATACATCGCCAGTACGCATACGGACTAATCATGTATGTATTGTAATACTAAGTGCGTGATTACAATTTATACGCGAGTAGTTGCATGATAGTCATTTTGTCTTATTGACCTCTCTTTCTATTACATATTAATTCATATCTGCGTGTCTACTTTAAACATTGAATCCTCTTTCGACACGTATTCTGCCATAGAAAAGATATTTGTTTTGGGGCTGATATTTAATTTTCACCAATTCTCGAATAACTCTTAAATTAAGAATTATGTAGGTATGGAAATATGTCAAAATGATTTTGTTCTTGACATAAAAGTTAATAAATAAAATAAATAAATATCCTTAGACATTTTACACTGCGCTTCTAGTCCCAAACTAAGCAAAGCTTGTACATAATACTAAGTATTAAACATACTTACTTAAATACTTTTTTTTTGTAAATACATACTTACTATACATAGAAAACACCCAGTCCAATACAAACAAATATGTTCATGCACACAAATGTTTGTACTGTGCGGGAATCGAACCCGCTACCTCCGGAATAGTAGTCAGTTTCGAACCACTACACCAAACGGCCGATAATACAAACCTAGCATTTAAAGTCTCGCATAATGTATTAATAATGCACGTTGAACTTTCTTCTCTCACTCTCTCTCATTTTAAATGAATTTATGATTACACTAATAATTGTTATTTAATTTGAAATCTACCTAATCAATTTAATTTCAAAAACCACTTACAATAGTGTTAAAAATCTAGATTTATTATAGATTCAGTAAAATAATAATATTTTATGTAATAATATCGAATAAATGTAATTTTAAATATAATTCCATATTTTACTAAATCAATATCAACTAAACACACTCTAGTCAAGTGTAAGTGGTGTAGTAGAAACTAATCGAGTATAGTTTGGATATGACTTTTTTTACTAAGCTCTTCCAAACTATACACGATCAGTACGCAAAATTCGTGTATAGTTTGGAGTCACAGATTTACAAACGGGCACTACAAAATATACACGAGCAGTTTCCTATGGGTGCGTTCTGGCCATGTATAGAACGGAAAGACGCGCCGGCGAGAAACTTCTTTTTACTTTTTTATGTTTTTACGACTGTCACTTTTTTCTCTTCCCTCTTGACCTTCTACTCGTAGGTAGCAATGTAATGTGATTTTTATTTTTACAATATAATTTCCTTTTACACCATAAAGCCTTTTAATCAATAATCTCTCGTAATGAAAGACGTAATTCTTTCAGGTATAAACCAAATGACTTGTAGGTATCTATCTACCTACCTAGGAAAGTCGAACCTAAATTTCAAACTCCTTCTGGTGTGTTCTTCTGATTAATTTCGTTGCTGGTCCAATGACAGTTTAACTTTTCCCCAGGATAAACTTGACCTTCACTGTTTGAGTTTATTAGTTGGGTTGGGTCAAGCCGTAGATCCTGGTTACACAGAAGTTGCAGCGGTGGAAATGAGAGGTGGGAATAGTCTCGTAATATCTACCTAAGCAGTCGCTTCCTAGCTATAAAATTACCATAGTGTGTCAGTTTTAGGTGGTGTTAAAAAGCAAATAAGTTATTATATGAAGTCTATTTCAGATTCACGGTGATGCAGCTTTCACGGGCCAAGGAATCAACCAGGAGACCCTTATGCTGTCTCAAGCACCGCATTTCAACGTCGGCGGGTCACTCCATGTAGTGGTCAACAATCAAGTTAGTATAACGACTTTTGTAGCAAATTCGCACTTAATACAAAGTCATACTGTGACACATTACCGAAATGTAATTTATATAATAGTGCCAATTAAATAAAATTAAAAAACCAAAAGGCTCTATTTAATATTATATCTTTTGCTACCAGACAATTAGGTAGGTAGGTATTTCTTCATTCAATGTTTGTCAGCCAAATACTTTATGTACAAGTATGGAGTCACATTAATATCAAGAAGCTTATTAACTGACCACTTACTTTTGCTACAGATGTCCCCAACATACAATATGACGCTACAACGATATGTCTGCTCCATCCATCTCTGTCACAGCCAGAAACATTTCGTTAGGTTGGGTCCTGATGGCTTCATTAATGTATTGTTTGCTATGTATCAACTGTCCTCTCCTTCCTGGATAGAAAATAATATTTTCAGCAATAAATAGAGACCATAAATTGTGGTGCCGCCACATAATGTTGGTCTTGGTATATCTTGTGATTGTCAGTTTTGTGTTGTGTACAGGGACTATAAATCTTTGTTACAAAAAAGCCAGCACTTGCTTTTTGTAGTAACGAATAGGCTAAGTAGTCTGGGCCTAGCAAAGTGAGAGAGGTAGAATAGACTACTATATCCGCCAATAAAAATAGCACAGCCTAGCGCAAAGACCACAAGCAAAGATTTGTATCTGTATACGCCTGTCAAGCTGTAGTCTTGCGTCTTACTAATCTTACTATCTTAATAATATTAAAAATGCGAAAGTTTGTATGGATGTTTGGATGTCTGGAGTTACTCTTTCACGCAAAAACTACTAAAACATTTTGATGAAACTTTACAGTATTTTTGTTTATAACCCAGAATAACAAACAGGCTATAAATTATGACGATCTGTGATAATCTAAAATTTCACGCGGGTGAAGCCGCGGACAAAAGCTAGTACTGTATGAACAAATCAGTGTGAGTAGAGTTTGTGTCCACCTCAACTTTCATTGCACGACCTATGCAACTGGGTAAATAAAATGCAATTTTAGCTTGACTTGTGTACAATAAAAACTATGAAATACCAGGTGGGTTTCACGCTGCCGGCGGCTAGGGGGCGCTCGTGCCGGTATGTGACCGACTTAGCGAAGACAATCGCCGCGCCAGTCATCCACGTCAATGGGGACCATCCAGAGGTATGCTGGAATATTCATTGCTGCTCATTTAAACATGGGAATAATTAAATAGAAGTTTTACCTTAATGCCATTTGTCGATAATGGAGTCTAATGCCCATTGTCACCATCAATTACCTTATGAAAACAAAATTCTTGTTATGTGTTACCTTACGGGTCACTAAAAAATTAGGGATTGATGGTGAAAACGGGCATAAAGCTCCGGACTTTGATTTATCTACACTTATTAAATTTTTTGATAGAACAAACTTGACTCATAGAAGTCTGTATCTATTTCTATTGGTATAGGTGCATTTAGTGTTTTGAGTGATCCTAAGATATATTAATTAGTTAATCCTATGTACAAAATTCATGTAATAAAACGTCTTCTTTGACTATAAAGTAACTAATTAGAGATTGACGTCCATGCTCAAGAGTAAGTTAAAACAGGTTATATTGATTTTCAACCAATCACATAAATGTTCTAAACGTGGAGTTAGAAAATACGAGCCTAAACAACAAAAACAACGGCAAGTTTAATTGATTTCTTTGACAACTTATCCACAGCTGGTAGCAAAAGCGACGAACATAGCCTTCGAGTACCAGCGGCAGTTCAGAAAAGATGTATTCATCGACTACAACTGCTTCCGGCGCTGGGGGCACAACGAGCTTGATGATCCCACTTTCACCAACCCCTTGCTGTACAAGCTTATACGGAGCAGGAAGTAAGATTTATGTTATTTGGTTCGTTCGTTTCGGTCAAAGAAATCCCTCCCCTTTGTCCAGAAATGGACAAAGCATTTCCGTCCTGCGCTGCCCAGATGCCAAATGCTTTGTACGACCTTTACTAGATCGTCGATCTATCAAGACTTCAGATTGCCAAAGAAATAAACATACCCTGAAAAAATAGCCCTTTTTTTCCGGCGTAGATAAAATAAGCTCTCGTTGTTCAAAAGTTCGAACTACATTAAACTTGAGGTTTTTTAGTAAGATTCTTTTGTATGATATTTGATATAGTGAGTGAGTAACTTACCAACTTTTTAGATCGATTCCGGACTTGTACGCTGATAAACTTGTGTCAGAAGGAGTCATTTCGGAGGAGGAAGTTAACAACATCTCAGCTGAATATTCCAAATATTTGCAGTCACAATACGAGTCTGTGCCTTCCTATAAACCTGAAGTAAGTAATACCTACCTATATAATAAAAAAAACTCTTAAAACTTTAAATTATATAATAGAATATTTAACTAAATATGTATTATGCTTCAACTTTAAAGATGACTAGGTATGAAATTCTACAGGACGTTGCTATATGTTTTTGTTTATTCGATAGCAACGAAGGATACAGTAAAATTAACTTCGAAGTGAATTCATGAATTAACCACCAAAGGACACCCAAAAATAATAAATTGCACACGAAATACATTTCAGGTGACGTATTATCAAGAACAATGGTCCAAAATGAACCCAGCTCCTCACGCAGTCGAAACTTGGGACACAGGAGTCGATACCGGTCTTCTAAAATTAGTTGGTTATGCCTCGGTACAAACTCCAAGCGATTTCGTAAGTACTTGTAAAACAATATCTTTAAGAAAACATACATAAATTTCAAACCCTATATTTTCAAAATATTACATAAAAACCTTTCAGAACTTCTTTAGATCCTAGATCCCCCTAGTGTCTAGTATATTGTTCGTACAATATCGTTGTTTATTCTCCGGAGTAACGCTAAGTGCAAAAACATGTTTGTATTCGTTCCTTTCAGAACACCCACCAGCATCTAGCGAAGACACATATCAAGAACCGTCTCAATAAAATAACCGAAAGAAAGGACCTCGATTGGGCGACTGCTGAAGCTTTGGCATTTGGTAAGACAAGATCCTGACTCTACAAGGTGCTACTTGATCTGAAAAACAAAATAAATGCTTTGTCTAAATAAAAACTAAAGATGAAATCTAGGACCTGCCCTGATGAAGCCCCATTTTTTGATGATGAATTCAATGAATATGAGATCCTCACTTTCCCATTTTTTATCTCAAATCATTTGACTAAATATGTTGCATCTATAGGTGTAATTCCATTGATTGGACCGGTGACCTGCTGGTAGGGTAAAAAGATTATGAGACATGTAGAGGCTCCTTAAGAGCATATGACGATTTGTAAGAACTATTTATTAGTCTAAACAAATAAAGAAATTTTGACTTTGACTTTGACTTTGACCTCAAAAAGGTAGCAGGAAGGCGTTGGATGCAATCGTTCATTATGGAAATCATTGGGAGAAGGCCTATGTTCAGCCTTGGACGGTGGCTGAAACAATGATGATGACGATGAATTCCGTTGAATGAAAATAGACAATTTCGCATCCTCAATATCGAGAACTTTACAGAACTCTTAATAAAAATTGAATCTTTCAGGTTCCCTCTTAATGGAAGGCCACAACGTAAGACTGAGTGGGGAAGACGTGGGCAGGGGAACCTTCTCACACAGACACGCAATGCTGGTGGACCAGGAGACTGAGCAGATATACGTGCCACTTAACCATATACATAAGGACCAGAAAGGGTATCTCGAGGTAAGGTATTATTAATTAAAGTACCGGTAATGAACAAATAAATAATGATTACTATGTAGTTTATTTTTGGGTAACAACGAAGGGTTAAAAAAACCCTTACTTATACGTCAATGGGAATATAGTTCCCACCATATTTGAACTGTATTCCCTTGTGTTAAGGTCCAAAATGCTTTGAGTGAACATTGTTTCAAAAATACTTAGGCTTAATTGCACCACCAAACTTTGACCGTAACTATAACGATAACCGGTGGTTTTTGTATGGAGTTTAACAGATTTTTGACGTTTGACAAAGTTAAAGTAAGGTGGTGCAACCCAGACTTACTTAGTTTAATTGAAGTCATCTTGTTAATTGAAACTACAGAAACTAATTGAACTGGAGAAAATCAATTCGCTTGAAGTTTAGATTAGTTTGCAACAGGTTAAATTATTTTCAACGAGCTGAAAAAAGTTAGGACTTTCCAACTATCGTTTAGCAGTTCTCAGAACTCTCTACTCCGCAGGGGATCATAAGTATGCGATGGCAAAACTTTTCGTGAGTGGCTATAAAAGTAATTGTATTTCTGACACTTCTCTTGGGCGGAGTTATCGTAATCGTATCGTATTGTCATTATTGCTACAAGAATACACAGTCAACTGAAAGAACTGCTTCAGAATCAATAAAAGTAGGGCTAGGCAACGCTTCTTCTGTGCATCAGCCAAAAAAGTTAAAAATCTCATAAAACAAGTAAAATACCTTATGGGCAATTTGATCTAAAGGCAAATAAGTAATCCATACTTTATTTATACTTAGGTAGCCAACTCGATCCTATCCGAAGAGGCGGTGCTGGCCTTCGAATACGGTATGGCGTACGACAATCCTGACAACTTGTGCGTTTGGGAGGCGCAGTTTGGGGACTTCTACAACGGGGCGCAGATCATTGTCGACACTTACATCACTTCTGGAGAAGGTAAGTGACACTTGATATTTAAATTATTTGTTTTTTGTTTAATTGATGCCGTCAACTAAATAAACTCTGGGCATCTTATACGAGTAGAAGATATGTAGTTACTGGTGCAATTTTCTGTGCCATTTTATTGAACCCTATACGCGACGTAAACGTTTCTTCCACGTCCATACGCCGACGTCAACGTCAGAGACGCGGCCTACGGCGTTTATAAGAGACCATAGCCTTATTCTTATGACTGATTATTATTATGATTATGCTTCTGGCGACTATAAGGCCCGATTCGACTTTAGACCAAACTTTTATCCGAGAATAACTCTTGGTATAACTGGCAGATTGACATTTTTCAGTATGGGAAATACCTATGTCAAAATGTGGATTAACTGACGATTTATTCTGAGATTAATATTTACTCTTGTTTGGTCGAATCCACCGTAAATGAACTATTGTCCATATTAACAATATTATAGGATTAAGATTTGCTCCTCCAAAATAATGGATAATGGCTGCTATCATCATAAAATACCCTTGCCGATGGAGAAATAAACGGCATCCATCCATCTTTAACGATAAGAGAATGGCTGATCCGAGTAAAATAAAATCGAGGTTAGTTTCAGTTATGTCACATTATTTCAACTAGGTATTTATCGTAACATTTTTATTTCTATATGTAGATAATGAATAAAAATAAAAATATATGATCAAAAGTAAAACTTTTTGTCTGAAGTAGGTTTCTATGATTCATCTCGTGTTTTCTTATCGCATACATACTCCAAAATATCTATTGAAAGAATAAATTCTTGGTGCTGCATTAAACTCGTACCAGGAACAAATATTTTTAAAGAGAAAACTTCTAGCCAGTTTGAACGTAAAATATGTATTCAACCAGGTACTGAACAAACGGAAAAACATCGTTCTATACCGGATTTATTTACACGATAGAGTCAATAGAGATCCGGCTAGTCAATAGCTATGTACGAAAAGTAGGTATTTCTTATTTTATTTCGCTGGATTGACTCTTTTGATAGTGTTTACACGGTTTTGTAGGTATGTGACATAAAAATAGTTTGATATCTACTGTTGGTAGCAACCTAGCAACCAAGGAAAGTTCATTTAGTTCCAAATCTAAAGAGACATTTAGTCGCCACTGAAGGAACACGTTCTACGGAGGATTTGACCTATACTTATACAGTATAGATCAAATCCTCAAGGCTCTCCCCACATTGGCTATTCGTTTTGGCAGAGTAAATACAAATGAGTAGGTCATCTTCATAGAAACGCCCGAGCGCGGTTTGTATGTGAGCGCGCCAATACGTATGCGGCGCGCACGCACACACTGACAAAAATCGGGGCAACTCACCGCTAATCAACGCTAAATTTTGTCAGTGTGTGCGTGCGCGCCGCATACGTATTGGCGCGCTCACATACAAACCGCGCTCGGTGCGTTTCTATGAAGATGACCTACTCATTTGTATTTACTCTGGTTTTGGGGAGGCCAGAGGTATTCCGAAACGCTATTTACATAGTTTCAAGTCACCGTCGCTCATGCTTACATCTCGCTTTGCGTGAGAGGGATAGCAACATTCGAAACTTTGGATAACGTGTTTCTTTTGTTACTTCACCAGCAAAATGGGTCAGAAGCAACGGCCTAGTCATGCTCTTACCCCACGGGTACGACGGAGCAGCGTCAGAGCACAGCTCCTGTAGAATGGAGAGGTTCCTTCAGCTCACGGATAGTTTGGAGTCTGCGCCGGATTCTGAAGCGGTTTGCTTACACGTAGCCAACCCTACAACCCCGGCACAGTACTTCCATTTGTTGAGAAGACAGGTAAGTTTCATGTTGCAATAATACTTGAAACGTATTATTTGCTAAACAGCAAAGCTCGTGTTTTCAATCAACGCCCATTTGATGCACAGGTATAACTTGTTGCAGCAATACGTTTTGTAGAGCTCAAGCTTCGATTATAAATTATATTATTGATGCGAGGGGATTATTTCTAACAGCCCATGCACCAATGGCTGTGCCCGTGCCTCATCAACTTTATTAGTTGTTGCCATTAGAAGTTTAGACAGTAGGTATTTCAAAAAGTAGACTTTCATAAAAATCAATGTAATAGCACTGATTACTACGAGTAAGTTATTTATTTATTTAAAACTTTAATGCCAAATAAATTTGAACATAAGGCGAACTTAATGCCCTAAAGCATTCTCAACCAGTTTACATTTGGGTTGAGCTGAGGTACCTAATAATACTAATTAATTACGGACTTTTACGAACAACGTGACCTCATTTATCTGACCAACGAACCCGAGATGAATGCAAAATTAAACTTTCAAACAATTCAATACAGCCGGACAAATTAATACAGAAGCAAACAATTAAGGATCTGCAGCAAAACTTATTTCGCTTGAACATTTCTCTCGAAGCTACGAGTATTTCATTTACTAGCTGAACTTAGTTTTCTAATTAACTGCAGGCGAAGTCCGTTAACTTTCTTATTGAATAGCAAAGCTAACTCTAGGCAAGTGTGTATTTTAGCAATAAAATTCCTCGTCTTCCTATCGCACGTCACACCTGCAAATAGAGTACGGACAAAAAAACATCACGATTATGATAAGATAAAAACGTAAAAATCCATTAAAATTGACGAAGTCCAATTAGAGCACCCGCCCGAATAGCACCTGCACGAATAGCACCTAACCTTGTCCACGAACAGCATCTAAAACATACCAGTCTGCTAACGTATTTGTTAGACAGGACGTTAGTTTTCTCGGTACCTAGTCCACAAAAAAAACACCGTAATAGCACCTGCAATGTTACTCGTATGTTGCCCTGGTGCTTTTGGGGTGAAATTAATAACATCCTATCTAATAAACACATTAGCAGCCAGCACTAGACTGCAGGATCGGTCTTCGTGGAAATCCTTGGGGGAGGCCTTTGTCCAGCAGTGGACGTCTTTCGGCTGAAACGAACGAACTAGACTGCTGTGTTATGGGTGCTATTCGTGGACTAGGCTAGGTAAGTTTCGTGCAGGTGCTATTCGGACGGGTGCTGTAACTGGACTAGGTCTGAAAATTAATGAAAACACAACTTACTGAAACCTGTGCAAACTTTCAGATGGTGCGGAACTACAGAAAGCCACTTGTGGTGGTGGCCCCGAAATTGCTCCTACGTCTCGCTGATGCGGTCTCACCGTTGTCTGACTTCGAACCTGGCACTCACTTCCATCCAGTCATTGGTAAGTTAACCGCCAGAGATGATTCGAGATCGTTTCACTATAATCGTAAAGAATGAGAATACTAATAAGGCCTCAGCCTCGAATTTAGCGGGCAGCGGGGCGGCGGCGGTAGCGGCGCGGGAGCGGCAGGATCTTATGCGTAAAATCAAATAGACCGGTTCTCGAAAACAGCGGCGCGGGAGCGGGCAACGAGCGGGCAGCGCACTCCTTCTTTTACCCACAATAAATCGAGCGTTAGGAATAAATTTGAATCGAAATAAAATTGTCGCCGTTGTTCAGACATTTCGTTTGGGAATAAAAACAAATATCTCGACAACACAACCCCGAACACAACACTTCGCCGCTAAAGCGCCGCGCGAGCTGCCCGCTTGTTTCGAGAACGGGTCTGCGTTGCCCGCCCCGCTCCCGCGCCGCTGCCGCTCCCGCGCCGCTGCCCGCTACATTCGAGGCTGAGGCCTAACACTATACCGAATCGAAATTTGATTATCTGACTGAAGCAACTAATGACTTTGAAACAAAAGTTGTTAGCTTCTCTAAATTCTTTAATTAGTTTTCTGGATTAATCACCTACTAACTTCTGTTTAATCTTCACAACTACTTAAAGAACTTAGAAACCGAGGTCTTATAAAACTAAGATAGGCGTCTCATTAGATAATTGCTTCTCCAACTAGAGTCAAACTAATAATAAACTTTATCTGTGTCTCATAAGATTTAAAACACCTTACGCTGCCCCCTAGATTTAGTAGTCCAATTTTGGCCGTGTTCGGTGAAGTATACCCCGAAAGTATTATATTGCTGAAGGAACTTCGTGAATACTAAATAAGATCCTTCAGTAAATCTGCTTATTTACATGGGCTTAGTATCTCCGGATTTAAAAACTTGGTACAAATATTGTCGGCAAACACTACCAAGAAAATCGCTTTATGTTATTCGATGTAGATCGATTATTAGAAAAGAAAAGTGTTTATCATCTGTTTAGAAACTCGTAATTATTCCAATTGTTTCACTTATCGTAATCTTTATTCATAAATTATGTTAATATTAATAAACACCGAGCTATCATAAACCCCTACGCTCGCTGATTTGCGCAAAGGGGTCGATTCCAGGATATACGACTGTGATAACGTCCAAATTGTCAATTTTGTCGCTTCGATAAGCTTAATATCATTTCAGCGGCCGAATTAACTACGGCTATGAAATTGGTTTCCAACTTTGGAAGGCAATGTATTTACATAAATAATTAATATTTATTCTTGCTTATTCTATGTACCTATTCCGGATACTGGGAAACCCACAAGGGTAGAGACAGAACAAAGGCAAACTAAGTTTCTAATAATGAGAATGCAGGGAATTCTGCAAATCCTAGCCAATTTTAAAGTCTAGTAACGTTAATTAAGTTTCGAGATTAAGTATCTAAAAGGAAATACTTGGAACTTATCTCTATTGTGAAATACATGTAGTACTATGCGCTATTAATTGATACAATATTGTTTTTGTGATTTTTATTTATGATTATTTAGATTTTCAGCAAATTATCAACAAATGTACCAATAGTTAGCAAATCTCATTAAATCCGAAATAAAATCATATAACAAAGTTATAAATTCCAGGGGACAAACTAGCAGACCCTCTTAAAGTGAGAAGAGTGATACTTGTTTGCGGGAAGCACTACTATGAATTGCACAAAGAGAGAGTGAAGGCAGGCATCGAGGACGTCGCTATCGTGAGGGTGGAGGCCCTTAGCCCCTTCCCTCTACAGGGCCTGCAGAAGGAGCTGGAGAAATACCCTAATGCTAGAAGTAAGTTTGAAGACCGTCATACCTTTCTCTGCAGATATAAAGAAGATAAGCAATTAAGTGGCAATGGGTAGGGCACATAGTACGCAGAACTGACAACCGATGGGTCAGCAAGGTTCTGGAGTGAAGGCTGCCTACCGGAAAATGCAGCATGAGACGTCCACCCACAAGGTGGACCGACGACATCATAAAGGTAGCAGGAAGGCCCTGGACGCAGGTCGCTACCAATCGATCAACATGGAAATCATTGGGGAAGGCCTATGTTCAGCCATGGACGTCCTATGGCTGAAATGATGATGATGATGATAAAGAAGATAGCTGGCAGCGGCTGGGAGAATAAGCAGGAGATCGTGATTTTCGTTCCTTGTCATCCATTAATGGAGGGCTGTTTGCTAAGTGAAGGTAGGCATTGAGGACGTCGCGATCGTGAGAGTGGAGGCCCTCAGCCCCTTCCCTCTACAGGGCCTGCAGAAGGAGCTGGAGAAATACCCTAATGCTAGAAGTAAGTTTGAAGACCGTCATACCTTTCTCTGCAGATATAAAGAAGATAAGCAATTAAGTGGCAATGGGTAGGGCACATAGTACGCAGAACTGACAACCAATGGGTCAGCAAGGTTCTGGAGTGAAGGCTGCGTACCGGAAAACGCAGCATGAGACGTCCACCCATAAGGTGGACCGACGACATCATAAAGGTAGCAGGAAGGCCCTGGACGCAGGTCGCTACCAATCGATCAACATGGAAATCATTGGGGGAGGCCATGTTCAGCAATGGACGTCCTATGGCTGAAATGATGATGATGATGATAAAGAAGATAGCTGGCAGAGGCTGGATGAATAAGCAGGAGATCGTGATTGACGTTCCTTGTCATCCATTAATGGAGGGCTGTTTGCTAAGTGAAGGTAGGCATTGAGGACGTCGCGATCGTGAGAGTGGAGGCCCTCAGCCCCTTCCCTCTACAATGCCTGCAGAAGGAGCTGGAGAAATACCCTAATGCTAGAAGTAAGTTTGAAGACCTTTATACCTTTCTCTGCAGATATAAAGAAGATAAGCAATTAAGTGGCAATGGGTAGGGCACATAGTACGCAGAACTGACAACCGATGGGTCAGCAAGGTTCTGGAGTGAAGGCTGCGTACCGGAAAACGCAGCATGAGACGTCCACCCACAAGGTGGACCGACGACATCATAAAGGTAGCAGGAAGGCCCTGGACGCAGGTCGCTATCAATCGATCAACATGGAAATCATTGGGGGAGGCCTATGTTCAGCCATGGACGTCCTATGGCTGAAATGATGATGATGATGATAAAGAAGATAGCTGGCAGCGGCTGGAGAAATACCCTAATGCTAGAAGTAAGTTTGAAGACTGTCATACCTTTCTCTGCAGATATCTAAGAAGTTAGCTGGTAGCAGCTGGAAAAAATAGCGACAGGTCATAGGTAGAGTCCCTTGATGCTTTCGATCAGAAGGTGGATAAAACCATTGGCTGAAATGATGGCGATATCTTTTCATTCATTTAAAAGATGGGTCGCAACCAACTGAGCCGATAATAAAATATGTAGAGCCATTCTTCAAACAGCTATAACGTTCAGTTATTACGCCTCATAAATATTTCATGACCGGGCTACGTAGAGTATTCCCTGAGGTTTTTGTTGGATTCCTTTAGAGATCTTAAAATTTCGACTGATAGTAGCTAAGTTGGAGTACTTACTTCAGACCGGTCAGGAATAAAATTGAAACCAAAATTCATTACAGAATTCATATGGAGCCAAGAAGAACATAGAAATATGGGCGCCTGGACATTTGTTAAACCAAGATTTGAAAACTTACTGGGTAGAAAGGTTCGTATATTGTAGTAATCTCTTCAATATAAAATACTCATAATTAAATATCAAGGAAATAAAGCAGAGTATATTATCCTAAGTGGAATACGAATTTTATGCAAATTTCTTCGACTACAAATTCATTTTAGAATAGCAGAAGACAACGCCCTACTAAGATAAAGGGTTGACCTTCACTGTCCCAGATCGCTTTGCTTTAAATAAGTTATAATGCTATTCCCCACTGACCTGGGGAAACATTAAAGCTTATCATAAATGGATTAGTATTACATAAGTTAATTATTTTCAGTTGCAATACGCGGGGCGGTCCGAAGCCTCGACACCGGCCGTCGGCGCCTCCGTTCTGCACCGGAAAGAAGTCGAGCACATCCTTAGGGAACCATTGTACAATATCAAATGATCCTCCTAGGTACAGAAGAACGAATGTCGGCACATCAAGCTAATAGATTTTGTACTTTACGTAGTTGTAATAGGGTCGCTTTTCAACAAAAGTGTATAATATATAGTCTGGTGTGCTGGCGACAGTCTCTACGAAAATTACTACGTACGGAAGTTTCTAATTAACGGAAAATTAACTGACGGAGTGTACAAGTTTGGCTTTAAAGCCACCGATGTGAAGAGGCTATAGGTAAATAAAACTCTTTACTACCACTGCATTTAATGTAACTATGTATTTTACGCTAATGTGCCAATAATTAAGATGATAAAAAAGTTTAATCAAGTGGCGCCCAACGTGTTGCTGAAACTAACAATGTCAAAAACTTTTTCAGCCAAATGTGTATTATGATATGTAATGTATCTGAATGTAAATAAGTAAATATATTTTAGTATGTTTGTATTTTATTTGCATCAAACTAACTACTACGAAGACTTTCGGTGGCTAAATAATTTGTATTACCGAATAACCCTTTCATTCAATATCCCTTTGCTAACTAAATATATAGTTTATTGATGCTGTTCTCTGTAATTTTGCTTGAACTGAACTAAAATCATTTTGCTTCTAAAGTTCTAAGGTAATTAGTTATGATAGTTAAGTACTACTCGAAATGCAACCCAGCAATATCTTGCAACTAGGTATAACTAGAACTGCATTCGGAAATTTGCTTTAGCTCAGTTCAGTTCAGGACTTCAAAGAGTAGTGGACTCAAAACTCAAAACATTTATTTATCCTTAACTGTAGGAACCTAAGAAGAACAAGTGAAAAAACTATAATAAACTAGCGTGGCGCTTTACGCACTTGAGCGAGACAGTCAGTTCAGGACTTCAAAGAGTAGTGGACTCAAAACTTAAAACATTTATCTATCCATAGTTACCTTAACTGTAGGAACCTAAGAAGAACAAGTGAAAAAACTATAATAAACTAGCGTGGCGCTCTACGCACTTGAGCGAGAAAGTTCGTACACAAAAAAACTTTATTGTTATCTTAAATCTGTAAATTACTAGTTAAATAGTTTTAAAAAAATGGCCGACGACAATGATGGAGCCAAAAAAGGAAAAAAGAAGTCCAAAGAGATGGACATTCTAAGTCCTGCGGCGATGGACAACGCGTACTACGGGTGCCACAATGTGCAGGAGTTGCTTGAAGCACGCGGCTATCAAGCGCCAGGATTTGATAAGAAGAAGAAGAAAGAAAAGTAAACTTTGTGAGATACACTCTGGTTCAAAACATTCTTAGTTTTTTAACTTTCTTAAAATGTAATGTACATAATACACATCACATAAAACTAACGGCTTCCTATTTTAGATACTAACAACAGAACTACTTTCATTTGCCCAAAACCAAAGACACGTCGCTAGGAAATATGCCCTAAATTATTTAAAACTAACAGCACTATTTTTGTTCTGTAATATAATGAGGTGTCTAATAATACTGTTCCAGTCCACCACGTTCCAATTTACGCCCTAAACTGAGAAGGGCTAGTACCTACTATGGTGACTTTTAGAATACGGATAAACATCAATAATTATTTTTTAAACTTTCGTGTTCCATAATTTGATTGAAAGGTTGTTAAAAATAATTAAACATCAATAGACAGGTACTTAATTTGTACAAATAAATAAATTGTACGATGACTTAGCCATAACATTGGTTGGCACCAGCAGCTTTACGCTAATCAATTAACTAAGTAATGTTACCTATTAAAACGGTATTTAATTTCTCATAACCATTATTGAATCCACATGTAGGTACTCGTAGGTACAGTATCTAGAGTAATTAAGAGCTAGCTATACAATACATAATTTGTAATTATTAACACACCTGTGAGTGTGTGATCAATAAAGCCTATCGACAATCTCCACGGCAACAACCAAACACTGAAAAGCAAAAATCCAAATAATTTCGCATTCATAATGCCCGGCAAAGGAAAAGGGAAAAAAAAGGAGAAGAAAGAAGAAGGTGGGGACGAGAAAAAGGCGAAAAAAGGAGGTAGGGGGAAGAAGGGCAAGTCCAAAGGGCGGTGCAACGTTGATATGTTGACTGAAGCAGCCATGGACAACGTTTACTACGCCTGCCATAATGTCCAGGAACTACTGGCAGCTAGAGGATTCCACCCGCCAGACTTTACGAAAAAGAAGAAGAAGGGAAAGCGATAGTCTTAAATTGAAATCATTTGTTTTATAGATATGTATCATTAATGTTGTGTTAGTTCTTCAATATTGTTAAAATAGTAAAAGTTTAAACGTTGTGTTTTTTTGAACATATTATATCATACCAGTGTTCTATTGTCCTTGATGGGTTGATTGTCCAGGTATAAGCAGCCTGTGTGTTTGCCCTTATTCGCTGGGTGCGAAGTACTAGGTGGGGGTAACATAATCGATCGCAGCGTTCATGGTGGTCAAAAGTAGAAATAATGTAAGCTCTGTCATCAGATGTATCTGTCAATGGCAAAGCGATTCTACTTATTACATTTTAATATCATTAATTAATCGCATGAAAAGGGTCCTACTGGGAACTTAAATAAAAGAGTGGACTGTATTTCGATAGGGCTGGTTTAATAGCCGTTTACAATTTGGAAATAACTAGACTATACAACGTGGTAGTACAAAAATGAGTCACAGTAGTTGTTGTGCACAGATGTTTGCCTTATGATGAGAGCGTGAATTATTGAACTCTGCCCTTGTTTTGTGCTTAATTCTTTTACATCTCGGACTTGTCCAGCCAATACCAACAACTTTCCTTTAAATACGGTTTGTGGTTGGAATTTGATATTGTAACACTCACAAACCCGGTCTTCAAAATAATACTCATTTCGATCTGAAAACGATATTTAATTTATTACTAGCGATACAGGAACATTTAAATATATTTACTGTTATATAATGAAACCGTTAAAGTAGCTTTTTCTTTTTGTTTTACTGTAAAACTACAACTATAAATGAAGTAAACAAACCCTGACACAATCAAAATTAAACACACTTTTTGGACTTACCTCATTTGATTTGAATGACCAAAATGATTTCAAAACCTTTTTTCCACCCAAATCGTGGTATCACAACAATTTATTAGTTGAAAATATTTGTTATTTTTCATTTCGATATTTTTTCACAAATATACGACCTATGAAAAAAATGAATACGACCTAAATGTCAATGTGACAGAGCCCACAAAGTTGTGGACGCTAGTTGGCGCTGTAATCGTGCACAGAGCCAATAAATTGATTAACTTAATAGCATTAGCAATGACGTAGCCGTAGCGTTTTGGGGACTTATCTGGGGACGCACATTGGACGCCTATTCTTGAGGGTAAAATTTTATTTTTTGTACGGAAAAAGTATTTACACTTTTACTATTGGTGACAAAAATGATTATGTCAAAAACAATGACATAAATACAACATCAACATGTAAAATAAAATTTTAGGTAAAAATCTCAACATGTACGTTAAATTTAAAAGAGAAGTGAGTCCAGAATATCTCAGGTTGGTAACATATTACAATTTTAAGAGTTTCTTTAGTGTAAAAGACTTTGAAGTCTCACCTTTGACGCCCGCTTCCTCAAGCACATCTCATTAATTTCCTTTCAAGGTAAACCAGAAAAATTTAAAGTATCCTACGGCTTCGTAAATTCTGAATCTTTTTACATCTCAAAAGTTATGCCTACACAAAAATATTTAAGATATTTTGTGAAAAGAACCAGATGTGTTGTTTACTCTCGTAGCTCGAACTAAGTATTTTATACGAGTAGGTACTAGTTTTTTATTTTATTCCTACTACTATGAGGTGAGGCTTCACACTCCTGCCATTTTCCGGTAGCGCCTGACGAACCAAAATGGCGGTCCCAGCAGTGGGCATAGACCTAGGCACGACGTACTCGTGCGTGGGCGTGTTCCAGCACAGCAAGGTGGAGATCATCGCCAACGACCAGGGCAACAGAACCACGCCTTCGTATGTCGCCTTCACTGACACGGAGAGGCTGATCGGAGACGCAGCTAAGAACCAGGCAAGTGCTTCATCATCATCATTTCAGCCACAGGACGTCCACTGCTGAACATAGGCCTCCCCCAATGACTTCCACATCGCACGGTTGGTAGCGGCCTGCATCCAGCGCCTTCCCGCTACCTTTATCAAGTCGTCCAAATTAATGAACCAATGAAAATTGTCTTACCGTCCCGAAATTTAGGTCTCAGCCTGAAAATCTCAGGATTTCTATGAAATTATGAAGTTTAAATTTGCTCACCTACTTAAAGGTACGGTGCTACAGGAATTTTACTCACATGAAAACCGTTACCTATTAATAAACTCTACTTTTTTGTTGACTCTTCTTCCACCCAAAAAGGTTTTGTAAGGTTGCAAAACTTTTTAACAAACAAAGCTTTTACATGGAACCTCTGCGTACAAAATGCATCAAACAAAGACTTCGTTTAGGTAAGAAACAAGTTTCGAGTTGAAGCACGATTATAAAGTTTCAGCATCTAAATTGAAACGCCCTTTGAAGTATCTGTTGGAACATAGTTTCGTCTTTAAAACTAGAATGTAGAGCGATCGTTGACGGAACTATTAAAACTTCATTATTATCTTCGAGGGCACTTTAACAAAACTAATTGTAACAATAACACTAAAAGTTCTGACAGATTTTCTGAGAATACCTAACAGAACCCTCAAAACAACATGATAGATTTTCAATTTGAGGATATTATTATATATTTCCATATTCCATTTTACAGGCAGCTATGAACCCCAAAAACACCGTTTTTGATGCTAAAAGACTAATAGGGCGAAAATTTGACGACCCAAAGGTCCAGCAAGACATCAGGAACTGGCCATTCGAAGTAGTTTCAGAAGGCGGAAGACCAAAAATATTAGTGGACTACAAAAATCAAAAACGAAGATTCACTCCTGAAGAAATATCTTCTATGATTCTAACAAAGATGAAAGAAACAGCAGAAATGTATCTTGGAGGAACAGTAAAAGATGCTGTTATTACAGTGCCAGCTTACTTCAATGATTCTCAGCGCCAAGCAACTAAAGATGCAGGAGTGATTGCAGCTTTGAACGTTCTGAGGATCATTAACGAACCCACTGCTGCTGCTCTTGCTTATGGTTTGGACAAGGACTTGAAAGGGGACAAAAATGTTCTCATTTTTGATCTCGGAGGTGGCACATTTGATGTCTCAATTCTCCAAATAGCTGAAGGTTCATTATTCGAAGTGCGGTCAACAGCGGGAGACACTCATTTGGGCGGCGAAGATTTTGATTGCAGAATGGTTGATCATTTTGCCCAAGAATTTGAGAAAAAGTACAAGAAAAATATTAAGGAGAATCCAAAAGCTCTCAGGAGACTTCGAACGGCTTGCGAAAGGGCCAAGAGAACTCTCTCGTCCAGCACTGAAGCCAGTTTAGAAATAGACGCATTGCACGACGGTATAGACTTCTACTCTAAAATCACAAGAGCTCGCTTCGAAGAGATGTGTTCCGACTTGTTCAGGCAGACGCTCGGGCCAGTTGAAAGAGCTCTAAAAGATGCAAGCCTAAATACTAGAGAAATACACGATGTTGTTATGGTCGGTGGTTCAACACGTATTCCTAAAATACAGAGGCTTTTGCAGGTATAAAAATAATGTTTATAACATCAAATATTTTCAGGGGCAATTTATATTGAATAGGTAGATTAATATTGCCTGTAATGTATTTCAGGAATTCTTTAGCGGCAAAACGCTTAACCTGTCCATCAACCCTGACGAAGCAGTTGCCTACGGCGCAGCTGTCCAGGCTGCTATTCTGACCGGCTCTAAAGACACGCGAATACAAGATGTCCTATTAGTGGATGTAACCCCACTGTCCCTTGGGATTGAAACCGCTGGAGGGGTCATGACGCGTTTGGTGGAAAGAAACACGAGAATACCTACCGCACAGAAACAAGTGTTTAGCACGTATGCTGACAATCAACCTGCAGTGACAATTCAGGTAAATAATAAACTTGCAGTTTTTTCCATCTACAAATGAAACTAGACAACCTGTATTGACAATCTTATTGGTTATCTGCAGATTTACGAAGGAGAAAGAGCGATGACGAAAGACAATAATTTGCTCGGCACGTTTAACTTGACTGGAATACCACCTGCTCCAAGAGGAATCCCACAAATTGAGGTTTGAATCTCACACTCATATTGCGCCTTTAATAAGCATATTTTAATCACTTCTAAAGTTTAAATTATTTGGTGTTTTCAGGTAACTTTCGACATAGATGCCAATGGTATTTTAAACGTGAGCGCTCAAGACAAAAGTACAGGCCGATCAGAACAGATAACCATCTCCAATGACAAAGGTCGTCTCAGTAAAAAGGAGATTGAGAAAATGCTCAACGAAGCTGAGAAGTTCAAGTCAGAAGACGAAGCTATTCGGAAGAAAGTCGAAGTTAGGAATCAGTTAGAGGGCTATTTATTTGGATGTAAAACGGTAAGTGATATAAATGAAACTTTTCATAACGAAATGAGTAAAATGTTATGTTGTGTAAATAATTAAACTATTACGACGGGTCTATAGTTGTTACATTTCACGTTAATCTTGGCCGTTAATAAGCCACCAATGGGGATGTTGCCTGGGTCAAAAAGCAAGAGTTTTAATTAGTCCGTCAGTTAACTTATCAAAAAATACTTTACACGTATTTTTCACTTTTTCAAACTAATGAAAATTTAAAGAGATATAGCGCCCCAAAGTTCATAAGAAGAGGCCCGTGACGTCAACGCTTGCTTAAAAATGCCGCACGTTGTGACGTCGTGCGCAACTTCAACGCACCATAACTATGTAATTATTTGTTAGATTGACAAATAAAATTATATGTGTCCAATATTTTTTGATATTAAACATTACGGACTAAAAAAATTTTTTTAGGCAACTAGCCTATTGCTATAAATGGGCTTGCTTGCTCTCTGAAGCACAGAAATGCCTTGAACGGTCTCAATCGAGTCTGGAATACCTATTCTAAAAGCATTACGTAGAAATTTTAACCATCCTTAACTCAACAGGCAGCGGAAAACGCAAGCAGCCGGCTGACAAACGAAGAAAGAACAGCCGTGCTCAACGAGTGCAACGACCAGCTCCACTGGCTTGAGAGCAACCCTGACGCGTCCAAGGCGGAACTGGAGACACGGCTGCAACGGGCTCAGAAGATCTGCCAGCCAGCGATGATGAAGCTGCATGGAGCATTGGGAGGAGGTGGCCCTAGCTGTGCTCGACCAGGGTCAGGGGGGCCAAGAGTTGAAGAATTGGACTAAATTTTAACAGATTTGCTGACGTAAATTGCAGCGACTCGATTCCGTGCTCTAAGCGTGTCAAGGGCTCATAAGAAATCTGCTAGCCAGCAATGATAAAGCTGCATAGAACATTGGCAGGAGGTGGCCCTAGCTGTGCTCAACCTGGGTCAGGGGGGCCAAGAGTCGAAGAATTGGATTAAATTTTAACAGATTTGCTGACGCAAATTGCAGCGACTCGATTCCCTGGTCTAGGCGTGTCAAGGGCTCATAAGAGATCTGCCAGCCGGCAATGATGAAGCTGCATAGAGCATTGGCTTAGCTGCACTCGACCAGGGACGGGGGAGCCTAGAGTCGAAGAATTGGATTAAGATATATGAGATTTTCTGCATAGCAACAACTAATCGTGGTGAGGCAGACTCAAAATATCTGCCAGCCAGCGATGATGAAGTTACATTAGGTGGAGAAGATTCTGCTACCAGTGTCAGAGTGGCCTAGAGTCGAGAAATTGGACTGAGACATTAAAGATAATGCTGAATTGCAACAATAAATCTTGGCATATCAAAGGCTTAGAAAATTTGCTATGATGAAACTGCATGGAGCATTGAGAAGGCTTTAGCTGCCTAACGCCCGATTCCCATATTCAATCCTTGTCCAAATCCGGATTACAACATCAAATTGAATTCAGTTTTAGATTATATTTCCAAAATTTTCGATGCATTTACACTTTAATATTGTTTAAATAGTCTTATAAACAATATAAAAATGTAAAAACATCAAAAACCGCAGTTATTTTGGCCAAAAACATATTAAAATTTGACAGTTGACAATCCAAATCCGTATAATTTGGATTAGGATTGAATATAGAAATCCAGCATAAGTCGAAGAAGGACTAAGATATGAAAGATATGCTGAATTTAATATTGTAACGACTAGATTCACTCTCAGTCGAAGGTTTCCAAGATTTGTCAACCTGCGACGATGAAACTCAACGTTTTAGGCGATGGTGATCATAGTTGAGTTAAGCCTGTTTTAAGGGACCTGATGAAGTAGACTTGGAATATCGAAGGTTGAAATCGGAGCAAAGCTGGATTACGCTCACTTGGACGCAAATAAAAAATATACCTAAAACTAGACCACAAGCGTCGTTTTGATCCTGACGAGCTGCCATTGAAATTCAAATTGAAACAGTTTTTAACGTCACAAGATAGCACACGCCACTGTTATTCAGTATATTTTTCTACAAATTTTATATAAATTTTTATGCGTCCAGATTTATCAATCAAATTATGAAATACAAAATATATTATAACACAAAACTACATTATTGTTTTATTGTATGAAACAAAAACACAATATTTTTTATAAAATTATTTATTACAAAAATATAACAACATGTCCGAGCATTAAATATTTGGTGACTAAAGCTAAAAAAACTAATTGTGCATAAGTTACCTACCTACTTTAAATTATATTTTACATAGGTTTTATATCTGAAAATGTTTTAATCTCGAATTTCTCAATTTTATGAGTCAATGTGTCTCCTATCCTCCTTAGTAAATAAAAAAGGATAGTAACAAGCTGTCAAATAAAACCAGGAATCAGACCAGCATCGCAAGGATTTTTTTTACAAATAAATAACAAAAACACAATATAGTTACATTCTATCGACAGCCTGTATTTAGGTCTTTTTTATTCACAAAAAAGCAAGAGTTTCAGTATAATTCTACAAATCGCAGTGCACTCCCAAAAAAAAACTTTTAGATAAAGTTGCTGTATAGGTAAATATTTACCATCAAAAATGACACACACTTTTATTATAATAATATTCACTTATAAATAAACCATACATAAGATATGCAAACTTGAACGAAAAGATTTGTGTTAATTCTTGTCGATTATGCCTGCATTAGGAAAAACTTCATAATCGTGCCATTTAACATCTGGATGTAATAAAAGGAAATTCCAGGCAATATAAGAAATAATAAGAATTCTTCACACGTACTTATTCAAATCCCTTTTTTCCAACTTGTAAGAATATAGGGTGTAAGGGACAGAAGACTGGCAAAACTTAAATATTTAGTAGTTTTTTAAAACGACACGACATCTTTAACAGATTATCCGACAGTGACTGAAATCACACCTTGTTGATAGATCAAAATCTGACTTAAATATTTTAAATTATTGCCAACTTTTCACTTACACACCATATATTTCACTGACTATACCTTTCCACGCAGCAGAAAAGAATTTTAACGTCATGATTAATTACATTAAACTACCCATAAAACAATACTCAAGATTAAGGAATTAATTTATTCCACTAAACATCCAATAGGTAACTTTTACTATCTACTTCAAAATAGTCTTAAAATACAATCACCTTACTAACGGAAGTGGCTATAAACATAGCAGAATTTATTATTTATAACATACAATTAATTTGATCTAACAACTAATTCGATGTGTGTTTGCTTTATGATTAAATGCTAGCTTTGTGTATTTGTTTATGGCAAAGTGTTACTATTAAAAAATATTTTTGTGGCAACACTAACTTCTTATGAGTACAGTCAGCGTCAAATAGTCCGTGACACCCAAAGTGGCCAAAATGTGTACAACCCCCAATTTGTAATAAAGACGTGTGGCAAACTGTTTGGCTATAGATCGTTTCATCCACCAAGACGCGCCCCACCATTCTTCCACTAATGTTTGAGTGTTATCGGTACACGCTAAATTATGCACACGCACACTACAATAATGACGCTCGGATTGCTCGGATTACACTCCCCCACTCCCCGCACCCCGTGCTTCCCTCGACCTAAAATTGGTGGAGCGCGTCTTCGTGGATGAAACCACAGAATAATAATAAGTACTACGTACAGAAGTTTTACTTCGCGAAGGTACCTATTTAAAAAAATGTATGCTCAATGTCATTAACAACATGGTGTAATTTAGCCTGTCTCAAGAGTCAAGCACCATTTTGTTGACAAACGTCAGTGATCGGCACTGCGCCGAAGGTGGCCGAAGCTATAGGGCTGACTTCTTCGGTAAAATGATGTGACGTGAGGTGCCAAACTGCGGAAAATGGCGGAGGAAATACATGATTTAGCATGAATTATCATGAATAATATTAACTACTTATTTACCTCTCAGTGTCTTGAGGCAACTTAAAAAAGTACATTCTGTGTTTTTATTATTATTTAGGCAGTTAAATACTCCACAGTATTTAGTACACCATTTTCTTTATTTTCTTCCATTATACACAAGAATACGCGTGCGTGAGTCAATGTTCGCTCGTATGTGAGGCCTTGTCAAATAGTATCCTGTAGGTGGGCCATCGTGCGTGTTTTGTTTTCGATGTAAACTCGCGGAGATGAACAGGCCTGATGAAACGATCTATACTTTGGGTGTCATGAATTATTTGACGCTGACTGTTACCTACTAAAACGGTGAAATGTATTTATTAACATACATTGTTGTCATGGTATGATACTTTCAATTTCTTTCTACCTCATCAATACCAAGTACGAGTATATTTTAAAATAGTACCGCAAAATTAGCTATCATAAAACACAATTATTGTGATTTAAAATTTTAAAGCCTAATATTACTTAATACTTATATACCCCCTATATTTAAGATATCCCATTTTTGTTCATTCTAATCAAATCAAAGCATCAATTTGTACATAAAGGATTTTATACATTACTTTGAACTACTGTTTCAATGATAAAATGCATTCACAATACTTAACGTTCATAATTTATTAATAAATAAGCAATTCATTAATTAAGGCTTGCAATCGCTATTTGTTTAAGGCAAATCCTATTCAAATCCATGGTTTCCTTCCCTAATAATTGTAACAGGAATTTAACGACCAATTTATACACGTTCATTTGGAATATCATTTTCAAATAATAAAAAATAAAGAAAACTATACCATTGTAAATAGCGTACGCGCACATTTCGTTTTCAGTCACTGGAAAAGTACCAAATTAACCACAAGTACCAAATTCTCCAGACTCTGCTTTGGAAACTAGCCTTGCATAGGGTCTGCTCAGTCATTGTGATTATTGTAGTTTCACAGGTCATTACATTGTTCTATATAACTTAAAAATAACCACCAACATCATAAGAATACCCCACATCATATAGTCCCCGTGCCAAATAAAATCTAAATAATAATCACAGAATCGGAACATAAAGTACTTACTACCGTATCGTCAGTTATGTTCACAAGTATCATAGGGCTTTCTTAGCCAGCTTCTCGATGAAATTAGTCTGGATAATGTCCGCTCTGAAAAAGAAGCAAAAATACATTTAAAATTCTTTATTATCCTGATTTACAACTAACTTAACTAAATCTCCACATCACAACAAGGAAGGCCATCGTATAATTTGCGCACAGCATACGCAAATGAATTACATCAGTTTATCTATTTGTGAAAAAGAGGAAAGGTTGAGAAAAGGTGAAGCATAAAATATGTACATACTCAGTGGTTTTTTCTTCAAAAAATATGTAAAAATAAGAGAAACAATACCTAGTCTATAAATATTCTGAAATAGGTAGTAATAATCTAGTGCCTACTCACTAGTAATTTTCACCTAATAGGTATGATCTATGTGACGGTGCTACAACGTCAATCTTTACAAATGTGTGTGCATGAATTTTATGTTTGTACTATTGGTCTAGATGTCGGTCTACATACATATACATATACATAATATGGTAGTTACGTTTTTTCGGGCTCCGTCAACGCGCATTTCATAGAAATGGAAGGCGCGATGTACGCAAATTTTTTGCAATCAATTCATCTATGCGCGTCAATGGCGCTTGAAAAAAAGGTGGTTTGCATGGCGCGGTGCAAATAATATTCAAGGATATTTATTTATTCTGCTATTCGCTAGTTATATTATTGGCAGGCAGGTAGCTAAAAGCTCATGATAGGTCCCGTTATTTGATGTTTATTGTCCGTGTCAGGCGACAAACAAAGGTATGAAAAGATGTGCATCTTTTCATACCTTTGTTTGTCGCCTGTCATCCGCTTTGCAATGGAGGGAAGTCGAACCTTAACTTCGAACTCCTCCTATGTTCTTCTGATTAATTTCGTTGCGGGTCTAATGTTAGTTTAACTTTCCCCCGTGACAAACTTGACCTTGACTGGTTGGGTTTTTATTGACGGTCAACCTGTAGATCCTGGCTGCACAGGAGTTGCAGCGGTGTGAAAGAGAGATGGGAAAAGTCCCGTATTCGCTAGTTACTCACTTAGTGCTGGTGACGGTGGAGATAAGGTTGATGATATAACGAGGGCAGACGTCTTCATGCATGACCCGAGCGTGGAACAGCAGTCCTTGGCATACACAGTATAGCAGCTCGACCAGCGGCCAGTGAGCTGGGATGGTGCCGTTGCGGTAGCCCCATGACCCGAGGATCTGTTGGGAATATCAATACAATATCAACAAATTGTGTCATCATCATCAGGTCATATAATCATCACTGCAAGAGGCACATGAACATTTTGTCCTAATTCCTCAGCACCAGCCCATATGTTGTTCCGAAGCGGTGGTAGGGAAAGCTATATTTGAGACGTGTATAAGTGCCCTGGTCGTCTTGGGCCTTACTGAATAAACATTTTTTTTATTTGTTATTCATATTTTAATAGCTTTAAAATCAGTAAATAGATGGTTGATTTCACAAACTAGACTAAATATGTATGCAAATTGACTGCTGGCGTTAGGTCAGGTCACCTACCTTATACATACTCATCATAACTGTACATGTCATTCTGCAATTATCAAGTTAGCTTTATATAAATAAATACCTGGAATACATACCTGCAATGCAGAAGTAATCGGTCCTATTGAAATTGCTGTCGAAGGAGACGCCCTGAAGGCAGCCCCGGCGAGGAAACCCGCGGGCAGAGCGTATAGCGCGCTATCTCTGCCTTGCGACCGACACAGCAGACACACTACTAACTGTAAACAAGTTATTTTCTTAATTATGATGCAGGTCAGAGACATTTGCAAATGTTTGTACAAATATTTTTTAGTGTGAAAAGTTGTTTAACAGTTCTGTTGCGATAATTATTTATTCTCGTCAGTGAATTTGTCGTTCTTCTTTGCAAAACTGTTAAAAAAATATTTGCGAAAAATGCATGAGAACATAATATTTGCAAAGTATTAACTAACATGACATTCATTTGTGCATGTGTTTGTGACAGGCATATTATTATGAACACACACAGTTTGAAATTGATCATTTTCTAAGTAAATCGATGACTGGTGCTCATTAAGAAATTCATTAAATCTGACCAACATAAAAAAAACTTACCCTATAGATACCGATGTATCCACCGAAGAAGAGTCCCAGTTTCAAATGAGACATCTTCAGGGACTTTAAAGCTTTAGTCGGAGTCAGGATTTTGGGCAGGATGGTCCGGACTATCGTCATCGCACAGCCGACGCCGAACAGTTGTGCTGTCCCCTGATACATTTTAAAGACTTAGTATCAACAATTTTTAGTAAAAATAATAGCTCTTATTACAAATCCTTAAGCTTCAAGACGCTATTGTATTTGCGCTCACCAGTGCCACTGGCGAGTAAGGTTCTGTCACTCGCTAGATAAAAGCAGTCTAATTTATTGGGTTTACTACGCACAGCTATTTACTTTGTGAATAATTAAAAACCTTCAATATATAATTAATGCAAGGTTCACTGTGAGGGCAGGCAGGACTTTTTCCTTCGATACCAGTCATTGGCTTTCCAACTTCTTTCGAAACTCGCGGTGGGGTGAAGAACCTTTAAAACAAATAAATTGCTATAAAGTAAGAAATTACAAATACAAATCTTCATAACATAGTTTCAATAACACATACCAGAATAGTGGCGTCCGTTTCTCATTTTCTCTGTCAAGCCTGAGTAAATAGAAGAAGATGGCACTTCCCATCATAAAGATGAGTGTCTCTTTTCCAGGTGATCGCCGCAACCATCCCTTCATTTCTAATGTACGAAGCCAATATTCAAATACCTGTTAAAATGAAATCAGTTTATTCTTATAACTTCTTTTTGGTTTAGGGCTATATTTCACCGGGACACCATAGCGGCGCAACCAGTCGCCGCTACCAACAAAATGTATACAGCTTTGCGCAACTAAACGGACACCAGGTGAGTAACTCTCTATAGAGCTGTATACGTTTTGTTGGTAGGGCGACTGGTTGCGCCGCCATGGTGTCCCGGTGAAATATAGCCCTTAGGGTAAATCTCAAAATTATAAATTGTACAACAGCAACACTATAGCACATACATGCCCTATCACAGCTGCATAGTCACATTGCTTACAAATGAGCTTTGTCCTCTTAGTGAGCTGCCACACTGGCGGACCGCAAGCGTTGTCAAAGCGGAGCGGCCACGCTGCGAACACGCCGCGTGTGCGCGTCGAAGACGACGTCCGCAACGTATTCGCTGCACAGCCGCGACTACTTCGCCGCGTGTTCGCTGCGTGGCTGTTCCGCTTTGAATCTGCCAGTGTGGCATGGCCCTTAGTGTCGTGCACCAGACAGCTTACATTTCTGACGTTAACTTACCAAGTTTACAAAGAGGTTGGCCACTAACACTCTTCTGTAAGGAGGTTCGAAGTAAACTGCTAGCCCACTAATGGTACAAGGCAACAAGACTGTAGTATAGTAGCTGAATTGACTGAAGAACAACTTCCTGTAAAGAAAATCAATCATTGACGATTATTTCTTGTAGTCTTCAATATGACATTATATGTATGTTAGATGTTTAATATTTAACCCTTATTAAATATTATATTTATTACCTAAATATGCAGTTTAATGTGACAAATGAGCTTCCAACCGTCAATCCAAAAATGCCTGATTTGATATACATTTTTAGATGTTCAATCACATCTTTCTTTTTCAGCTTTTTACCTCTCATCAATATTTGGATCTGAAATAAAGTAAGTTACTTATTTATTTAAATAAAATCAGACCTGCAGAATATGTTAGGGCTGTTAACTGGCTTTTTACTTCTGTGGAACAAACACATATACTATTGATATCTATTCAATATCCTAAACTCTGATTTTTAATTCGACGGAATTTTGACATTTCAGAAGTGTTGCAAGCATTGAAACATTCCCACTAAGAATGGAGAGCATTTTCACAAATTAAAAAATAATCCTTTCTTGAATTTAAGGTTTCAGTTGAAAAACTAAGGCTTAAAAATGTACTGATCATTTCAAAATGGTTATTTGAATTTTTATTATCATATTTTTGAAGTTACAAAAAAAATTGGGAAATTATTTTTCTATTACTGGACTCCCTGGCCAATAATCCATGGGTTACAAACCTTTTTTATGAAAATCCTTTTGTTAATAAAATCTTAGCTTCATAAAATAATCAATTTAACAAGATGCCAATTTTATAATCCAAGTTGATTATGATGACGATAATGATGGTTGATGATCAATACATATTTTCGTTTATGATAATATGTTATTTTACTGTGTTAAAAACACGTTTTTTTTCTATTTAATCTCTAAAATGTACATAATAATTAGTGTACATTGATTTCACAAAACAAACAATAGTTCATTCTTGTAAGTTGTACTTGATGAAATTTCATTTCATATTATTTATTAATAATTCAAAGCAAAAAAGGCTTATTACCTCTGAATTGTCAAAAAATGACAGCTGTCAGAATTCCGTCGAATTAAAAATCGGACTATAGGTTCCAGTAGGCCTCAAGGAGACTTCACCGGAGGTTTCACTAGACTTAAAATAGCTTTAATAACATATTGCATGGAATGTAATACATATATCGCAGTAGGCATATGAGCAATACTCCTAGTATTGCTTATACACCCTTATGGCTTAAAGCCCACGATATGTAGTCAAATCAATAAGGAAAACCTAAGATAAAACAAAATAGGTCATCCATTTGATAGTAATATTGATTTTTAAATTATACATTGTTCTACATACTGTAATCAATAAGGTATTAGAATCTTATCTTGCTTGGATACAGATAACTAATCTATATCAATGGCTTATGGTGTCTCCCAGAGACTTTTTTGGTTGAATACTAATAAAATGGTTGATTTTATGACTAACAAAAACAATTTACAAGAGAGCAGCACATTACATGCATATTATTGTCCCTTACTCTCTCCATCTATTTACTGAAATGTATTTACTCCTAATCTTTTGACTACAAAAAATGTTTCTCAACAATTTGACCTGAATTACTGGTCAAATTATTTATGTAAATGTGAAAGTTTATGAATGTTTATTACATAATGCATCATGAACAGCTGAATAAGTGTAGCTATTTTTCACTTAAATTGACATGTCCTAATTGCCCTAGATACAAATAAGGTTACATCTTAAGACATACAATTTTAGTCTTCACAAAAACAATAATAAATAATACTGATAGAAAGAAAGAACATTACTCTTTTTATATAAATTATATAAACTTATTTCAACAAGTCTAGCTTTAAACGATAGTACTTACGACATAAACCATGGCATAAAATTTGTAACTGCCTCTGATACAGCTCCATAGCATTGAACGAGTTCCATCGAGGCAAGTGTCGGTCCACGGATGTATAAGAGAACGACATTCACAACTGCTACAAGCTGTTTCAAACGCGAATTTGCTAGCCTCCACCATTGTATTATTAAGACCTTTTTTAACTTTCTTTCTTACAACGCAAAATAGGTACAAATACAAGATATCACAACACAGTGTTTGGAAGACAAATCTTCGATACCACTTAAGTTAAATGCATTACAAGCATTCGCATCTTCGGAATCCCGAATATTGTTAAATTTTGTAATGATATTATAAATTAAAATCGAAAAATGTGTCCGACTCTCTGTTCATAGTAATTGACAGATTTTTGACAGTTTTCGGCCACCACAATGACATTGACAATTCAAAAATTTTGTTTGATCTACTAAACTACTTCTGGGAAAAGCGCGGGAAACGGCGAACTGAGTAGGCGTCTTTTTTTGGCTTTTGTAAAATTAATTTGAATTAAGGATCAAATAAGTGGTGTATTGTATATATTTTGTTACTTTTTATCTGTATTTACGTAGTTTTTGTGTAATTTCATCAGTTATTCGGTAAGTCATTGCATTTTGATTTTTTCGTGATGTGTGAACCTGACGACCCTGGGGGAGGCGTAGTCCCCCAGGCGTCCAATTTTGTTACGATTTCTAATAATTTAACCGATATGGAAACCGATGGATCATTATTTGACACGGATGGGTCTGGAAAGAATGTAAATTCAAAGAATAAACGTAAACGTTCCTCTGTGCAAAAAGTTTGTAAACACTGCAACAAAAAACGGAGAAGGAATCGAAAATCTAATTTAGGCGGCACTGCTAATGAATTTGAATGCCAATGTATTAATGAACTTACTACTCTAACGCAAACCGCTTCAACTCCTATTGATTCTTCGCAAGTAGGTGATACACTTGTACCAGGTCAAAAGACTAGTGAAATTTTAGGTGCTAGTGAAACACGTACTCCTGTAGGAAGAGACCTTTATGTAGCTACTGACTTAGCCCCTTACACAGTTCATGTGCAAAAAGAACAATCCTCTCCAAACGAAAATTGCACCTTACACCCCGTATCATTTGGGCATTTTCTCAAAAGAAACAATATTAAAAACATTGTCAATGGCAGTCTTAAAAGGATAGGTAGGAACAGAATTTCAATTGCATTCTCTAAATTTGAGGATGCCAACGCTTTCCTTAACAGTAACTTGCTGAAATCAAATACTTACAAAGCATTCATACCCACATTTAATGTGACACGGATGGGAGTCATCAGAGGTGTACCTGTTAGCTGGAGTGATGAGGATATTATGAATAATATTAGTGTTCCTACAGGATGTGGAAATATAATCAAGGTAAGGCGCTTAAAGAAAAAGACAACTTCTATTGGCAAAACTGAATTTTTGCCAATTGAAACTGTCGTAGTGACATTTGATGGACAAATTTTGCCAAAAAGAATATTCCTTTGCTACAACTCTCTTCCTGTGGACCTGTATATTTACCCCACAATACAATGTTTTCAGTGCTGCCGATATGGACATGTTAGGAGTCAATGCCGTTCGTTAGCGAGGTGTTTTAAATGCGGAATGGGACACACTGGTGACACTTGTGATGTTGACGAAGAAAACATAACCTGCTTCTTGTGCTCTGGTCTTCATATGGCCACGAGCAGGAAATGTCCTGAATATGTTAGGCAAAGAAGTATCAAAGAATCCATGGCTAAAAGCTGCATAACTTATTCAAAGGCACTAAAATTACATCCTCCGATATCAAAGTCATTTGCTGATGTTTTGGTATCGGGGCGTTCTGGCCAACAAAATTCCTTGATTCCTCTCAGCCCACAGCAACCGCATACTAATAAACAAAACACTTTAAACACCTCATATAAAAAAACAGTTCTCATAAAGCCTAGAACACCGCATAGGCCTGGTAAAGGTTATGATCGTCATGAACACGAAACACTAACTAAAGACTACAGTACTCCTATCTCCCCCAGTAGAAGCATTCTTAATAATGATAATGATTCAACTCATGATTCAAATAGTTCACTTTCTAACCTCTCTATTCGAGACCTTATCATTGCGCTTATCACATCTTTGACACATAACAACAACATATTACCGTCCAACGTTGCCATACCGAAAAATGATGTACTAGTTAATAATATTTCTACTGTTTATGGGGAAAAAGTCCCTAATAGTGCAGTGGAATTGCAGGAGCATTAATCATAAGAAAAGCGACCTAAATTATATAATAAATTCTTTAAATCCGTTTATAATAGCTCTACAAGAAACTTGGCTTCGGCCTGACTCTATTTTTAAAATTTCCGGTTTCTCTTGTATTCGAGAAGACCGCTTTGATAACTACGGTGGGGTTGCCTTACTTATAAGGCACCCAATGCCATTTGTACATATTCCTATTCCGCAGCATATAGATGAACCACGCTGAACTGTCCCACCAAACTCAATGACAGGGAGGCGCTACCATCGTTCAACTATATGGTTTTCAACATGGCAAAAATCGGAACCAGCGATCCGGTATTGACGGTGGCGCCCCACTGTCAATGTCATCGATAGGACAGTTCACTATTTTGGAACTATAGTAATGATTTTTCGATTATCGCTGCTTCTGTAAATAATATATCTTTTGTTTCTATATATGTTCCACATCCCTCAACTTCTATTTATGATGAAATCGAACCAATTTTGAGTGTAATACCTAAACCTGTTGTAATAATGGGGGATTTTAACGCTCAACACCAATCTTGGGGAAGCACTACTTCTAACCACTATGGAAATCGCATTCTTGACTTTTTGGATAGAAATAATTTATGTTTCTTGAATACTGGAAATCCTACACGGCGCACCCTTCCTGACGAGGGGGTAAGTGCTCCTGACCTCACAATCTGCAATCCCAGCCTTGCGTCCTCTCTAACGTGGTCGACCTTACCTTCTACATACGGAAGCGATCACTATCCGATAACAATTACCTTTCCAACTGACCAAAAAATATCTCCCACTCGCCCTCCTCGACTAAAGCATAAATTGCAAAACGCTGATTGGAATTTATTTAAAGAAAGAGTTCAAGAAAAGATTTCGTCTTTGCCTTCTATAATAAATTCCAATCATAACGAATGTGCAGAGGCCTTAGCTTCGTTATTATTAGAGACAGCTGACGAAACTTTCCCCTCGAAAAATCCTGCTCGTAATAAATTACCTGCTCCCCCTTGGTGGGACTCTGAATGCTCTGACGCTATCAAAGAAAGAAAGGCAGCTGAGAAAAAGTATGTTTCGGACTCGACCGAAGAAAATTTTGAATATCTTTCGCAAGTTACCGCTAGTACTAGAAAACTCTTTAAGCAAAAGAAATGGGAAAGTTGGAAGAATTTTTGCTTTTCCATCTCTCCGGATACTCCTTCATCTGCAATTTGGTCGAACATTAGACGATTTAGGTCAGCTTTTAAGGAATCCACCCCAAAAGTTCTCCCTACATCATTAACTGATAATTTTTTAGACAGACTGGCTCCATCGTCTGTCCCGGAATTAATTACTCCCTTGCTCATGTCCATGTCAGAAAACGTACAATCCGGATTAAATGCTCCTTTCACTTTAACTAAACTTAAAGGTGTTCTTACTTACGTCAAGGACTCATCACCTGGTCCTGATGGAATCCCTTACTCTTTTCTTGCTCAGCTTTCGGATTCCTCTTTGAATTATTTTTTGAATTTAATTAACTCGATAATTTTTAATGGAAATATACCACCTTCATGGAAAGTTCAAGAAGTTTTACCTATACTAAAACCAAATAAATCCCCCTCAGAGGCAGAATCATATCGCCCTATAGCTCTTTCTTCGGTTATGGCTAAAATTGCGGAGCACTTAGTTAAAAATCGACTTGAGTGGTATGTGGAGAGTAAAGGATTTTTAAGCAATAGTCAGTTTGGATTTCGAAAAGGTAGGAGCACGTCAGACAGCATTGCAATATTCACCACTGACATAAGACTAGCGTTTTCGATTAATGAACATTTGTTAGCAGCTTTTCTAGATATTTCCGCCGCGTACGATAACGTAGTGTTGTCCCTACTTGTAGAAAAATTGTACAAATTAGAGGTTCCCGTGATTTTAATAAATTTTATTGTAAATATCTTAGTCGGTAGAAGTGTACATATTTTTAATGAAGACTTGGAAAAGAGAACGAGGTTATTATGGAATGGGCTCCCTCAAGGTTCCGTTCTTAGTCCTCTTCTTTTTAATATTTACTCTCATGATCTGGAATCTTCCTTTGGTAATGGCATTAACGTACTCCAATACGCTGACGATTTACTTTTGTATGTATCTGGAAAGAATACTGAAATCTTATGTAATACATTGAACTATAATCTTACTGTCCTAAAATTGTGGTTAGATAATAATGGCATGACTCTATCCGTGCCCAAAAGTTCGGTTGTTCTTTTCTCACGAATGAGATGCCCACCACCAATTACAATTTTTTATGATAATATTCAAATACCGATAAGTAACGAAGCCAAATTCTTGGGTGTTATTTTAGATTCAAAGTTGACAGGACTTTCACATTTCTATTATATTAGTGCAAAATGCGAACGCTTACTTAATATTCTAAGATGTCTGCGGGGAGTATGGTGGGGAGCTCATCCGTTTTCACTAAAACTTCTCTATAATGCAATTATCAGAAGCATTCTTGATTATGGAACGCAATTCCTGGAACCATGCAGCGTTGTTGGTCTACGAAAACTAGACGTCATTCAAACAAAAGCACTACGCACTGTGGTAGGTGCAATGAAATCAAGTCCCAATAATGCTTTACAACTAGAATGCGTGGATCCTCCTTTAAGACTCCGGCGACAGTTTCTTAGTGATAAATTTTTATTTCGTGCTTTGCAATTATCCCAACACCCCCTTTATCACAGATTACTAACTTTATCCGAATATATTCAATCTTCTCCGTATTGGACACATAAAAATCCTCCGTGTCTGATAATTAGCTTTCAAAAATTTAAATCTCTTCAAGCACCTACTCATAGATCACTTTATCTCCCAATATTCTCTTCAGATTATGATTCATTAGTATTATCCCTTAATATTTACTTCGATATTAATATATCTAAGATGGACAGATATGCTAATACAAAGTTCAATCTAGTATTAGAAAATAACTGGTTTGATTGGCATCATTTATATTGCGATGCTTCAAAACATCACCAGGATGGTCCTGTTGGAGTAGGTGTTTTTCACCATCAGTATAAAATTCATCAAATGATAAAATTACCCCCTGAGTCTTCAGTATTTACTGGGGAATGCGTTGGTATACTCAAATCTTTAGAATATATTCTTTTGATGAAACTTAAAAAGTCCGTAATTTTCTCAGATTCCAAAAGTGCCCTTCAGGCCCTAGCTAAGTACCCTTTTAAATCTAATATTTTTTATCCAGTAATTATGAAATGTAGGAGCTTGTATAATAAATGTATTTCGTTGGGATTACAAGTAGCTTTCGTATGGATTCCAAGCCATTGCAACATAACGGGAAATGTCAAGGCTGATAAATTTGCGAATGATGCGGTGTCTAGTGGTGACAATTTCCCATACAAAAATTACTGTCACGATCTAGTAGCTCTACCTAAAGTGTATCTTCGTCAATCCTGGGAACAGGACTGGAGCATTAGTAGTCAGACCAAAGGAAAACATTATAAACAGATACAACCGACCATCCCAATTAAACCGTGGTTTTTCAAATCCTATTTACCTAAAATTTCTACTACGATTCTTATTCGTATGAGACTGGGACATGTGTGTACACCTCAACATTTGGCACGAATTCACATTATCTCTGATGAGACTTGTGAATGTGGAGATGAAGTGGGCGATCTAAATCATATCTTCTTTGCCTGCCAAAAATATGATTCCTCTTCCTTTATCCAGTCATTAATATCCCTCCGTGTCCAACTACCTACATCCATAATTTGTCTGTTATCCTCTAATGATGTAAATATATATAAATGTATTTCTATGTTTATTATTACTTATGATATTAAAATATAGCCTGATACGGCTATATTTTATCCTTTTTATGTCATAAACATATTTTCTGTCTAATGTACATAGTAATATGATTAGTTATTAAGTATTATTATCCTGTAAACAATAACACCATTCCTGCCTGATCCTTCAAAATTTTCTCTCTTCCCGGGTATTTTCCTATAAAATCCGTTTCCCAACCTTTACACCTCGTCATTGGCAAATGCACAAGCCGTGCGTGCCAGGAAAAAGAAAAAAAAAAAAAAAAAAAAAACTACTTCTGCGTATAATGTGTCTCAAAAATTAGAGTAATGTTGATTGGAGTAGAATGGAGACGCTTTATGGCAAAAGTATATTTGACCATTTAGGCAGTACCAAATAAATATTTTTTCTTTCTTTCTTCTTTCTTTCTTTCAGTACATTTTTATTTTTTATGTGAACATATAGGCCAGTAGAATTAAACACAAAAATTGATTAAATCGGAAATAATTCCTACAAAAGATTTTTTTGCTTTAATGGCTTCATTGGTTGCCCATTAAGACTCTCCTAAGTTTTCGACTTCGACGGAGTTGTGCTTAAGTGGTGGGGGCCCCCGAAAGGGGCATTTTTTCGGTTTTCCGGTTATACCGCGTAAAGGACTTACCCTATCAAAAAGTGGTCTTCATGACGGTTGAAGGGCACTTAATCCTGCATTGAATAAGACCAAATTCATATGTTTTGGACAAACCGTTCTCGCGCTAAAGTTCGGCAAAGTAGAAAATATACGTATAATTAATGACCCTCTCCATGTCCAATGGTTTGTTACCCACAGGCTTCCAAGTCTTGAAAAGGGCCACCTCAACCAGTGTAACCCTAACAAGGCTCACGAGTTTGATTCGCTTATCCTTGTTCGTCCCAGCCGTTCCTTAACTGCGGTTGCTGCACCTCTTCCTGGCACTCTCCTGAACGACTCTGTGTTACCTAATGTGGCTGCCCCTCTTCCTTGTACCCTCCTGTACGATTTCATTGCTTAGCCATATACCTGGTCCAAGGTTCGACGCCACAAAATCAACTTCGTACGAGTGAAAATAGTTTAAATACTATTTCCCGTGCTTGCAACATTTTTCTTTACTGCTTCGCCTCTATTAGTCGTAGAGTGATTGTATATATCCTATAGCCTTCCTCAATGTATGAGCTATTCAACACAAAAATAATGATTTCAAACAAACTAGTAATTCTTAAGATTAGCGCGTTCAAACAAACAAACAAAAAACTCTTCAGCGTTTTAATATGAACTTGTTGTTGTTGATTTTTGGCGTCGAACCTTAGACCAGGCATACGGCTAGGCAACGTAGTCATGCAGGAGGATACAAGGAAGAGGGGCAGCCACAGTAGGTAACACAGAGTCGTTCAGGTGAGTGCCAGGAAGAGGTGCAGCAACCGCAGTTAAGGAACGGCTGGGACGAACAAGGATAGGCGCATCAAGCTCGTAAGCCTTGATAGGGTTACACTGGTTGAGGTGGCCCTTTTCAAGACTTGGAAGTCTGTGGGTAACAAACCATTGGACATGGAGAGGGTCATTAATTATACGTATATTTTCTACTTTGCCGAACTTTAGCGCGAGAACGGTTTGTCCAAAACATATGAATTTGGTCTTATTCAATGCAGGATTAAGTGCCCTTCAACCGTCATGAAGACCACTTTTTGATAGGGTAAGTCCTTTACGCGGTATAACCGGAAAACCGAAAAAATGCCCCTTTCGGGGGCCCCCACCACTTAAGCACAACTCCGTCGAAGTCGAAAACTTAGGAGAGTCTTAATGGGCAACCAATGAAGCCATTAAAACAATAAAATCTTTTGTAGGAATTATTTCCGATTTAAAAGCTAATTCTACTGGACTAATAGACATAAAGGGAGTTGTTGAGACCTACAAAGACGGTGCCGCGGTGTGAGACATTATGTTAATTCGGATTATTAACAACACTCTTTGACGCAAAAGTACGGTGCGATAATGCAGCAGATAGCGCAGGCTACGAAAACTAGATACTTAATTGATTAATTTAAATAAATATCCGTGAAGAATATTAATTAATAGGGGATAGGGTGCACAAGTGCATTATCATAGTGAGCGGCATGTTTTCAATAAACATGCCGTTTTAATCAATGATGACTTACTTTAAATGGTAGGTTTAAATAAGCTGAAAATTGTCTGCATCAGCAGAAGCTAATACATAATGTACTAAAATTGGCACTTACAAGGAATAATGGTGTAAAGAACTTAGCTGCTCCAATACCACACGAGGTGAACATCTTAAAGGAAGCATCGATACAGCCGCTAGCCCACGGATGCAGCAGCTCCGAACAAGGACACTCTCCAACTTTTGTACTGTCCGTTAAAAACTTACTAATTTCCACCATGTTTACTTTAATCTACTACGACTTTGTGCAATAAAGCTTTAATTTCAACTCAGTAAATATTTATTTTTATTCCTTTTCCACTTTTTAAATCATGACAAGACGAGAAGAGTCTCCTTGCCTCCAACAGCAAGTGAGTAAATTTAACAATGGAAGATAATATTAAACATTTTCACAAATCCACAATGTGCGCCCGACCTGCGCTTATTTTAAATGTTAACTACCTTATTTACCTACTCATCCATATTGCAAAAGTTAATCCACAGGTCATAATATCATCACAGAGGAGTGACAAGTTCAATTTATTTAACGAATACAATGGAAGTTGTAGGGTTGTCCAAAAAGTTAAACAACATAGAACAAAAAAATCTTTCTAATATGCTTTTGCTGCTGAATACTAACTTATTTGTCAGCAGTAAGAGGCCTACTTGATAGTTATTATCGTCCGATACGTTTGTTTGAAGTACACGATGGTGTCCTGCAAGGATTATGCGGAGCGGACTCTTTCTAGCTACTATAATATACTAGACTTAGCTACCTATCTCGTTAAACAATCTTGTCACTTTATAGAAATCTTTTTTTCACGCACACAATAAGTATTCGCTATATAAATGAAAACCATAAATAGAGCAGGCAAAATAACAAACAGTTCTTTTCTGAGTGCTTAATAAAAAGAAAGAAGAAAACAAGGCTTCACTAGAATCACAGTAAACTATACTAATCCTTTTCGTATTGTGAACCCTAATGAACAAAATTAAATGTGCTATAGCACATTATAGCTAAATACATATTGTAGGTACCTACTGCATAATATGCTTCATTTTCATTTTTTATGTTAATTTATGAGTTCTTTTTACATTGAACCGAATGAAATATTATTCTGCATCAAACAAAAGAACTAAACTTGAAGATACTGAAATGAGAAATGAAAATATTTCAAAGCGTTTTGATGCACTTTTAAAATGCTGTTTAGTGGTGTTCTGCCCCCCTAGACAAAACGCACTTTGTGATCGAATCGAAAATCGAATCCGTCAAAACTCCATACAAAAAAGGGGCTTTTCGACCACTTTGCGACTGGTTTGCGATTATAATTTGCACTTTGTCTAGACCCACTGGTCATCTACTAGAAGATAAACTAGCTAGTCATCATGCGCCAAATCTCTACATGCGAACTTTTTTTTTATAGCCAGACTACATGTAAGTAAGTAGGTACAGACTTAAGTATTTAAGCAGTTAAAAAACTCTTCAAGGTAAAGCACCTACGTCTACGTGTTTACAAGGGCTTCAAAACAATGAACTTATCGTTCCACTGAATAAGTAAGTACTTACTTATACTTTTGAATATTTTACTAAGAATTTTATTTGTATTTTTTTTACCAAAAGGCTAGTGTCATCAGAAAGTCTTACCTACATCAGATTAGACGAGTTTTTTTCCAGCTCTAAACAAAAGAATTTCTAGGTATTAACTACTGGTTATACAGGGTGTTAGGTAAATGGGTATATGAGCCGACACTAGCCCATGTTAACATGGTCATATAAATGGTATGGTGAAGAGAAATTTTATATTATCATTTAATTTTTTTAATTATCATACAAAATTAATTTTATAAAATCCGATTTGTATGAAAATTAAAATAATTAAAATGAAGATATCTATTTTCTGACTTCATATACCCATTTACCACCCTGTATAATATCAAAAAGTGGAATAATTAGATTGTGTAAATCCTTCGCACATTCTCCGAAATGTTACTTTATATATTTTTTAGGTAGATAGGTAATAAGTACTTACCTACAGCCAGCCTGAAGTTGGTTACTCTCCCTATCAGGAATCAAGTGATTGAGGAATGAATTCTTCTTCATTGATTACAACGCAACGGTCAGAAAACGTAAACGTGAGTATTTATAACAAAATATTATTTTAAACAAACTTCTTATCCAATCCTCCAACTTATAAGAGTAGGTAAGTAAATAGAAAGAGGAAGGAAGTTAGTAACTCTGATAAAGTAAATAAAATAATTGAATCCAGTATTAAAACCATTTAGAATAAAACAGAAAGTTTAAGTGATTTTTAAAAACGCCCACCATTTATGCCCTTGCCAGGCGCAAAAATATTATTGTCTATGGTTGCCACAACACAAGAGGAAAGTTCTAGAATTCGCCGCTAACGCAGATTGGCGCTGCAGTCGGTAAATGGACGTTTGATGTGGTGTTTGTCAAGATTGTGCTATTGTGTGTTTACAGTGATTTATTTCCCGTTACTATAATCATAATTTAAGTAAAACCATTTAAGGAGTAGATGAAGGTATATATTAAAAGAATTAGTATTGATTTTCAGTGTTTCTTACATGTAAGTAGCGATTCCGATTTGGCGCTTTGGATCTGTGCGTCGAGTCGACCCATCTTTTTGATGTCAGCTGTACACAAAGATGCTACGCATTTACCTTCTAATCGTTAAAACAATGAATTAAATCGCTCATTTTTCTTTGAAATAAGCCATTTATAGTTGTTGTACACATAAAATGACTGTAACTTGTCACTCTTCTGTAGGTTTACCTCCCTCTTGGCGGAGGTTATGGAACTCTCCTGTTGTACTTACTTTTCAAAAGAAGATAATAGTTTAACGAACCAAGCCTCTATATCTCCCCTAATGACCCCTCGCGGTGCTACCAAGGTACATCTTTTGCTTTCAATTGACGTAGAACCAGTAAAGTAGTTCTACAACAACAAATATCACTATCAATGTTTATATAGATAAAGTAAGAAATACTGATTAAATTGTTATAAGTATTATCAATTATTCAGTTGCAAACGCATTATAGCTTTATGTATTTGTTAGTTTTGTTTCGATTGCCATCTATTTTATACATCGAAAGTAATGTATCTGTAACATTAAACATTAATTTTTTGTGGTTACTTTGTATTCCCAAGTTTCACCCTCATAGTTACTACGTAGGCACTATGAATAGATTTGTTATATTTACTTTATTACTTAATGTATACTTCAAAATCTATAAACAAGACATTAATACAAGAAGTAGACTAGTATACAATGCTAGTTTTAGTCGTTTTCCTACAGCGAAACTATTTCACTTTCTAAATTTATATTGAAAACCAACTAGTTTATATGTATAATTTAGGTTGGTATATTCTAAGACCTACATAAACCAGATTTTTGCAACTTATTCAGTGTGAGTAGAATAGAGAAGTTGACCTACTTACATAAAGTAGAATCAACATGTAAAACTGTAAAATAACTTGTTGGCTGTTACAAATTTATTCAGCATAAAACCTCAAATTATGTGAAATGTATTTGTTAAAGGCATATTGTAGATACAGTATTTTTAAATTAGAGTCTGCTAGATAAATGAGGTATTATCTAGTAATCTAAAAAATATTTATCTTGGGGTGATATGTTGTTCTAAGCAAAGCACCTGCCTCTCATATAAATCGTAGTACCTAGTAGCTATTTAAATTATGTTCAACTAATCAATCTGAGTCTATTATCTAGGTATATCAATCGAGCCATAAAGAACTAGGTAATAACTTAACGAAATGTAATTTTAAGGTAGTAGTTGATCAACTAGCTAGCACAAATTCTCTAATCTCCAGCGTAATTATTTGAAGCCTGTACATTTCTGTATTTGTAGATGATGTTCTTCTTCTTCTTTCATTTTGGCCACGACTTGGTTTTGAGAACCGTGATTTCGCTAATGTCACGTAAACAGCTTTGACAAAGTTACAGGGTTTATAAAATTCAAAAATGTATACATTTTAAAACATTAAGCAAAATTATTTGTGTGAGTACCTAAAACAAAAATGACATCACAAATTAATATTTTCCGTTGTGTTTCAGTTGACAGCATGTCTCGCAACAAAGATAAGCATGAGGGCGCTAGCGGGCGCACATACCACATTATGTCGGAGGCGGAACGAGCGTCTGGCCGGCGCGGAGGCTGGACCACGCTTGAGGTATGCATCTTCGGACCAATTTAAGCTTTAAATGTATATCCTCAGCTTTCATCTTTTGAAGACATAATGTTCTTGCCTGCCGTTAACACTCTCGATCTATATTTTTCATCCATAGTCTTTTTTCTGGCCTTATAACAATCTGTTTTCTGGCCTTATAACAATCTGAGTTCTCTCATGAGAAAATCAGAAAATAGTTTGTCATATAAGTAAGTAAGTAACAATCAGAACATAATTTTGACGAATCATAGAATTTTGAATTCAGTTAACATTGTTTTGTTTTTATTTATTTTGCAATTTTTGATGAATCTCAGAATTTCATAACAACATCAAATGACCTTGTTCTACTACTTCTACTAGTGTTTTGATGCCTTGACAAAAAATTTAGCCAAACTGGAAATTGATACAATTTGTTTACCATGCTCAATCCTATTTGACCTAGTCAAAAGTAAACTATCAACTAGGTAAGTACCAGACAAGAAAAGAAAAAAATACACAGAGGACCATGGTACAGACCTACCTCTCTAGTTATTTCAAATTTCAAATTCTTTATTCAAGTAACCAGGACTCGATTATTATCTAAGGGCCTTGCCATACTGGCGAATTCAAAGCGGCGCAGACGCCGCGGCTCCGAGTCGAAAACTCTAGGCGGAAAGGTTGCGCATCTGCGGCGTCTCCATCGCGTCTCCGCTCCGCGTTTAAAACGCTTACAATCCGCTAGTGTGGCAGTTCACTAATTGGTTAACAGCTTGCAATGGAGGGAAGTCGAACCTTAATTTCGAACTCCTATGTTCTTCTGATTAATTTCGTTGCGGGTCCAATGACAGTTTAACTTTCCCCCGGGACAAACTTGACCTTCATTGGTTGGGTTTTTGTGGCGGTCAAGCTGTAGGTCCTGGCTACACAGGAGTTGCAGTGGTGGGAACGAGAGGTGGGAATAGTCCCGTTTAACTGGTTAACAGAAGATCAAATGACGTTCTACCCCCATTTCCAGGTAACAGGAGGTGTGCGCGCCCTGGCGCCCCAGCTGTTCCAACTGACTCACCTGACCGCGCTGTATCTGAACGACAACTCCCTGCAACGAATCCCGTCTGACATCAGCCAGCTGGTCAACCTGCACACCTTGGATGTGTCCAACAACAAGCTGCGCTCTTTGCCGGCTGAGTTAGGGGACTTGATACAGCTCAGGTAAATTAACATTAATTTTATGGTAATGGTTAAAATAGGGTCTGGAATTCTGGATAGACGATGGACAGCTAAAATACGGTATTGATTGATAGACAGTCAGACTAAAATGGTTCCGTTTATTTCCTTTGTAGTGTACAGAACATCCAAAAAAAGTAAATTATGGCAAATAGCATGCTGGCCATAGTAACAGGTGGAGGTATAACATAAATCTGTGGGGTGGCCAACTTGATTAGACATAAGATCTACTGTTTACTAACGAAACCCTGGGTGATCTATCATTTACATACTGCTTGAAATCTTAAATGAAACAGCATATTATAGTACACAATCAATCATGTAGTATTTTTTGCCTTGCCACGATCGACTGGAGATTCGCGATCGACCACCCCTGACATAAATAAACACATTATAAACTATGTTGAGATGTTTAAAAGTGCCCTGAAAAGGGCAAGACTAATAAAAAAGAATTTTATTATTCACAGTCTCAAATATCTCGCATCTTACTTTCTGAATCGAAAGAGCGACGTATTATTACTCTCAAAGAAATTGGTTTTAGCTGATATTTAGTAAGGCTAGTGACATTTCGTTGATTTCGTGCATGAAAACCAGAAACTTGGAGATAACAGAAGCTATTAATTAACAAATAAATGTCACTGGTACGTGCAGGACCTTCACTATCCGTGGCCATTTTCCTCTATTTTAGTTTTCCTCTAGTCAACCGAGGTTCTCTTAAAATCTATGCTGTTATGTTGGTTTTGACAAACATTTATCCAACCTGTTTTATTGTACTTACCTAAGCACTTAACGGAATAAATGGAGGCAGTAGACGCCATGTGTCGTAAAAACATGCCAGTGACCTTTTCGCCCGCGTTAATATTGCAAGTAGGTATTTGTCATAGGGGGTAGAGTCACCCGTACTGTATGAGCTAGTAATGTGTATAGGGTCGAATCGATATTTTTGGTCTCCCAATTTATCAGTAAATCGAACATTGCCTTAGAGTAGGCGCACACCGTTGATTTTTAGTTGGCCGATAGTTGTACCCGATTTTAAATTGTATGAAGAATCGGCCAAATCGAATCGGCGTAGTGTGCGCACTCCCATACATGCCCGACTAAACTATCGGCCGACGAAAAATCAACGGTGTGCGCCTACTCTATAGTTGAGAGTACTATGTCACTTTTCTGATGCCAATCTGGTAAAATCAGTCGCGATTATCTAAAATTATAGCCGATAGATAGGGATTCTTTGCTTTCAGGAATTGCAAACAGTTAAGGAATGACGTTTTTAATAAATATTTCTAGATATTTTGTTATTTATGCAGGCTAGCTAGTAGTAACTTCTACGCGTATGTCAGTCATGTCATTCTTTCTTGTTGTGTGAATAAATTATAAGAACCACTTGAGTAAACTAAAACAACACGATACGACCGTTTTCTGACTGACGTGTTACGGTACACGAGTGTCAATAAACTTGCAGTGTGCCTGCAAATTACGTGAATAAAAAAATCAGCTCATACATTATCTGCATGCTACTTCAGACTGGGTTTTCCATGTAAGATAGTCTTACGCCCGTATTCACAAACGATGCTTGCTTAAGTGAAGCAACAAATCGAACGCACAGTGTTGAATAGAGCTCTGTGATTAATTCGTGCGTCACCCTGTGCGTCCACGTGCACTGTAAGACCTCATAGTAATGTTTGTGAATACGGGCGTTAGAGACTATTAATAATTCACCTCAAGACTGTCAATTTCTTTAGCACAACCTTAAATGCACAGTCCCTGAGGTGGTTCTTCTGATTAATTTCGTTGCGGGTCCAATAACAGAACTTTCCCCCGGGACAAACTTAACCTTCGCTTGTTGGGTTTTTATTGGCGGACAAGCGGTAGATCCTGGCTACACAAGAGTTGCAGCGGTGGGAACGACAGGTGGGAATAGTCCCGTAGTCGCTAAGGTTGATATTCCCAAGAGTGTATCAATAAAACATCTACAGGAAGTTTAGTACTACCCTAAGCCGATAATTATGGATGGTGCTACACTACGAAAGATGTTTAGTGTGATCTACAGGACATATAGTGGAACTACTAAGTTTGTTCCTGCGGTGGCAAATCACGATGTAGCACAGCCGCCACTTGTCACGTTACAAGTCTAAAGTTTCACGGCATTTAATGTATTAAACACCCCTCCCTACCCCCCGCTACCGCAGAAATCTACTCAGTTTATACCTGTAGTCTATTTAATGCAATACATAGGCGCCTGCGGCACCAGATTAAACCCAATTTCTCCGTCAACGCTATCGTACGCTTTCCATTTCCAATGCTAATTACACTTCATTGGCATTGATCAATCTGAATACCAAGTTAGCGTATCTATTAAGAGCGCGTAAAACTAGTTGCACCAATTACAGTATTAAGCGCAAATTACTAGGCCACTGTGTCGTGTTACGTGTTCTTAATTGTCATTCTTCAGGCATTGTATTCAAAACGTTCAAACATTTGATTGCAATTAATTGAGCTAGTTACTTTGTATACTGTCAATGAATAGTTGGATAGATGAGTAGAAAAGTGACTTGAGTTTTATCGTCCGTACAGAGGTTTATTATGTCGACCGACGATGATAACACTAAGGCTGGCTTGCACCATCTTACTTGAAATTTGACAAACGTCAAAAATCTGTCAAACTTCATACAAAAAGCACCGGTTATCGTCATAATTACCGTTAAGTTAGATGGTGCAACTCAGCCCTAGTAAGTTAACTATCAATAAAGCTGATAGTATACCCATATTCATCACATTTGACTTAAAAACTTAATGCATAGGTTTATAAGGTATTCAACAAGATTCTTTCCATGCATAGGTTCAGACTGACTGCATGCATAAATAAACATTATTTTGTCCTACAGTGGACCTTAGGTTGTAAATAGACGATTTAATTCTGATCGGCGCTCGGACCGACCTCGATTGTATCTTCAAACGTTAAAACTGTTTGCTCGTTTACTTGCAATCTGTCGACCTTCGCTATAAATTCAATTCAAATTCAATTCAACATTGTTTATCGAACTGAAGGTGCCAAAGAGGTGTCGCCAACCATTGTGATTTAATGCCTCTGGTTTGCGTTACGCTTTTTGGGCGAATGGGCTGCGCCTACGCAATCCGATTTGACCTCTATAACTTTGACAGTATTAATGGATTTCGTGTGACACAGTTTTTCGGGTAAAGGTTGTATTTTGGATAATTGGATCTATGTAAGTTTTTTTTTATAAATAGGTTTTGCGGTACTGATTACTTACTTAAATAAGCTACAGGCTTTTGATTTATAATTCAAAGATAAACAAAATATTTTTAATGATAAATGTGTATAAATTAAAAAAGAGCTTCTGCTAAAACCAATGGAAAGTTACATGCAATGGTAATACAGATTTGGTGCAACGTTTTACAAATTGTAAGTACCTATTCCAACAACCAAAACAGTGGTTTGGATGACGTCTCTACATATCGATAACAGATGTTATATCGCATATTATTATAGTGACTGCTTTCAAAATAAAACCTTTAAAATATAATGCAAATATTTTGAAACGCGCGTAGCATAAAAACGCGTTGATATTAGAATAACAATAAACCAGTCGTTTAGCATGCGAGGTCTTTGAACCGGGCTCACGTTATGATAACTATGTAAATTGATGGATATTTGTAAACAACGCGGCGAACTTGCTATGGAACTCGGGCCGATCATTATAGTTCACGGAATAAGTAAACTTAATTAACAAAACCTGTATCGTTGACAGCCGTAAATAACTACAAGGCTGTTTTTTATCAAACATTATACTGGTACATAATGTGATTATAGTAAACCTTTTTTTGTGGACCATGATGTTACAGTTTTGTTCAATAAAGGATGTAATTATTTAAATTAACGGATTAATAACGAATAATAAGGATTACCAGGCCGACTACCCACTAACAAGACCTACATCAATGAAATTTGTAACCTGGGCGAACGTTTTATAGGTGTGGGAATAAGTTTCCATAAGAAACAAGAAGAACAAAAAAGTTTTCTTCTCAAGTTGACTCAGTCGTCTTCTAGTTTTAGAATGGTTGTGGTGATTCCATTCCTAACATAACGGTATTATAATTAGGTTAGCCGGGGGATTAGGGAAAATGTAATCTAACTGATAAGACAGGTGGATGTGCTACAAATTATTTATGAGTTCCACCAACTGATCACTCATGGAGTCACAAGCATGAAGTCCTTAGCTAGGCTAGGACTAACGCGCGTATTTACAAACTATGAGGTCTCACGTGGATGCACTGGGTGACATACGATGATACGAATCAATCACAGAGCTCTATTCAACGCTGTGCGTTCGATTTGCTGCTTCACTTAAGCAAGCATCGTTTGTGAATACGGGCGTGAATGGTGAGAGCGTGGGGGGAGTACACTCCTATACTACAGGTCAAATTCACTATTTGTCTCTGGTGAACTAGATAGAATCAGGAAGAGCTGATGGCCGCTGGGGCAGGAAAGTTCTTGAGTGGCGACCACGAGCCGGAAGACGTAGCGTGGGCAGGCCTCCTACTAGGTGGACCGACGATCTGGTGAAGGTCGCGGGAGGTGCCTGGATGCGAGCGGCGCAGGACCGGTCTTTGTGGAAATCCTTGGGGGAGGCCTTTGTCCAGCAATGGACGTCTTTCGACTGAAACGAACGAACGAACGAACTAGATAGGGTCGTGCTTCTGCAATATCAACTAATAATAAATATCCTTGGACATTTTACACTGCGCTGCTAGCCCCAAACTAAGCAAAGCTTGTACTATGGGTACTAGACAACGGATATAAACTAAATGACTAACAATGAGTGTCTACTCACGGACATTGCCCGCGGGCGGCGTGACCGAAGGGAGCGGCGAGCGTTCGGCGAACGAACGAGCAATGTTCGGTTCGCGAGCGAACATAGAAGAAGACGATCCTGACGCACTCTCTTCAACGACTTTGCACTAAACAGTCTCAATGTCATTGTAAATTTATACCGAATAGACAATTAATTTTATACAGTCCACTCTTTTCATTTAATAACTTCCACTACACTCACTATCGAAGTAACAATGAGTTTTATTGTTCCAGAGAACTCCACCTGCACAACAACTACCTGAGAGTCTTGCCCTACGAGTTGGGCAAGTTGTTCCACCTGCAAATGCTCGGCTTGCAGGGAAACCCGCTCAGCAAGGAGATGCTGTCCATTTATAACGACAACAACGGCACCGCGAAGCTGCTCACCTATATGCTAGACAATTTACAAGGTATGTGGAATAGGCTAGTTTACTAAAAAAATTTTTTTAGTCCGTCAATTTTAATATAAAAAAAATATTGGACACGTATATTTTGAATTGTCAATCAAACAAATAATTACAAAGTTATAGTGCGTTGAAGTTCCGCGCGACGTCACCAAGTGCTGCACTTTTACGCACTTACTGACGTCACGGGCCTTTTCTTTAGAACTTTGGCACGCTCTATCTCTTTACATTTTCATTAGTTTTAAAAAGTTAAAAATACGTGTCGAATAGTTTTTGATAGGCTAACTGACGGACTAATTAAAACTCTTGCTTTTTTACCCAGGAAACATCCCTATTGGTTTTTGGTCTTATACCACTTTGATCACCCTGGTGACTCCAAGTGACACTTTGGTGTACTTTGATCACCCATGGATAAGAATTCTACCTTGATCACCCAGGCGATCTTATCCATGGGTGATCAAAGGACAACTAAGTGCCATTTTGATCACTTGGGTGATCAAATCCAGATAATCAAAGTGGAATAGGCCGGTTTTTGAATGCCTACGAACATTGGATAGCCTGTGGAATGCCATTGGGCGGCTAGCAGAAGACTGCTGTGGTTTTAGGCCATTAAATAGTGGAGTTCCACATAATGACTGAATGCCCGCAGTCTTAAAAAGGCGTTTTTTTACCGTAGAAAAAAGTATAGCCACGACGACTTACGAAAAATATTCGCGGTTTTTGCTTGTATAACATGATAAATAGAACAGTCATTTGAATATACTTCCAGTGTAAGGAATATATTTTTAGTAATAATGTCAGCAGTGGCGGATTTACAAATTTGCCGCTAGTAGGCCATTCAATTTTTGCCGCCCCTACTGACTTTTGAAATTCAATACGTTAGTTTAATCCCGTTATTTGTATGATTGTGAACTTAATGATAGGTCAGTAAACATTGTTTTTGTTAAATATTTTTTATTGCACTTAACAGTTTAAAAACAATACAAACAATTTCTATTAAAGTTACTAAATTGAAATTGAAATTAATATTAATAATAGTTTATTTGAAATTAATATTAATATTAGTAATAGCTGTTGAGACTGCCTCGTTTTTGTAGCGCATCAGGGATGTTTGCAGATTACCATACAGACGGGTTTAGCGCCATAATACGTAAGAAATCTGTATCCCTTATTACCAGGGTGCGAGCCAGTCGCAACAGCATTCTGAGGACCCTAGCGGACAGATACACATCGCCGCTATGGAAGTGTCTTGTGCAGAGACTGATCACGGGGCCTTATCCACCCCCATGATGGTCCGTCTCTGCACAGGGTACAAGTTTTTGAATTTGTTATTGTTTGTGTGTATGTTTATTTTCGAACCCTTTTAATATGGACTTTTAAAATTGTTTGAATTAAAGTTTTTTTTTTATTTATTTATTTATTTTCTCTCCACAACAATCAGATAACAGAAGATAATTAGCTAAGAACTACTTAAAGGTAAACAGAAAGACCAAGGCTTGGTAATAAAACAATATACATGAAGTTGTGGAGAGATGGTGCTCGTGCTAGGCTCCGAAGATCCTGTGTTAAGAGTTTTTTATTTTATTTTTATTGAAACGCTATTGGAAAATTTTAAAATTCATGATCACATAAGTACCTAAGTATATATTACAGTGCGTTTATTAATCGTTTATTTATATGGATTGTGTATACGTATAATTATTTATTTTTTTCTGTAAAAAAAAATCAATTAGCTAAATTTGCCGCCCCTCTAAATCTGCCGCCTTAGGCACCGGCCTACTTGGCCTATTGGTAAATCCGCCACTGAATGTCAGTAATCAATCCCAATCCCAACGCACAAACTAGGACACGGTTTCAGATTTGATAACACCAACGCCATCTATCGCCTCCCGGTGCAAGTTTACTTTGATTCTTGAACCGGCAGATGTCGCTACGAGTTTCTTAGGCGACATTCAAAACTTTGGTAAAAACTTTAAACCTTACTCAATCATGAGCACGAATTTTAGAATTGACCGAGTTGCTTACACGGGTTTGTCCCGTCTGTCACATCGTGACCCAACTGCACTCTTTGTTTCGATGCCCCCGCGAATGGTATCGGCTGCCATCGAAATTGTCACGCGAAATATTTGTGACCCAGTTCTAAAAACTTAATTTTGTGGAACGTCACTCTTTTTCGTGACGTTTGTGCGGTTGAGATGATGAGAAAGTAGATTAAACCGAAAGTGATTAAGGACAGATTCATGCAAAACTAGCTTCTGCCCGCGAGTTTATCCGCGTAGATTTATTTTAACAAAAAACAACTTTTTTTCCCCAATTCCAGTCCGAGGAAGCGTCATAAGAAAACCATTAAAACACCATTCTTCTTTTTCCCATCCAACTGTCTGACTTGTCAGCTAGTCTTTAGTAATGTTGTAATGTTTAGAATGGGTTGCACCATCTTACTTTAACTTTGACAAACATCAAAAATCTGTCAAATTCCATACAAAAAACACCGGTTATCGTTATAGCGTTATAGTTACGGTCAAAGTTAGATGGTGCAACTGGAAAAAAGTAACATCTTGCTATCATTTGAAGCATTCCCTTTCATTTTACTCTGACTCTAATGAGATATGGCGGCACGTGGCGTTATGAAACAGAGTTAAAATTTGACATCTCAATCATTTTAAAGAGGAAACCGCACAGTAATAAAATTCATCGCATGCACAGCTCTGGTGAAAGTATAGTTCTGTCGGGACATTAACCTTACGTAACTTCTTGCCATCATTTCATGACGTCACTTCCTCCATTTAATCATAACGCCTATCCAGGCCAAAATTAAAACAAAGTTTGCTTGCGTAATCCTTAAGCGGTGTACTTAATGAGTTACGTCACACATTCAGTTTTTTGTTAGTGGTAAAGAAATGGTAATTGGACAAAAATTCAATTCGTTGGGATTTTGAAAATTCTTTAAAAATCACGTTCATTACGTGTCTCAAAACAATATCCATCTTACATGCAATTTCGGTTTTCGTTAGGCCGTCATTGCTTAGTATTCAGCTTTAACCACGTAATGCATGCAAGGAAGTGGATGATTGATAATGGCTTTACTTTTCTTTGGAAACACTCGGCCTGAATTCGTTGCAACTACTTTGAGAACGCATAACAATGTTACTTATTTCTTCGCTCCTTGGTGAGACTCGCTCCCTCATTCCGCCACCGAACCACGTAAATGCAACTTTGTCGTCCTTACACTAGTGATGCCCCTTTTATCGATAGTTAAGTTACTTTAACTCATACCTATTTAAGGTTTGGATGTCCAATTCAACTCTATTTTGACTTAAATAGATAATTATTTTACCTTAATGTAAAAAAAGAACGAAACAAATCTCAAGACAACTTAAATTACCTTTTTTTTATAATTAGAGGCGCGGAAGTAGCGCCCTTCATATTACTTGACCGGATATTATGTTAAAATTATCTTATAATAAAATCTGAGAACAGTAAATTGATTTCTGTATTTTTTGTTAGAATAGAATACGTAATAATAATGTATTATTTGAGTCCAAATAAAACGATCACCAATTTAATACATATACGGGTAGGTAGGTACAGTTAAACTTAAATGTAAATAGAACAAAAATTATAAGAGTACTAAGCGACCTGCCGCGATTTCGCCTTAGGGATGGAGTTTCGTAAAATCCGTTCTTAGCCTACCTGCCAAAGTTCAAGTTTGTAGGTGTTATGGTTTCTGAGATTTGGTGATGAGCCGGTGACCTTTCGCTTTTAGATTTGCCTATCGATAAAATACGATGCACCTGAGTGACGACACCACACGTCACTATACCAAAACTCAAGGAAGAAACTTGCGAGATGACGCGAATACACAAAAAGGCGAATAAACATTCGCCCGCATTGTGGCAGCGGGCGTAATGTCGCAATTTTCCCGGTATTCAATACATATCGCGTTATGCCGTTTAACGGCGGGTAAACATTCATGTATGCATATTCGCACGTTGAAAGTTTAAAAAATATTTCGACTTTCTGCGAACGCGGTGGCTTATAAAGTATTCGGGATTGTGGCGATATCGTAGCATATTGAAATCGCCCTAAAGCGTGGAAAACGCACGCGGGACAATAAATATTTGTATGAAAAGGACACTTGCGAGTGTCACGCATGCGTGGCAATCCCCCGTCCGCGCGATATTAAAATACCCTAAATTATGATTTCGACCGCGTATCTTTCCACTTATTGCTTATTTTCTCATGATGGATTAAGATGATGTTTTACAGTTAACACTGTACATTTAATTTCTTTATTTTGATTAAAGTCAGCTTGATTATTCTGTGTACTCAGCAGGCAGCGAGAGTTGCTTTGCATATTGAATATTAACGTTGAATTTTCAATACTTTACTTTCAACATGATTGCCGTGGTGAAGTCAAATAGTAAGTGAATTAAACTCCAGTCGAATAATAATGACTCGCCCTGATTTCTGCACGACTAAATTGCATTTTTATTGCTACTTGTTTATTACTTTAAATCTTATTATAAATTTGATTTTATAAATGCTAAAATTAATACGAAGCCAAAGTCGTGCTTTCTGACTGCAAACGTAGATTGGTCGCTACAGAAAAATAAAAGTAGGTATAGTCTTCCTAGGTCTACTAAATCCAGACAATACGAAACTATTGTTGTTTAGCTCTAATTAGTTCAATTGGCCACCGACACGTTAAATCCTATGACTATGTGAAGGTCAACGAATGGTCACGGCTAGGGTGCCAGGCGTCCGGCTTTTTAGGGACTTGTCCGGCCAAATATTGCCTTGTCCGGCTTTTGTTAGGCTTTTTATTTGGTTGCCCGCGCCAGGCGAAAGTCGAGCCACAGAATCATATATGAAGCGCACGCATCAGGATGTTGGTTTAGCAACCGATGATGATAGTACTCACTCATGAGTACCCCCCCGTCACATGTCCGGCTTAAAATGTCCGGCCAAATGAAGCACAAAGTCCGGCTTTTGTGATTTTGGGCCTGGCAACCCTAGTCACGGCGCATCAACTTCATTGCCTGACTGACCTTCGCGAAGGATGATCTGAATAAGGCCGTCACAGTGTGGCGAGATCATCCCACCTACGTAGGGCCGTTGTTTTGATTACATATAGTTAATATGTGAATAATATTAAATAGTTCCAACTAGAATACTGTTTACTTAACCAAACTAAGCAAAGCGTGTAATTTCATGACTAGATAATGCAATAAAATAAATACTAATATGAATAGGTAACTATACAATACATATGGTGTATAGGTTTAATTTGCGTACCCAATAAGAGTCTTTCAACACACTGGTCTCATTATTTTATGTCATACAGATTGGGGTATTGACTAATGAACGGTACAGGTAGAGGTGTTAATGTTCATGTCTATTATTACATTTAATTGACACTAGCTTTTGCCCGCGGCTTCACCCGCGTGATATTTAGTGTCACAGATCGGCATAAATTATAGCCTATATGTTAATCTGGGTTACAAACAATAATACTGTAAAGTTTCAACAAAATCCGTTCAGTAGTTTTTGCGTGAAAGAGTAACAAACATCCAGACATCCAAACTTTCGCATTTATAATATTAGTAGGATTTAACCCCAACAAGATTCAAACTAGCGAACATAGCTTTGAGTATTGCGATTTGCAAATCACCAAGTCAGGCGGATGTATAGATTCTCACATAGAAAATTAAATAATTCCATATTCTTCGTACGCGGCAGATTATAAAGGTGTTATTGTCGTGCTGTTGCATTATGAATATAATGCATAGAATATTAAATTTATACGATACTAAGCGGGGCCTGGGTTTTTTTTAATAATGGAAAGTTCCGATTACATAATTTAATTTTTTACAACGATAATTTTAATTTTCTAAAACGTACTATCTTTTTTCAGCGGCTTCGTCTACGTTAGAAAAATATTATATTACAGTTTAAATGTCGCAAAGTAATTATGTGGCTGTCTATTGAGGCAAGAATTTTCAGAATCGGTTCAGTAGTTCCAGAGATGACTTTCTACAAACAAACTCCCAAACTTTATCTCTTTATACTATTTGTTTATCTATTTGTTTTATATTTTGGCAAATAACAATACATATTTGGATACATTAGACTGAGTAACATGACTGAGCATCAGAGTACGGAGATCTCTGCATGTGGATGCCTAACCGGCTGGAAAAGGGTTACGTAAGAAAGTGAAAGTTGATTCCATCGTGTTACACAGAAGACAGGAGCCAAAGTTTTCGAATAAGGATGTCTACTTGACGAATTACAACGAATAAGTATGTGGTTATAAACTTCGCCTATTTAGGAATTAACGAATTTTTTAACTCATTAGATGCGGAAACAGTCGGAACCGAACCGAAGATTCGCTACATAATTTTTGTTCCATCGCAAATCATAAAGTTCTTATAATCAATAATTTTCTTCAAGCAAGTTACAAATGCTAGTTTCTCTTTTTGATTTGGTAACTGCATATTTGCAAATTACAATATCGTGCACTAAAAGAAAGTCAAATGGAAACGTTCCTGTTTTTATTCAAAAACATCGTGATCTTTGTCGGGGCCTGTATGACAATAAATAGGAGATAATAATATGATTGTCTCACTCCAATACAATAGCGTTAGAAAGTGTGGGAAGACGGTCGTGCCGGTAATTAATTGTTTTAGACGTTTCTTGGATCGAGACCGTTACCGTGGCCAATCGGTAGAGATATTTATGGAAATGTCATTTGCAAATACTAGATCGTGTTTATGGAAAATGTGCACGTTTAGTGACACATAACCGGTAAATAGGTGTGCACGAGTTATTATTTTCTATATTTCAATTCATTTTCATTTAAACTTAAGCGCAATTAGTTCCAGTAATGGTTGTTGGCATGATTTTGCACAGTATAATAAAACACAAACATTAAAAATATTTCCATGCAATCCAGATCCTGTTGGGAAATTTTGAAATCCGTTTAATGTAATTACTTACAATGCCTTTATCTTCTTTATCTACCCTGACTAAAAATAACTTTTTGTTATATTAAAATTCCAAAAGAGTCACAGTCAGGTTTTGCCTCATCATTCATATCGTTAAAGGTAGTAGAATGCTGGAATGGCATCCGGGAAGCCCACTGAGAAAATTACGAATATGCTCCTGCCAAGATGACAAGGATGAATAAGCATTATCCAGCCCAACAGACACACGTATTTGATGCAAAATCGCACCGCTTATAACTAAATAAGGTGCCACTGTGTTCAGCTCATGTAAAGTCTGAACAAAAGTGGTCCATTTTCCTTAAGTTAACTACTGATACTTCAGGTTTCGTTGGATCCGTACCTACAGTAACTCCTTTGTTATTTTAGCACGGTGACCGGAGGAGAAGATTAAAAACTAATTAAGGTCATTAGCACAGTAGCAACTAAAAATAGAGACAGCGTACTTAGTCGGCGTAGGTCATGTAAGGTTGAATTTTTGAAGACATTACAAGTTACCCACTTTTCCCAGTATAGAGCTATCAGCTTTTTACGTCTGTGTAGATAAGAATCATTCAGACTAAGAACCCACTTGACTTTTTAACTATTGTGGTGTTTCATCATCATCATCATCATCATTTCAGCCACAGGACGTCCACTTATTTATTATTACTTACTTATTTATTGTTGTGTTTAGTATAGAGATATTCTTTGTTTTCACAAAATGCAAAACAAGGAAAGTAAAAAGTCGATTACAATCATAACATGTGTTACAAAACTCGCGTGATCGGAGCATTTATGTTCGCTGCGCTACGCACCAATTTGGCTGCCATTAAATTACGTAAGCAACCTTTTATAATTACGGACGACGGCACGCGAACGTCCGGAGAAATTCGCGGTGCTTTCGCGTTCCCGGCGAACTCCGTCTGACTGATAGTTCTCGGCTATTGTTCGGAATCGTAATGAGAGCCGCGAAAACGGACAAAACGGCTGTGGTTTTCAAGTTGAACTAAAAGCACAATTTCTAGTCAGAAACTTAGAGATTTTATTGTTCGGTTCTGACAGATGTAGGTAGGTCAGTTATCAGTATTTCACGTTTTGGTCACGATGAATTAGCATAGCTGTTACTGTATTAACCTGAGACTATTGAAATTGTTATGATTCACCAAAATTAAAAAGAAGAGGTAAATGTCATACAATACTTCTTGTAACCTCAGTTCTATGAGGCTATTCAAATATCTGAGAATTTACATTGCAACTTGGGTGATAGTATCTCCTTCGCAGAACTCATAGTCCACAAAAAGAATCTTTCGTCTTAATCTGGTTCAGTTTGTGGTAACATCCGCATGTCCGCAACACAATAGTGTTGTCCGAATAAATTATCGACTCGGTTTTAACTGGTTAGTAGATCTCGCGTTGAATGACAATCCCATCTATGATGACCACAAAGACTTTTTGGGTTATCGTTAGAAAACAAGCCTTATTATTGAGGGATTAGAGTGTGGATGGATCTGCGTGTGTTGGAGCGTGGTATCGGCGCGTCCCGTCGCCGGCCGGCGGCGCCCGCGCACTGGTCGAACGGGTGAAAGTGTTCGCGAAAGTGAAGCCGGAACCAAATGCGATGACGTCACAACGATTTGCGCAAGACCAACTCCTATACAGACGCGTTGCGAAATGTTATCTCGCTCTCTTGAGGATATAACTTGTGATGTTATTTTTAGATTGCGTTCAGACTGGCCACTAATTTTGCCTCTGGTTTCAATAGTATTATTTGCACATTATGACGCTTGTTCTGACTCGTAATGGCTACTTCTGATGGAATCCCCCTGTAATAATGCGGTATGATTACGGTTAAGATATCACTTTTAGTAGAGCCGAAGGGATTACTCTGTAATTTTAAGTTTATTACAACGATAATCCGAAATGGTTCTACTAGACTCATTTTAGTCAGCAGTGAAACAAGTTTCTCAAAATATAAACTGGCATTCAAGAGTTTACAAAATAACTCTACTTAATTTTACAAGACTTTAAAACAAAGACAATCTCGAGTATTTTTGTAATCTTCGTCACAAATAAACTAAAATGCTTGAATCGATTTGCATTTAAAACTCGTGTTTACAGCTGAAATTCTTAGAATCTCGTAGTAAGTAAATAGATACAATGTCATGTATTACTTTTATGCTCGTAAAAAGACTTATTTCTAACATAAATATGAAAACAATCCAAAGCAGTTCGCCCCCAAACAAAGAGGACTAAAAAGTCAGCCGTGCACTTGCTCGGAGGGCCTGAAGGGCGGACGCTAGGCGGACGAGTGCAAGGGCAGCGGGCGCCCTTGTCCCGGGGGCGCAGTCTGGAGGTCGCGGATGTACCCTTACTTTGTCCCTAGAAATGCGAGGATACCGGTTCCATTTTCCAACCGGTTCAAACACCAATGCGATTAATCCCAAATTTTTAAGTGACCCCTATAAGGTAGGGTAACACAACAAGAACTTTGTTTTCAAAGGGGTACCGTATACCGCTTCCTAGATGGCAGTTTCGATAGCTTTTTGAAAAAAAAGTTAATAGGTTACATGCCACGTTAATGTCTTTAGCGGTTTGGAGGTTTACTTGCCTACCAATTGAGACACACAAATTTATTTTGACTAAGGAAGTCACATAAAATTTAGATTTTGTTTTCTTAAGAAAATGCTATGCGAAAATGTTTATTTTACTAAACCGGTATTTGCAAAACCGATTCCTAGCGTAATCCTTAGGTACAGCGTCTGTCATTGACGTTGACCGATAACTAGCGGTCTAATTTCAATGACTATCGAGGTAGATGCCGTAATTAACGCATAATGAAACCGTTCGGCCAACTTTTCCAAGGGCGTGCTCGCGAGTGCAAGGACGGTACGCCCTTGTCGGGGTCGAATATTGAAGGTCGCATTATCTTTTTCAGTCAACCTCTGTTGGTCTTTCGTTTCGCTGACTTTCATTTATTATTATTGTAGCCATTTTTCCAGTGGTAGCTTTAGTAGGGCGAAGTTTTACTAATATTTATTTACGTGTACTTTCTGTTGTCTATTTTTAACATTTCATTTTTATTGATCTTACTCAACATCAATTTAGCTTTATTACAGCTTTTTGTATCAATAAAGATACCTGCTTTAATCCCAGCTTTGGTGTTTTGTGCAAGAACTTTTCCAATGAGTCATTTGTCTTCAAGGTGAACAAGTATTTGTTCATTTGATATTGGTAAAACACTATCTATGTTGATACGGATTGCAAACAAAGAATTTGTTTCCGTTCGTACCAGGAAAATAATACGATAGCAAAAACGATAATCCATGTTAATATGTATGACCGTTACGATTAAGTACAAGATAACAGTTATCGCCTGTTATATCGGAATGTACAATTTGTCCTTTTCGTTCAATTACACGAATACCTCTACTTTTTGTGCGCGGGCAAAACTTTTTCATCCCTATTTGAAATGACTTTGAGTTGACATTTAAAGCGGTTTATTAATATTCATGAGGTGGTTCGGACTATGTTGATCGTATTCCACGATTTGCTTACTTAATTCCAACTTCGCCACAGATCTGTTTTTAATGACATCTCTAAAGGTGCTTTCGTATACAACAGTCTAGCGATTTATCGCTGAATGGAATACAAATGAGCGTGAGCCAAGTGGATAGCTCTTAATATTGCTAAGTCATAGAGGCCCGACACACTATGGTTTATTACCTCGTAAAATAAGCTCGTGCCGCGAAAACGCATAACTTTGTATTAAGTTACAATTTCTTTGTCGATAATATTTATTGCATATGAAACTTCAATACTCGATTACAAGTTAACAGGATTCCTGAGGGACATAAAGATTTTGACGCTGCTCATTTTCGGGGAGACGTTTGCCACTTTTGTTTGGCGCCGTTGGAGACTGAGCCATTTCCCGGTACGAGGTATTTACAATAGCTAAACGGTCATCGTGAATCATGCTATTCATGCTGGTGAGACAGGAAACTTGCAAAGAGCTGTATGCTAAATTCAGTATTAAAATGGAAATTAGCTAGAGATGTCACTAATTCACAATACCTAGCTAGGTACTAAGGAATGGAACAATGTTATGTAAAGTGGAATGTAAAATTTTGACGAATAATAAATGTTTGTGTTGATGACGGGGCAACCCCACCTCTAGTTATCATCTCTGCAACTACATGTAGTTAGGACCAATAAAATAAGAACGGGTTTATGTTGATAGAGTCACACTTCTAGAACATTTTAGATTCAACGTAACGAATGTAAAAATATAAGCAGCCCGTGCCTCGTTTCATGTTTGGAATAAATTATTCATGACCTATTTACTTAAATCAGTCAACTGGAAATCGTGGAAAATTGGTTTCCCACGTTTCAAATGCCATATTGCGACCTTTTGAAAACGCGCTGAGAGAAATCGATGCCCACGTCATGGTTTCTAATAAATCTTCCGAGCAATAAATAAGAGATCTGCGTTAAACGACGGAGGCGTGACAAACATCGTTTAGTGAACGTTGCAGACCAAAGAAACCATAACGCGAGCCGCGCGCTAGTGAAAGTGTAGGCTTGAGCGGCGCCAATCAAAACCGCATTAACCCGCGCGGCGCGGGCGCATCTCTTTAGTGATGTTTTTTGCACGTTGTTATCGATACTTTGCATAATTATGTTTGAGCTGTATTCTTCGAGACTTACATCATCGCCATCAACCTATTCTGGTTCCCATGCCACAATTTTCTCCCGAACAATCATCTCTTTTTTCGACGTTCGAACATTTACGCCTTTTCTGTTTGTGTTTTATTCCGAATTCGCATTTTGCCACACATTTATGTAATAATGACCATTGTTCGCCCCGAGCAAATTGCTGGTAAATGTTTGTTTGATGTTTTTTGACTTTTTGTCCGTAACTCTCACTACCATTAGGGCGGCTTGTCATGTTTTTGGGTCGTTATGTGTGAGTGCTTGTTGCTTCCAAAACGCTCTCGGTTAGTTTCATGTCTTTTGGATTGGTTAATTGAATGTAGGCAATTTCATTAGGTAAACATAGCGCGTGTGTTACTAATTGCTCAATTCCGTTAACAGTTTAAATTGCTCCAAAAAGCTTGTTGAATTTAATTGTAAAAAATAAGTACTTTTATGTAGAGTAGGTATATGTTTGAGATAACAATCGATGAAACTACTATTAGGTTGCAAAAAAAGTATTATTTACACCAATTAAAGACACCTGATACAAAGTTTTAACTTAAATAAACACGGCGTGTTATCATGACTTTGTAAAACATTCACCTAATCGATAGTTCTTTATCAATAAGTAGACAGTTACTATTGAGTTAACCACCTAACACCGCGCGGCGCCGCTCGCCAACGGAAACGCAGTTACGCGCCTGTTCACCGGAAGCTCACAGTAACAGTAAATGCAAATAAGGCAATTTTTATTAAATGCTTGCATTTAGCTCTCGTAGTCGCTGAGTTTTGCAAAATGAACCGCCATTGTTCACGTCTTAACCCTTGTCGACCCACTGACCGAACATCCACGACCTTCCCAGAATGTGTGTCACACACTCAGCACTATGGTTGTTTACACAAAAACGCGTTAGACAGTCGGGTTTATTGAAAAACGATGGAGAAATCGGGCCTTCGGGCTCTTAAAGACGGCCGAGAAAATGAAATGCTTTGTTGCGCGGCACATAAAAAGAAAATCGTGGGCTTCAAATCGAGTTAAAATTCCACTGTTCATTTCATTGCTCACAACTGACAAATCATTTAATTAAAAGACAGAAAAGGGAAACATAAAAAATCAATAACATTTACTGTTGCCGAAAAGTTTTACTTATTTGCATATAAAGCGTCGCGAATTAACGAAAGTGAAATTCAAGATAAGCAGATCAACAACGTTATAACTTATATAAGAAATCATACATTTTAAATGCGAAATCGAATGGAAAAGGAAAGTGAAATGTCGCGTAAAATGTGATAATATGTTTTGCAAATAAATTTATTTGACCACTTTCGAATGTAATGGTAGGTAATGTTTTTGGCATATAAATGTGACAAACAACGCTTACTGGTTTCCGGGTGAAAATGATAGGCCTATCTGTAACTCGTTGAGTCAATATTTTCTATATCCATTCAGATACTCCTTTCTATGCCTACTAGTTTTTATATGGCAATAAAATCTTTCCAATAGAATATGAGTAAAGCAGTCTACGATAAAGATTTGAACGTCTTAAATCCAATCCTTTTAGAACCTCATCTTATAGTCATATTTCTTTATTGCTTCATGCTGCTTACATTATTGCACGGCTCCTAAGATTATTCTTATTGCAATTTTACTGGCTATACCTATGCAAAATAGAACAAAGAATATCTTATTTTGAACGCACAAAACACGTTCTAAACTTTTTAAGAAGATTTCAAAGTAGGAAAATTTGCTTGTACCTTCTCGAGTTGATTTTTCTTCTTAACGTTATAATTTAACAGGTAGCACAGTGTACATTATTTTTCTACCAAGCGTAAACATGCAAACACAATGTTTTTACATAAATAACGTCACTTGAATCTCATTCCAAGTGTTCAAACACCGCGCACGTTACATGCAAATTATCAGCCAGATCTTGGTACGGTTCAGCGCTACGTTAGCAAACATCTCGAACCTCTCATTAATAACTTTCCACATTTCGAAACTATAATGAGCCGGCTGTCGTAATAACTGGCATAACTCGTAACAGGCGCAGAGACGGGTAACGCATCCATTCGAGAGCGAGAGTTGATAGAAAATTGATTTTGTCTTAGAATCTTAGCACGCGATTCGACGGGGTCAACGAATCGCCTGATCACTTTCTCTGCTCGCGAGCTGTACACAACACTTGACGCTTATTCTGTCTATCAAACGTGTCCGTATTATCTCATTCGACGCTGTGAACCCCGTGCCGAACAATGAGCTGAGTTATAACTCGTTTAATAGCGTCTTATCGCCCCCATCTGTGCCTACAAGATCTCCGCTTAATTGGTTTCTGATAACCTTTTGCTCGCAGACTAAATCCTATTGAGATTTAACTTGCTTAATAGTCAAGGTTGGCGGAGACTATCTTCATCTTTCACTTAACCTCTATTTACATTCCATTCAGGAATATTTTCTGCCTCTTTGAAAACATATTCATAATAGCTTTTATGTAAATGCTTACGACCTGTTAGGCTCTTTAGTATCAACATCTTTCTCCCTATCTTCACAACGCACTTCGTCTGCCGTTCAATTCTGAATGAATGAATTTACTATAATAAATAATAAACCTTATATTCATAATTTTGTGAAGCTTAATGCTGAACGAAATTAAAAATCGGAATATTTAAGAGCACTTGTTGATGCAATAAATACGTCAAACACTGCAGTTTACATCTCGTTACTATTAGTAATGAGTTAATAGTGAAATATGTAATATGTAAATGTTTTCCAGACGAGCGTTGCGTTTTGATAGCGTGTTTACAAACTCTTTAAATTTATACATGCGCAATAACAATAAAAAATTACGATGTCTACGAGTCATCGGCCCGGCAGTTTCGATGCTCCCGAGATGAAAGTTTCGCCATATTTCACTTTCTGGCGTGCATATGCTAAATGCGCATACGCTCATGTTTAATTGTTTAGTCAAATACGTTGGAACGCAGTGTATGGTCATAGCCATGTTTTATTTATTTGACTACGAATTGATCCAATTCAAATTGATTAAAGCGAAAGTTTCGTTCTGCCACCGTAATACAATGGTGAATGTAAATTGAAACAAATTCCTTTAGCAATTTAAAATCGAAAACTATAACATAACCTAATAGAGAATTCAATGTTAAAGCTCTCGACTGAGACTAAAGTGTTTTCTTTATGATAGCTGTCATCATAATATCTCGCCAAGCTATTCTTAATATAAATACAAAGCTGTATTTCTTTGGATTTCTTCGAATGCTCGTAAAATATATCATTCGCGCACACATTCGTTGAAATCTGCTGGTCATAAATCCTTTACATGCAGATGTATAAAAAGTTTTCCAGAATTTTGCTAGCGCTGCGAAACATGTATAGATTATAAACAAAACGAGAATGATATATCTATAAGAAGCTTCGGCTCAGCATGTTACAGTATTATTTGAGTGTCAGTGAGCCCGTTGTTTGGGCTGATCCAGTGATTCCTTTTACGGAATTGGCTTATCGTAAGTATAGGATCAGTTGCGTCAAAGGTTGTTAATTTGAGAGCTGTTACGTAGCCTGTACAAGTAATCGCTGAGCTGGCGATTATCGAGAGAGCTGCCGTGAATCACAAGTTCACTTTCACCCGCCCCCAGTGGCGCGGGCCGCAGAGGTCGCCAATACGTAACCATAATATACATGGGTTTAGGAGGCCCGCAAAAACATGCATGTTAAATAAACACTAACAAACGAATTCCCAACCCGTCTGACCAGCGCTGCAGCGTGGACAGTGTAAGACAAATCCTCCCTTAGCAGCGGCAATTCACCAATTAGGGAGTTTCGTACTCCTGCAGTGGATATTAACAGCCCTTATGATCACACACGAATTAATATTTACATTTCTGCTAAGAAAGTAGCAAGATCTGCGGTATTACCTGTAGTATCTGTCGCCTTATAGAGGTAGAGGTTTTTTTAGGATACACGGATGTAGAGATACAAAGGGCAACTAAAGAATGAGCGCCTTACCATAGTTTATAAATCGACTCTACATTAATTTGCATCGCTTTTGTAGCTTGGCAAGTTCCAGTGTAATACCACAGTAATACTACTGCATCAAAGTTTCACTACAGGGTGGGGGCTGAGATTACGGTTCTTTACTGGCGCTATAAAGAAACAACTTTTCTTAATGCCTAGACTTCATTCGGAAAGTTTATTACATTTGACGAGATAATATCAGATAAACACGAAGCGAAATGCCTAGCTCCGCTAATCTTGGATGAAAGTACCACTCTATGTATACCTACACTGCAAATACGAACACTTTACCTCAAAGTTGGTTGTGCCTGCTTTAAATCAGTGGAGGAGAGCCCTAAGGGCTCCGTTTTACGGCCTGGCCACGATCTAGTACCTACTATCTATCAATGGTTTGTGTGCTTGACTTTATTTACAATGCACAATACAAGATTAATTACGATTATATTCAGTGATTTTAATCGGAATTTCTGTTCTAAGAAGGTGTTGGGGATAAACATCTCTAAATTATCGGGGTTTGTTTATTTTCAAATTTCAAATGAAAACTGGGTGGTGTTTACATAAAGTTTCAGATTATTCGTCTGTTAACTAAATTAGAGTAGAATGTACCCATGTTTGATGTGTTGAAAGGTTTCAAAATGATTCCGTTATGTTCCAATTATTTTCATAAAAAGAAAGCGTCCGAAATCAATGTTGATTTTGATTAATCTTTGACCTCCCACGCAAATAAAAAGCTTCTATCAGCTTAACGGTTTATAAAATGAATTCATATTTTAAGCAGTATGCATTTATTAGATTATAGGTACCTTCATCTGTATTGCACAAAAGGAAATCATAAATAAAATAACGTACAATAGGTAATTTAGAGGTTTTTACTCAATTAATTAAAAGCTTTCACTATAATTCATTTTCACAGTTTTTCGCCAGGGTATTTTGTCAAAAAATTTGACTTTCGGCAACCCGACTTTTAAAGAGCTTACTAATAATGTCTTACTCGAAGAAAGCAATAAATTACTGTGATAAATGCACACTAAAGACTTGGCAAGCTTTTCACAGTATGGAAGTCTGTAGTAATTTTGTGATGATAAATGTTTTACTACCTACATTAACGGACGAATTTGGTGGAAATTACTCTCCCATAATTAGGTAATGAAGACTTAAAATCAGTCAATTTGTTGTATAACATACGCGTGTTCGAATAAGTTGAGCAACAACTATGCTTTGAAAACAATTTACGACCCAATAAAAGTTTTATTAACACTGCTTCAAGGAATTGCGCTATAATTTAAGGGCGATAGGACTTTTAGATCGCATTTACATTTCCGTACTCGTTTAGATTCACGATATTTGTATTTAATGATCCCGATTTTATTGTTTCAGGTAAGTTTCACCATTTAACAAATCGTCGAATAAACTTGGTAAGTAAACTTTAACTTTTATGGGTCGTTTAATGACACTTAACTGAGAATACTTGTAGATATCAAAGAAATGTAAACAACTTTGATTACGATGCAATAAACTTTCATGTAGCTTATCTGTACAGCGGAACATAAGTAGAGACGACAAGACATGCGTCTGACATTGAATGTAGAGCACACAAAATATTTGCACTTCTTTAACACCTCTAGGAAAGTAAACAACGACCGGTTTAATTGTAAAGCAATTAGGGCTGCAAAGCTTTCCGGTGCATCGACGCCGCGCCGGCGATAGTCGCGTGGCGGCGGAGGCACTCCCACTCGCCACTCGCGGAGCGGCCCGCGCTCATTCACTCAGTCCTCTGCCGACTGCTTCGGCGACTACACGCGCGCTCCGTCCGCCACGACTCAGATGTTAGTGTACGATTACGACATCGCGCCGCAACTCGCACTTTTACCGTGACAGTGAACTCAACATTTTCGAATATGGGTTAAACGGCCCTTTAGGCGTGATGAGTCCGGGCGAGCGTGCCGCCCTCGGGCGCCGCGAACCCGCTCGCCCTCAGTATGCCACCAACGCACCGGGATTCCCGCCGCCCTACTACCACCCGCCCTATGGTGTGCCGCACCCGAATGCATGGCTTGGCGCGCCCCTCATATCCATGGCAGGACGTGCACCGCAGAACCCGAGGAACACGCCTGTATCTAAGCTGGCCATGCACGCTCAAGGCGCGCCGCTCATCATCCAAAACCGGCACGATCGGCGAAAGTACACCACGGCACCGGAGCAGCGCAACCAACGACCTCATCCTGGACATTCCGAGCACGTCGCCAGGGACAGGTGCGAAGCTCCCGAGGGAAATAGGCCTCGTAACCAACAACAACAATCGCGCTCCACGCGAGGCGGACGTAACAACAACACGGATGCGGTCAGTGTCGCAAGCGACGAGAGTTCCGGCTCGACAAACTCAGAAACAATGTTGCCCAGGATTATCAAACCGCGAAAGCGCCGCAAAAAGGATAGAAAACCTAACAATATCGCACACGACTTATCAGCTGCGACTTTAGATGTTGGCGATGTCGATCATTGTAATGTTTCTGGGATTTCGGGAACACCGCATAATATGTACGAGGAGTCGTATGGTCGTGAAATTTCTTTGCCGTATCGATTGGATGTGAAAGTGATTGAGTATCCAGAACCGGTACCAGAGACATATCGAGTATCCGCTCTCGGCGAAGCATTAGAGGCAACGCGTTTTGGCTTAGCGGAAGCCGTTTCCCCAGTGGAGTCTGCTGTTACGTCGTGCCAATGTCGCTATTGTGATCCTGTGGGACAAATATGGGATGCTGATTCGATTGCTGATCTTTTAGATGAGAACTCTAGTGTCGACTTTGCTCCTACAAAGCTTGAAGATTCTATGAAAGTGGTCGGGCCATTAGGGAGAAGAGGGGCTGATACTACTTTGCGACGTAGTTGGAGTGATCCTTCATCACGTGTGCCTGAGCGGCGTGAAGTGAGCGGCACGGATGCGTATTCCGCTCCAAACTTGTACTCTTTGTTCCCACCCGCAAGACGAGCCAGTTCCCCGGAGCCGCGTTCCCCACTTGCATTGGAAATTTCTTCAGAGATTGTCACCTCGATGAATGGTCATCGTGACCTGGAAATCAAGTTGTTTTCGACCTCGCCTTCGGCTACGAACTCCGACCGCCGCTCCTTCTTTGCAGATAAAAGTGAAAGTGCCGTGAACAGATGTATAACCGCGAGCTACGAAAATAAAGTGAACAGTGCGGTGAACAGTGACAAAGTTAAATCAGTTGCTAAAATGGATGAAAAAAAGAGTGATGAAGTGCCCGAATCGGGATGTTCTTCGGCATTTGTAGTCGGCGAGTCTTCACGCAACATTTGTGATTTAGCTTTAGTTACTGCCTGAGATCTTTGTGATCGAGTTACGCGAATAGAGCATTGAGTCATCAATCTGTCCAAGGGTCTCTGCGCTCGCCATTTGAGCTGGACTCAAATTGTCTCAGCGAGGCATTTATGGAGCGTCTCCCGACGGCCCATTTAAATTCAATAAAAGATCTCCGAATCGGTTTCCTGTAGATTCTATAATTAATTTATTGTTTAACAATAGCATAGGAAACTGACGGGGAGCTTTATCTGGAAACCGAGACATTCGCCATTTATCAAACTTGAGAAAATGCGAAAGCATTACGCTAGACGTGAATGTAGGTAGAAGTACGAGGCAAACTGAATAATAGTTGTAAACTTAGTTTCGAAGTTGGAAACTGAAATATTTATGTAGGAGTGGTGGAGAAGTTTCGAGACTTGAAGACTAGCGAGAATTCTTAGTTATCTGTAGATCTGGTATACAACTGGCTGTGCAATTAGCGTTTCACACTACTGACACGGTTCTCGCGGCTGCGGCGGTGCGCTCGCTGTTGCGGTTTCCCGCGGTTTTCTCCGCGCGCTCCGTTCCGGGTGGCGCCTCCTGCGCACGCGCTACTTTTTATAACATCATTAGTAATCACTTTAACAAAAGTAATTTTGCGACATCGAAACACGTCATTGTCTGACATCGATAAAAAATTAGATTCAGATTATCTTTAAATTTTCATTTTTCATGTTAATCTTGCCACACTCGAAATTAGTTTCGTTGCATACGCATTATCATAATACATATTTCAAAATGTTAAACACTTCGTTGTTAAAAGAATAAACATTGATTTATTTATGTACTTTCATAATTAGACGGTCGTAATCAATCAATTTCACTGGTTATAAATCATTGTTGTTATTTGCAGTTACATGAGCTAACCGTGTCGCAAGCGCCTGCATAGACGGCCGCTTATGCAACAGGCATTGTAGATAAAGAGTTACGATAAGTGTAATCGTCTACACTCCTTCCTATCTTGCTTATCAAATAAGCTAGAGATTCATCGGTCATTCACTCGTTAGTATACGAGTACAAAGAATTCATTTAAAGTAAGATATTCGGTTAGTTCTTTACCACATTCACGCAGCCAGTACGACTTTTAAATGGACTTAAAATTAAATCCAAGCACAGCTTTTAGTTTACAAACGAAACATCACACGAATATTAGGGTTGAACGGGGCGATACCGTTTTAAAAGTATCGTAAAATTCATTGATAAATGGCGAATTCTTTTCATGTTCTTTTCTCTTTCTTATTTTATGTTTTGTTTAAGCAAGGGTCCAACAGCTTAAGTGATACCAGATAAAGTTCCATAATGTAGATAATGTGAATATAACTAAGTTATTCATGGACCGTACAGTCGTACTGTCTCTATCGTTGGGTTTTACACTCTACGAGCTGTTTCGATATTTTCCTTTTTTATTTTTGTGTTGTTTGCTTATATTGCTCGGCGCGTGCGTGGGACGACATGATAAATTGTTTCTTGCTTCACTTTTTTTCTCTCTACGACAGGCTCAGCGTAGACGAGGAGTTATTACAGAGTCCTATCTAGTTTAACTTCAGATTTTAATGCATATCGATGGGACCCTGTCAAATGGTTTATTTATCGGTGTTGAAATTATTATGCTTTGATGGCTATTTGCAAGGAGCTGAGCCTTCTTCATTAAATGTTTACTTTTTAGATAAAAGTAAGGGGGCGGTAGCTTCTTCATTGCATCGATAAAGTAGTAACATTACGATAAGCCAAAGCATTTCTTGGATTACCTGTAAAAGCGATATGGGTGTTGGTATAAAATATCTAACTATTTATACATAAATATGAATATTCTCGACGGTGCTGAGCCTGAGTCGAGTTGGGATTGAAGGGCGTGGTGCCAGACGTTGTTGTAAAACTCAACGATACCCTCACTGTAATGTAAACAAAGTAGGCTATGTCTAACATACTGAGTGAATGCATTTTATACATAAAAATGTAGGTTTAATATTTGTTTGTGTATGTCGTGAGGCATGAGTTACACGCTCGCACACTATTTTTGTACAATAAATACCGTGTCCTGACATTGGTGTTGTTTTATTTTACTGTGCTCGTATTTTTTGCTCCATTCTAATGTGGAGAATGAGTATTTATCTTAATATTCATAATCGTTGCGGTCACGTAGAGGATCGCGGTAAGAAGTGTATGACGTAGTAGCTGAAAATCCAGAAACGTGTTTTGTAAACACTCCCAAGGCGTTTACGTAAGAGTAAACGCGACTTTCTATTGTAGTCACCAGCTGTTGGTTAGTTACGCATATGCCATTGTGCTCTTGTTTGCGGCTGACCGCTGCAAGGCACAGGAGGAGAGCGGACGAATGTAAATCAACTGGTTTACGCAACAAATTGTTCTTGGTTAACCGAAGAGTTACGTATCAATTCTGCCTTTCATAAGTGCTCTCGTTTTCCGTTTTGCTATATTATTCTGGAAATGGTTATGTGTCATAATTAATAAAACGCGACTACTTAACTTTACATAACACAACTACTCGAAATCTTATGATATTGAGGTATTTATGATTCACTAGCAGGTTGTTGGTAGTCATTTATAAATTGACAACTTCCTCAATTATGTATTTATGTTCTAGGTATATGGTTAAAATTTAAAGGCTTTATTATCGCCAAGTTCTCAACAATTATGCCGCTTTGTTCGCACCAAGCGCGTCTATATAGACCGTTCAAGTGACTACGAGTTGTTCTTTACATTGGCAAGGACGCCGTCTTGGTCAATGTCATGACTAATGTTTGCCAGCCATTTTATGGCTCTTTCATGAAACTGCGCAGCTATCCCTCTTTGTGTTTCACTAAACCATTTTACGAGCCTGTTTATGAATTTCAGTCAGCATTGCCAATCTCTAACTTTACGACCGTATCGAGTTTATCACCATCTAGTATCAAAAATTCCTGAGGGTTAATTTAATAACCTTACATTATTTTTTCCTCATTTTAAACATCTCTTCGCTTGTTCTTTTAATATTCATAACTTGATGATTGCGAAAGTGTTGATGGTTGTACTATCAACTTAATAGTAGCAACTTCATCGTAGATGTAAATTAGTCTTGAGAATCCTGATCAATTTTTATTTCAGTAAATATTCCGAGTTCTGGTACACTTTGTGCACGGGCACACGTTTTATTTTTGCCTGCAATCGTGACACGTTACAATTCCTTCGGGTCGTTGTAACAATTTTATCGTAGCGTTCATTGCACACACTGTAACACTAATGTATGTTGTTGCATAATAATCACATTTACATGACCAGGTTAAGTGCTGTGTAGCAACACGTTTTCTTATTTGACCACTTTGACCAGTTTTACGATGAGTTGTGATGAATTTCCGTTTCCAAATATTCGTTTTATAAATCTGACATAACCCTGATTTGTATAAATTATGTAAGCATTTTTATACTTACCAAAAATATCAGATCTGAACTGCGGCATATAAACTCTTATAGGTAATATAGAAAGAAGTAACTAGCCCTGTAATAGTTTAGTGACATGAAAAAGGAAATCTTGACTCAAAGGGATTTGAATCCCAGAATACTAAGCTTAGGTAGACACGAGGTTTTCACTTTGGGTAGAGATTAGAGAACTTTGGGCAAATTAACGAGTTCCTATTACATAACTGCTTTTCTTTATGTACCTTACAGTTCACATGAGAACAGAGATCTTTTTGTAATTCCTTATATGAACCCTATTCAGTAGTCCCTTCTATAAAAGACACACATGTGATGCAAATGCATCAAAGCGGATAAAAGGCAGATGGACTAGCGTTGTATATTTGTCTTCGGCGCGCGCGCACGTGGCGAGTGACCTTTCATACGGCCGGCTATAGAAATCGTGTTATGTTCGGGCCGCGGCGTAAATACATAACACCGCGAACAATGTTGTATCTAACTACCATGAAATACGGACACGCTGTAAACTGTTTTACGATATTTCCTTCCTAGTGAAGAATGAGGATTGTCCTCCGTCTAATTTAAAGCGCTATTACTGCATTTACTTGCCCATGAATCTCGGTTTGATGTTGAAGGACCCGGCTCGCCTCGTGCAATAACATGATATAAAGTTTTAAATGCCAACGACATTGTCACACTACGACTTTTGTGTTTCGTAAGAAGTAAATTATTTATTGGATTTTACTATCTGAACTACGCATATGCATATGGCATGCTACGCACAGAATCGAACATAGACTATAATAGTAAACATTTTATAGATCGTGTATTTGATATGGTATAAGTATCTATCGGAACAACTGAGGTTAGAGTAAAAAACGCAAATACATATTTTATTTCGTTATCGTTATTATTGATTCCGCTGCCCTATCAAAAAACACAACCTGTATAGTGTGATATTTCTGTTATCTTCAAAGAGTTTACGATACCAACTGTTCTCCAAGCCTTTGTTCTTCTCTCGGGTCGTAAAGTTGCCGGACAGTTCAGAATTCCATTGCTGGCGGCGGCGGTCGGCGGCAGGCCGCGCGCTCGCAGCCAGTATTTCTAAAAGCAGCCAGGGTTAGTTTTCTTCGCAAGGCGGGGTAGAAAGCCGGCTGGTTTCCGTTCGGAAGTTTCTCCCGGCTTTCTCTCGCCCGCACCCGAGATAGAACGCCGCCGATGCTGATTAATGTTATACAACCACTTCCAGCCCTCAATAGATCGTTCAATTAAAACCACTTTCAAAACTGTTAAAATTTTCCCTCAAGACAATTACGTTGTGATTCATTTGACTGGCTTAACCTCCCCAATTTTGTAAGTCACAGCCAAAAATAAATGATCATGAAAAATGTACATCGCTCATGTTTCAAAAAACAATATGAGAAGATAATTTGTCACGCTGAAAGGCATATTTTTGTTTGCCTGAAGACAAACAGTCACTTAAATATTCTAATTTAAAACAGTTTATCCTCTGAATGCAACACTTAGGTCGTTGCACGAGAGATGAACATGCAAAACATCGTGTAGGTTCGGACGAAGAAAAAACTGATTCGTTATTTACATCGGGCAGTGTTAAATCTCTCGACGTAAAACGATTAATGTTTGATGTCTGAATGATTTATTTGGTAGTCTGACTTTTTACAACAAACATCCAAATCTCAAAATAAGGTCGAGTCAGGTTATGAAAGCTTTTTGTGAATTGACTCCATTTAACCGTTTTGCACTCGAGTCCATAAACTCTTCAGAGCATTTTACACGCTCTCCAAGAGCTGCTGTAGAACATAAACTCATGCGGTGGTTATTATGGTTATCCCGATGATGTGCAAATTGCATTGTATGCGATTATTGCACTTCTTCGCCGTTTATTAACACTTCTGTCAAGTCATCTAATGAAGTATTCAGAGCTGTTCGTCGTGAGGACTCGTCGCATCCAATCTGATCCGGTCTTAATAAAATCATCGCCTTGTGTGGTGATTATAAAGAATTATTTTCTTTATTGGTAGTCCTTTCATGGAGTAAGGCTGATGGCACACTGCCACGCGCTTGATCGTAAGTTAAGTGTACTTTTGTTTATTAATAAAGTCTGCGCACTTGGCTTTATCTGATGCGGCGGCGAGAGAGATTCGCCTTATCCGTAACGACGTACTTTTGATTTTACGTTTAACTGACTTCTTATTGTTCAAACTTAATGAGTATGTTATTATTTTTTCTTACGACACTTTTTACTTACTATTGAATTAATTTACATCTGAGTCAAGTTAGCATATGGCCCGACACAAGGTCTTACGTTCTCACAAATAAACTAGAGGCTCTACATTTTATCTTAAATAATATCGAATATTGACATTGAATTACCCACGCGAAACATGCTAACCTATACATATGAAATGTAAATTGCATCACTTAAAGTTGTCGCGCTGTTTATTTTTGCTTAGGCCTGATAAAAAAGTATGTTCAATCTAAGTATTTGATTTGTGCTACTTTTGTAGATCGATGTACCGTGTTTCCTTTTTTTAAATTTAAAAGTAATTATGAGAAAACATCAAAGCTAATCCTTCTAACCGATCGCGGCGTCTTATCTTGATTTCTATCGACGAACAAGATTTGTCGCTTCTCTCCTATTTCACGCTATCACTTCGGAATCATAATTTACGATGTCTCTATAAATATCATTAGCTTGACGTATTTGTGTTTGTGGTTGTAAATTAAACGGTACGCTTTGAGGTCGCACTTGTCTGTATTTCTCCAGCATCCTGTTTGATTTTGCTGGCATTATCATGTGTCTGTCCCAAATTTTGGGTTACTACGTCATTTTTCGACGAATATTTACTAACTCCGTATGTATATTCACTTATCTCTTCATGGACACGTTTTTATTAGGGTCAATAACTTGACACTTAGCCTATTTAACTAAAAATTGATGAAATTATCAAAAGGCCAAGAGAAATTGAAGGTTATCATTGAATTTAAATATCATTGACTGCATAATTAAACATAGCCGAATTTTAATTCTAGTTTTGCTGCATGTGCAAAAAGGATAAGATATCGTAAATGCTCGTGGAGAATTCCTGAAATTCCTATTAGAAAGTTTCACGAGACTGGTGGTGGAGGGTGTTACGATTTCATAATTTTCTTTTGCCGCGCGATTTTCTATAGACGCGAGCCGATAAAGCGAAGAGCAGGAGAAAGTCGATATAGTATTGCGTTTCCCGATGTTCTTGCACCTAGCTCGTCCTATGCCACAAGTCATGAGTATATGCGGGGCTTTACTACTTAGGCCCGGCTTCTCAATTGAGATTTTTCGCTTGAGTTTATTTCGACATAAGTATAAACTTGATACGAAAAGTTCATGCTTAATAGAAGATGAGCATGATTAATTCGGTGGTTAGCCTCCGTTATCTAGTGGTTAGTAAGATGACTTGTCACTTGAAGGGCGTGGCGACGAAAAAAATAGTTAACAATAAAATCTAACAGATTCAAATGAATTTGATTATTCGATAAGAATCAGTAAGGTCTTTGACGGCTTATAAAGTTTAACTGCAGAATTCTGTAAGTAGTTAACGAATTTATTTCCCACTAAAACATTTTGGCTCGTGTTATCTTTTCTACACAGTTAAAGACTGCCCCGAAAACTGGCGTTGACTACATTAGTATTACTAACATGAACGAAAACAGGAAATTGTTGCATTGTTTTTGTCGCTAAATATACTAGAATACCTACGTATAATATTATGTAGATACAGTTACTTCAATGTTTTAAACATCTTTTATAAGCGGTTTAATCGATTTTAAAAAATTTAAACAAAGTTCATCAAACCACACATTCAAGATAAAAATCAGTGAAACTATCATTTATTTTTTAATCATAATCGTTCTTCGGGCTTTACGATTGATCGATAATAAATTATTTGATCATTAATGGATTTCTTATTAATGTCAATCAATGTGTTGATCATTTAGTTAATGGTTTATTCATCTTAAGAATGTCAATCAGTCATGTCTTAAGTCGCCTCTTGCTAAGGCAACGCAGCAGCATCACTGGTCAGGAACAAGAACTGAACGAGTAGTAATTTTATGCGACATGTAGGTGCAAAATCAATTTCCTTTATGTGTCATAATCAGAAAAAGCAATATTGAGTGTGTTAGATAATGATCGAGGGTTCGAGACCCAAGAAAAAAGAGAAGAAATTTATAGATTTTGCTAACCAAGATTTAACAAATCAAAACCTATCAAATGAAGTCGCGTGTATAAGAAAGATAGCTACTCTGCTACATCACTTTTAGGTACTTTCCAAAATTCGTTTCAAGGTACTTTCCAAAATTAATTTCAATGTAGGTAAGCTTATGGTAGGGCTGATAGGGCGCAAAAGACAATGAGACATGTGAAGTACCCCATAAAGAGTACTTTTTTGTCGTCCAAAAGTGCCAAATCTTGGCCAAAATTGAGTAAAAACAATTAAATTCATTTCATATGATGTAATTTACTAGAGTGACTTCACCATACTTGAATATGCTTAGTAAATCTATCTTTATTGTACAAAGGATTTCAATTACTCGTCCAGTTAATATTTTACACCACCAGCCGCACTTGTACGCAGGCACACCGGTTGCGCCGATACGAGAGCGGTGGGAAAGTTGCTCGGCTGCTCTCTCGCGCGATTGATTCGGCTCCAGCTCCTGCGATGACACTTGGCTGGGTTAAAAGTTAATACGACACATGTGTTAAGCGTCAATTTACTATACAGAATGGCAGTCAGCTCCCTGGCCACCCTGTATACACGACCTGTGAAATTAATCTTAGTTCACCAGGGGTGGTGGAGCTCTGATACTCTACTCGAAAATCAACAGTTTCAAGTATGCTGTGTCTTCGCGAGTGATTCAGGCCCAGCTCCTGCGATGACACTTGGCTGAGTTAAAAGTTAATACGTCACGTGTCGTGTTAAGTAAGCTACATTAGCCACATGTTTCGGGCAGAACAAACTAGGAACATCCCCACTCTTCCCGTGTATATCGTAAGAAGTGACTGAGGGACAAATGTATCAGGCCTCCCCAACCCTTCTTTGTGGGAAGTATAGGTCAAATCCTCCTATAGGGTCGTCCTGCAGTGGAGACAATGACCTTGATGACCGATGATGAAGATGTTAAGCTCCTAATTTAGAGAAATTATCTCATTAAAGCTATTGTGGAACTATTATGCTGTTATGGCAGCCTAGTCGCCTACAAAATGGTTTCAATAACGATTTTTCAAGTGAGTACGTACCTATTTGAGTGTGAAAAAAATCTGTATTCTTAGTAAGTTCCTAACCCCGAGACGTCAATAGAGAAATCAACTATAGTCTATCCAATATAGCTTGATTAGAATGACGGCTGTCAAACGAATGTGACTAGTGATGGGTATGTTTCGTACGGTTCACATAGATGTATCGATAAGTTTTCGAAAAAATGATATGAAAAAATGCACCCAATTTTTCTTCATATATCTTTATTCATAAAAATGACAATTATGATTTAAATTTAAAGACAGTAAACCTAAGTAGATGTACAACCTAAGTCGTAGTCATTATCATCAGTGTTCTTCAGTGGTTTTTTCCTCTCGCTAGAGGGCGAGAATGACAGCTGTCATCAAAAGTAACGACATAACTTTGTAGTAGCGATCAATGAGAGCTAAATATTGGCGGACAAGAAATAATTCACGTCTGACCTACAAACAATATTTTCGACGACAGTGCTTCCAATAAAAATGATAATTTCGTGTAAATGCAGCGTTAAATTACACTAATAAGTAGTAATTCTAAATCATAAAAATCAAGCTAGAGTATTTAGAGCAACGGTGCTATGAATACCCAAAAAATTACCGGTGATTGATTTCCGATGTTTGATTATTTAAGAATGAAATGTTTTTTGGTTTTTAATAGTGAACATTTAGAAAAACGTATAACTTGACTTAAATATGTTAAAAAATTAGTTAGAAAAAAAATTTGTTAAATATGTTAAAAGAATAGTTTTAATTTAATATGACATTTGTCGATATGTCCCAACACTAACATTTTTGTAACTCGAGATAACCTTGTAGAGACGTCGTTAATACTCTAGCTTGATTTTTATGATTTAGAATTACTACTTATTAGTGTAATTTAACGCTGCATTTACACGAAATTATCATTTTTATTGGAAGCACTGTCGTCGAAAATATTGTTTGTAGGTCAGACGTGAATTATTTCTTGTCCGCCAATATTTAGCTCTCATTGATCGCTACTACAAAGTTATGTCGTTACTTTTGATGACAGCTGTCATTCTAATCAAGCTATATTGGATAGACTATAATCTATGCATATTTATTTTATTGTCAGCCAAAGTTGTCAAATTGACACTTTTGAAAAAAACAACCAACCAAAAACCAAAGTCTATCGATGACTGCAGTGCTGTAAAATGCAAAACTTATCGCATCGCCTATTTGAACTCGCCCTGGTTTTTAGCCAACTCTGATCGAGTATTTTTTATTGGTTTCAAACTAGATCTAAAACATTTTATTCATCATTTTTATGTCATTGTGAAATAAGACAATTACTATGTTCTCCTGCTTGAAATATATTAGGTACGTACATTTTTTAATATTAATAACTGAAAAAAAAAACATACGGGTCGAATTGAGAACCTCCTCCTTTTTTGAAGTCGGTTGAAAATTGTAACTTATGATCTGACGAAAAAATAACAAGCAGTGAACTGAAAACCATTACTTTTTCAAACGTTATTTTTGAAGTAATAAAAATAGTGAAGCCATTATTTTTTTCAGCGTAGTTTTTCAGTGAGCAAAATCGCGAGTTAAGGATATAACTGTACCACGATCTCATCCATTAGTTGATTGCGCCCAGCTCTCTCTATGCCAAAATGTTCGCACTCCCACAAACATGTAGGCAACTCGGATTTATAATCTACGCAAAGTTAACACGCCATGCGATGTAATAATTCTCAGAGAGCACGAAAAAACAACCATTAAAACTTTCGTCAGTGATTTATAAACGTGGGCGATCAAAATCATCGGCTTACATTTTTTAGATCAATTCAATTTTGAAATTACTCAATGTCACCAAACAAGTCAGGTTTTTTATGTAGCAATAAAATATTCCTATTACTCGTTACTCACTTAATCAAAGAATAACTTAATCGCAGAAATGGCAAAGGTTATCCGTTATCAACTTCCTAATTTATTGTTTAAATTTTGGGCCTCCACGTTTCCGCGTAAATATTTTCTTAGTTTCAGCTGATAAGACGCTATCAAAGTTGTGTGTTGTTTTCGTTCGCCTCCACACGACGGTTGGCTGTCAAAGGTCAAATGTGTAAGATGTGTACGAAATAGCTAACGATGAAGCATTTGGGGTCATTGAAATCTAGAAAATGATTAGTAATAATATTATAGTATAAAAGGATCTAAAAGAACTTGCTAGAGTTATAACATGCGATTGTTGAGCTTGATGTGCACCTTCGTGTAAGTTAGACACACATAACAGCCAGACAAACCGAAACATGAATAGAGACGTCACAATGTAAACGTATTTTTCGCCTCCAAAATAAGTCAGTGCACCGTGGGGGATGCGCGGAATTTATTTCGTGTTACATGTAGGCAAATCATTCTGGAAGAGTGAGCTTGTAGTCCGGCGATGTGGAGCGTATAAGCGAAGGCACGCTGGCAAGATACATGGTACGCGGTGTAATACACATTTTGTTAACGAACATAAAAAACACAAAACATAATAAATTGTGTACGAGAAATTTGTGATACACGCTATAACATCGTATGAAATAGGAAAGTGTGCAATTTGTAAGACGTTTCGACGATTGTATTTTAGATTGTATACATAAAAGACATAGTAGAGCATAGTGTTTTGATCGGAGAACAAAACGCGCGCGCGATAAATAAAGACTTGCCATCACATATTAACGAAATACACACGAAAAAGAGTCACCTACTCAATAAAATTTTGTAAAACTGATTTCCTTATTATTTGCAGAAAAATACATAGGTCTACCTTGATTCTTTGTATTAACGTAGAACGTATCAGTAGGTACTGAACAAGCTGCCGCGTGTATCCTAAACCCGTATAATATTTATCAGCATTACCTGGCTGTGCGCGGGAGATAGCTGCGTCAGATGGCCCGCCGCTGGCCGACCTGCCGGGAAGGAGGGTCAATTCAGAAATAAACGACGCGGGAGCTCGTGACCGCGTGCTTATTTGACGCGTGAGGGATCCGTATTCGACGCACGTGGAATCTTTTTTTGTCACAGCTTTATAAAGTTTTATAGGCTTCATCACGTTGGTTACAGCTTTTTTAATAGAACGCTCGGTCTCCCCGGCGGACGTTTCGACATCCAGTCGCTTGCGAATGAAAGTTTTTGAGTTTCACCACTTTGGTAAAACACTTTTTATGGTATTCTTGCATTTTTTGGAAATAATGGACGCTATTGAATTTCCACATCTTTGTTTCACTTCAGAACAAAATTTTGAGGAACACTTACAAAATATCAAGATGGTGGACAATAATTGAAAAGTTTCTAACAAAAGTTTTTTCGGTATCGTTGCGAAAGTGCAAAATGGTTGTTTCAATAAGCTAATGTAATTTATAAGTAAGACTATCCGTAAGCAAACATGTCTGCTATAAACATAAGTAGTTTAGTTGCGGGAAAGACCGACCAAGCGTGTAGAAGGTCGGATCGTTTACCCCGTAACATGATATCGAATGTGTTATGTAACAGTTCAATGTCTACAGTTAGATAACGGAAATCCAGACCCTACCTCCAACGAAATGTGAATCAATTTCGGCTATTGAAATCCCTACAGCGAATGCACATACGATAGATTCAACCACGCGTTCGGATAACATGCGTAATGAAAGCTTTTCGTAGTACCAATAAAGTGTGTACACAATCTTATCGCTATCTGTCAATGACTGGAATATTAAATAGATAATCTTTATACGGCACAGTTGTCATATACATAATAATAACGGAACTGTTGTCTGCAAATGTTGAGGATTTTTAGACGAGGAGTGTTTGAGTGAGGTCGTAAACTTCATCATTGCGAAGTTATGTGGTGATAAACGTCGCGAAGGCCGCCGCTTAGGGTTGACACGCCAGCTTCTGTATGTGTAAATCTGCCCAATTTGGTCTTTATTGTATTCTCCAGCTGTAAATTTACATTTCCGGTACGCCAGATTTGCGAGATATTTGGACAAAATACAGTTTTAAACTTTATTTCTTAATTTGCAAGCTTTATTGCTCATAAAAGTTCCGTCATTTGAATACAAAAATAACTCAACATTTTTCTCATGTATGTCACATAATTAAGTCGTTATGTAAAATAGATTTTGCGAATACCTACTTAATTAAAAAATATTACACGTCACGTGAACATTTCAGCCTATCTGTATTTTATATATTTTTTATTTAGCAGTTCGGGTAATCATTTCTACCTGAAAGTCTATATTCACCTGAAATTTTAAATCTCCGTTGTTTTTATGACATTAAATATCACGAAACTACTTTTTGTTATAAGTAGACAGAGATATTCAGGATGTGAACCCTGGACAACCCTAGACGTCTGAGCTGTGGTTCACGAGCCGGTAGCGATTCGGGCCTGATCGACCTCGCGCTAAAACTAGATTTATCGCTGCCAGTGTACGCGCTCGACTAATTGTTACATACGCCACACGTTCACTTTGCCCATACATTTGTACATTCCTTCGATAATATACCAAATAACATTCGACATTGATCTATTTTTCGAATACACGAAAAAGAGGGATATCCGTTTTAAGATCACGGCTTTGATCGTGATTTGAGTTTCATGAACGGGCGTTCCATCCACGCATTTAAATTGATTTGAAGCAGGTGCACCAGAGGGCTTATCTTTTTATAAAAAGTTATCCCACCAGGTAGACGGTTAAACTAATGATAATGTTGCTGCCCGCGAACAAGCTTACACGTCCACTCCCACTCTAAAAACAAACTTGACTTCTATCCTCTTTTTATTTTTGTAATATAATTTAATGATTTAGTGTTATCGTTATAACTCCAAACATGCACTATAAATTAATACTCGTATGCTATTGACCGAGTTAATGATGTTACGGTGGCCAAGCCGAATATTGATGTCCAACTGAGCTTAACATCAGTGTTGACCAAGTTAATTAATACCTACTAATTATTATTTATAACACTAGCTAACGAAGTTCTCAACTTCGTAAATCTTTCTTTGCGGTTAACGTGCGATTATTATTACTGGTATTTTATATTCGAATGTAACCCACGATTTCTTATCAGAAAAAATATTAATATTGGTAAAACCACATAGCCAATCGATTGGTTATGTTTTGTATTTTAGTATTGTCATAAAGTAATATTAACTACAAATCTATCAATGTCATGTGATAAGGAATAATAGGATTTATAATTTCTTTTCCGTATTATAAGAAAATGCATAATATTTTATATCGCCATAAGCTAATATTTTGTACTACGTTCGTGACATTGCCTTCCAGCCATATTCGTAGATCATTAGCCAATTTTTTAATAAATTGAGTATCGCATTCTAGAAATAAATATACTCGAAATGTATATTGGCAGATTTACGCATCGGATTATGCTAATTTCACTACTTAATTATAAGTAATGATACCAACTGTTGTAAATCAATTTACAACATTTTTTTCTCTAGCTTCGAAAAAATATTCTCCAATGACAAATACGGACTGTTTTGAATAGAATGTGCCATTTATTTATGTAATCCAAGTTGTTCGTTCTCGTTTCAACCTAATGTCGTCCACTGCGGGACAAAGGCCTCCCTCATGGATTTCCACACTTTTCATCAAATTAATCCCAGTTGACTTTTACGCTATATGAAACTTTAAAGTAGATCGCCACACGTCATCCCCAAAACGACAGTGGGTGAATCGGTGGCGTGACTCACAGCAATTCCGCGCGCGAGGGACTTCGGCGATATCGCCACGCGCACACGCGCTCCGTGTCATGTAAGTGCTCCTCGCTCAATCCATTCCACAGCTTTATCGCCCTTTTTGTGTACCTACACTCCAATTCAACCTCAAATGAACCCTTAACCCCCTTGAAAATCCTGCATTTTATGCACTTTTTCGGATACGGACTGCATCTCTGCATGGTCAGAATGTAATAATAGTTGGCAACAAGTCCAAAAGAATACGTGAAACCGGACTTAGTGAACTACAGTGATGGTGGCTGTTGCTGGCAGTTTGGCCAGCAATCCTTTTTGGATAATTGTTTATGGTTTTTTACTTTTTTTTAATATTGTTTTTTGGATTTTTGAAGTTGCTTTTTGTACACTTACTCTCGTGTTAATGTTTTGAGCTGCAATATACTTACTGTTTTGGCCCTTTTTTTGGAGTTTCCTTGCTTCTAGCATACCTATAATCACCACCGGCCTGCCTATCACTATAATACAGTCCACTCCATCGTTTTTAACAGTGGCAATGAGGATATCTTATTGTGTTAGACGTCTTGATACGTTATAGAATCGTAAATTACATTAAGAAATTATTATTTATAAATCAATAAACATTCATCAAAATGAACTAGATCTCCTTCAGAGTGAAACCAACGTACAAAAACCACTTATTGCAGATATTAAATAGAAAGGTGCTATCTTTCTGAGTCAAATCAACTGAACATCATAATAATACCCCGAACAGTTACAAGTTTCCGGTGCGAATCTCCTGTAAACGTATCGAAGCTGTTTGTTGCCGCGACCGTACTCTGAACTAGATCGAATAATTGCTGGAAAATTGACAATTTACATCAGCCTCGCCTGTCCAAGGGAAACTCATTTAATTTCTCTTTGAGCAAGCTGAAAGTAATCACAGCAATATAGCCATACGTTCGGAAAATTAGAAAAAATATACCGGCTAATACGTTTAATAGGAGTAGAAATTTATTCAAGCAGCTTTTCTTTTTCTATTACCTTTAATTGCTTTTATCAAACTGGTGATTAGTGTTGTGCTTAATTGGACTTGATAGATTTAATAACATGTCTTAGTATCATATTTGTGTAAGTTTTTATTTGCCGCAGGAAATTCTAGGTTGCATTTCGTTTCAACGTTTGATACGAGTTTTTATGGGCTTACGATAGCGTACACGTGTAAAAGTAATATTGTAAAAGTAATATTGTAAAATTAATCATTGTTACTGCATTGACCCGTTTGTTACCTATACCTAGCATGTGCAAACAATAGTTTTTACGTGGATAGGTAAGTACGTAAGATTGTGGCAATACAAAAAAACTAAAATATGTCACCAGACAAAGTGCCTAAGCCTTACGTAATGTAGCGTCTTATAAAATTAACATAATAAACCGGTATAAAGTAATCGACATGATTTATTACAAAAAACGCCCTACAAAGCTCCGGATCTGAGACACCGTAACAAATAAAGGAGTCACATTACCCACTCCATCAGATAAAGCGGCTATAATGTGACCATCCGTAATCGACAGGTAATCCTTTGAATTCGGTAATGCGTGAGCGTCCGCCAAGGGACATTTTTTTCTCCGAAGATATTCAAGCCATGACATCGATTAAAATTCCACGTCGCGATCGTCCATTTTCGGCAAGCTAACAAACCACTTCTTATGCGTGCGCGGAGTACATTCTTACAGTAAATACATGCAAGTACCTAAATTAAAATACATACACGGTATCGTGTCGCAATCGCAACTTCCCGTAAACCTCTATACGCAACGCGTGACCGCCGGACGCATGTAATGAACGCTTTGGGTTAATAACCGTCAGAGATATTTCTAACACAATAAAGTTAATATCAAGGCACCGTGTCCTCTTTACGCATCCGTTGACACCGTGTCCTTGATAGCTAGCGTCGAGCTAGGGTCCATTTTTCTTAGCTACAATATAGTGGGAAGTCGGTGTCCTGTCGAGGTTATCGATACGTCGTATCAGGGCCTGGAGGCGGCGAGAGGCGTGACGCGCGAAGCGACACCGTCGGCGGCGTCGTTATCTCGGCGCATTGTGTGGCTTGCCCGGCAGCAGATCGCGATCCCCCGCATTTTCCGCAATAACTCGCGCTCTTTTCAATTGCCCGTACGTGTCCCGGCCGCGCGTGCCGCCGACCGCGGGCATCGACGTAACCTCCGCCCACAATTTCGATAAAACACCGTCCTCATCCCATTGTCCCATCTAACCGTGACACAATAATTTCATTCCCGGTAAAGGTGAAAAGTCAAACGCGATATAAACCCTGCATACGGCTCGTTTTCAATATAAACCGCTCCAAGTATTTTATTAGAGCCTATAAGTTGAATAAAATAATAGCGTTATATTATCGCTCGCGATATTTCCCATGTTGACCGCAAGGGCCAATTTTAAAAGCAGCGTTTCCAAAGCCACCCACCGGAGTACACTTGATTGATTGCTAATGACTATTGTTACGCTGTTACGCAACCCCCGCGGCTGTCCGGCCGAACTGACACCGAACATGACGGCCGGCATTACTTCCATATTTCAGCGTTTCATAGATAAACTAACCCGTCTATTTGCGAACAATAAACGGATGTATACGGCCGCCGGGATACAATGTATCAATGATACCAGTCACACACGCCGCTGTCGTTGCAGGCGAGCCTATAATATTCATCGATACCACACGAGCTATTTCGAAATGACATCGACCCATGATTGCCCCATATTTTCAGCCCGCCCGTGTAATCTGCCGTAAAGGATGATTATAAAGCGAGGCGCGTCCTGTCATGGCATCTCTACGTGGATGATTGATTGTTAGCAAGTCTTACGTATCGGATATCTGATCAAATAAATTGATCCGTTTATTGCGTGCTTACTTTTTTCTTTCTTTTCATGCATATTTTTCTTCATTCAATTGATATTAAACATGATTAATTGACGAAGCATGTATGTAACAATTTTGAATTACATACATTTTATTGAACACATTAAAAGCATCTTTTTATATCTATCACAAAAAGCATAAAACAAAACGAGCACTTAAAACTTTGCTAACTATACGACCTATTTTCTATTATATTAAACGTTCACTTGTTAAGTTATTGCTAATGAAAAGCCCCAATACTTATTGTTATTGTGGGGCCTCGAGCGTTTCTATTTGATCCTACTTATTGAGTTATTTAAGTAATAACTTTGTGCGAAACGTAATCTTATTAAAGTAAACATTTGAGGTATGATTGAATTACACTTATATTAATAGCGGTGGACGACATTGCGTGTGGCGTATCGTAGTCTGATTCGCTAGCAATTCGTGACGCGCGATAATCGATCCGCGAGCATCGCAACCCGCTCCGCCGGCGACCCGGCAGACCTCGATCTGAATCAGCACGCGGCCGATTCAGCGAACGCTACAATCTGACCAAGTTTGAAACGCACAGCGCCAGCGGAGCCGGTGCAGCATCGACCGCGCGCTGCCCGCGCCCGCAGCCGATTACGATCACAACGCTGCATCGCCGCGTTCCCATTATGGCCTTTTACGTGGCGATTGTATCGATTGTGACGTCGATTATCCAAGCCGCGCCGAGGTCAGATCTAACAAAAAGGCCTTTTGACTCCATTCATGTGTTAAAAGGGAATTTGGTTTTTTGTCTGCCGCTAATGCGAGCGACGCAATAAATATACAACGGGATATCATTTAAATTGTGTGTTATACAGTCGATTATCTGAAGGTGATCGCTAAAATATCATGATGGGTAAACAAAGGCGGTAGGGTCAGGACGAACGGCCGGGGGCGTTGTGCCGGTTGATTTATTGTCTCGATACCGGAGCTCTTCCGCGGTGTCCGTTGACGGTTGCCGCACGGATCTGGCAGACCCTTTAAACCACCGGTAAGGTCCTGCCTCGCTCCTGTTGCACCATAATTTGATATATGACCATAACTTTGTAAGACCCACCAAACGCTATATTAGATAACTTCATAATAAAATTTATTGATCGATTTATCCTTTGCTCGAAGAAGACACGGCTTAGTAGAACACAAATATATTTGGTATCCTGTTCAATTTTAATCATGAAAATGTCTTAATAAAATTACAAATAGAAAACTTCGCTTTCAACCTCAATTTTTTGCGGTAGAAGTTGATGACAGGCTTGCATACAACAAACTAATGATACTACTGCTTGCAGCGATAAAGCAAGCGATGTTATTACACCCTTTACTTTCAAGCCATTAATACCGATCATATCTGTACTGCAGTACAGTGCGGTCTTAGAAAATAACAGACGGTGAAATTAGAGCAAAGTTAAACGACATATACGAGTGCGACCGAACATGTTCTTTAACCACTACAGGGCGCTGCGGTTTCCTCTAGATCGGTAACGTAAGTAGCCCAGGACTGAATTAATTACCGGCGAGCCCGAGTGGAAGTATACAACGGTATCTTGTGTAAAACGAGACGAGACGCACGATGGGAAAAAGGTTAACTGCGCATAAAATATAGCATCTGTGTGCGAGTGACACAGTGAAACTCTCGAAAGCGTTCCACGTGGAAAAATTGTGCCTTACAGATTCAAACGCCTTTAGAAATGCAGCAAAATCGCTGCACGCGCTGATGAACTGGTGGTTTTTTCTCCCAAGACCAACAATGGCAATATTGTTATGACAAGAAAGTTAACTTAATTATTTTTTAATAAGGAACAAGTGTATTATTCTTTCCATATTAACTACAGATAAAAATTCTAGTCTCCTGAAGTTGTATTTTATGAGGTCAAGAAATAGTTTGGAAAATAGTGCTACAAAGCGCTGAATATCCCGATGCTACGCTATTTGTTTCCACGTTTATCTGGCAAACTCGAATGACCTTATTACTTTGTTAAGTCAATCTAGACGATGTGCATAATAAAAACAATGAGAGCAATTGTAAATCACGCCTCCCGGTGCGCATAAATTCAATAACAGACAGAGAAATAATAAAGATTCTGCAACATCATACAATGTAGTTGGCGTAATAGATTATTTTTATCGTAATATTTCATGGTGTGCTGTGATGTCTGTGATGCATTACGGTGTACCAGTCCAGTGCAGGGCATCGTAGTAATTGGATACACTTATATCGTGGCGGCCGCGGGCGGGCTGTCCCCGTCTGCCGGCTGGATTTATCGCCGCCGCAAATCATTGCACTCATCTCACTATTATTTGACTTCTCTCTACTCTCAGAAACTTACTTTGACCGCCCGTAAGAACCGGACAATCATGCCTGATTCACGTGTAACCATTTGTTCTGGACATCTAATCACACGTCTCCTTTTGATACAAATTGTAACCTTTTTGCTCAGCCACAAAACTGAGGATTAATTGAAAAAGTCCAGTTTTTACATCAGTGATTCCATTTTTGATTGCATCATGATTCCACGAACTCGTTGATTAACGAAGACAAGTTTATTTATATAGGTCCTGACTGATTGCAATGTCTGCTTTAAATATTCGCATTCACCGCAAAAAAAGAATTGAAAACGCTTTGGTTATCTGTATAAAAACGATATTCATTGTTAGCAATGAGATGACAGAGCTTTATTTCTTTCTTTATTTTTCGTATAAGATTTACCTACATTTATTTTGTTCAGTAAAATACTTTTGTGTATTTTCCAAAACTCTATCAAAGAATTCGTCAATGTCATTTCGATAAACGTTTGTCCCAAATCTACTATGCATTATCCTTTGTGTGACTTAGCCTCTAACTAAAACTCTTCGTGATAAATGAGACACGTCTAACGTGAGACAATAAATCAGCGTCTCCGCTGGGCTCGAGTTCTTACGATTTGTTTTCTGCCCGAAACGTCTAATACGGATTGATGGATTCCATCGATGCCAGTGCTATTATGACAGCCGTACCTAAAGGTATCCGACGAGCATGGAGAGTGGAGACGTAACAAAAAGACGCAGTCTTCAGGGCCTTCACATTAGCGACGACTCCACGCTGCATTGATTTGATAGAGCGTCGCTAAGGTTGTGAAGGTCAACGTGTTTGAGACCATTAGTAAGCCGCTTGACCCCTGATAGACAATAGTCCTTTTCATTAGTAATTTCGTTGATGAATATCTGTCTGAACAAACGTACTTGTTGTTTTCGAAACTGGTTATGATGGATGTTCATACCTGCACCTTTCTATTTTGGTAATCGAACAAGGTTTTCAGGGTCGTTGAGGTCATGGTATTGTGTTCATTGTATTTTTATTAGATGAAACAACATGTGTCATAAAAATGATTAAAGCAAAAGTTTATACTTCAGTATAATATATCTATAAAATATCCGGTACGTTTACCTATCGTCTCATCTTCTAAACCTAGACGACGACAATCAAAATAGAATGTTAAATCGCTTCAGTTTGACGCAATCCCTCATTCATTCGCCCCTCCTTTTCATGCCTACGGTTACGTAATATCCTTTCATAGTATTTCAAAGCTTACCGAGGTGACCGCAAGTGTAAGGCTTCGGACAGCGGTTCCTGCTGCATACTGGTCCGTGGCGTGTTCGTAACGTAGCACCTTGTTTCTCACGGATCGGGTTACGATAATACGATTTAGTACTAAGAAAGTACCGAGTGAGCAGTAATTGCATGCGGACAAATACTTTATGGTGACTCGATGATTTATCGAAGTAACCTCTGCATGTCCTACTGTTATAACCTTAATTAATTTTGTGATTAATGCTACTCACGAAAACGGTGAGTGTTATAAATTTTATATCGACTAATTGGGTGGTTGTGTAGTTTGGTAGTAGAGGTGGGCGCCGATATAAAATTGGCCGGCGGCGGCGCGCCGACTTTTTGACCTCGGCGGCGGCGGCGTCGGCGGCGTGACCTTGTTTGACCTTTGTTCATTAGGTTTTTTTTTAAATCTGCTTTTTTAGTATCTGCCATCAAGAATAATCATGTGATTTGCTGTTGGTTGGGGTTTGAGCTACTAAAGCAGTGGTTTACACTAAGGCAGTGGTGATATTAGTGGTGGTGGTAGTAAATTTGCTCTCTTTATCATATATACTTTGATATTTGGATAGCGGGTTTGACTGAGATCAGGTTCTCGTGTATTTCCTAAAGGCAAGCGTACCAATGTGCCGATAAAAGTACCCTTAACATGTATTTTTGAGCTCTTTGGAGGCACATAGTTAATGTTGGATTAGCTGACTGTCGGTGGAATATTATATTCAGTTCTGTTTTATTTATATTAATGTCTTTCCATTAGTCCAGTAGAATTAGCTTTTAAATCGGAAATAATTCCTACAAAAGATTTTATTGCTTTAATGGCTTCATTGGTTGCCCATTAAGACTCTCCTAAGTTTTCGACTTCGACGGAGTTGTGCTTAAGTGGTGGGGGCCCCCGAAAGGGGCGCTTTTTCGGTTTTCCAGTTATACCGCGTAAAGGACACCCTATCGAAAAGTGGTCTTCCTGATGGTTGAAGGGCATTTAATTCTGCATTAAATAAGACCAAATTCATATGTTTTGAACAAACCGTTCTCGTGCAAATGTTCGGCAAAGTAGAAAATATGTGTATAATTAATGACCCTCTCCACGTCCAATGGCTCGTTACCCGCAGGCTTCCAAGTCTTGAAAAGGAGCGCCTCAAGCAGTGTAACCCTATCAAGGCATACGAGCTGGATTCGCCGATCCTTGTTCGTCCCAGCCGTTCCTTAACTGCGGTTGCTGCACCTCTTCCTGGCACTCACCTGAACGACTCTTCCTTGTATCCTCCTGCACGACTACGTTGCCTAGCTGTATGCCTGGTCTAAGGTTTGACGCCAAAAATCAACAACAACAAGTTCATATTAAAACGCTGAAGAGTTTTTTGATTGTTTGTTTGAACGCGCTAATCTCAAGAATTACTAGTTTGATTGAAATAATATTTTTTGTGTTGAATAGTTCATAAATTGAGGAAGGCTATAGGATATATACAATCACTCTACGACTAATAGAGCCGAAGCAGTAAAGAAAAATGTTGCAAGCACGGAAAATAGTGTTTAAACTATTTTCACGCGTGCGAAGTTGGTTTTGTGGCGTCGAACCTTGGACCAGGCATACGGCTAGGCAACGTAGTCGTGCAGGAGGCTGCAAGGAAGAGGGACAGCCACAGTAGGTAACACAGGGTCGTTCAGGAGAGTGCAAGGAAGAGGTGCACCAACCGCAGTTAAGGAACGGCTGGGACGCACAAGGATAGGCGCATCAAGCTCGTAAGCCTTGATAGGGTTACACTGGTTAAGGTGGCCCTTTTCAAGACTTGGAAGCCTGTGGGTAACAAGCCATTGGACGTGGAGAGGGTCATTAATAATACGTATATTTTCTACTTGTCCGAACTTTAGCGCGGGAACGGTTTGTCCAAAACATTTGAATTTGGTCTTATTCAATGCAGGATTAAGTGCCCTTCAACCGTCATGAAGACCACTTTTCCATAGGGTAAGTCCTTTACGCGGTATAACCGGAAAACCGAAAAAACGCCCCTTTCGGGGGCCCCCACCACTTATGCACAACTCTGTCGAAGTCGAAAACTTAGGAGAGTCTTAATGGGCAACCAATGAAGCCATTAAAGCAAAAAAATCTTTTGTAGGAATTATTTCCGATTTAATCAATTTTTGTGTTTAATTCTACTGGCCTACATGTCATCCTACGGTCCAGGTACGGTACTCCAGCTCTGCAGCTAAAAAGAGAAGATTTTGTCACCGAGTTTGATTTAAAACTGTCTGTCACTGAGATAAGAATCCATCAGCAGATAGTAGAAGTGTGCTAGAAGGTACTTTTTAATTTCATAGAGTAGTCCTTTATGATAAACCCAGCTGAAGCCGCAGCGAAAGCAGACGTACAGGATTCTTTCTTTTCCAAACATTGTACTGATTATGGTTGGTATGGTTTCTGCCAAAATTTATGGTCGGGTATACTATATTACATAGGTCATACTTAGGCAAGGGAATAAACGAGCAAGAATGATCCTTTTCCATAATTTTAACAATACAAATGTCAGATTAATTGAGCGATAAGAGAATTCGTTAGGCGACTTGCCAGCCTTATGGATCATTTCCAAAGTTAAGAGACTTGCGAGGTTCTCACTTAGTGTGGTCATTGTCAAGACCATGGACTTCATGGTGATCAGATCAAATGCAAGTGCTTTACGAGGGTCCATTTTGGCTATTTCTTTAGCTTAGCCATCTCTCTTAGCGTTAGTTCTTTCGTTTCAGCCGAAAGACGTCCTGCGCCGCTCGCATTCAGACACTTCCTGCGACCTTCCCCAAATCGTCGGTCCACCTAGTGGGAGGCCTGCCCACGCTACGTCTTCCGGCTCGTGGTCGCCACTCAAAAAATTTACTGCCCCAGCGGCCATCAGCTCTACGAGATATGTGCCCCGCCCACTGCCACTTGATTTTAGCGATTCTGTGGGCTATGCCAGTCACTTTGTCCTCCTACGTCTTTCGTCCTCCATTAGCGTAGTAGGAATCAATCTTCTACTTTGAACTTGAGGAGGGTAAGCGGAAACATGGTGGTCAACTCCTCAGATAGTCAAGTACAAAGATATCCAAAAGCAGCATACGAAAATATGCAAAATGAGTCCTTTCAAATCACAATGGGAAGGTTTGGCAGCACAACACCTAGAATGGCGGGAGATTGTGTTGTGTAGCGGCGAGTCCGCGAATTCAACGAGCAGCGCACAACGAACTTGACGCAAAACGCGATGATGCAAATCCCGTCCATCTGCCGCCATTCACTATAATTATGTTGGCGGCGGGTAATTACTCTCAATATGCGAGGAGTTTGCCGCGAAGATCGGCTATGTAAGCCATCTTCGGGCGCACCAGCGCCGCTAAGACAGCTAAGTCGAAATCGGTCGGATGAATCATCATCATCAGTAGGAATCAAAGGCAGGCATAGCTGCAAGTCTCGGATCAAGTCCAATGCTTGACCTTATTTTTGACATGACATTGACAGATATGTCAAAATCCACCAATCATGCAGCATTTGGACCTCCCGTCTACGTATTGCCATCTGGCGGATTTTTCAATCGAGAAAACCACAATAGATCGGTACTGGTCGCAGTGATACTAGGACTTTATTGAACTAGAATAGCTGTTCAACTCAATAAAAAAATAGTTCTTCTGCGTTTGAAACACAAATTAGTACAGTATAGGAAAGGAATAAATTTCAAATAGTTTGTACAGTATCAGTATCGGCGCGCCGACAGCTGGTCGTCGGCGGCGGCGGCGTGAAAAAATTCGCGGCGGCGGCGGCGCGCCGGCGTGGCGCCCACCTCTATTTGGTAGGCAGGCCGATAGAAAAACTATTATTATGGTATCATATTTCATTTACAGAGCTGGGGAAATGTTCAGATGGACATAACTGCAATTAGCCGAATGCAGCTGAAACAAAAACAGATTTGTTTCAGGTTATGTCGGGTAAGCTCCCGAGTTATCTCTCCGCTTATGTTAGTGATGTGTTGTTTAAAAAGTATTCTCATTTCTTCCTACCCTCTGTTGGCTCTGTTATTTATATAAAATTCCCATTTTTAACTGCCTTTAACTTAATTTAGATTAATAAAGTACAGTAATACGTAGTTGCGTACTTAGCTTGGGGCCTCTACCGGACGCAGTCCCATATTTAAATGAGAGTTCTTGTTTGATTGGTCTTGATAATGATGTTAAATACAAATTAATTACAAACGACCTACTCAGGAAAACGATAGATATTAATAACGAAGGTACATACATCATACGTGATAGGTACCATAAACGAATATAAGCACAGAGAATAATATTATACTTTTAATACCTGTGGCGGACAGCCGCTCGGGCGTGCGGAAATAAGAAAAACCTTCGGTTAAAATGAAGATATATTTCAGCAAATATGTGCCCACAACGGCTATCAAAAACATAAACTTCAGAAGTTCAGAACTAAACAAAAAGTATCAAAAATAATTAAAAAAAAGTATAAAAACATAGATAATATCAAAAAGAGGTTGGTCCACCTATCGGTTCCCAACAATACCTCTACCGTTTGTTTAGTCCCAGCTTAGCATCCAATAAGTATTTGCAACGGTCACGCGGGCCGTGATGAGAGCGCATCGTTTACGTGCACCGAACGCTCGCTTTTGTGTCAATGCGCAAATACGTGCACTGCAACTCTTAATTGTCGTGCGGGTTGGGAATACTCGCCTGATCGACACGGTCATTGTCAATAATAATGTTGCTATGTTCTGGTGTTTTTGTTTCATATCTCGTGTAAAATGCTTATTAATTATTATTACATTTGTTTACCTTTGCATCTGCTTAATATGTCCAGGATACAGGATGTCAAGCTAAATAATATCATAATATAAGCTGTATGTTTTCCTAATAAAAAAATAAAATAAAATAAATATATTGTTTCAAATAATGTAAAAAGTGATACGCTGCACTGTCAACAGTAAATTGTGTACATACTCAATTATACACCGTGTTACTTTGCATTCTTGCCATATTCACAGAGATAAAAGTAGGGAACAATACCTATTATTTAAGATAAACAAGATACTCCTATAAAGAAAGTACACTAAGATTTTAGTATATTTGGTTTTTCAGTACAAATTGGAATAAACCAATTTTGTCTCGCATCGCACGTTCTACAGGTGCAAGTGGAATAAACCTAGTGGGCGTGGCCTAGTTCTTATTAATCTGATGTTTTATGGCTCTGGGTACCAGCCTTTTTATCCAGCCATGATAATTATTTTAAAATACTCTTCAGTTGATTTCAGATTTTCCTTTCTACTTTACGGGCTCAGGACCGTCAAAAATACGTAATAATTATTAGGGTTTTATTTAATTTGCATTAACATTGTTCCCTATTTTTACAAATTAATAAATTAAATATGAAATCAAATCACCTTATTCACAATTAATATTATTTATTTATAAGTACTTACAAAGTTTACGTACTGCGAAGCAAGTGTTCAAAGTGTCCTTCGTTCTGATGAAGGCACAGTCTAGCACGGCGAAGCGTAGGTTTTTCGCTTTAGTTTTCGCAACACATAAACGTTTTGTCTCACAGTTTCACTAAAACAATTCTTTCATGTAACGCATTTACACTGTTTATCTCTTCTGCGCATACCAGTCGTTTCAAGCTAAGTTTCAAGTCACTCCTAAAATCCATTGGTGTCAGGTCCGAGGATCGTGATGGCCAAGCTACTGGACCCCTCGTCCAATCCACTGTTCACCAAACGTATTATTCGCGCACTTGACGTTCTATTGTGGGGGAGCACCATCCTGCTGGTAGTAGAGCATTTGGTGTAACGCTAAGGGTACGTCATCAAGCATTTCGTCTGCGACGTCTTGCAGACACTCCAAGCACCATTTTGATTAAATTATTCGTTGTTTGAATACACTTCAGTCATTTTTGTATTATTTATAACGTGATTTATGATTGATGGATTTCTCAGTTTTTTACAAGTGTCAAAATGTCATTCTAAAGACAATAGTTATTTAAAAATACAATAAAAAGTAAAAAAGTCTTCATCGCCATCGCCAACAAGTGATGTGCATGCGTTACGATAATTAGTGGTGTGTTTAACAGATTGTCGATAAAATAAAATATTCAAGATTAAAAAATAAAATTTTTCGGGCATTATTTTTTTACGGATTTGTGTTCAGTATCAGTTATACACCACTACATTTTAATCACCGAAAAAAAAAATTCTGGGTAATGAGTTATTGATACTGATCCTATTTATGCAAAAAAAAAAGTTAAATAAAGCTACTCAAAATTTCATCCCAAAATTGGTAATATTTGGACACACGCGTCGCTAGCAATATTTACGCTCAACGCGGCAACGCAAGGCCGCCCGTTACTATGGAGAGAGATGCGACGTTGCCGGCCCGACGCTTCCTAAAGGCGGCGGTGTACGTTTGTTGTGCGGCGGCCATTATCACCCGCGGCCCCGCGCCGCCGTCTCGCTCGCTCGGCCGCCGGCCGCGGTCAGTTGCGCGCGCGCGAGCTCTTGATCGGTCGTGAACTGTCTTGTTAACATTGTATCAATCAAGTCAATAGTGTCGTGCAATTATTACGTTGTCTTACCAATTCACCTCACGTGAATACGTGTTAATGATACGTGCATTATTATTCTTGGCCGGAGAAATTGTGTAGTGCGGTTTTGCGACTGTACCGGGACAGCCACACTTCAGCACGATGCAGGGTGCTTATCAAAGCATTGAATTTTGCCGGTCCTAAGGCCGATCCTAAGCCCGGGTAAGTATGAAGGGAAAGTTGAATTATTTTATTATTTTACCTAAGCGCCTACTAAAACCACCATCTAAAACTGTTCGCACCACTCAGCTGTTATGGCGGATCTTAAATTCACGAACTACGAACGACGCGCGATCTCAATTGGAGTTACACAGTAGGTATTATTATTAACTAGTGTTAAAAACTCACAGAAATACAACGTGACGTATTACGTAATTACTAAATTACTGTTTTCGTCCTTTGCCCTGCGTTTAATTACAATTCTAATTACCTACTTGAAATGTTGCAATAAAAATAGCCTAAGATAGGTAGCTAAGTAATACATTATTATTATTCTGTGATGATAACACTGAAAGCCGCTGTTTTGGCAGATCTTTGAATTACAAATTTCTTTTAAAGTAGAGTAGTAGTCGTAGTAGCCTCGTAACGACACATTGGTGTGTATTCGTAACGTATTCACAGTAGGTAGGTATTTCATTGTATTATTAACTTACAATTAGTGTTAACAGTCAGAATACCACGTAAAGAAGTACGTAAGTGTAATGAAACACTTATTAGAACTCAAAATTACTTGAAATGTTGCATTAAAATGGTCTAAGTTAGTAATAATAACACTGGAAGCGTGGTCAAGGCGTGAGCGAGACAGACAGATCAATGTGCGAGCGCGTACGACTACTCTACTGAATGAACGAGCAGCGGAGTGGCCCAGCTGTGACGCGTAAAATAGGGACTAAAGAAAATTTAATAAAAAAATTAACTTTATAAAAATTAAAAAAAATTTTTTTACTTTATAATTTTCACACATTTCTACATAACCTGTTAAAATTTTTCCGGTGATAAAAAAGTAGTGGTGTATAGTAACCTCTGTAAATATGGCAAGAATGCAAAGTAACACCCTGTATTGCATGCAGTGTGCGACATTTAATACTTTCTCTGAAACTTTGTAAATCAATTACAATGGTATGTATATTAACTGCTGGCGTATCAAATGAAATAATTAAATGTAGAGCGAAAGAATCATGAGAAAAGAAAATACTCAATTTTTCATATTTCTTCTGAAATGTCTTAATTTTAACGGCTTAGGTATAAATGTGTGTTGTTTATAGAGATTTATAGAGATTAAGTTGTCATTCAGGAAAACTTGCTCCTACAGAAACTACACTACTTATTTACATAATATTTAGGTCAGATTATGATCAAGAATACAAGAATAAATATGACCATAAAATGCATTGAATATTTATAGCTTGGTCTTTAGATATTATACTTACACAAAATTTGTAACAATTGCTTAATTACGTAATATATTTGCCATTCAAAGCTACGCTATATGACTTTAATATGCCTTGCTGCGCGTTGCTTAAGCCTTATAAACCTTTTATAAATTAAAGTTTTGATTCCAATAATTTCATGCATTACATGGCCACATTTGCGCGAAATACCCAAACATGACTCAATTTCTTACCTTATGGCGCCTATGCGACAGTCGTATGAAATAGATTTATGATACAAACCCTCAAAGGGCCATACAGTAGCAGTGTAAGAGACAGCGGACAGTTGTTTCGCCCAAGCGTACTGTTTGCTCCATTTCTCTAATTTTACGACGATAGTTGGCGCTGTACCGTTTGCGCATTGCACATGCCCGCTTTTATGAGCATAAATCATACGTGCATCTGTGGTGGTACTAACTTCTATGCTCCAAGTATAAAAGCATCAGATGCGCTACATAAATTATACTCGCGAGCGTAACAAGAGATCGGCACCAGTGCTTTTGGCAAACTATCTGGATATAGTTGGAAACTATTTTACGGGTCTCCGACCAGATCTAGTTCTAAAGCGTCTGTATATTGGCTATCGCTCTTCATGATTTAAGCAAGTCGTGTCGTGTGCAATTGAATCTATGGTTGAAGTCTATAGAGATAACGTTTTAGCTATGGCTACGAGATTTAGCCCGATTTATGGATTGCTTTATGTCTTATGTTTTACATCTATGCAATTTCTTTGAGAATGACGAATATTTTTATTGAATCTATTCTACGAAATTACGAAAATTTCCCAAACGTGAATCGTCATTATAAATAGAGCTTTCTAGAGCTGTCACGTGACCAGACCTGGGCGGTTTCGGGGTAACCAGCTCCTTCAGCTTCCTCGTGCGTCACCGCTCACGTGGCCCGCCGCAAAACGTGATACAGACCGCGATATTACACCACCCACCCCTGTGGGACGTGCTAAATGTGATATAGGATTAAATGCCTACTTTTTACGTTACATTTACGCAACACGTCCCACAAACTTAACTTTCCGAATTAAATCTACACTAAAAGATATCCCGTAAAAGTCTATCGCTACAAAATACATTACTTGCGTTGATTAAGTATGTATAAAAGCTTACTCATTATCATTATAATAAAAAAAAATCTGTTTTCTCGTTCAATTTCAATAACAACTTTGAAAAATGATATGAGATCTACACCACCACACGACTACATACAATGAACCTTTTTTCCATGAACATGAAATGTTGTGTAGACACCTTGTTGCAATCAACGAACCGTGCAGCGACCCACTTTATCTCGGGATAAAAAACTGATTCCTTTTTTTCCGCTACATTGAACAAAATAGCTATTTTCTGGATAAGTTTTATGTGAGGGCGATGGCACATCAAGCTGAAAACTGTATCTGATGTTATCTTGTGTAGTCGTAAAAGATGCGATTTTGCCACAAAAATGTTTCAGCTTGGTGTGGACGACTGTTTCTCGTCGGTCTAATGGATATAGCGAGGATATCGCCTTAGCCATCTATTAATTTGTTTTTTCTGCTTCGTTCCTTTGACCAACCTCATGGTAAGAATATCTAAGTTGATAGTGAATTAACTACTACCGCTATTTTAAGGGATGATTTTTCAGCTGTCATAGTTTATCAGTCTCTAAGGTTTAATATTTGATTAGGTATTCGCAAAAGTTAAGTTACTTCAAAATTAATTAAAAAAAAAAAAAACAATAAAATGGGTATTTTATTTTGTTCTATGGTGCGTTTCGTTCTGTTGAAAAGCACAGGTAGTGTATAGTTTATTGAAGTTTCGTGTTTTCTTTGGTTGATAAACCGAAACATGAATCTGATGATACACATCATCAGATTCGTGTTCAAGTTTTTTCTTTGCAGTCCAAGCAAGGCTAGTGCTCTTGTACGATGTAATTAAGACTACTTCAAATATTCTCAATTACAAAACAGAATTGGTTCGGAGCTTATGTTACATGCGGCCCGAGGCGAAGCGGGCGAGTTGTGAAATTGAAAATATAATTAACAGAGACCGCCAACTACTTCATTATAAAATTGAACTGTCTTTTAAACGCCTACTGCGTGCATTTTATTAATACAACATGTATGTAGGTACTCGCTCTACAAGTTTTCGCTACTCCATAAGCAAATTATAATGTCGATCGTGATAATTTAGTTAGTTCTTATTCCATTTTCATAACAACCGTTGTAATGATGATCAATCGCAATTAGTCACACCGAAATGCAAATGTCACCGTTTAGACACGCGATGGGATCGTTTGCGATCCCCGAGAAATGCTGACGGTCGACTCGATTGCTGTAATTCAAGTTTTTGCACCAAGATCCTGCACAAATATTACCGCTAATCTTTGTATCGTTGATATTTATACAGATAAAAGAGTACGACCGGACTAAAGAGGAGTAACAGTATAATGACAATGACCTTGTTCACGCGCATATTATGTATGTATTAACGCTAAATTGGAGTAACCTTCCATTGAAACCAAATGTTTGTAACATGTGTCGAAATATAAAAAGTTATTAAATTAAAACTTGTGAATTCTTATACTGTGCAATTTCTTTGTTTTGCGTTGGTTATTCTCTTAACGAATACTTAAATGATTTATGAATTCTTGACGTGCTTTGTTTGAAAATTATGAGCAAAACAAGCGTTACTAATTAAGGAAAATAAAAGAATTGCTGATAGGCGTGAAAGGCATTTTACGACTTTAATAATATTTATGTAACAGCTGGTGATGATTAACAATTCATTTCGTTGTGGGCTTTCAGTTTAATATTCGTCAGAAATGTAACTCGTCGGCGGCAAGTGCGCTCGCAAGTCACTGTGTGATATAGTTTGTAACATTGCCTTCGGCGACACCCGTCCCGTATTTCACGCAGTTGATTCCGTTCACATTGTTTTCTTTTTGCATCAGCCGAGGTGCGTTAACAGCGCACTAACGACCTGCTCTTATAATAACGCCGCAACGGCAATTTGCGGCCGCCACTACATATCGTAAAAAATCTATTGGAGTCGTTTCTCATACTTCGATGGCATCTGAATTGACAACATCATTAAATTGCTTTTTTTCTCTTCATCCTAAACGTAATCGAGTTAATCGAATTAATTCGAAACATCGTGTATTCGTGACTGGCGAGACACGCGAACTGCATTTTAATTAGCCAGCTAAACATTGTCATCGTTGCATCAAGCATTCGTCCGATGCAATGAGATCAATGCGCCAGCCATGGTAATGTAGGTCAGGTATAATGGGCGACGGCGTAGCTCCATCAACGGGGTTGTTACCAGCCTTGTCCAAGATTGAACTAGTTTTTCTATCAATCGAGACGAGAGCGAGGTGATCGTTAAGATTTGCCTTGTCAAAACACAAGCCACGAGCGGCTGCGTTCCAATGATGATTGTTTAGTTTGTATTTAGCACAAAGATATCGTAACATTTTATATTTAATTTGCTTACTAAACTGCTTCACGGTTTACGTAATCGTTTTAATTTGATTTTACCGATTATTACACAGCATTAATATTATTTAATTACACTCCCAAGCTTTTTCGTTGATTAAGTGATAAGAATTTAGTAACTTGCGTTCCGAAATGCAATCGTACCAAATCTGACTGGCTTAAATTAAAGCAACAAACAAATTATGCAGGCACGCGGTCTGGAACAAATTGCCGCACTGTTATTAGCAATAATTTGTTTATTTTTAGCCCTTTATTTTTCTGGGTGTGAAAAAATAATGGGTTTCTTCTCTTGCAAGTTTTTTATTTACTTGCACCACAGTTGAATTAAAAGGTCACGCTGGGCGTATTCAAATCACTCCTTTTATTGAGGTAATGAACTTTATAGATGTGGCTTTGAACTAATAGAATTTTATAGACGTGCGACCGTCGTCGCTGGTATCGCCCGCCCAAGGCCGCAGCATTCCCACTTGTTCTAGCACTCCGCGGCGCGCCGGGTAGGGTGTCCTCAATTCACTCAACGAATCGATTCTCGCCACCAAATAAACCGACGCAAATCGATTTTAAATGTACGCGTGAGATGCATAAACCTGTTAACTTATTATTTTTCCTTGACTACACATTCAAGATTGTCTCTGCAGTAAGTTCATTGAGGTTATGAGGTTTACGATACTGCTGCGATATACCTCCAAATACTCGTTCGTGACTACCTCTTGTTGATTTTGGAAACCGCTCCATGCGACCGTAAAACTTCACCGCCAATATTATCCAGTTTAGACTTTAAATTCAATGCATTGCCAATAACGAGTATTATCCCCGAGTGTCACTCGATTTACGATTAGTAAATATTTATCGGTAGTAAATATAGAATTACATTTCTCGAAAGATCTTTCCAATATCCTTAGAATATTAACAACGTCGTCGTCGCCCGAATAATCGTAACTAAAATGACCAGTCGAGTAAAAGTTATCTTACAAAACATGTATACAATTATGCAAACAAGCTTTATTGCAGTGACAACGACGCTTAAAATTACTTTATCTGCAAGAAACTTTGTTGAATATTTAAAAAAACTTTATGCTTGAGTCGCTTTGAATAAACTATGTACTCGGGTGTCTTCTCCCTGCACATATAGCGTCGCGAACTGTACAGTGATTGTCATTGGTTGATATTTAATAAGTCCATCGACATTGGTGCCAGACCTGACGGAGAATGGAAGGTTGTCGATCGCCACTCCTTGTCGGGCGCTGATCCGACGTGTAATTTGCACCGCCTCGGCATTCCAGCTCTTAACTATCGCGGCGTACGGCATAATTAGGCCTGCACTAGCCAAATGACGTAAACCAAGCACAAACCTGCCGTAATGGCTCAAATACAGCTGCAAACGTTTTGCATGCCGAACTATTTGATTACACCTGCCAATCGTTCGAGGAATTTTGGCAATTCCAAGTTCCACCTTTCAAAATGGCAAATGGCTCTAGGACAGTTCTTGCGTAAATTCGACTTCCTTTGGTTATTACAGATTCGCCTTGACGAATTATTTAAAATAATTAGATATAATAAAATAATGACTCCTCATGTAGCAATGTCTAACAGCCATAATATGATTTGTTTTTATTAGTTTGTATTGTTGAAAATTATACGCGTAGATTTACGGTGAGGTGTTATTATAATTTATAACAATATAAAAAGTAGCCTCGCATTCTCGCCATCGCGCTACTCACGAAACTATTCAGATGTAATGTAAATCTTAAAGGGCAAAGGCGTGGCAGCATATACTTTGAGATCGTAAATACATCTGTACGCGCAGCAGGTGACCTCTTAGGTGTTTTGTTCGTGAGCCGAGTTGCATATTTATTACATTAGAGCTCTATTGCATCTAGCGACTATTTATCCCAATCCTAAATCACGCGGTGCATTGGGAAACCGCCTGTTTCTGGTTACCATATGTAACTGTTTAACGCCGACCACTGAGCACGTCGGCTGCTGCATGCTCTCGCTGCTGTAGTGTGTAACACAAAGGAGTTCTGTTGGCCAACATTCGCCTAGTATAATTGGCTTTGAACGGCACCTGTTTATACGAAATCCGCGTGGGAATCGCTAAGAGCCTGAGGCGGGTGTGTTGCGCAAGCGCCGCGGTGGCTGCAGGCGCACCGTTGCTTCGCGCCAACTGGAATTTCGAAAACTGTTGCGCGCCATGCTTGGCTGCCAGGCGCGCCGTTACAATACGGACATTCGCGAAAAATCGTATTCTAATTAATATGTAGAACGAATTCCTCGGTAAAAACTGCATTGAATAGAACTTGTTTTATTTGGCACAAAATACCATACGTTCATATTAGCGTCAGCAACATACACACAAATTAATATTATGCCAATCCGTGTGTCATATCTAGACTAGAAAATTTATTAAACCTTTATTGCATTATAAGAATTAACAGCTCATTTAATAGGAAAACAGTTACGATATTGCAGTAATTTACATTATAATTTTATACACCGTGAACATGGGTTATTTATTTATATTGTCCACCTTGTATCAAGGTCATGCACTGAAATAATTTTCCTTGTGTTGTTAACGTATTTGTAATTAAATTTTTGTAAAAATATTTTTCCTTCCTTTTTTAATCAAAATGTTCTTCATGATTTCGTTAATTAATTTTATTTAGTTTTATAATGAGAATTAATGTTGAAATCAACTCTATGCTGAAATCTAATTAGGTTGGTATGCATGATCAATCAACAAATAACATAGCAAAAAGCACAACAATGAGAGTATACAGCGACCGTATGAATTTCCAACCAATTTACAGGCTTACACTACGAATCATAACTATCGCCATGGGCACAAAATTCAGAATATATTGCAGTATAAAATAAATTATACTAGGTATTTTAAAACTGTATTTATTTTACATCAAACATTCCCTCACATGTCGGCGCTAAACTCACTAAATCGGCGATACAATTTTAAACAAGTCGCCTCAAACAAATTATGCAGGCAATGTTAAGCCGCTGACTGTCGACAATCGACAACTTTAGCTTCAATAGACATATACGATTCATATCAGTAATATCATAATTATTCTACTTCTAAAGAACAATTAATGATATGTATTACATATTGAATTGTAGCTCTGATAGTTTATTGAAATGTTTTTCTAGCCGTGGGAAAATGTGGAAATGTTATTCTAATTGCTATGTAGGCAATGTAGGTATCGTACAGAAAATATAGCGTTGTATTTACTTTGAATTGTTCCGGGAACTGGTTTTAATCTTTGTACATTGTTAACATGCAAGTGAGGATAATATGCGTCTCAGTTGCACTATTGGCATAGTATGATAGTGCGAAAGAGACGGAGACTGTGTCAGTAGGCGCAGGTGAACGGCCGGCATACATTCTGTTATCAGCCGCCGAGCCGACCGGTAGTGACGTCCGACGGCACCTGTCGATTTCTATATCAATTTACTGCGTGGAAGCGAACGGCTTCCACGTGAAAGCTTAATTTATGCTAATGAACAAACATGTTAGAATACACATTATTCAAATATTCATGAGAACTACTTTGCTATGAGAACTATACTGTCCCGCGTTTACTCTAAATCAACGAACATCGCAAGAGTAATGGATACTGACGCACTGAATAATGGAAGTTTTGTCATCTCGAGGCGATTAAACGTAATTGAATCCACGGAGCTAAACGTTCGAGCCGATCCAGCCTCTCACGAAGCCGAACACGATTCTGTGCCGCAACACCAACGAGTATCATTCCAGTTATGATTTTGCAACTATTATTACGATTTAGCGTCTCGATTATAAATCGATTGCCCAATTCGGTACTCGTCTTCGTGCATTCGAAACTTTGTCGCGTTAACTTTCAACTTTCTACAGAGCAACCCGCAAACCACACACCGATTAATATTCCGAAGCCATATTACACGATACTTCTTTTTGCTTCCTGTAATTGCCAAGTAATCGAGGCGTTCTAATTGCGACCATGGTCACTACTAGGAATTAATGATTATTAAACTGGTTCTTTTTCGTTTCAGGTATGTATCTTCTGGTGATTAATTACGGCTAGTCGGTAAGTGGCTGAACACTCAAGTAAGGAAATTTGACCTTCAGTTCTCCATCATCAATGCTGTTTATGAGAAAATTCCTTGATGTCGCTCAAAAGTCTGCCATGTATACTCGTTGGCAATGACGTGAATGGTTATTATATTTTCGTCAACCTTGAGCGGCCTTATTTATACAGGTGGCCGTCTTTTGTGCGATGTGTTTTGGAGTGTCTTTAAAGTACCCCATCTTGAATGGGAGCCGTTCGTACCTTAATTTGACGGGTATACAGACAATGATGCCCGCTGACGACTGGCTCCTTGCAATTCCTGCGTTATTTCCACAAGAGGAATCCTCCACAAACTGGTTATGGACATCATTAAATCAGCGATCGATTATATTCTCGAGTTACGAGCATTTCGAAAAACAATTGTACTACTGCATTGCAATTGGCTTTTCCCTGCCAATTATCGATAGCTAAAAAACTGTTTATTGTATCTAACTAGCTCGAAGCGATCATAACGAGATGTGTCTGAGCAAGAGCTGCCAATATAAGAGTGAAATCACTCTAATATTACGAAACAATATGAGGCGCTATTTAGTTCCAAAGAGTAATAAAGATCAATATTGCTTGATGTTGAAAACCTCTTCAGTGCTCGTGTTTTCGCTGCTTCATACTTATAGTGTCTTATAGTATCGTAATGCGACGCGAGCAGCAAGAATTCCTTTGAGTGCAAAAGTTCTAACGCTATATTTATAACTTGGTGTCAGTAGCTGGTTCAGCTACGAGGATGTCGTAATTCATATCGAAACTAGCCAAGGGCGCTTGTAGTGTTTGTTGACATTGTTTATTGTGCGGCTCGCTCGTTACCCAAGACATGTCGCGGGGTGTCGCAAAAAGCTTCTGGCTTGGGAACCCCGGGGTAATTGTCGATTGTCTCGCATCAATGAAACGTTGCCGGTACTAGAGTTCGATTATCTTTTCCACTGTTTGATATTGGATGGGATTATTATATTGCCTGTGAGCACGAAACACTAATAAAAGGATAAAACTATAAATAAGTCGCGATAAAAAAGGAGATATCGAGCCGATATTTAAATCACCAGCATAAATAACAACGCCCAATCAACGAATCACGTGCTTACCAATAATGCTATATTTTCAATTTAATTTAATTCTTTTCGTGCTCCACTGGCATAATAAAACAATTCATTGCGGATTGCTTCACTTACGTTTATTAGCCGTAAATCGTATAAATATTACTTAGACTAATTATTCTACGACGAAGACGTGATAAATGTTGGCATTTTTAATAGCATTGGATCTCATACCAAAGGAAAACTTGTTGCTAATGGTTTCATATACGTCAGCAATTACCTACAGCATTTATTTCAAATTGAAATTGAACTGGATAAAATCAATTATGATTTGTATCCCTTTCATTTAAGAATTATGCGTTTGTATATCGGGAGCGCGTTATAACTAAATTGAATTTAAATTGCACGGGCACATCCTAATTGAAATGGTTGAATAAATTAAAATGTCCAGTGTGAAAAAAAAATGCTGCATGCGGTGTGGTGAGTCAATAGGGGCAGGTGACCCGCTATTGGCTGGCCTATTTGTGTCCTGTAGGGCACGGAACTGACCCGTTTGTGTCATTGACCACTGCCATAATGCGGGCAGTTAGACAACTTAATTGTATGCCGGTTGCACACGACAAAGGGTTGCCATTTTATGTCCATTAAATTGATTCTATTAAGCTGGATATAAGTATAAATAGCTAACTATCCTTATCTGTTGTCAGGTTAGAAGATTTTGCTCGTAGTAGATACTTTTCATAATGGAAAAGAAAATGCATTGTTTTCATTAAAAAATCACTTGGAAAAATCTCATTCTATAGAAACTATTCATTCTCTCGGAAGTGAACACAATTGAAATTAATTGTCACATGGTCATACATAATAACACTATGACAGCTTGTCTCATCAATAAACGATACATACACGAGTGATAAATACTCGTGGCTACACGAGCAACTATGTCCTAGCCGCTGGTGCCGGCCACCTGCTCTACATAAACGGCATTAAAACGTTTTTCCCTCATTAAACGTTACTTAGTGACCTGTCTCGCGCAGGTGACGTAAGTATTTTCACTGTTCGCCCCTCCGCCTGCATAATGAACAACTCAACAGCCAACAAAACGACTCCAATAAAATTCTACAACATTCTGTTGAAACGTATTTCAAAGACGACTAGAGAATCTGATTTTGCGCAATGAATGACTGCACAGCTCAATGCGTATTTTGATTTTCTACGCGAATAATGAGAGCAATGAAGCAAGTTTGTAGATTCCACAGTTATAATGGTTATTTTGAAGAGCGTGAGATTATGCGTGTGGTATGTTTTTTGTTGCTTATGGTGCAACGGATGGACTCTTTCGTTCAACTTTTTAAAAATCAATATTGTTAAAAAAACTAAAAACAATATAAAAGAATTTCTTGACATTAATTGGCATTTTCTTCTTATTCCATTTAGTAATGGCTACTACTTTTGTTTCAAGAGCGGTACGTTATAAACATCAAAGCACTAATTAACACCAATAACTCATCTTTTGTCGGTATACCATGCCTAATTGCCTATATGCACTGCACGCCCCTTCATGGTTCTCATTCTAACAAAGTAGCTCTAGTTTTAGCGACGTGACTGGCCCACTCCCACCTTATTACTTCGATAAACGATAAGTAGCAACAATCTAACATTTGTTAAATGCCACTTATAAATAGATATAAAACATACTTTGAGGAAAACATTGATAATACACCATAGCATTGTTTCCTCTTATAGTGCACGTAATGTGCAGTGATGTTACTTAACATACGTTATTCAAACGACCTCACGTTGGGTTCTGCGAAATTAATACGTACCTGCCATCTACGTGATACGCGTGTACCGAAATTATACCTAGAAGTTTCGGTTCGTAGCTATTGTAGTCTACTCGTAGCTATTGTACGCTAACTACATCCATAGACCGCGCCGTTTGACCTGTCAAAGACAAAACTTTTTTTACCTATCTATGTGAAGTATCTGGCTTGTGGAACAAAAACATAATTTGAGTGTTTAAAAGGAAAAAAAACATTGCGCACATAATCGATTTGCAATATAAGGATAGCGATATTTGAATTGTCTTTATACAGTTGAGGAACATCTACCTCATTTTGCTCTTGCCTGTCACCTTAACACTTGGTGTTCGTTGATCCACATTTAATTTTATCAGCTTACTTTGAAGCTGACAAATCATGCGGTCGGGGTTTTTTGTACCGGAAAATTAGCTAGCGTCATTCGTGTAGGTATCTACAGCATAATAAAAAAAGTAGCCAAATTACGTTGGCGCCTATTTTTTTCGTTATTGCTGAATCGGTTCAGCTGGTGCTACGTGATTGAGTAACAGGCACATAATACCACTTATTATATTTATGGTTCGAAATTAACGAATAATTATTTTTTTTGTCCTCAAACAAGCTGGTGGATTTTATAGCCGTTAATGGACTGAAATTATTATAATCAAAATCGTAAATTTAAAACTCGTATACAGGCTTAAATTAAAATACATTCTGCGGTGCATTTGGTACAATTCGGTATTTTGTTATTGCTTACCGGCGGGGAACAAGGATATCATTGTAAAGGTCAGCAGTTGAGGAGAGACCGGTCAACCTTGGAGGCGCAGGCGCAGCGCTTTCGAGCACCGTTCGGGCCCTTCGTGCCCCCATTTCCCAACACTCAACAGTGTTTGCTTTGTCTTACAACCTGCAAGATTTCGCATAAGGCCTCAATTTTGTTTTGCTTAGTTTTTTCTTATTCGGAACACTGATCATAAGAACAAGATATGACTTGATTATGATTAACATTGCATTTTGGTAACTACAGTTTAACCCATTGAGGAGAATAAATTCGTCTGTTAAAAGTATACATTTTAAAGAACAAGCAAAAAGTTTCACTTTAACAAAAACGACGGAACGTCTTTATCAAATCAAATCAAATTATCACCTGCCAAGCTTCGTAATTGTAAGCTTGTGTCCGTTCAAAAATAATTATTTGTTACTGATGACATTGTAATTATAATCCGATATACTTATTAAAATAAACTTTGTAAAATATTAAGCACGATATCGTTTTAATGATCTAATGCGCTATAACTTGTTCCTAAATAGAACGGCGCAGGAATGCGAACGGAATCTCAAGTTATTCAAAGCACAATTTAATTCCGAACCATGTTTACTTTATGCAACGCTTAATATATTATTTGCGTGTATTTATTTACATTTCACATTCCACAAGCATTATACAGTCGCCATCTCGACCTATCTGATCTCTTTGTGCCAAACAAGTCACGAGCACTGGACACAGTAGCTGCTGTTACTGAGCTTATTTGTTTGTGAATACGAAGTTACGAACATTGTCAGTCTAAACTCAACCCCCGTTTGAACTTCGCAATAAAATGTAAATACTGACAAATTGACATTGACATTTGAGTAGAAACGTGCTATAAGTTTGGCCCGAGGTAGAGACAGTAGGCAATTCTAGCTACTTTTCAACAATAAATCACCGTATAATACTTCGGTAAAGTAATTTTGTAGGTAAGACAGGCACTGCTTGATCGATTGCCTATCAAACACCGCATGCACATTTTATTGCACATGCACGCCCCACGTGTCAACAAAAATATCAACTCATATATCGTAGCGTAATTCAATTTTATTTAGCATATAAATTTTGCGTATCCGCCGATAATTATTTTATTTGACCGAAAGCTATAAACAGAATATCTTCAATCGTCTGCGGACATCAAATCACAGAGATTGCCTTGGGCACTCAAGCACATACGTAATAAACCCATGAATTTTATATGTCTCCGGTGTGATGAAGGCGGACGAAAATTGATTCTCGGCGGAATCGATTCCTCTATTAAACTACTTCGATTTAAAATTACGATTACAAGGAACCATTGCTACACATTTAGCAATCCATTTATACGAGCGTTAAACTTTAACTTTTCCTGGTGCCAGGTTAATAGAAAGCATTGAATTCGCTATAGTTTTATAACTCTGGTTTCCATTGGCTCTGCGGAATCCTGTGCGGTATACGACTTATAAAACATTCTTCGAATCGGATGCAGAATCGATTCCATATCAAGGCCAGTCATTCTAGTTTTTATGTGAGTAAACACTCGGCTAGATAAATAATTATGATAATATAATACTATGTTATTATTGTGTCATAAATAAAGCATAATTTCTAGTTCTCTGCGATTAATAAGCCTGATTAATAAATGCAAATTACCACCTTTAATTTGGTATTTTATAATCTTAATAGGAGGATGAATATAAGTTCACAACAGATGAGTGTAAAAATGTCAATCATCTAACAACCTATTAGATGAACACTGCGCTGGGATAAAAAGCACATATCATATCTATTACGCGAACGGTCACCGTGATAATTGCTATAATTAAGTATCCGTAAGCTGCGCAGACGGATCACCAACATGATCCGTTATGTCACCTCACTATGTCTGGCATTCGTGGCCATTTAGCACGAGCCCGCCATGGTATTGCAATCTCTGCTAATCGGGAAGACAACCTTCTTGGCCTAAAGTGACGACGGAAGTTGACATAAATGGCCATTATACTATTATTTTCTACTGCCATAAAAGTTGCACTGTTCTAGTTCTTTATTTTTCATACTCTTTGATATATTTTTTTTTATTATTTCAAGCTTCTTTTACTCTTAATATTATTTTTTATTTAATACAGAACTACCAGTTTCATTTTAAAAATATTTTCGAGCAAGTCCATGAGTGTTATTCAAACTTTATCCAATAACAGCGGGCACGAGCACATATGCATTCGTAATAAGCTTCAAAATAGGAATTTTCAACGAGCCAAAATTTCAATTGGTTCTATAGATGCTTTATAATCCCCAATATAAAATGATTTGGAGACCTTGTAACTTGTCTGTTTTTAACTGCAATTGGAAAATTGCTACATGGCATTTGAAAATAGCGTTCGCTTTTGTTTTGCAACAAAATCTATTAATAACTTAGATTTACTATTTTTTTCCATTAAACTAATAATTTAACTTCATTTATTCATCATCTTCATCAGTTGACTATTTATATAGCAGTCCACTGCCAGAAGTACGCCAATTTGCATCACTTTGTCTTCGGCTTCATCATCATCATCTCAGCCATAGGACGTCCACTGCTGAACATAGGCCTCCCCCAATGTCTTCGGCTTATTGCATCTAGTTTTAATTTTCAAAACATGCAATTCATCTTATTTATTAACTTTTTTTGTTTTTCGTATCATTGAATAAACATTTCATTCTCATGTCAAGTTTAAAACTTACTCTTGTATACCTGCATAAAGGCTGGTACGCATTCCACAGAAGCGCATAGGTTGTACCTACGCAGATTCACGGCCCGGGTCGTGCGGCCAAGGCGGCTAGGAGAAGGGACCCCGTTGAGCAACGCCATTAATATTTTCGTGGGTTTGGAATTACGCTTTACAATCAAAGGCGAATGTTATTTTGAAATGGTTAAGCAAGCTTTTGTTTTATTTCACCAACTCCCTTAGAAGCGCGAGTCGCGTAACTTTTGCTGTGTTATTTTTAGATAATTAACAAAATACGGATATTCTTGTTGTGGGTACCACTGCTAAGGTTCTTTTTTACGCAAGCGAATCTTATGTAACGAAACTCTTCTACATAGAGTTCTAAGACGAGTTTTGCTAAAACTCTATTTATGGGCATAATATTCTCATATGATAGAAAGTTTTGTAATATCTAATCGTTTCTAATAGCTTTCCTGCTATTGAGAGTTAAGAATATTAATAAAGCCCGAGTGTGTCGTAAAGGTCTAGTTTTAACGACCATTACGTAACGTTTAACTGAAGACATAAACTCTCTAACGCGCTAAGTGGTAATGTAAGATTCATGAGTAACAAGCTTTTTCTTTGATTCTTATTTTTTTCAGAATTAGCTCTCGTGAAATGAAATTATGTTTATTTAATTTTGACCAAGATATGATAACTTATAACTAAAATACCTATTGTTAAGCATTTGTCATGTTTTATGATATTAAAAAATAATAATTTTAATATTCCATTACTCGACATTGTCGGAGCACACTTAGATTATCTCTATTTTATTTCAAATTTGGTTCACAAACCATAGTGTCAGCTGATGTATCACAGCACGGTCACGTTCTAAATAACCCACTTGTATTATATTTCATAGTGTTTGTGTCGCGATTCGTGACAGCGCTTCTGAGTCTGTATCATCTGCGTTGTGCAACTAGATGTGCTGAGCAGGCCGTGTGCCTGTTCACAGAGGGTTACCCAACCAGTTTCAGACGCGGCCGATTTCCTAAGCACCCGATGCGCCATAACGTTTTTGCCTATCTGTTCAACTTGTTGGATTTATAAAGCCGAGTAGTGAAAGTGTTGGCGCTTGCGAAACGTCGTCCAGAACGCATGGGAAACACTGAATAAACCAACGCTGTAATCAAATGATTTACGATAGGACCGAGGCAATCATAGGATACCGACACACTCGCATGTTAAATACAGTGAAATTGTTGTCCGTTTGGATGCACTTTCAAAGGGGACATCTGATGTGCCGAACTCACCGGACCGCGATTCCTGTGACATGCCCTCGCTCGTCTACACGCATTCACGTTATGCTCTCCCCCTGTTTTACATTTAAGCTCTAAAGCGGAGGTGGTCTTTGATGAGCCGATCCTTTTGGCATTATGGTAATTTATTTATCGCTCCTGTTTGCAACACATCTATGGCTACAGCGCCAGGGCCACCAAGTCTGGACGTATTTACAGTGTACGTATTCCGCCCGAATCGCAGATTGATTAATTTCCGCTCATGTTCCGGCGTCAGACAAATTTGCTCGCCGTCTCTACGTGTTTTCGACATCTAAATGAAAATCGTTTTCCATTACTGACGTAATCGTTCAATTGACATACTTTTTTCCGTAAACAGAATAAGGTCAACGGCAATGCTTTTATCAAACGTTTCAATTTGTATCTTTGTTACAACCCTTGATCGTGGCAATTTTCTTGGACGCTAATAATATTGTTGATGTTGCTAAATACATTATGATTGGGTCGATCCAGCAAGTCTTGCATAATATCGTTATAATTGCGCCCATTATACGCCCGGCTTCAACTCTCTTGGTGGTATGTCCATTTTCATGTTCAAATTTTTTATGATGAAATATTTCCCGACGTCGCTCCGTAGTCCGTGCTATTATCATCATCTCATTTATTGTTAACTTTATGATCCTTATGTATTATCTGCCGTGATTTATTAAAAGCATTTAGTGCAAAATGTTTTGGAGTGATTTCACGTCCCGCTGGCGGTTGAATAAAATGCATTTTTGGCCGAACTCATGTGCAATTATAATAAATTGCCAGTGACATACAGTTGCGTAGGGAAAGCTTAACGAGCCTTTGTGTAAGATAAAAATGCCTGCTTAAACCGGGCGAAATGCCAAATGTGAATGGTCACGGGAACTAATTACTGTCTTATTCGGTTTTTGTTTGTTTAGAAACACCGTTTCTTTAAAATGTTTTAACTTCATTGCAAAGCTTTCTTCATTTTCAAAACTAAAAAAAATTACAAGCTTACTGTCCTGGTCTGATAATTCACTACTATTCTAGCTAAGCCAATTGAACTCAGTTTGGCTATTTCCTATTTACATAATTCATCCATTTTATATGCCCCACAGTCTGTCGATTTACTTCCCCTAGCATGTGTGTTAGGGCTGTTAAACAAGTATTTTACTTTATTTCTGGAATTGATATAAAATGTTATACGTATCATATCTTCTTTATTTCTGTACGTAGCAAAGCTTACGTCTATTAAGAGGGAACACTTCTACATAACCGTATTTGATTGCAGGCTTTTAACATGACCTTGTTGTGACAACCCTAGCAGTAGGCTTTATCCCGTTAATTGCAGAGCACTGTCTCCGTCTGTTATACTTGTGCCTATTGTCTAAACACGACACTTTCTAACGCAATCTTTGCCCCTATCTCCGTAATAATGACGTACGGAATGGTAGCTTTTAACGTCAGAATACTTGATAAAGTTTATAGGTCTGCATTCAATTGGAGAAAACTTCACAAGATATAATTGTAATGTAAAAAATGATTGTTATTTCTATCCTCATTTACTGGTTGATTAGTCTCATGAATCTCTATGACTGACAGCTCTCTATGA